>NC_074707.1:38094676-38811378 GCF_024334085.1 Lutzomyia longipalpis | reverse complement strand
AAGCATACTACCTCGGCAGGACCTCGAGAAAATTGGGTACAAGGATATCGGAACATGAGCGATCTACCAGGGATTTTTCTAAGATGGCATCTTCTCTTGTTTCTCACATGCGTGAGGAGCATCATAATTTCGCCTTCAATGAAGTGAGTGTAGTGGACTCCACCAATAGATCGCATCAACTCAACTACATGGAAGCCTTTCACATCAACGCTCACAACCGCGCGGGGATGTGTGTGAACCATCGGCATGAGGGCAATGACCTCAACCACATCTTCAGTGCACTCATCCCATTGGCCGCAACTTGACGTCATGTCATCTGCTCCTCGACTTAGCGTTTTCTTTTTCTTGTGCAGTTCCTTCTGACTGTGTTATGTGCATTTTCTTAATTTTCTTTTGACAAAGGTGTCACAATACAATTGTAAGTGCACCTGTGTAGTTCTTTTTGCCTTTCATTGTTGTAATTTTTTTTTTCCGTTCAAAACTGTTTGAAATTAAGTTTCAATTTTTGTGATTTTTCTCCTTATATTTTTTCTCTTATAATTTAATTATAGAGCCTGATGAAGATCATAAATTGATCGCAACGTAGCTACTTATGTAATAAATAACACCTGAGAACAGACTGCCACCGACTCTGAATGTTTTCTTGCGACACACCGCATCATGAATTTTTCTGCCCTCGATAATATTTCGATAATCTATTGTTCTTTTAACATTGTATTTATATACTATGTACATATATAGTTACTTTAATGTACATGATTAAAAAAAACTTTAAACAAAAATCATCACCTTTCTTCTTATACCTTTTTAATCATTAACTAAGAATAAATATTTATGTCTAATAATCCAGTTTGAAATAAAGGCAAAGTTCTGATAAAATGATTCCCAATCAACAATCAATTTAAGGGAATTATTGTTCAACTTGATTGAAGATAGCATGAATAATTTCTGCAGTTTTCCGAGCAGACTCTCCGGTGATGAAAGTGCGGTGATTTCCACTGACAACATGTATTTTCACTTCTCCTTCACAGAACTGAAAATAATGAAAACAAGATTAGGAAATTCTATTGGAGAAACAAAATAAATAAGAAATGTTAATTAATTGATTAATTTTCTGTAAAATAAAATATTAAAGTCATAACTACTTACCTGACTTAGTTCGTAGTCTTCTTGGATCTTCAAATCTTGTAATGTAGATTTAATTAGATTTACATTGGACTTTATTTTTCCAGTTGCATGATAAGAATCACTTGCCAGTATCCTTTTGGCTAATGAGTTACCTGCCACGTGTATCTTGATGGAAAGTAGGATAATTAGTTTCAAATGGAATCCATTATTAAAGATATTTTATTTATTATTTTGTAACACTTACTAGTTCCTGATTGTGGTTAGTAATTTTGTGTAGTAATTCTGTGAATTTCTTATGTTTCTCATCTTTTGATGGAACATTTTCTAATTCTTTCATAATCGCCAAGACGTTTTGATGTCCTGCAATCAGTGTTCCGTAGTATGTTAAGAAAAGTTCATCATTATTAGTTCGGGATCCATTAACTAAGGGGCTTTTGTTCTGCAAATGTGTATTCATATATCGTGGTGATCCATCTAAAAATATCACATTGACTGCCTCATTCAGATCGTTTTCCAACTGCTGTGCCATTTCACAGGCAATTATTGCACCATATGAATATCCTGCAATATTGTAGGGACCTTCTGTCTGCACAGTTTTCATTTGATTAATGTAGAACATTGCCATGCTTTGAATGGATTCCTGGGGAACTTCTGCCGTGCACTGAAGTCCCCAAACCGGACAATTAAGTTCACCTGCCAAATGTTTGAGAGCATCTACGAAGCCCTCAATTGAATGAATCTAATTGTAAGAGGAAAAATTAATGTTTAGTTTAGTGATGATATATATTGAAAGAAAGCAAACTATCTTACCAAAAACAGGGGCTTTTGTTGACAATTTTCCGTTGCTTTCGATTGCAAACGTACTAAGACTTCCGTTGGCATGAGATGTTTTATAAAATCATTTGGCACATCGATTTCATTTTCAGTGCTATCCTCTTTTTTACCAGATAATACTTTAGACTTTTCGTCTATATATAAAACAATCAAATTAAGCATAATAATTTATAGAAATGAATAAATAATGAAAATCTTACCATATTCCTTTAATTTTCCAAAAGTAAGTTGTTTAATTTCTTGTGCATCAAGTACCAAATCGTAATTTCTCTCGAGTGTTTGCTTTATTTCTGTGCCCATAAGTGAGTCCATGCCAAGATCAATGAGAGATAATCCATTGGGTGTCTTCTCGATATTCTTGATACCAAGGATATTTGCGATACAAGCCACCATAGTCAGTTCTTTTGCATTGTCTGCCTTCTTTTTTCCCACAACAACCATCGATGATAGTACAGGATGAGGTTGTTGCATAAAAAGATCCAATGTTTCCAAACAGGATGCTATTCTCTGGGGTAGTGTACCACCTATGATGGTGTTATTGTCGCCCAATTGTTCAATTATGAGACCTGTATCACCAATAGCTCCCCACTGAATTGAAGTACCAGGATATCCATCTGCTTGACGAGTTTCACATATTCTTTCCATTGCCGAATTAGCCATTCCATAGTTCACCTGACCAATATTGCCACGTCCGCATGAAACACTTGAGAAGCAAATGAAGTAGTCCAAAAGAGGGCAAAGAGTGCGAGAAGCATCATCAAGAAGTTTTGTTGCATTGATTTTGGGAAGGCATACTTTTTTGAAAGTAGCCTCCTGTTGATCATCGAGGAGAGCGTCATGCAACACAACAGCTAGATTGAAAATTCCACCGACAGGACCAAGTTTAGAGGCTTCATTGAGTAGTTGTTCAACACCAAGTTGTGTAGTTACATCATTATTGTCCACAACGACATTCACGCCCTTATTTTTCCAACGTCTTACCATCAAAGATTGATAGCCTGTCTTGATTCCACTGCGAGATGAGATTACAATATTGTTAGCACCTCGGACAATTAGCCAATTGATCAACTCGAGGCCAAATCCTCCTAGCCCACCGACTATCACGTATGTCTTGTCTCTATACATGTACGTTCGCGGGATGGCGGAGATAAATTTCGGAGCCGGAATGATTTGCTTCTGATCTTCTTCGTCACGTATTTTAAGAACAACTTTGCCAATGTGCTTGCCTTGCGCCATGAATCGAAAAGCCTCCTCTACTTCCTGATCATCAAATAGAGTGATGGGTAATGGTCGAACAGCTCCACTTCTTATACCATCATTCACGAGCTGTATAATAGTTGCAATAGTTTTTTCATCCCAGCTCCATATATAGTCTAGAAGGACTCCGTGAAAACTGGTATTCTTGAGAAAGACCGACGTTCCCAAAGCGGTATTATTACTGAGATCGAATTTTCCAATTTCAATGAATCTCCCATTTAATCCAAGGCATCTAACAGATGCTTTAAATTTGTCATCAGCCAATGAATTCAGAACCAAATCTACACCCTTGCCATTGGTCTCACGCATGATCATTTGCTCAAAGGAACAATCGCGAGAATTTCCAATGTGTTGATCCGTAAGTTGTGGGAAGGTTTTCTTGAGGAATTCCCTCTTTTGATTGCTTCCAACTGTTGTGTAGACTGTCAATCCAGCTTTAAGTGCAACCGAAATAGCAGCTTGTCCAACTCCACCAGATCCAGCGTGAATAAGGATAGACTCTCCTTTCTTCATTTTTCCACGTATCACTAGTCCATAGTATATAGTGCAGTATGTAATTGGAATTGTTGAGGCTTCTGCAAGAGTCCAGGAATCTGGTACTGGCATTACCAATTTTTTCATTGCCACACACGTTGTGGCGAGAGATTTTGAGGATACCATTGCCATAATACGATTTCCCTTTGAATCTCGTCCAGAAAATTCCATCCCAAGAACACATTCTCCATGCGGTACTGGCATTATATCAGCCGAAATTTTTCCAGTACTCAGCATAATGTCGCGGAAGTTTAAAGGGGCATAGTAAACCGTGAATAATTCATTATTTGGATCATCAGGATCTGGACGATTGTGACTGAGTGATCCTTCAATCCATTTAAAGCTAGATAGATTACCTTTTATCAGATTGTTCACATATGCATGCTCTACTTCCCGTGTCTGCATTTGATCATTCAGCTTAAGATGTCGAAAAGTACCCCAAGAACCATTCTTTAATACATTTATGATGAGATTTTTGGTCATCTGATTCGCATAGAAAGGATTAGTGAGGGAAAATGAAGGTGCATTGGCGTCTTGAATAAAGAATAATCTTGCGAATTTGCCACCTGCTTCATGCTTGATGCAATTCATTAGGCCTACAGCACCAAATAATTCCTCACCTTGGCACACGATGTATACCAATTTGTTCTCATTCTCTGCACTACGGAGGGCCAATTTAAGATCTTCCAGCCAGTTAAAATTCTTCTCAGTCATATTGACCACATGAATACTTTGAGATTTGATGTCCAAAGCGGGACGAAGCAGGAGATATTCTCTATTTGAAGACGTGTGTGATGATACCACCACATAATTAGTCTTTTCCAAAAGCAAAGAATTGTTAATTTTGCTGCTCTCATTAATAAATTCTTCAAGTAGAATGAAACCATCTTCCTTAATGGAATCTTTAAGATTCCGCAAAATTATTTCAGCATTTGGATGTTTAAGAACATCAGCAGCAATCAAAAGATGAGAAATAGAATTTATAGGTCCAGTTGTGATATCCTTGATTATCATACGAATTTCAGCATCATCCACGAGCTTTTGTAGTTCTGAAGAAGTATTTGCTGCTACAATAGTTACATCATTTTCTAAAATAGGCTCATTCTCAATTATATGTTTTACATAAGAACTCAGTAGAATTTCTGGGTCTTCACACAAAAGAACTTCAGCAGTTTTTATCTTAAGCGCTCCTTTGCAATTTTCAATGGCAAGTTGTACAGAACTTGTAATTGCATGCTCTTTTGCCATATCTGGTTGTTTAGAATTATACCACCCATTCGAATTTGGTACAAATGTATATCTCTCCAGTAGGGGTGGACCATGCGAACTTTGGCGTTTTGGAGCTAGAGATACATTCACACCCCTTATTTCTACTCCACCACTCTTAATAACATTTATATCCTTGTACATGTATATTGGTAATAAAGATTTTTCTTCTTCACTAATGTTATATTGTTCTGCTAATTCAAGATGTTTTTGGGGACTAATGATGACTTTATCAATGCGTTTTGGTAGATACAATTCACGAAATTCTGTACCAAAGAGGGCAAATTGAAGCATTGTATCCATGAAGGGTATCCAATTTTGGTCAATCCATTCCAATTTGCCTGCTTCTCCATCTGAGTCTACCTGCACAATGCCACGGAATCGTCCACTGTAGTCATAGCCACGCAAACGTAACTCCTTATATACATCATTTGCATTTAATAGCAAACCATTGTTTGATTTAGGAAGTGGCTCGAGTGGTAAAACTTCTTGTTCTATATCTTCTGAAATACGAATAAATCCAGACATAACTAGAGAGTTTCCTTCACAAATTTCAAATTTTCCTGAACCGTCTAATAAATTCACTCCAAGTTTCACAGAACCATCTGCTGGCAAAATAGTTGCACGATGATACATAATGTCTTCAAAGACTACTGGCAAGTGATCATAGGTCATTCCTCGGGTCTTTGCAAATTGGCACCAAGCGAGCATTATGTATCCTGTAGCAGGGTAAAGAACACGACCATCAATTGTGTGTCCCACCAGGAAAGCATCTTCCTCATTCTTGAGATTAATTTCCACAATTGTTTCTGCGGAAGACTTAATTGCTTCATTGGAATAAAATCCTGCGAATGGTACATCACATTTTTGTGAGTGATCCCATCTAATTTTTGAATTTATCATGGGTGTACCACGTCCTACGGGGAAAGATACAGGACGGAAAAGTTTACTAACATCTGGCTGTGCTCCAGATGCATATAGTTTTCCAATGTTGCTCAACATAAACTGTATGTTACTGTCATGATTCCGTTTTACGAGGCTTAAATTCGTAACATTATTTCCCAAAGAGCGTTTAAGAATTGCCTGAAGAAGTCCATGGGGAGCTATTTCGATGCAAATTGCATCCTTTGGAATGTGCTGAACAGCTTCATGGAATAAAACCGGAGACAAGAGATTATTTACATGATATTCTGCAGAACTTTGTTTGGCCAAAGGTGTGTTCCAAGCTTTTTCAGGAATGCTCGAACTTATCCATTTTTCTGTACGATCTTTTGGATTGGGGATAATTTTGTCGAGATACTTTTTAAGTGTTGGACCTGCATCATTAATGTACTTGCTGTGAAAAGCTCTTTCGGATACATTAACAGTTTTAGCGAAAATTCCTTCGCTTCTCAAAATTTCCACGAATTTGTTGACGGAGTCTGTAGGTCCAGATATCTGGAAAAATGGAAAAGTTATTAAAACAGATTGTATCTATATAATGGTTTCATCAGCATGATATTGATGTACTTGAAATAATTTTTACCGTGACATTGTCGGCACTATTATTGCATGCAGGTAAAATATCCTTCGGAAGACGTCTCAAACATTCTTCCCAGGACAAACCAACGGATGCCATCATGCCAGAAATCAAATTTGTATCCACAATAGATCTTCCTCTGAAATATGAAGCTAGAACTGTCTGTTCTAATGTAAGACCTCCATCGGCATAGGCACATCCAAGTTCCCCAACTGAATGTCCAACCATTCCATCAGGGACGATTCCAAGATGCGTAAGAACATCAGTGAGAGCAACTTGCATTGCGGCTATTGAAATAAAGTTATAAAGAATATTGAAACGAGACTCATCCATGTTGGTCACAACATCAAGAAGATCGATGCCTTGAGGACGTAACGCATCAGCACATCGATGAATACTCTTGTTGAATGTATCAATTTGCATCAGTTCCTTCGCCATGTGTGCCCACTGTGAGCCCATTCCCGAGTAAATGAACCATATTGGACGCTTTGTTTCGTTCACCTCAACCACATCAGACAGAGCCTCATCATTGTTCACAACAACGTATCCACGGAAGTTGTGCCGAGGAATGATGGTTCTGTGAACTTCATTGATCAATGCAAAGTATTCTTCATCATTTGCATGCGATTCAATTTCGGTTAAGAGAGATTCCACAGCTTCACTGGTGCGTCCTGAAATGACTGCCAATCTCGGAATTTTGTTTATTGGTCTGATGGTCTTTATTTTTGGATTCGACTTCATAATAGCATGGACATTCGCACCACCAAATCCAAAGTTATTGAGCGAAATGATACCTCCATTCCATGGAGTGTTCTTATCCACCACCTTCATGCGCCCATCAATAAGTCCATATATATTAGGATTTGGACTTTTGTAATGCAAATTCGCAGGAATAATACCTGTCTCCATAGCAATAAGCATCTTTGCAACAGAGCATACACCTGATGCTGCTTCTGAGTGTCCCATATTGGATTTAACTGAACCAATAAGAAGGGGTGTCTTACGATTTTTGCAAAAGACATCACAAATTACATTCGCTTCTTCTGGATCACCAACAACTGTTCCAGTTCCATGAGCCTCAACGTAAGCAACATCAAGAGGATTGAGTTTAATTTCTTCGAATGTTTCCTCAATTAGTCTCTTTTGCATCTGACCACTGGGAAAGGTGATTCCTTGCTCCTTGGAACCATCTGTATTTGCTCGTATATTAAGGATTGTTGAATAGATTCGACGGGCATCTTTAGCCTTTTGGAGGAACATTACAACACATGCATCTGCTCTCACATACCCATTTGCGGTCTCATCGAATACCCGAGAATTTCCATCGGGGCTCAACATTCTCAGACTCATGAATTTTTTTGTCACAAGTGGTGTAAGGGTTAGATTAGCTCCAGCGACTATAGCTGCATCACAGCGTCCAGCACGAATATCCACGAAAGCCTGATTCATTGCATAGAGAGAACTGGAGCATGCTGTATCAATGGCAATACTGGGTCCTCTCAAATCAAATGTAAATGACACTCGGTTGGCAAACATAGTTCGAATACTTCCCAACAGAACGTACTCGTTCACCATATCCGGATACTTAATCAAACATTGTTCTTGCTCTGATCCTGAAACCCCAACATACACACCAGTACGAGATCCTCGCAAATCTCGAGGATTATATCCTAGAATAAACCAATTTTGAATTTTCTACATGTCGAACTTCAAAATTAATATCTAAAACATACAAAATATGACTACATAGGAGTTTTATTACTTACCTGAGTCCACAATTGCTTCATGGGTTGCTTCAAGAAGCATACGAAGAAGAGGATCTAGCGCTTCAGCTTGCTTCTGGTGTACACCAAAGAAAATATGATCAAAAATTTCCAAATCTATCTCCTTAAGTTTTGCTGCCCGTGGGGGTATGCCTAGTAAGCCATTAGGCCAGCGGCGTGGTTCGTCGTTGATCATATCAACACCATTGAAAAGATTATTTTTAAATTCTTCGATATTTGAACTTTCGGGTAAACGTCCCGAAAAACCAGATATTACGATTTCGGCATTGTAGCTTCCATTTTCTTGATCTCCAAAATCACTATGACCATTAGCCCAAAATATTCCCTCAGTTTTAGCCGGCATTTTTTCTATTTTTAAATATACTTCTGCTAGGTATCTATTGTAATGATTTTATAGAGACAAAAAAGAATTTAAAAAGAATTTGACTTCAAGAAAACATGTAAAGAACATCTAAATAGTTTGTGAAAAATTGAATTTTATAATTTTTTAAACATAATCACAAATAATCGTTTGTTGATAATACTTACCTATTGAGATATAAAGTAAAACACAAAAGATATGTAGATTTTCTTAAAGAACCTAATAAAACTCCACACCGTAGATTAAATAGGGTAACACGGGCTTTTTAAAATATATTTGATTTCTTAAAGAAATAGAATTTTCCATACAGGGCTTTAAACACAGTGCAACCGCGAAATGAAGAATAAGTAGCACTTTCTTCAAATAGCAATGGAATTGTACTGATATGATAATTGAAAACTGTCTATTTATATATCCTAAAATTTTAACGAGTTTTCATAAATTTCTTTTACAGATCTATATTAATATTCTTTTTATAGTTTACATTCAATTAGTTTGCAGTACCAAATTGTTATATTATTCAAACTAATTTGTTATTATTTAGTGTAGCAAGAACGCAACGATAGAAAACTTTACGATAGGGAAAAATGGGGCAAGAATTTAGTCAAGCTATAGTTAAATTGGTGATTTTTTAATCTCCCTCCGTTGAAAATAAGGCAAAATTTAAAATAAACTATTTAAGACCTATGAGTTTAATTTATGCACATTAATTTGATTTAAAATTATTCTTTATATTACGAATTCTTTTATTGTATATTTGTGTTGTTACCATATAAAATCCTTCTCATTGTACACTCATCACAATTTCCCCTATTGCTCTAAAATAAAAGTTTTCTTACCATTAACAGTTATTGAGAAATAAAAAAATGAAGGAAAAGGCGCATCTTCTATGTGTTATAAAAGAGAAATTACTTTTAACTGTTATTCTTTAATTATCCTCTCAAGAAAAGAAAAAAAAACGTTTTCTAAGAAAATATATCAAATGCGTTTTTATTTAATTGAATCAACAAAAAATTGTCCTAATAGGCGTTTTTATCTACTATTCTTGTACTAAGCAAATTAATTGATGTTTCACAAAAACTTACACTAACTTTTACAATCAAAAAATTACTCATCTGCATACTTTTGGCGAACAAAAATATCCGCTTTAAATCGCCTTAATGAAAAATTACAATTATCTACCTAAGTGATAGTCATAGGTGATAGTTATGCGCAATATAAGTTAAAATGTTTTAAAATTGTGTTGCCTCGAAAGAATTTAAATGTTTGACTTTCATGAACTCTGAATGAAATTTTCTTGCGACACACCGCATCATGAATTGTTCTGCTCTCGACACCATAATCCGATAAAATAGAATCCGAAAGTGCACTCTTAAAGGATGAATAGAAGACAGCAGTGTGGGGCTTGTAAAATGTATGAAGTGTGGTCTGTTAAATAACGTGAGAATCTAGCCCACGCACCCGGCGTACCCAATTTCCCACATATATAGCCAAACGACGAAAACATGGAACGAATTTTGCAAAATTTCTCTCAGTGGAGCAATATTTGGTACTTTGAATTGACCTTTTTTGGCAATTTAGCACACTTGTGAGGGTCTTGGATCAATAATTTCATTACGAGTAAATGACCAGAGAATCATAATGAAAATCACCTCAACGCCATAAGGAGATGGAACATCCCATGTAAGGTGCACACATAAAAAAAGCTCTCCAATATTGAGGAGAAAGAAAAGACGAAATTTCATCTGACTTGGTGGCTTTTAAAGTGATCTGGGGAGCAATGTTCAATGTTATTGAAAGTGATGTGGAAAAAATAAGAAGAAACGTCTCTGTGATTAACGAACCAGACGAGACGGAGTTCTATTGGAAAGCTTTTGGGGTGATTGGAAAAAGAGATCAATGCGCAAATACTTTACGTCTTTAAAAATTTTAAAGGATGAAGTGTTAGGGCAATAAGAAAATCTTTTGATTAGATTTAGAAATAAAGAAAAAAACGTTTCATTCAGTGAAGGAAAACTTTTAATTTTCTTATGGTAACTGAAGATTTGGCTACACAATTTAAGTATCTTGGATAACTTTTTGCCTTTAGTAAACTCCACAAAATAAGCTCATTTCGTGCTTGAGAAAATCAGAGAAAATCACAAATGTTCACCCAAAGCATCATTAATACATAAATATAAGTCAAGTATCTCTCTCTTGAAGTGCTTGAGTGGGATAGCTTAGGCCTCTAAAGACTAGCTCTTACATATCCCCTCTGTAAATCTCAGGCAAAGCTTCTCCTTTGAACATAATCATTCAAAAAGATGGATTTTCTACATCTAAATTTCATTTGCAAACCCACATTTTCCCTTCAGAAATGCCACAGAGTATAATCCCCATATATACGCACATAAACCTCAAAATGAAATTTTCTCCCTTTAATTTGATAAATTTTCAGCATAAAAGCCTTGCATGTCTGAGCTTTTGGGATTTCAAATTAATTGCATAAGTCCTGCTAATCATTTTGTGGTGTGGTTGTCAAAATGCAAATGACCTATGTAGCCCATCTTTAACCAATAAATTTCCAATTGAGGTTTCCTTTTGATTCACAAACACTCCAATGTGGCTTTGATGAATGGATTGCGAAAATGCAAAAAAAAAAGCTCTGTTGATCTGCAAATTTCTATTACCAAGAGAGCAATAATGTTGCGCCTTTCGAGTGTCATTCCACCCTGACATGCAAAGGAGATTGACTTGAGAGGTGAATTATGTGCTGAAATTTCCGGAGAAAGGAAGCAAATGTGAGTTTATAAATCTGGCAATGAATTACCTAAGAAGTTTAAAATTTATAAAAGTCATCTCACTTCTTACTTTCGTTGTATTCCCGTTGGGGGGGAAGGAACCTTTTTGCCGCGCACTTTTATAAGTAAGTTCTTATGTAAATTTCCTTTGTTAATGGAACTTTCTTTCCCAGTGTCGATGAAAAATGGAACAAACGAAATTAGTCACGGAATTTTGTGACACATTTCTTCGTGCCTTTTGCCGAGGAAAGTTAATCTGAAATTGGTTCAAGGAGAAATTCGATATGGGAAAGGGACGAGAAAAAAATGAGAATTGTCGCGGGACTGTGAGATTTTTTTTCTATTCTTTTTTTTTTCTCCTTATCCCCCCAGGGAAACGTAAACAATTTTATTTTTGTGGTCAAGATAGGGAAAAGCAAAGAGAATGAAAAGAACCCTATAAAATGCGTCTTAGAACTAAGAAATTCTCCAGTTAAAGCACCTCTTTGGTGGAACTTTAATTAGCCATGGGCGTGTTTGTGGGAGGAAACATTCCTCAAGTGAAATGATGGTTAAACATGAGCTTTATGGGGCTCTCTGTATTTGCATAATGAGCTATTTGGCTTTTATTCCACTGCAGCACCAAGCAGCTCCACATCTTAATAAATGCATATGAGAGCTTGAACGGGATTTATTTGCAATTTAGATTGTAAAATTGTAATGTTCTTTGTCTCCAGCTCATGTGCAATTCTTCACAATTTTCCCCATGATTTGGAGCTCATGGAGCGAAAGAAAGAAACTACCACAAGGTGGGGAAATTGTGGTTCAATTTTAAGTTAAAAAATTATCAAGAATTATTTGTTAATTTTTAAGATTTGAAGATTCTTCTAGAGAGATTTTTTATCGAAAGTTCTTGTGAATAAACATCATTTTTAATCAAGAATTAATTCATGAAGATCTTAAGTTGATTTTTATGACGAATTCGTAAAACATTGCTGATTTAATTGGTTTTAGCTTCAATTTCTCACCTGAAGAAAATCTGAAAGGAAAGTAGGACAAGTTTTCTAAAGAACAACCAACGTCGAAAATTCTTTAAATAATTTTCCTTCAGCCAAAAGAGATTCGTGTGATTATTTCTTTGCTCTCACACAGTTTAATCACCCCACAGTGCACATTGCCAGGCAACACCGCAGCTACAATCACACGGGAAAATTGAAAATATTTCCCTGTGTGAGCATAAGAAAAATGCCTTCACATATACAAGTGATTTCCCGCAAATGGAAAAGAAAAGTTTGCAATATGAGGAAGAATGTGAAAGAATTTGGATTTTCTTTTTCGAGGAATTTGTCTTTGGAATGATGATTTGTGTTGGACGATTCTCTTATATCATCATTGGATAGCATCTTGGGTAGCATCAAGTAACTCAAGCGGTACAAAGAAATTTTCACTTTTTTTTCTCTCTCCTCTTCAAGTCTCATTTCTATGGTATTTTTTGCTCACTATTTAATGCTTTTTTTCTGACCTCTAATTCCCCCACTTTTTTCATATTTTCGCATAAGCAATAATTTTTTCTTAAGCTTATCTTTTGCAGTATATTATGGTTTGATTTTATTAAGAAATAAATTAGACAATCTCCTTTGGAGCAAAACTTTTAATATTGATTGCTTGAGAGCATAATTTATTTGGATAATTGTGCTTTTCACGTGAAATTCCAATTTAATTTGCATTTTTATCCGCGGAACTTTAGAGATACTTTCTCCCAGAAAAAATTATAAGTGTTTTGGACATTGAAGAAAGAAAGAAAAAACTTCAGGAAGATTCATGAAATTAATTCTCTTCGAGCGGATGTTCAATGCTCAAATTATTGCTCAACAGGCAATTAATGCGTCAGCATTGCCTTCAAATTGCATTGATTGTCTTAAACTCCGCGAAATCAATAAAAAATACCATCAAATTTTAAAGAAATTATCTGATTTGCGCCGAATAATCAGCAAAAGGTGTAAAAGAGTTGGCAAAAAATCCGTATACTTGACGAAATTCTCAGCAGAAAATTAACTCTGATATAACCAAATCTTTTTTTCTTCATCGTGCAAGTAAAACATACGAGATGAACGTCCAAGGCAAATTTAAAATTGAGATCCCAAAGCAAATATACTTTGTGCAATAGATTAGTTTTTGCTTATGGAACTCTTAACAGGGTTCGCAGGCCAAAAAGTGGGTCTTGCACTCACTTCTTTAATAAAGTTTCAATGCATAGAAAAGAAAAGAAGCTCACGCCGTGTTGGCAAATAAGAAGTGAACAAAAAAAATCAGAGAGAAGAGCTTGCAAGATGTGCAAAAGCATGGTGTAAACCACAAGAGAGTTGTGCGAGGATGAGCTTCATTTGTAAGAATGAATTTCATTAACTAGATTAAGATTTTGCAGCACGAGTGTACGAGATCGTGATATAATTTCTTTTTGTCTCGAGTGTGCCAACAATAAAAAGAGAGCTAGAGCAAAAAGAAATTCAATGTGTTGAAATACGCAGAGCTACAGAGAGTGGTCAAAGATGCTGATGATGGTTGGGTTGCGCGGGTACCATCGAGATGATGAGACTTGTTTTCCAACACTGAAAGTCAATACACTCCTCGGGTGTGATGAAAAATGAAGTAACATTGATGCGTATGAAAGTGAAAAGCATTCTTCATTCACTTGACAAATTGAAGACATTAGCTTTTGGCAAATAGACGCTAGATAAATAATAATAAAAAAATACTGGGTTCAAAATATCTCTCCCGAGAGTAACGCACAATAGCCATCAAACGCCGTAAGAGAAAAGACGCGCGAATGATGATGATGGAAAAAAAAAGTAAAAGTTATTTACCATCCGATTGATAAACTCACCGTATTCGCAATAAATGCCAATTTTTCCTTCATCATTTCCCTGGCATTTTTGCCCACTTTTTTCCAACATTGAGTAATGGGAGAAAGAAAGAAATTATGTGAACACTTTTGCTATGTACTTATGCAATTTCATTGACTACTCATTAATGCATTTTTTTCACAAAGTGTTTTTCACTGGGAAAATTACCTTTTGTATTGTTATCGACACTGATGGGAGCAAAAGAACCCATATCGCGCTCATGCAGACGATTTTTTAATCACTTTTGTCGTAAAATTACATTTGAATTAATTTCAATACATTAATCTCCACTTAAATTGCCAAAGATATCGTGGGAATTTTTTTTCTGAAAAATATTTATTATTCAGTTTTAAAATTTGGTGATGTGTGCGTAGGTGGGTTTGTTTAACCCATTTTTGAGTATTTTTTTTTAGGGTGAATATTTAATTTTGCCTACAGGTCCTCCAGGCACACACGAAGAACAAGAAGAAGGAATAGGGGAAAATAGAATTTCCCATATCAGGGGCGTAGTGTCTATTCAAGGAAGTAAATTGGGTTTATTAAACTTAAAGACATTTAAATTATAATGAATTGACATTTTTTTCGAAACGTTTGACAATTTTTTTTTTCAATACCTAGTTTGACGTTTCTTTTAAATGCTTGTCGTTATTTTCTTTCGCCTAATAAATTTTATAACATTTAAATTCTTTCTTTCTAATTTTTTAATGCATCTTTTAGCATGAAAATAATTTCCTTTGGCTTGTAAAGAAAGCCTGAAATTTTTGGTGTGTTCAGGCACCTTAACGTTCGTCCTAGCTACGTTCCTGTCTTACATTTTCCTTTAAAGAAAAAAGCCTCAAGGGGATGGAAGATTGCCCAGATAAAAATTTAACTAAAGGAGTGTTAAAAGATTTCTTTGGCATCCCCTGAAGGTTGTCCGGATATAGGTTTAAGCGCTGTAAATAATAGGATATTCTTATCTTGACGTATTCAAATATATGTAACTATGTTAAGTACATTTGTTCCTTCCACTTTTCTTAAAGAATAATTCTCAAAATATTACGAATTTATCAAATCCTCAAAGAATAATCTTTAACTTTAAGTAATCCCAGTGTGACTAAGAATCCCTCAAGATCCTTATATTTCCGTCTAGAAGGCTCTAAAAATAACCCTCTTCCTATCACGTTAGCAAACATAACGTCACGCTGCATCTAACACTACATAATAGCATAACGTGACGTTTACGACCGTGACGTGAGTAGAATGTGTACATAGAATTGCTTCAAAAGTTAAATGAAAAAATTAAGGAAAAATACCAATAAAATAAATCACAACTTGTTTTCAATATACTTTGGATTTCTTTAATCACTTAACGAATGATTTATTTGAAAAGCCATCTGAATAAATCCATCTATATAATAAAGAAAGGTCTGTTTGTTGGTAATCTTCGTGTCTGTACAGCTATACAAATCTACACCGTTTGACCGATCGCGATGAAATTTGGTACAGAGGCTCCTTATAACAGGCGCTTTCGAGTGGCCGTATTCATTTTCCCCCCAAAGCCCCCCTTCGGGTAGCCCCCATATAACTCTCATGCAGTTTTTGCGAATTTTTGAATTTGGTGCCCGAAATGTTGTATGAAAATGATTTCTTCTCTTTGCAAGTTTTTTCTTTTGGGATTGATAAGTGGCCCTAATCGCCCTAATCTACCTTTAAACTTTCACAATTTATCTTCTTTAAAATTTGCGCGAAGCGCAACAAATCCCCGCGAAGCGGGGCGAGGTAAATTGGAGCGAAGCGACAATTTACCTCGTTAACAAATAAAAAAGCGAAACACCCTTGAAGACATGACTGATCATAAGACATGAAATAAATATAGGAATTGCAATTTCCTAATATTTACTTTTTATCTCGTTGCCTAAAGATGCGCATTAATGGATTCAAAATAATGTCAACAGAGTTTTGTTAACACTTAATCTCTATGAAAAAAATAAGGTAGGGAACGTGGCTTAAAAAGTTTTCTCTCGATTACACGTGAAACTTTCCAAGGAAAATTCATTCATGAAAAACTCATCAAATATTTAATTAATTACACTGTGTGTAAACACGGTGTATATAATTTTGAGTTACAAAAAAAAATATTGGCTTGTGGGCCTTTTTTTTTCTTCTCACTTTCTTTGTGATTTTTCTCGTGAGCACAAGTTTATATTGTAACGTGACTGGAGATCACGAAAATAATGGCACACAATGCAGCATTGTTGGCTGAGGCCGATTTCTGCGCAAATATTGGGCGGATTGAGGGCTCATGCCGAGAATCGATTTCAATTGTAACAATATTTTGATGAACTACATATACTTGCATGTATTACATAAGGCAGGAGGTATGTACAAAGCAATTATTAATAATTATGTAAGGTGATCCTATGGTGTGTAATGATGGGTGAAACATGATAAACTTAAGCTAAAATAATCATCAAAATAGCCCAAGTGGATGATGGGTTGGGTGGGTACAATGAGGGATTCAATTCCATTCTCTATGGGTTTCTTGCAACACTCTCGCTCTTTGCCATTGCTTTTGAATTTTCGTTATAAATTCAAGATTAAATAAACTTTCTTGAAGAGAAAAAGCATTTTTGCGATTTGAGAGGCTCTACTTCGTGCAAAGATATCTCAACGCGGGAACTTTGAGGGAAATTGTAGTCAAGAATGTGAATGATCATCATTTTATGGTGTTAATAAACTTGTCGCAGTACATTGGCAGACGAAGAGATAAACTTGCGCAATGTGGCAATAATTTTTGTGAATGGCAGAGATTGAGCGGAAAGTGTCTGTGAAAAGACACGGAAACAGTGGGAAAGAATCCGGAGTATTTCTTTTCTCATTGAATATAAAAGGAAAATGGTGTGGAAGGTAGGCTTGTAAATTATGGCAGATTGTTTTCTTATGGGGCAAAATGTTCAAGAAAAGATTCGTTATCAATTGAAGAGAAGAATGTATTAAAAGGAATCGATAATTGCTTTTCTTATTTCGATGCTTGAACATTAAAATTTATTTTCATTTGATCACAAAAAACAAGAAAATTGAAAAATTGTAGGTATTAATTTTCTGACCATCTTACTCATGAATGTTCATATTTTAATTAAAACTTTGTCAACAAAAGTTTTCAGTTAAAACTTTGAGGGGTTTTCATCTTAAATTTTTTTTATTTTCTTTTTTTTCTGCACTTGACTCAATAGCAATAGCTGTCCATGAGAAAACCCCCTCAGCAGTTCTATATGAAAAGAAAAGAATAAAGAAGGATTGAAATAAGAAGAAAATTGTCGTGAAAATCTGCAAACAAGAAGTGTTATCTACTGTTGTGTTCTTTTTGTTCAACATACACCCCCTTTTCCACGTTATTTCCCCCACGTGGCAAATGGAACCAGAAAAAAGTTTTCCCTTGAGCCCTAAATCTGCCTTAAGGTTGACACTTGAGGTGACGAATTTAGTCGCATTCACGTGCCTACGGCAATGTATCACCTCTTCGAGAATGGATTTTTTATGAGAGTCTCAAACATGCTTTTCACCCACTACAACACCCCTCTGGGGTTTGGGGGTTCACAGCTTTGTGCTCAGTCAGTTTATAGATTCATGAACAAAGCCTATAAGGTATTCAGAGCACGATTTAATTGCTTATCGAAAGTTACTCCTACTAATTTCCTCACTCCCCCTAAGTACCTTCCTGAATACCTTCTCTATTGTTGATAATCAAAATGCAATTCAAACTTTCCTCTCACTTTGTTCGGCCGGGGGAAAGGATGTGAAACTCCTTTAGTCAATTTTATTGGAATTATATTTATGAATTTTACACAATATTAAAAATTTGCAACATAACCAACTGCCACTTAATGATGGTGTGGTAGCAATAATGTCTTGTGCTGCTCACCTTTACACACACGACAGATGGTTGAAATGTGACCCAAGAAAAGAGAAGAAAAAAATTCAGCAAAAGCTGAATCATAAAATAGCCATTTTAGTGCCCCGAAAAAGAAGTGCATGGGATTCAACATAAATCCTCGTGTTTTGCTTCCTAAATTCTATGTACGTGATTCGTCCTCTTTCATTTATGCTAATACGTCTGGGTAAATCATCTTCACATGGTGAGAAGGAGTGCTTTAGGTGACATTTTATAAGCATCATAAATGTCAGTGGACAGTCGTAATTCAATAAAACGTGTGCAATGCTAACAGTGAGAGGGAACGTCTGGCATGATTTAATACCAATTAAATTAATTTGATCAAACACAAACATCCCCCTCAATTATTGCAAAGAAAAAAAATCTCACGCATTTTCTTTGTAAGAAAATTAATAAAGCTAATCATCTAATATTGAATTTTTTATGCTAACATAATGGAAGGCTATTAAAAGATTATCTTTATAATCAAATTCAAGGAAAGGAAGTTGGAAGAAAAAATTTCTTCGGTCCTCCGGATTAACTTTTACCATTATAAATTTATTATGGAAAAATTTGTGGGTTCTTTTGGCCGTTAATGGTTTCAAGGGGAACTCATCTGGTAGAAAATTTAATGTTTTGGAAAATATTTGCAAGAAAAATTAATATAGTTTTTATGCTTTATAAATGTAAAATTCTTAAATTATGGTTTGTCTGGAATTAGAAAATTTTTGAGACTTTCGATCGAAATTTCATGATATAATTTAAAATAAAAATAATATTTAAAATAATTTATTCAAACACAAATAATTTTCCATCTGTATTCCCCTCATTATTTAATGCTACCTTACGGCTGTATTAGCGATAAAATTCTCCACGCCTATCGCTGCCGAGGTCACCAAGAATAATTCCTCTTTTAGAATGCTCTAAGAACATGCAAAAAAGATTTGTTCTTTCTGCTCTTTCTACTTAATCTCGTTTGCAAGATAGTACAGAGATTTCCAGGCAGCTTTCTTTCAGAATAATATTTTGCTCTTCTACCCTGAATAAATTGTGTGGAATAATTCAAAGCCATTAATTGAATTTTGGGGCCGAAGTTGGAGATAGAATTAATCTGGGAACAAGAACAATGACCACCAAAGGCTCTTGAGGGGCTGTTTTTGGGGAAAGTCAATTTGTATTTTCACTCATCCAAAGTGATTTCTTCATTCGCCTCTTCCCTCCCGCCAAAACATTAGCATAAGAACGGAAATTTAATTCAAACGATAGCCTTCGTTTCCCTTTGAATAAAGATGCGGTAATGCTAATGAGTGATATTCATCAAAATGTTTTAATTATTCTTGGTGTGTCTCTGTTGGAGTATTTTGGTGTTGAAAGCACATGGAAGAATGTCTTCAATTGGCTTCTCATGGTGCTAGATGGGAGTGAATGTGATTTCAATAATAAACCTCATCTCAATTTAGCGTGATTCATGTTCATTTTAGTGTTTCAATTGATTGTGAGGTGTCTTGAGAATCACTTTAAATGCTTCTTTGCATGAATACTGTGTTAGGAGAAAGGGCGGGCCGATGCTCCATTTGAATATGAATAACACTCAAGGATTTTAGGCTACAAAATGGTTCAGTTCAGTTGCTCTTTTCAGGCACCACCCGCATGTGAAATTAAATTAATTCACGCACATTTTGAGACTTTATTTAATACAGAAGTTTTTATTTTCATTTTGGAACAACTGAAAGGAAGAAAATAAAATTTTGTATTTTATATTAAACTGCAAATTTTTTACAATGTAATTTAAATGCAAAATTATGACGCCAAAAAGAGCATAAAAATTATGAACTCATGTGGGCTATTAAAGAAAAATCTCACACAGTTAATTTGGGTTTGATTCATCACTTTCCCCAAAGTCGTAAACTTCTTCACACAGGGAGATTGCAAGGCTCATTTCACTGATAAGCCCGCACCGAATTTCCTTGGCTATTTAGTGAAGCATGAAGTAGCGCAACTAATTAATTTTTCTGCCCATTTTTCATCCCACATGAATCGTGGGAAGTACCCATAAATACTTTATAAGGTTGAAAGGTGAAATTTTAGGTGTGAAATTGGCAATGGGCGATCTTTATGTAGGAGGTTTGATCACCTTTTTTTCCGGGAAATTGCTGCCGGGCATTGAATTGCAATGGATGTTGCTAACAAGAGAAGAAGAAAGTAGGTGACGCCGCAAAAGTGATTCAAAGTGGAATTTACCACGGAGTGATTCTTCGAGGCAAAAGCGCATGCAAACTCGTTGCACTAAATTCACTTTATATACATTTTGCACACGAATTCAAACTTCTTTGGCGGTTTGCGGCATTGCAAACAATTTCTTAAACTCACTTCCTCTTGCTGGGAAAATTTATTTAGAGATAATTTTTGCGAAAATTGGTTTGAATTTTTAATTTTTGCTCCACGGTAGTGAAATGCAAATACAAATGGTGCAAAAAATTACATAATACCGGAGTCTGCAATGAATTTTCTACATCAAACATTGCATCAATGTTCAATGAAAAAGAACTTGAAATGCTAAATTGCCCCGTCTCTCACACTTTATTGCCAATTTCTTGCTCTCTTGCAAAAGTTCATGAATTCAAAGTGAGGTCATTTTGACGGGGGCTGGAAAATGCACCAATTAATCCATTTGACTTTTGCACCCCCTAAAGCGGAATGAATTAAACTCCAACTATATGCCTCCATCAATCCGCAACGAGAGCAACCTTAAATTGCTTTTCCTAAAGTGATCTCAAAGTGATTGAATCTTCTTTCAATTTCCTCTTTTTGCCTGCTCCTCTCTCAATGTCTAATCGAAAGATTTTTCCATTTAATTGCCCATACAAATTGGTTATTCACGTCATAGATGGTTTGCCCCAATTGCCGCAAATTCATGAAGTTATATTCCCGATTTTCCTCTAGCTGAATTTATTCATTAGTTTTTTCCACCAGATTACTTACACAACGCTCGTTATTGGCTATCTAAATCAATCTCTTGGAAATTACTGGAAATTTCTGGCAATTGAGGCTCTGTAACGGAAAGAGATTCAATCTCTGACTCCAAATACATAGATGAAATTCTATGTTTTATGCTGAATTGCAATGTACAGCTAATACAGCTGTATGTTACAGATAATTCGGATTTTAGTATCAAACTTATTTATTTTTACAACGATAACAAAATAAATTTACTTTTTATTACCGCAAAATTTTTCATTACATCCAAATGATATAAATATTATCTGCCCCTTTTCACAGTTTGTTAATTATTTTGATGAGCATGACGAGTTTGAAATGATTTATTTACACCAAAATAGATATCATTGTTTGCTCAATTTCAGATGACAATGCTTAATTTGTCCAATTTTTCGCAATTCTCACCAATTTTCACAGCAACAATGGTTGTGTGTTGAAAGATCTTCTCACAGATGACTGATCAATTGAGGCACGAGCGCCGAAAAAAAATTCTTTATGACATAAAAATTAACCCGAAAATTTATCTCATTACTGGCAAACGCACAAAATGTGCAATTAAATTGAAAATTAAACCAATTTCGTGGAAAATTGTCCCGATTGGGTGTTCAATATTGGATTTCTCTGCTACAAAACAGCGACAAAATAGAACGCGAGAGGTGCCACAGAGAATTCCAATGGGGCAAAAAATTGCCACAATTGAAAGTGAACGTGAGAAATTACACGGCTCGTGTATAAATTTTCCTTCCTCTCTGTCGGAATAAAGGTATAGGTACACACTGAAAATGATTTTTAATTCAACTTGCCACATAAACACTGAATAATTGAAATATATCACTATACTTTTGTTATATGTAGCTGTTTTTCACTGTCATACCTTTGCTAAAAAGCCGCGTGTGGTTTACCCTTTTGTACAGCTTTTGGCGACCTTCAGAGTTTCGCTTTTTGGGGGAGTTATGAGAGAAAATGAAAAGACTGTGTTAAAAAATGTTTTATGTATTTACAAAAAAAATTCTATCTCTTCATAATGCTTCATACATACAAGTGCAAAGCCATTGCCCCATTCAATTAGGAAATCCCTCATAATTTCGTCAAATGCGCACAAAATATACCTCCAAATGAGCGAATTCGTGCACAAGAGACATTACAATACACGTAAAAATTCTTTTGTACAATTTTTCTCCCACCTGCGATTTTTGCAGACGAAACCGTGGCATTGCAACAGAGAATTTGTGATTTTCCTTCATTTTTTTTTTGTACACACGGTTGCAAAATATTCGCATTGAATTCATAGGAATGTCTAAACCACATCGCAACTTGAAAATCATCCAAATGATGCATTTGGGAGTCTGTGATTGAAATCTTGTGTTGGGGAATATGCAAAATTCGATGGTTTTGACGGAGATTGGCATGAGATCCATGGGATGTGCTGTTTACACATCCAGAGAAATCAATTTATCAAATTATTCAGATGCCGAAAAAGGGGATGATTTGGGAGTTATTTGAGCTTTTCGCATTTTTAATGCAAAAACTTTTTTGAATGTTTTCATTTGAACATTTTCTGGATGAATAGAATTTTAAACATTTCAGTTTTAATTTTCTAAGGAATTCCGGGATTTCATAAACTTTTCTTTGCATATTTTAATCAGGAAATCGGAAGTTTGTAGAGCAAGAGTCAAGGGGATATTAAAATTAAAAAAAATATATATTTTGGCGCTACGTCCCATATAGGAACAGGGCCGGCCGCCCTATATGATGTGGTTGTTCTCCTTGCGGAGAAGTAGTGGGAGGCCTTGCTAGATACTACCACGTGTGGGCCATTTTACAGATAGGAGTGTATCAATCTCCTGATCCAACCGGTCAACGTGATCTAATTGCACGTTGGCGGATGGGGCGCGTTGCCGGGTTCTGTATTCGAACCGGCGACCTTTGGATGCGCACTCAAGCGCTCTATCCACTGCACCCCAGGCCCACTCAAGGGGATATTATCCAGGGAATATTCGAAACATTATTCAAGATTAAATTGAAAAATAAGGCTAGATTGTTGGGTCTGTAAACCTTTAATGAGATGTTTCTTAAAAATTTTTTTGAGACTTAAATTAAAAAATAAATAAATAAAAATTATATAGAAGACATAGAAGACAAATAGAGGACTATTTTATGAATAGTTTCCCTCAAATTAATAAATTTAAGTATTACTTTGTAACGATGTCCTCTTTATCCAGCTCTTTTCGGCCAGCTTGTTATATACACTTACCTGCCGGTGTGCTTTTTTTGTAAGGGCGCCAGATCTCCAAAGAGATCGCACACCGGGAGTTTTTGAGAGGAAAATATCGTACAATTTGGGGGATTTAATTAAAAAGAAAATTTTAACTTAAACCTCACTTTAATATAAAAAAGAGAAAAATTATAATTTGGACTTAAAAGGAATTTACTTTACACTGTTTTATTTATTTTTAATTTAAAAAGAAAATACTTTATTATAAATTTAATTTGAAAGAAATGACTCTACTTTAATTTTACACTTCAATAATTTATCAAAAAAGAGATTTTAATTAAACGCGGAGATGTTGAGATGATGTGTTGCAGCTAGGAGAGCTGAATCCAGAAGAAGGATGATTACTCACACAAGAACTAGCGATAGCCCAAAAATCTCCACCACCGATCTTTCGATCTCTCTGCATTCGTCATGAGAGAATTTTGGATATTTCTACTATCGCCTAAATATATACACCAGCCTAGCGCATGTACATGAAGATATGAATGTAACAACTTTGCGTCATTTTCTGATTTTGTTGCTTTAGTTCTTTTCATAAATTTTAATTGCATTTTGTACATTTTATCCCTGATTTATCCGTTTTAATTTAATACGCCCGGATCTTTAACTCAAAAGCTTAAAACATTCTATTAGAGGATAAGTTTAAGGACTTCCTACACGAAGTTTTCCTTAATAATTCGGATAATGATCCTTATTCAGTGACGAAGAAACCCTTGAAATTCGCTTGAAATCTTGAAATTTCAGTACAAAATCTAAAGATGTCAAAGGTTTCTTGGTCGCTGAATTTTCCTTGAAAATTTCTTAAATCCATAAAATATTTTCTTATAAAATACCCGAATATTTGTACATTTTTTCATTCAGATAAACGCCCCTTGAGAAGATTAAACAAGATGTTAAAAATTGGGAAAAAGATATTATCTGCTATTCAAGTCGGAAAATTGACTTTAAACTTTAGATTACAATTTCTATAAATGCGGAATAACAAGTGAGATTAAAATGGACTTATCTACCATTGGAGGCTGTAGAGTACATATATTTTAAATTTATGTCACCATTCCATGACATCGTACAAAGTGAGAATTACTATTCCATTGTCGGCCTCATGAAATCCCCTCTCGTGTATAAGTTGTTGATGTTGATAAATCCGGCAGCTTTGCGATAAAATTATTAAACTCAACATTGCATGTTATATGGCTTACTCCAAAGACGCCATGATATTATTTCAGTAATCTCGGGAAAAGCTCAAACTTGAAGCGCCAAAAATTATCTTTGCAAATTGAGACGCAGCGTGTGGCCTCTGTGTGGAGGGAAATGTGATTGAAATATGGATCAGTATTGTCAATTACAGGGTATATTTCAAAATGCTAATTAATCGGCAGAATAAACATTTCCGTCATAAATCTCTGCCAGATGTGAAATAATAGTGGGGCGCGTGTGTGCAATTTAACATGAAACTCGTGCGCGGTATCGCATCTCGAATGCCCAGATAACTACAAAAGCAGAAAGAGATGAAATGAAAGCAAAAGATTAGTTGGAGAAGATGTGCAGCAAAATGCAATTACCACCATATCTCTATTTTCAGGTTATTCACGGCGCCCACATTGAGCCAGCACACATAATCCGGAAGCGGAGCCTGGATCAGCCCCTCCGGATGACCATCACATACGATGAGTCCGTTTTTAGACTGGACGAAGATAAATTTGAATTAGTTAATGTAAGTACGATGTTTTTTTTTTCTTGCAAGAATATAACGTGCTCTCAATAAATTTTTCATACATACCTACACAGCTGCTGTGCTGCCATAAAATTTATTATATGCAAATTATTTATATACAGCTTATCTAAGCGCCAAGCGCCAATATATTATATTGAAATTTCTCTCTCCGCCTCTATAGACAATCATTCTGCCAGAAGCTGTGCATTTTTGGGAGAAGGCACTCATGGTGCGGGGGACGAAGCAAGTCATTAGGTTAAATAGGTGGGTGGTCAATTTTCTCCTTAATTGCACTCAAAGTGCGTTTAATTTTGTTTATCTCACATAGAGTGTGTGACAGATTTCAGGCTCCCATAGACTTATGTTTTACCTAACTCCTCCTAAACTCCCTCCAGCCCCCAAACTTTAATATAAACACACAGAAATTGATTTTGAGAAAGTTTCCAAACGTGGTTTTGTGTTAGATTATTCCAAACATTTGCCTATTTTCTGCAAAATATTTTCCTTTTATAGAGGAAAAGTTTTAAAGAAAAGCAACTTGCTGGTTGAAGAAAGTTTTCCCTCGGAGCTTTGTAATTTTTCCGATTAGTTTGAAATTCAATTTTCTGCATAAAATTGTATTTTGTCAATTGAAGATATTTGAATGACAATTTCTATTTTAATATATTACTTATTTTTACACCTTAAAGACTTTAAGGTTCTTTAAGAATAAATTGAGCTCGAAAAAAATAATTTTAGTTTTTTATTTAAGGTGTCCAAGAAACATCTAATTTCAATCCTGAATTAATTGAAATCATTTTTCTTAAGGAAAAGCATTTGAAAGTTTAGAAATTGTACAAAAATGTTCAAATGGTCGTCAAAGGATTAAAAAGTCAATTATTCTCATTATTCTTCTTTTTAATTACATTTTTGCTCTTAAAAAGTTTCTTTTTTAATTAATTTTTTACTATATTATGTAATTAATTTTATTACAAGAAGCTCAATAGACATACATATAGTTTTCAAATTTCAAAGCTTTTGAATGAAGAAAAAATTTTTTTGACTATATTATCTACTTAAGTTGAGCATTTAGTTCGTATTGACTTTATGAAGCTTCCAAAAAGCTCAATTGTATATAATTTAAAATTTTCGAATCTTTTAAATACAAATAAAAGGAAATTGTAGATATTTTTTTTTATTTTAAGAGAGGGAATAAATTGTCTTGTTTCACAGGAGTTTTCCTTCAAAAAAAAATTTTATAAATAAATTTGAAGCGAATTCATAAATTCCTTTCAAGTCAAGTGAAAAAGCTCCAATTTAAACTATTTTCCTCTTGTTCCTTCCTCAACATTTTATGCCTTTTCTCAGTGTAAACCACGTCTTGGGATATTTCTCACGTTTCAACGTCTCTTCAGCATAATTTTTCCTTTAAATCCATTAATCCGTTGTGGTGTGGTGTGTTACATTCTGCAGGAAATGCGAGAGTAGTCAGGTTTTCGTGAAAAATTCCCTGACATATTGCATAGATTCGTGCAAGTCAACAACAATGTGCGGTGAGGTGGCAGTCCCTGAAAAACATCTTGACGTCTGTCGGACGTGCAATGCCACGGGGCAGGATTGTCGAGAGGCACTGGGGTCAGTGGCTGGCCCAGGAATTGCGGATACGGATTTTATTTTCTACGTTTCCGCACGCCAGACTGAGCGTTGCCACAAGGGCCTAACGGTGGCCTATGCGGCGCACTGCCAGCAGGAAGCAGCCCTCGATAGACCAATTGCTGGTCATGCAAATCTCTGCCCAATGAGTATCAGTACAAAGCCACAGGAGTTGCAGACACTCCTGTCGACCGTTAAGCACGAAATCCTCCATGCACTGGGCTTCTCCGTGAGCTTATATGCTTTCTTCAGGGACGAGAAGGGTAACCCGAGGACACCGAGGAAGCCGGACACGGGGAAGCCCTATCTCAACGAGAAGCTCCAAATTCATCAGTGGAGCAACAGTACAATTAGGCGGGTCGTACGCGACCATTGGGCTGTCCGTGGGGGGCATATTAGGCGTGCTATTGACATGATGGTGACACCGAGGGTGGTGGCGGAAGCCAGGAAGCACTTCAATTGCAGTGCTCTCGAGGGAGCTGAGCTGGAGGATCAGGGGGGCGAGGGAACGGCACTAACCCACTGGGAAAAGCGGATATTCGAGGTGAGTGTATTTCCATGCTTAATTAGTAAGCAAATTACTAGAGTTGAATACTTTTATGGGTGGATTTTCTAAATAAAGATTAAATTAATTTTTAGAGATTCTTTGTTTACTTGGGCTCTTTTTAATAAGATTATTTTCAAAATCTTTTGTATTGTAATTTTTTTAAAAATATTTCTTTAATTATGCTTAAAATAAAATAGATTTTCTAACAATAACTAGGTCATAAAAGCCTAAGAAAATTATAGCCAAAAATTTATTTAACTCGGATTATCTATTATTTTAAAAAAAATTGTCAAAATTTTACAAAAATTCTTTTGATTTGGTAAAATTTTCTTCTCATCATTAACTTCTTATCAATCAAAGTTTTTAAGTTAAAAGCTCTTAAAGAATATCTTTAAAAAAAAGCTTCAAATCTCGATTTTTTATTAATCTTTAACAAACTCTTAGAGACTAAACTTTATCTCTAATCTACGAAACCTTTCAATTCTGAGCTTGTGCTAAGAACAAGCGTATAGGAGATAAATAGAACAATTTCCCTTTTATATGCCTAAATGTGTCCCAAAACCATTGGTTTTGCAGAATGAGGCAATGACGGGGACACATACACAATCACCCGTCTTCTCGAGGATAACGCTGGCACTGATGGAGGACTCAGGGTGGTACAAAGCCAATTATAGCATGGCGTCACCACTCACGTGGGGCCGGAACTTGGGGTGCAATTTTGCCATGCGAAGCTGCAAAGATTGGATTGCGATGAATCACGCAAAGTAAGTTTCGCGCCCCCTTTTGATTTACATATATTTTTAGCATAAACAGCATTAATTTTTCTTGAAGTTTATGGTGGGAAAAAAGAGTTTAGCATATGATTTAATTAACCCTTTTACGCCTTCACCCTGAACGAGGGCTTCTCCTCATTGATTTCCTAACACGAAAATTATGACTTTTTTTTTCTTATTCCTCTGGGCATCGCAGCGAATCACTTTCCTCGGGAACCAGTGAAGCATTTCGGTATGTTGTCAGAGGAGTAATTTGCATGAAATCAACCTTTTAATCGTGCAGTCTGTATGTTCTTTTTTCGTACCCTGAAGAAGTTTTTTTTATTATGTTTGAATCTCAATTTTTTCGTGTACTCCGCGTGCGAGCTTTTCCCTTTTATTTGCATTTTAGCACCGCCTCTGAGAAATTAACAATTGAAAGCCCCGAAAGTGTTTCAGAGACACAATTTTAAGAGACTTTTTTACGTTGCAAAAATTCTCCGACGTTTTCAGCACATAGTCGCGTATTTGTTTTAACAGCCAACAGTCCCTCCAATCCTTTTTTTCTTGCACCTTTTTTGGCAAAGTGAGAAATTCCAATCGTGACTCGCTGTCTGGTGTGGATGTCGTGTCGCTTAGAGGCAAGAAGAAAACCTCATCCCATTTGAAGATCTCAATCAGAGCGTCAGAGGAGGAGAGGAATCTATTTGAGGAAAATAGAAAGAAATAACCCAATGATGCTCAATTGGTTGTCAATGAGCCAGTTGTTGCAAAATTGTCTCTCTTCGCTGTTTATTTTATTTTATTGACTGAAGAAGGCTTTTTATGGCAAAAACTTCTGGAAGGGGTTTTTCGTATTTCTGCATTAGACTCTGAGAAGTATGTTGTGAGTTGGGGATTTCTTAAACTTTGGCATTTATACAAAGAAACATAAATATTTTCCTTTACAAGGGTTCTCACGCAAATTAATGAGAAAGCTTTTGCTAATTTCGAATCGTCGTTGAAGATGTATAATTTTCAAGAATTTTTATTTTTAGACTTACCTTTTACGGATCAACAATAATTAGGGAGCTTTTTTCTACCTTGAATGAGATTTTAGGGGTTTTATTTTGCCTCTTACGCTCTTTATTCTATAAACAATTATTTATAGAAAATTCCCTTAAAATTTTCTTAATTTTGATCTATTAAATTAATGAACAAATTGAAGAAAAACTTAATTGTTTCTTTTTAAGTATTTGACAGATTTTCTACTTTAATATCAGAAGTTTAGGATTTTAATGGAAAAAAATGATATTAGAATATTCGCTTTAAAATATTTAACGATTTTAATTAATTACAGAATGGTTTAAAAAAGAATTTGCCTTAATTTATTTTTCTAGTTCAATAAGCAGATTTTTCACATTAATACTAAAAGATTACCGTAAAATGGGGTGTATAGGATCACTGGGGTGAATAGAATCAGCAATCTGGGAAAATCTTTAATTGTAAATTTTGACCAAAATATGTTTTTAAATTTTGAAATCATACCACCGAAAGAATCATTAGACTATATAGAGTTAGTTAGTGAAGATTAGAATTTTTTTCAAAAAATTTTTTCTTGCATTTATTAAATTTTAAAAAATGCTGTATTTTACCCTAAATTGGTTGACCCATAAAACTTTACTTGTTCTGAAAAGTACGAAAGTTCTAAAAATATAATTCTACTGCCATTCAATGATCTTTTTATCCAAGAAAAGAGATTAGTAAAGACATTTTATATAAAAAATTATTTTTCCTTTTTTTTGAGCTTTTTTGATTTCATGTCACTTAATTTAAAAATTTGGGGTGAATAGGATCACTAATTTGCATACTTCAAGGGGCTTCTAAAATGATTATTTGACGAATGTGCTAAAAAATTAGATAAGATATGAGATGTACAAGCAAGAAGAATATTGAATCTGAAGATTTAGCCCTTAACCCTTAATCCTTTAACCCTTTTAGGACCGATTGAACGTTTTCGCAAATATCTCGATTTTGAAAATTTCTTTTTTTAGCTAGTTAATCTTTATTTATTTAGCTAGAAATAATGCAGAACTATGTACTATTGGTCACTGAATATTTTGAGATCACAAAAGAACATCCCCAAGGACTCACAGGATCAAGAAGGACGAAAAACTGAAAATTCCAAAGTTGAGATTTTTGGCCAAAAATGTCTTATTTGAGTTCAAACTTCCAAAATTTATTTACACGCCATTCCAGAATCTTTGTGGTCCTTAAGGGGTTAAGGACTAATGGAACATTTTCGGATCATAGCTTATTTTTGAAAATGGCGTAAGTTTAACCCTAAAGACTATAAGAATTTCAGCGGTTGCAATAAAAAGAACATAAATTTTGGGGACATCTTATGGTCCTTAAGGGATAAACTCATGCCATTTTCGAAAAAAGCTATGATTAAAAATGTCGCCCTTCGATCCTTAACTGCCTAAGGATCGTAAGGACTCCAGAATGGCGTGAAAAAAAAATATTTTGGAGATTCTTTTGAGTTCTAGTATGACTTTTTTTTTACTAAAAATCCCGATTTTGGAATTTTTGGTTTTTCGTCCTTTTTAATGCTCTTGGTCCTCAAGGATGTCCTTTTGTGATTTAAAAATGTTCAGTTGCCATTAAAACTTAGTTCTCCATTATTTCTGGGTGAATAAATAATTAACTTGTCAAAATTAGGCATTTTCAAAAACGAGCTATGGGACGATAACGTTTTATTGGTCCTTAAGCGATTAAGGATCACCAATTCGCTCAAAGCCTGGCTAAACTGATTAAAAATTAAATTGACATTAACTAAAAATGATTTTTCTTACAATATTTAGTGATTTTCCACGTAAAAATCGCAAATAAAATAGGTGATCCCATTCACCCCAAGGTGGGGTGAATAGAATCAGGACTATTTTTTTTAAATTAACGAAAAGGAGCACCGTGCGGTGAAAAAGTGAAATAGTATCCTTAAAGTAGAAGGAAAGACCCATAATTTCGCTTTTATTTCATAGGTCTAGCTCAAATAGTTTTTTAGTTACAGCCTCTCAAAGTTGAAAACTGATTCTATTCACCCCATTTTACGGTATATTCTTTTTTCATTAATTTTCCAGATTAGATTAAAATTAGCATTGATTACAGAATTATTGTTTTGCTAAAATTTTTCTTGATTTTTAACAAGTTAAATTTCGTTCTATCACTCGGAAATTGACTTTAACGTAATCTGTAATGAATAATCCATAAAGATCCTTTTTAAATATTTCACGTTTTTTCGAAATGTATGTTCTAATTTCTTGTGTTTCGCTAAACTGATTTTTCAAAGCTAATGCAGATTTTTTTTTAATATTCTGCGATATTCCTTTCTTTTGGTTTCTCAGGTTTCCCGAAGATAGTGTCCAATTTTTTACATTACGCGAATTTTTTTCTGGTTTCTCATGTTTCCCTGAACAGTTATTGTTCCTTTCTAATTTTTTTCAAATTTTCCACGTTCTATGGATTTTTCTAGTTCCTCAGATCTAAATTTTCTTCATACATTCTGCAGCATATTTTCTTATATCTTTTGTCCCTCAGAGCTACATAGTTCCGCTTTTATTGCATTTTTTGCTTTTCTTTGAGTTTCTTATGTTCCGAGCGTTCGGCAGAATCTGATAATAATTTTTTAAATGATTTCTTCCGGTTTCTCGTGTTCTGTCAAAATTACTTCAGATTTTTCACGTTCTACGCAATGTTTTTTTTTATTTTCCCTTTTCCATTGAATTATTTTATGATTTTCCAGTTTTACAAAGTTTTTTTTTCTGGTTTCGTAAGTTTCTGTTTCGTTGAAATAGTTTCATGTTCCCTTTGAATTTTGACAGAACCTCGTTTGACATTTCTTTTTCTAATACGTCAATAAAAATAATTGTCAAATTGATAGCGCCATCTATTTACCATCTTCTTTTGCACTTAAAAGGCCAACTTTTTTTTTTCATTTAAAAATTACCATTTAGAGGTGTAGGTAAATATGTTAAACAAGCGCAATAAAGAGAATTTGTACAAACACTGCATAACGTCCATTTACATTTTTATTGTCCACTTATCCACGTTTTGCTTCATTTTACGCGGGAGAAATAGTTTTTAAATGCCTCTTCTCATATGAATTATTTACCATCGCACCGGATGAATTCCTAAATGTTGTAAATTTTGTGCCCCATTGCCGCTTTAATTTAATTCACATCGTTGCTTTTTTTTGTCATCTTGCTGTGTGTTCCTTATTGCGCGACCACAAAAATTTCTTTCATGCAAATGGACCTTGAATGTGCAATTGTGTTGCCGCGGAATACATGAGTGTAGCATAATGAGATAATGTATGGAAAAATGATGGGTCTTTGCAGAGGTCGCACGATTCATCCATTCTGTTCGAAAGTGAAGAGGGATCCACTTCAGACGGAGTGCACCGACGATAGGAATTCAGTGGCCTTGTGTAATTTAATTAGGCACGACTATCCACTGCCCAAAGAGTACCAGGTGAGTGAATTTTGGCCTAATTTATCGGAAACTTGAGCATGAATGGGTTAACGATGATGGGTCTTCTTGCAGAACTTTGATAGTATTGCCCATGTGCTGCCGGGGGAGGAAGAGTACTACGGTGGATCCGTGTCACTCGCAGATCACTGCCCGTACATCCAGGAATTCACGTGGAGAAGCAAAAATGTCACCGTCAGAGGTTCACAGTGTCAATTTGAAGACAATAACCCAAGTAAGGAGACCTCCCACAGCTTTTCCTAACTTTTTGCTAACCTCCTATCCCCTTAACATACATAAAGTACTCTTCAGCATTTCCACACACAGATCAATTCATACGAGAAGTTTCCAAGTTGATGACTTTTTAGGAGTGATATATGTAATACTTGAAAAGCTCGAAAGTCAAGGAGCTTCGAGACAACAAAAAGTATCGCAAAATTAATTTCTCCTTCCTCCTCTTGTTTTACGCACTGATTTTCCAAAATGAACTCTCTCTGAAGCTCTTCAAACTCACCTAATTTTCTAGAACAAAGAAAAAGTTTTTTCCTCCTGACTTTCTCTCAAGTAGGACTTCCTGTCAAGAAATCGGATTTAATTTCTTTTTCCTTGTTCTTGGACTGAGAATGAAGATAAATAATAATAAAAATCAGAAATGACCGGTCAGGTGGGAAAATTAATGATTTTTTTGGGAATATTCGTATGGGGGTGAGATTGATGAGATTAACCGCCAAAATAGGGATTCTCAGGAGAATCCGTCGGATAGACTACATAATAAAAGGTGAAATGGAAGTTTTAATTTAATAACTGAGCTTTTAAAAATTCATACGCGTATAAAAAGTTATTAATGAACAGGGTGTATCAACTATTCTTCAGTGAAGATTGTGATAAAAATAACTTTTCGTAGAAAATTTTGAGCTTAAAGAACTTTACCAAGTTTATTAAAAAAAAAACAACTAATTTCTAACGAAATTTTGTATGATGAAATTAATTAAATCTAAAAATGTCTTTTTTATGGATAATTTTTCTAGGTTTCGGAACTATTTTTATAGGCTAAAAAGAATTAAAAATTTTTGAACTGGGCACAAAAGGGTTAAAATTTCATGTTTTTCTGTTTACACGAAATTAAAGGCTTGAAAGCATTGAAAGAAATCTTTTAACTTTTGTAGGATCGAGGTTTCTAACCTCAAAAGTTTGACCTTGATTTTCTTTCGAAAGAAAATATTTTTCCTAGTTTTATTTCGACGATATTGAAGTACCGTAAAATGGGGTGAATAGAATCAGTTTTCAACTTTGAGAGGCTGTAACTAAAAAACTATTTGAGCTAGACCTATGAAATAAAAGCGAATTTATGGGTCTCTCCTTCTACTTTGAGGATACTATTTCACTTTTTCACCGCATGGTGCTCCTTTTCGTTAATTTAAAAAAAATAGTCCTGATTCTATTCACCCCACCTTGGGGTGAATGGGATCACCTATTTTATTTGCGATTTTTACGTGGAAAATCACTAATTATTGTAAGAAAAATCATTTTTAGTTAATGTCAATTTAATTTTTAACCAGTTTAGCCAGGCTTTGAGCGAATTGGTGATCCTTAATCGTTTAAGGACCAATAAAACGTTATCGTCCCATAGCTCGTTTTTGAAAATGCCTAATTTTGACAAGTTTATTATTTATTCAACCAGAAATAATGGAGAACTAAGTTGTAATAGCAACTGAACATTTTTAAATCACAAAAGGACATCCTTGAGGACTAAGAGTATTAAAAAGGACGAAAAACCGAAAATTTCAAAATCGGGATTTTTGGTAAAAAATGTCATACTAGAACTCAAAAGAATCTCCAAAATATTTTTTTTCACGCCATTCTGGAGTCCTTACGATCCTTAGGCAGTTAAGGATCGAAGGGCGACATTTTTAATCATAGCTTGTTTTCGAAAATGGCATGAGTTTAACCCTTAAGGACCATAAGATATCCCAAAAATTTATATTCTTTTGATTGCACCCGCTGAAATCCTTATAGTCTTTAGGATTAAACTTACGCCATTTTCAAAAATAAGCTATGATCCGAAAATGTTTCATTAGTCCTTAACCCCTTAAGGACCACAAAGATTCTGGAATGGCGTGTAAATAAATTTTGGAAGTTTGAACTCAAATAAAACATTTTTGGCCAAAAATCTCAACTTTGGAATTTTCAGTTTTTCGTCCTTCTTGATCCTGTGAGTCCTTGGGGATGTTCTTTTGTGATCTCAAAATGTGTAATGATCATTAAGACATAGTTCTGCATTATTTCTAGCTAAATAAATAAAGATTAACTAGCTAAAAAAATAAATTTTCAAAATCGAGATATTTGCGAAAACGTTCAATCGGTCCTTAAAGGGTTAAAGGATTAAGGGTAAAGGACTAAATCTTCAGATTCAACATTCTTCTTGCTTGTACATCTCATATCTTATCTCATTTTTTAGCACATTAGTCAAATAATCATTTTAGAAGCCCCTTGAAGTATGAAAATTAGTGATCCTATTCACCCCAAATTTTTAAATTAAGTAACATGAAATCAAAAAAGCACTAAGAATAGAAAAAAATATTTTTTTATATAAAATGTCTTTACTAATCTCTTTTCCTGAATAAAAAGAGCGTTGAATGGCAGTAGAATTATACTTTTAGAACTTTCGTACTTTTCAGAACAAGTAAAGTTTTATGGGTTAACCGATTTAGGGTAAAATACAGCATTTTTAAAAATTTTAAAAATGTAAGAAAATTTTTTTTGCAAAAAATTCTAATCTTCACTAACTAACTCTATATAGTCTAATGTTTCTTTCGGTGGTATGATTTCAAAATTTAAAAACATATTTTGGTCAAAATTTACGATCAAAGATTTTCCCAGATTGCTGATTCTATTCACCCCAGTGATCCTATACACCCCATTTTACGGTAATGAAACTTCCCTAGGGATGTACTACACAGATGAAAAATTTATCACGAAATGTTAAATAGATTTTAATTCTGGGGCGATTGAAAAAAAGTCGAATTGGCCACTTTGGACTGCCAAATCCTCTAAGGGTTAATATAAATATACGAAATTCTTAGATTTTGGGAATATTTATTAATGAATTGAATTAACTTATTCTTTAAAAAAAATATATAAAGATTTTAAAGACAAATTGCAATTTTATTAAAAATCCTTTAAAAGTTTTTTTTTTGCAAAATTCTTCTTGAATCAGTCACAATCGTCTCAATAAATTCCTTTATTTCTTTATTTCTTATCTCTTAAAATCTTTAAAATAATTTTAAAAAAAAACTACATCACTTAATTTCTAAAAATTTCCATTAGACTTCTAGTACACCCTGTTCCGTGGAGTACGATATATATTAAAAAGCTCCCGGTGTATAAGAAGATGTTTTTGCGAGATGAATCTGTTGAACCCCTAGTTCAGAACTTTCTTATACATATAATTTAATCAAAGCCTCCAATCATTAATTTACCTGAATAATAAAGTTTTCCTTTCGGGAAGGGAGCATGGGGGTTATTAAATTTTCTTCTCTGAGAACAATTTTCCCCCTCAGTGGTTTTCCCTCAAAGGACGAATGTTTTTTTTCTGTTGCTTTTCCTCTTTAAAGCAGAGGTTTTTCCTTTGAGTATTGGAATCATGCTGGTTTTGTCTTCGTCTTCCAGAGCCCGAGAAGAACTTCGCTCTGGAGTCGTATGGAGAGAATTCCAAGTGCTTCGATCACACGGACGCCATGTGGGAGGAACGCTCGTGTCGGCAGACACGGGAATGGCAGCACTGGGGCTCAGGATGCTACAACTACCGCTGCGAGGATGGGCGGTTGCACATTCAAGTGGCAAACTACTCATTTGAGTGCTTCCACGCTGGTCAGGAGATCAGTGTGCGCATCTTTGCGGGTGGCTGGCTCCACCGCGGTGCCCTACGCTGCCCACCGTGTCGCGATGTCTGCGGCGAGGAGTTTGCCAGCCGTGGGGAGCACTGCAGGGTCGGTGAGGAGGCTCCACCGTCCAATTGGTATCCACGTGATGAGCTAAAATGCTCCGGAATGCGTTGGCTTCCATCCCATCTACTTCTCGCACTCCTCTGCCTCCTTCTCCCGGCTGGGTTGACATAGTCCTACCGCGGTGGATCCCCACTGTGGGCTCCTCCTGATCGTGATCTATAGAGAAGCATCTAAGAATGTGATAATCCCACAAAAGAACTTATTAATTAAAACCTTAAGACGCTGTGCGGCGAAAGTGAAAGAAAAGTGCGTGGAAAAGACCGCCGTGTAAATGTGAATCGAGTCGCGTGTTCAAATCTTTAACAAAAAAGAAACAATTCTTACGTTGCTCCATTAAAAGTTTTTGAATTTCCCTAAAAGTATTCTTGAGAAAGAAAAAAAATTATTAGAATAGTGAAGCGTAGAGACTATATATTCTTGATTTACAAAAGGAATGAGATTTAGAGGGATGTTTAGGAATGAGAAAGAATTAGTGAGAATTTAATTAATTTATTTAGCGAGCAGAATACTCAAAGTAAAGGACTCGTAGGCTGCCCTACGAGTTTCTATAGTAATTCCAATTTTGTTCTCCCCGTGTTTGTGGGAATGAAACTCCAACACGGCGATATGTGGACTGATTGACGAAGGCATTCCCAATTAGTTTTGTTTTTTGGTGCATTATCTCCCCTCCGTCACGCGGGGGCTGCAAACAAGGCCACGCCATTCTGCAGAAGGTGTGCACACACGAGAAAAGTGCGTGAGCGAAGGTGTTTCACGCAGAAAAGAACCAACAACTTTCGAGATAAATTGCCAAAGTAAAATGTAATTTGTTCAAAAATCTGTGAGATATAAAAGTTTATTGAAATTACAGCAGTTTAACGTCTTTTTCTTCCTTCAGTTTAAATTGGCAATTTCCTGTAGCAAAGACACCTTTTAGTTGGGGCACAGTTGAGCCATTTTATTGCAGACAAAGCGTTGTCCTTGATGAATTCTTGCAGTTGTGGACAAGGATGTAGAGCTTTTTCTTGTAAAATTATGAGCTTTACAGTGTCGTAGAAAATATATTAAAACATTCAACTTTTTTTTTGAAAAATTTTTATTTATAACTTTTCAAAGTTTTATTTGCTTTCAAACAAAAAAAAACACGTAAATTGTTTATAAATCCCTCAACCAACATTATTTCACACAAATTCAATTTTTATACGAAGGAAATTAAGAAAGCCATTAAAAAGTTTAAATTATTAAAATGCGTTAGCTATGCCGATCCTACGTCCGTTATAATGAAATACAACACATTTTCCTTTCATAAAAGCTTCACCAAATATCCAAATTCTTCTATTTTGATCTGTTAGAGGATTTTCTTTGAATCTCAAGTAACAGATTGAGCCTTGTTGATATATGTAATCGTTTGAATTAATGAAAAATTGATTATTATCTCCACTTAAAGGCGCATCAAATAAAATTACAATTTGAGGTAATTCTGGAACTACATCGCATTCCACTGTATATTGATTAGTTGATGTATCTAATTGTGCTTTCAATTGCTGGCGTATAACCTGAATATCTTCTGGTGGTCCAAAAATACTACTTGTGCCGGTAGCAAAGAATACATCACAACTTATTCCTGGACATAGATTTTGAGAGTCACCTACAGAAAACTGAGCCATTGCAGTAGTCCAATAATTATAGAAATTTCGTAAATAATATGTATAGCCTTGATCAATATTCAACGGACAGTGCTGTTCATTAACACCTGATATTGTAAATTCACCAACAGGTTCATCACTACTTAAATAGTACGAGAAGAATTGCTGTGAATTTGTAGGTACTATATCCCTAAATAAGTTAGCAATAAGGACATATCCCTCATCATTAATAAAAGGATTTAAACCGAAAACTCCATCAATTTCCGTATATGTTGTGGGTAATGAATACACATCAATTCCCAGAAAATACTGTGGTATCGGAACTGTATCACCATTTATCTGTAAAAAATAATTAAATTAACTTAAGTTATCGAAAATTGATTGCTTAAAACAAAAGTTTAACTTTCTAGTTTATCTTACAGGCAGTAGAACACGAAATATCTGTTCTACTATTTTTTTATTGTTTCCCTTTATCATTTGATTATTTTTGAATGAAACTATGAGGGAAACAATTGAGATCAGACCCTTATGTTGTACTTGAAATTAATTTAACTTTAAGGAAGACTGGGGCTAAAAAAGTTAGTTGAAAATTTTCAATTTCCAATTTCTGCCAACTTATTAATCGGAGAAATCTCAAATATTTATAACTAGTAAACCCTAGCCCCCAATCACGTGTGAGCAAACTCCATTTTAAGCTATAAAAGGGGGGCGTATATTATTAGGGGGGATGAATAATACGGTACCCTGAAAAATTCTAAAAATAAAAAAATCCCGTTATCTGACCCTTCAGCAGGTAGAAAATGGGAAAAAAACAATTTTTCTGTGGGAGCGCTATAAAGGGGGGTTGGGGCGGAATCCCATATAGCGCTTGCAACTCGTATTGACCCCCTCTACCCCCATACCAAATTTCATCAAAATCGGCCCAGCCGTTTCGGAGGAGTTCATGTGCCACAGACAGACAGACAGACTGATTTTTCAGCTTTTTATATTAAGATGAAAAGTCTAATTAACGCTTAGCAATTTGGCTATAATGTGGAGATTATTTCATCAGTATTTAAAGGAATAAAAATAAATAATAAATAAACAAATTTTAAAGCCTCCAGAGCCCTCCGTTGGAAACATCAAATTTCCGGCACCTTTTCATCACAAAATCAAACAATTCGCGCAAAAATATGGAATTTAAATCGAAGAGTCAACTTCATATTGTTGATATAAGATTTTCTAATTTTTTAGTCAAAAAATGTCGTGGTTAAGAACATTAGGAACAGGTCAGAAGTTAGGTGAGCTACTAGAAGTAATTTCATAGGTAGAAAATCACCATCACAATCCACTGATTTCATTCGCCTCACTGGTGAATAATATTACCCGTATTACCCGAAGAATTTCGAGGAAATCAAGGGTGGAAGGGGTTAGGAAAAATATCAAATATTCATATTTCCCATTGAGATACAGCAAACTATAGTCAGAGACAAAGTAATTTGTCTCTGCCAGGAAATTTCCAAATATAAAAAAGGACCTGTCGAAGAATTTTTTTGCTTTTTCGGAAATTCAAATTGAGATTTGTGCAAAATGACTAAATTATTCCCACAGTCTCCCCTATTTTTTAATTATATTTTCAAAAGTCCTATATTGTTTGATCAAACTAGTAGTTATATTAGGTCCCTAAAATTGCTAATTTTCGAGAAATTTTATATTACAAATTTTTCGTGATTGATCTAAATATAATTAGTTTCACAATTTAATCTTGAAAAAAAGTAGAACATAAGTTGTCCTTTTACGAGCTTTCTTTGACTTACTTGTAATACATCTTGTATGATATTTCCACTTATGCTTCCAGCGTAATAAGGTAAATTTGCAGATGTCCCAATAGTAGGAGGTGTAGTTGATTTTGTGGCATCATATTTATTTGTTTGAGCTTTTGAAAAAAAAAATTATTTTACACTTCACAGATAATGAACGTGGCAATTTACACTAAAAACTGATATCTGATTCAAAATATTTATAAAGCAGTCATAAAAAGATTTAAACTTGGACTCTTCCAGTAAGTACTAAATTCTGGGCAGTTGCCCATACAATATAGAAACTTATTTTCTTAATCTTACTAGATGTCATATTTACCACATTTTGTCCTTTCCACAGTTGTCACTTCTACGAGATTCCACCCAAGAAAGTCTAAATCGAGGCTAACTACCTTTCTCAGAGCATTGCAATTTACTACAGGTATCCAAGTGTATGTTGTTCCCGTGTCGAAAATCACTTGAAAACTCTGCGGAGGTGTTCCAAATGAAATTGTTCCAAAGTATTGTGCCTGTTTTAACAAATTCATTAAGATTTTCAATTCTTTTTCTTTTTGCGTAATTAATATTTGTGAGTTCTTACATCTAGATAAGGTGTAATGGGATCTGCGATATATCTATCACCGTTTACATGTACATTTTGGATATTTTCACTGATTTTCGTCAATGGAACTCTTTAAGAAAAAAAGAACATGTTAAATCTTAATATAAAATGCCACGTAAATGACTAAAATTACCTCACTGGCAATGTTATTTGGCACTTTGCAATTACAAGGCAAAGTGCCAAAATAAGTGTTGCTACTTTAAGCGACATGGTCGAACTAATTAAAAGAGTTTAAGCTAAAAAATTATTTCCCCGTGAAAATCCACCTGCATTGACCTAATCTTTATTTCTTTTACACGAAGCTCACGAATTCATGACTTATCAGTATATTTTAGGTAAATTTTTAAATTCATTTCCTCTGCAAACAATGCAAATGATTTTTATGATTATTCTTTGCTACATGACTTCCGCTGTGCAAAACAATGACTTTAATATCATAAACCACCATGAAAAAGAAATAAATTTGCAACAAAGTAAAAGAGTCCTTTTTCTTCCTCGTAAAAATCTGATTAAATTATGTATGCGTTTGTATAGCCCTCCATAGTTTTTTTTTGTACTTTTGGGCATTATTTCAATAAAATTCAATTCAATTCAATAGAGACAGTAATTTTCTTCATGTGTCCCTTAACTCATAAAATTATTTTTCTTTCAACGAATTTAAATGCAAATCTATTATGTTCTTCCCTTTTAGTTTTTCACTTCTCTGTCTCCTTCTCCTATCTAGACTGACATTGTCTACCGCTGTTGATCCCCACTGTGGGCTCCTCCAGACCGTGATCTTTGGAGAAGCATCTTAAAATGTGATAATCTCACAAATCAACTTGTTAATTAAAATCTTAGGACGCAATAAAAAAAAAGAAAAATTGCCAAGTAAAATGTAATTTGTTAACATATCTGTGAGATATAAAAGTTTATTGAAATTACAGCAGTCTAACGTCTTTTTCATCCTTCAGTTCAAAATGGAAATTTCAGTAGCAAAGACACCTTTTAGTTGGGACACAGTTGAGCCATTTTCTTGCAGACAACGTTGTTCTTGGGGAATTCTTGTAGTTGTGGAAAAGGATGTAGAACTTTTTATTAGAACATATGAACTTTACAGTGTCATAGAAAATATATTAAAACATTTAACTTTTTTTTTGAAAAGTTTTTATTTAAAACTTCAAAATTTTATTTGCTTTCAAACACAAAAAAAATACATAAATTGTTTTTAAATCCCTCAACCAAAATTATTTCACACAAAATTAATTTTAACGCGAAAAACATGAAGAAAATGAGCAAAACTATTAATTAGTTTTGTTATTTCTTAAAATGCATTAGCTATTCCAATGCGACGTAGAAAATAATGAAAAACTACGCATTTTCCTTTCATAAATGCTTCACCAAATATCCAAATTCTTCTATCTTCATATATTTGTGGATATTCTTTGAATCTCAAGTAGCAGATCGAGTCTTGCTCATATATGTAGTCATTTGAATTAATGAAAAATCGTTTATTACCTCCATTCTCGAATGAAATTGTAAGTTTTGGATATTCTTGATTGCACGCCACTGTATATTTATCAGTTGAACTAACTTGTGCATTCAATTGCCTGCGGATAAATTGAATGTCTTCTGGTGGTCCGAAAATACTACTAGTACCAGTAGCAAAGTATACATCACAATTTGATGCTGAACACAGATCTTGAGAGCCACCTATAGATAGCAGATGCATTTCAGCAGCCCAATAATTGAATAATGGTCTAGAATAATATACATAGTTCTGGGCAATATTAGGCGGACAGTGTGCTTCATTAACTCCCGATAAGGTAAATTCACCAACAGGTTCATCACTACTTAAATAGTAGGAGAAAAACTGCTGTTCAATTGTAGTTACCGTATTCCTATACAAGTTAGCAATAAGGACACGGCCTTCATGTTCAATAAAAGGATTTAAGCCAAAAACTCCATCAATTTCCGTATAAGTTGTGGGTAATGAATAAGTATTAACTCCAAGAAAATACTGTTTCACCAGGAAATTCTCACCATTTATCTGTAAAAAATTTAATAAACATAAATTATTAAAAATTGATTGTTTTGGGAAGAAAGTTCCAGCAAACCCGATATATCTACTTTACAATTTATTAATATTTCTCTTTATCATCTTGATTATCTTTTATTGAAAATATGATGGGAATATTTGGGAATAGAATAATAGAAAAATCCACTGACTCAATTCGCCTCACTGGTTACTAAAATTACCCGTCTTACCCGAAGATTTTCGAGAAAATCAAGAGTGGAAGGGTTCGGGAAAAGATTAAAAATTTGTAGTTCCCAACAAAGTCAGAGAATGACCTGTCGAGGAAAATTGTTTGCTTTCGGGAATTTTGCAGATAGAAATTTTCTGCAAATTGACTAAAATTTACTTAATTATTCACACAGTCTTCCCTATATTTATATTTGGCTTGGAATCTATTTCACTGATTTTCCGGTCGTCGACAGGAGTAGAAAATTTGGTCCAAAAAATAGACCTCTTCCTATGGAAAATTAGTGATATAGTCTCCATTTTGTATGTTTCGTAGTTAAATTAGATCCCTTAAATTACTGATTTTCGAGAAAACTTATTACCTACAAATTTTTCGTGATTAACGTACCCAAATATAATTAATTCCACAATTTAATCTTAAAAATATTAATAAAGAAGAACATAAATTGTCCTTTTACGAACTTTCTTAGACTTACTTGTAATACATCTTGTATGATATTCCCCCTTATGCTTCCACTGTAATAATTTAAATGTGCTTCTATGTCATTTGTAGATGTAGATGACTTTGTGGCATTATATTTATTTGTTTGAGCTGTTGAAAAAAATTTAAAAAATGAACATTTAATTATATTATTATTTACTCATCACAGATAATGAAACGTGGCATAAATCCGTTTACACTAAAAACTGTTATCTTATTCAAAATATGTAAATTACTTCTATACAGTCATAAAAATAAATGAACTTGGACTCTTTATATTTTCCATTAAGCACTAAATTCTGGACAATTGCTCATCCATAAGGTAAGTAATATTTCTTAATCATACTACATATATATTACATTATGTACATAATGCTATACATATACTTACCACACTCTGTCTTTTCATAAGTTGTCACTTCTAATAGATTCAATCCAAGAACGTCTAAATCGATGCTAACTACCTTTTTTGTAGCAATGCAATTTACTACAGGTATCCAAGTGTATGTTGTTCCCGTATCAAAAATCATTTGAAAGCTCTGTGGGGGTGTTCCAAATGAAATTGTTCCAACATATTGCGCCTGTTTAAACAAATTGTTTAAGTTTTTAGCTCTTTTTGTTTGCATAATTAAGATTTGTGTGACGTTCTTACATCCAAATAAGGTGTAATAGGATCCATTGTATATCTATAAACATTTGAAGGAGGCACACTTTGAATATTTTCATTTATTTTCATCAATGGAACTCTTCGAAAAAAAAGAACATATTAAATCTTAATAATATAAAATGCCACGTAAATGTCTTAAATTACCTCACTGGAAGTGTTACTTGGCACTTTGCAATTACAAAGCAAAGTGCAAAAATAAGTGTTGCTACTTTAAGCGACATTGTTGGACTAATTAAAAGAATTCAAATTTTAAAATTATTTCACCGTGAAAATTCACCCGCCTTTAATCTTTATTTCTTTCACACGAAGCTCACGAATTCATGACTTATCAGTATATTTTAGGTAAATTTTTAAATACATTTAGTAAAATGTAATTTGTTAAAATATCTGTGAGATATAAAAGTTTATTGGAACTACAGCCGTTTAACGTCTTTTTCTTCCTTCAGTTAAAATTGGCAATTTCTTTTGTAAAAAGATGCATTTTAATTGGGACACAGTTGAGCCATTTTATTGCAGACAACGTTGTTCTTGATTAATTCTTACAGCAGTGGACAAGGATGTAGAGCTTTTTCTTGTAAAATTATGAGCTTTACAGTATCATAGAAAATATATTAAAACATTTAACTTTTTTTTGGAAAAGTTTTTATTTATAACTTTTCAAAGTTTTAGTTGCTAAAATACATAAATTATTTAAATCCCTCAACCAAAATTATTTCACTCAAAATTAGATTGAACCCATGGCGCAAGAAATCTAATCTTCTTGCGCATTAGCTATTCCGATCCGAGAGCTCGCATAATCAAATATAACGCATTTTCTTTTCATAAAAGCCTCACCAACTATCCATATTCTTATATTTATATATTCTTGAGGGTAATCTTTAAATCTTAAGTAACAGGTTGTGCCTCTCAAATAGGTGTAGTCTTGTGAGTTGATAAAAAAATGGATTATTGCTTCCATTTTCGAATAAAATTGCAATTGGAGGTAATTCTTGATAATTGCAAGTAACTGTATATTGATTAGTTAAACTATCTCGTTGTGCATTTAATCGATTACGGATAAATTGAATGTCTTCTGGTGGTCCGTGAATACTACTTGTACCAGTAGCAAAGTACATATGACAATTTCCTTGTGGACATAGTTTGTCATTGCCCTGCAATGTCGCTACTTTAAGCGACATTGTCGTACTACTTAAAGGAGTTTAAGCTTTAAAATGATTTCCCCGTGTAAATTCACCTGCCTTCAATCTTTATTTCTTTTGCACGAAACTCACAAAGTCATGACTTATCAGTGTTTTAGGTGAAATTTTATTTAAATTCCTTCCCCTGCAAACAATGCAAATGATTTTTATGACCATTCTTTGCTAGACGACTTCCGCTATGCAAAACAATGAGTTTAATATTTTAAACCACCATAACAGAGACATAAATTTGCAACAAAGTAAAAGAGTCCTTATTCTTCCTCGTGAAAATCTGATTAAATTATGCGTTTATTCATTGTTCAATAGAGACAGTAATTTTCTTCATGTGACCCTTAACCCATAAAATTCTTTGTTCTTCCCAGGGGAATCGTAAAAGTCTTCCAAGTAATTCATAAAGTTTCTTTCGACGAATTTAAATGCAAATCTTTTATATTCATGCACTGAAATTTTCAAATAAATTTTTCAACTTAAATTGAATGTTCCTGGATTGAATTTATTTTAGAAAGATTTATCGTTTGTCCTTAAAGAATATGCTGTACATATCATCATCGGAATGAATGGAGACGTCGCTGTCGATTTCGTAGTGACTGGATACGAGAATTTCGGGATTTTCAGATTCCATCCTCTCAATTCTTTCCTCAATAAATCGGATATAATCGTCGAGGTCTTCTGGGGTCACCTGAATTGCCACACTTTTCATTCTGATCCTTCTCTTCCTCCTGATAGACTTCTTCTTCCTCACCACTCGTTTCCGTGGCGCCCTTCTCTGCTTCTTTGAATTTTTCTTCACCCTCTTCTTGACTTTTCTCGATGGTTTTTTGGATTTTCTGGTCGGTTTTCTGGACGTTCTGGACAATTTTCTACTTGAAACCATTTTTTTGCACAAAATCAATTTATTCACAAATGAAAACTCGATTCATTCGCCCTGCTTGAGGGCAAAAGATCACAGATAATCCACAATATGAGCCATTAGGTGGACAACTTGTGGCTGGTCACACGCGGTCCGTTTCCGTTGGTTGGCTGGAGATGTGCGTCAGCTCAGCCATGTTGACGCTATCCCGATGTGGCATTGAGAGGCTCCTCTTGCTGCGGTAGCTTGGCGAGGAGGTGTCTGGTTCACAGCAGAGCTGCCTGAAGACGCAAATGTAGCACGCCAGTAGGGATGTCATGAGGATTGTGCCGATGATCACGGTGATCACGAGGAGGACATTCACTTCGCCCTCTGCAGCCATTGCTGCTGATTCCGAGGCGCTGTCTAGTCCACGAGTTTGAATCTGCAGAGGAAGGAAAATTTAGAATTTAGTTTCTTTATCTTCCTTTCAATCTTTTTAATTAATTTGAATTTAAGTTTTCTAACGGTAAGATTTGCAAAGGATAGTTGGGACTATTGTATGATAGGAATAAGGCTCTTGTTCCGTCGTTCTTTAAAAAATGAAAATATCGCAAGGAAATTCCTATACTTTCTGGGAGGATATTAAGGATTTTACAGACCTCTTTTGTCTTAATTCAGTCTGATTAAAAAGAAAAACTTTTTCCGGAACTGTCGGCACTATTTGTGCATCTTCATGGAATTGACCTCTGAGGAAGGCGGCAGAAGTTACATCGAAAGCTTAGGTAAAAATTGTTTTAATTATGCTAGATTAAAACACAAGAAATCTCTCGGAAGAAGTTCTATTTGTGCTTGAAAAATTCTTTGTGAAAATATTCAAGAAAAAAGTTCCCATCAATATTTCCCAAATAAACACCCCTTGGTCCGAATCCTTTCAATCTTACTTTCATTAATTTTTGGATAACTCGTGGCTAAATTTAAAAAGTTAATTAGTTGAATTTGAAGCCCTTAAAAATTATTTACAAACTTTGAAAACAAATCAAATTAATTTCTTGCTGGCAGAAGAATGTAATATGTATGCTGCGGTTTATGAGCTTAATTAGAGATTATAAGCTTTACTATCTCCTAGGAAACTTTACAAATTAATGTTACAACCCACTGGAGCTTTTTCAACTCCATCGTCATCCTGAATAGGACTCACATCTGTGCAGAGGGATGAATAGGAAAGCTATGGAATTGAATTCGTCAAAATATGGTTACATCGCAACTTTGCTCTTGAATTTGGATCAAATTCGCGCTTTTATTACGCTTTTGTGTGCATCCCCCATGAATAAGACGAAGTTAACATGAATTCATGCAAAAGATGTCCTCGAAATTATTTTTATAGCTCAACCACTCATCGTGCTATTTCATCATATCTGTGGGTGCTCTGAATTGGGGTTCCTCGTCAAAAAATCACCCCACTTATGGTCCATAAGTGGGGTGACATACCCAACCAACCCCCATTTTCAATCCCTCTGGGTTCTCTGAGAGACATTTTTACGATGCCCACATTTCATTTACCTCACATTCTTTTGTGTTATTTTAAAATTGGAATTATTTATTCAGAGACATTCCATCCCAGAAAGCTCAATTAAGCTTAAATTGTTTAAATTCACTTAAGAAAGCGCAAACTCTGAGCAAGTTCAGCAACTTTAAAATGCATGAAAAAGAACGCTTAATAGTAGCTGCAATGGAATGGAAATTATGTCGCGCGATAGTGCTTAAGCTGTTCAGGAGCTTTTTTGCAAATATATACAAGTCGCACTTTACAGTACATAGAACCGATGAATTTCCATGTGAATGAATTTTGTATTGTAGAGGATTATTGACACACCGAGCACGTCATGAAGATTAGATATGCAAAGCAATTGTCGGTAGTTCTGTACGAATTTCAATAGGAATTTTGCAAATACCAGTGGAGAGCTCGTGAAAAGCTACTATTCATTTGTTAACAAATTTACACATAATCAACTAGATTTTTCTGTTTGAATTTCTTGTGATTTAATCTAAATAAAAAGGCAAAATTCTTATAAAATAAATTGGACTGACATTGTTGATATTTTTATGAAGAACGTTAACTTTTTACCCCTTATGAGTACCTACAAAAATTTAAATAAAAAGTTCTATTTTAACAATATTTATTAAATTATTTTTTTCTCTTGGAAGAGTTTTTTTTTACAAAGAAAAGTTTTCTCATAACGTTCAAAGAATAGTTTTTATCCTGGTTTTTATGAAAAAAGAACCAATATTTCGATGTTTTAATCTTTCATATTAGTCCTGACAGGGTTAATAACTCAGGGAAAAGATATAAATATTCAATAAAAAATCATATTTACATTGAGCTAACTTTCAATTAATTTTTTGCACTCTTAACAATTTTTATTCATCACACAATGGCAGCATTTATTAACATGTTTTTTCGCAAGAATTTAATTTTTTACAACACCTGAAAATCCATGGTAGACTGTATAAAATATAATTGGGAACACAATGTGTAATGTATCAGTCTTCAACGATCATTTTTACAACCACATCATCCAACAAACACACATTATGTTACTTTTTTTGAGCAATAAAAAAGAGTTCCTGGGAGCGGAAAAAACTGTCGCATGTGGTGCTAAAATTTCCCGCGATAAACCTTATGTTAAAAGCTCGAAAACCACCGCGTGTTATTGAATTTATTTTTCAGTGAATTTTAAGCGTTCTGCTTTTTTTTTCGTTGAGAGGTGTAAAAAGCTTCTAAATGCTCCTGAATGTAAATATGTGACTTTTATGAGCTTTTTAGGGGTTGAAATGTACAATTTACATCTTCAAATACAAAAGCTCCGAAAGAATCGCAGTTGAGGAAGATTAATGGATTCTGCTGAATGAGTTGGGTTAATCCCTTAACTAGTTTATTGTTTGGTTAAAGCACGTGTAGGGCCCTTCTTGGCATCTTAATTATCCTTTAAATGAAGGATTTGGGTTAAGGGAAATTATTTGAATTAACGTTCATTTTTGTAGAGATTCTTAAATAAAAATCTTCCCCACACATCTGTTGCGGAGTTGCAAAAAAATTTCATACCCCAATAAAATTGTAATGTTTATTCCGTGAAATATGCTTCTTGGAGGAAATTTTCATCATATTTTCAAGGTCCCTGTTAAAAATATGAAAATGCCTTAAAGTCGCAAAACGAGGAACGTGGCGCATCTTGTATGTTTATAATAAGAGATTTCTTTCCCTCCCGCCCAAAAAACATCAAAGAACCAAAAATACACGCAAAGAGAAAAATAAATATAATAAAGCAAAGAAAATCAAAAAGGGATTACCCAGAGGAGAAAAAAAAATGAAACAGAATTATGCAAAACTCCTCCCAATAATTTACTCAAGCATGTCAATTTTGAGATTTTTTCCTCTCATTTATTCATGGATGATTTGTTGGCTCAAATATAAGTCAATCAGTTTCTCAATATCCTCCTTTTAATCTCTGAAACTCTCAATACTGTGTTAAACAGTCAATTGGGAACTTGAGAAGGGATTTTGGCTGCGAGAGAGAACCTTCTTCAACACTTTTTATTCGTAAAACAAAAATTACATTTTCAGCAATAAAGAAAAATTTGTCTGTCAGCACAATGAAATCTCATGGGAATTCACAGCACAAACTAGACCAAGAACAAGACAAACCCTCAATGACGTAAATTTAATTTAGATGTTAGCAGAAGTTATGTATTCCCCTTCAAAATAATATTGTGAAGCTGAAAGAACCCTTTTCTATATCGTTCCATGGAATTAAGAATTACTATTTTTTTAGGCAGATGCGTGCTATTTTGGCTTCGCAGTATATTAGCTTCGGGGTTGACCAAAGTGGTAGGTCTTATAAATAAACAGATGATATTAAATATGCAGGAAATGTTCTTAAGGAGGATACGAAGGGACTAAAATAAATAAAATAAACCGAAATGAATGGAAAAGTTCGAGGACTTTGAATGAATTATTCTTCAATCAAAATACATACATTGAGAAAAGCTTACAAGGAGCTTTTTCTGTAAAGGAAGCTTCAATTTTTTTGCTTTTTTCTGCGGATATTTATATCTCTTTGTTTTTGACTACAGAAATGAAACAAAGGATGCGATGGAGACGCCGGGTAGTTATTGAACATTTCTATTTTTCTTTGTAAATAAATGATGCTTCAGTCAAAATATGTTGTATTATGTAAATGTATATTGAGAAAAGCTTAAAAGGAGCTTTACCTTCGAAAATGACGCAGAAGCTTCAATTTCTTTTGCTTTGTGTTAGGGAAATAACTTCAGGACTTGTGAAAGAAACAGAGAATGCAATGGAGACGCCTGGTCTTCATTGTTTGTTGTTAAAAACTTTGAAACAAAAGTATTAAAATAATTTCCTTCATTCCGTGGCTTCTAATCAATTTAAGTTTTGATTAATTTGAATTGATAAATATCCCCCTAAAAGTTCTAAAGTTTATTTGCACATAAATTTCCACACACCCACACACGTACTATGTGCTGATTAAAATTTGATTGCTCTTAAATTTCCCACACTGATACTAAATTAAAATAAATTGAGCGTTAATAGGGACTAGCTGCGTTAAATTTTGTATGAGCTACGAAATTGCAATCGAACAAATATTTCATTTCATGCACCAATATATTCGTTAATTTCCTGAATTTTATTAATTCATATAGGGAATGAAATGTATTACATTGTATTTCCTGCGATATCTGTTTCCGTTTAAATCCAGGTATTATTTTCATCGCAAAAATACGAATTAGTTCGACGTGAAAAAAGCCCCAGATCAAATCAATTCGACTGTGAATGTGATAAAATATTACTTGGGGGTAGTTAACCCCGTACACATTACAACCCAACGTACCGTCTATGTACGAGGAATTTTCAGACGTACAAAGATTATTGTCTCGGAGGGGCTTGGGAAGGAGATTACAAAGCGCTTATACAGAAAATTCTTCATGAAGTGAAAATCCTTTCCCGCCTTTCAATGCGAAACGTGTACAATTTTTTTCCACCCCCACCTTTGCAGAGAAAATATGAATTTATACATTATTTCAGCAAAAAAAGGGTGTTTATTGAGGGGCGGGGTACATCAGATTAAGCTTGGGACGTGATGTCTCATGCTACCTCAAAATTCGATTCCCGCAGGCAAAATCCAAAGCACGTAGAGTTGGAGTGATTTTGTTGAGATGTGGAAGAAAAATTGGGGTTGTGAAGGACTTAAGTGGCTCAATCTGAGCCTCATTATTGGGCTTTTCTCCTTTGTACCTTTAGTCCCTTAAAACCCCGGGAGCTTTCAGATTTTATCGTCGACGAATTAATTAAAAGGAGCAATTTTTTGGAGGAAAAGCAAAGGATTTCCCCGTCCTGACTTGGCAAAAAATTTGGAGTTGAAGGGTTTTAATTTTTTTTTCTTCAGACGGTGAAAATATGTTATTAAATTATTAATGTTACTTTAATACTTATATGCATAAAAATGAGAAAGCATTCTGTCAAGTCCTATAACTTCTCATATGATTTATCGAAAAGCAACATCATCTAAAATTCCAACTTTTTCCATGATATCCCAAATCCATTTATGCATTGTGTTGACTGAATTCGATTACTTTGGGGAAAAATCCTCTTTCTCCCTTTGTTTCGACCCCTCCCGCGCCCCATGTGCCCCGATATCTTCCCTCAGCTATGAATGGGAGTGCTAAAAAAGTGAGATGATAAAAAAGGAGAGTGCAAATTGTATATGTAGCATAAAAGATTGGCGGGAAAGCCATTATGTTTATGGATAAAAAAGGACGGAATGGCAACATCATCGTATCTCACACCTCAAACCCGCATTCCTTACCCAATTTTACGGGTTAAAATTGTTTTGAAATGTCCTTTAATTGCCTCAACCGGTGGTGGGTTAATACAGAAATTGCGTGAAATAATATATTTTATATCATTTACCAACACAGCTACACCAAAGAAAAGAATTCCAAGAATTCCCTTTTTGAGAAATAAATTTCTTCTCCCCTGAGGAATCTTTCATTGTCACACAATTTACTAACTCTGAGTGCTTTGTGCGTCAAAGTTCTCCCTCTTCTGAATTTTTTCCTCGATGTTTTTTTTTCAGGTCTCTTACAGGAACAGAAGAAAATTTATTTATGGTTTCACGTACAAGAAAAAAAACTTTGTATAATTTCTGCAAAAGAATCCGAAATATGCAAAAAAAATTCTTTGATCGTTTGCCTGGAAAAAAAAGGTCATTTTGGTAATTTTATTATAGCATCTTATAATCCACCCCCGAAAATTCTTTCGCAATTAATCGTGAAAGAGATTTTTCTAAAAATGCTACCGGAAAAATTCAATTTTAATTCACATCACAAAGAAAAATATCGAGAGCTTTGCTCTTTGTCCGATATAAATAGCATTGGGGCAATGTAAGATAAATATTTGGATGAGATTAACTTTAATGAAAAACCAATTACGGATCTTGCGTGCGATAAAGAGAGACAGAATTTTAGGGGGTGGATGATTAATTAATTGGAGTGAAATAGATGGCAAAATTTTGCAACTGAAATTTATTAAAGGCTTTAAGAAAAAAAAGATAGGATAGCAAAGAATAGGAATGGATTGCGGAAGCTCACTATTTATAGGAGCTTTGTTCCTAAAAGTTTAGGAAAAAAATAAATTCAAAGAATGAGTAAAATTTTGAAAATTAAGCCATGTCCGCGATGTCCTTAAAACTCAATATATAATACTTACAAACAATCTCATTTAAATTAATAGTTTGGCTGTTCAAAAATTATATTTTAAGAGTCTCTTTATTTTTAAAATAATTAAAATAAAAAAAAAAACAATTTTTAATTTCTTAAACTTTGTCCAAGCCCAAAATTCTACCAATTATCTGCCCCTTCCTAAATGAGCTGCAAAGAAAAATTCTAACTTCGTACCACCTAACATTTGGACTTTTGTAAATAATGAATGGGGAGACATCGAGTGTTTTCTTATGTATACATTTTGAGAAAGTAATTCTCAAAAGCAACTTCTCATGAAATTACCATCAATGAATCTATTTTTAGATGACTCATCCAACTCCAAGTACGATTAATTTTCTTTGGCGCATTTTTCTGAGGGGACCATCCGGCAAATTTCCCCTCAGTAGTCGACATTAGTCGCAAAAATTAGGTGCGAATATTCTTTTGAGAGAAATTTTCAAACATTTGAACCATAATTTGCCTTGCGGGGTATCCTTGACCTACGAAAGCATCTGAATATCAGGACATCTGTGTCAAATTTCCCAACCACTTCCACTGCGAGGGGGAGGGGGGAGGAAAAGAAGGGTGAGAAATGAAAATTCATTGGGTGATGACGAGTGGTAGCGGAAACCCACTTCATTACCATCTACAGCGCTCTTGTCCTAATTATTTAGTCAATGAGGGGTGGCATTTGAAAGTGAAAGCATGTGATTGTTGGTACAGCTTTCATTTTAGGGGATATTCCAGATGGATCTGCTGTGAGATTAATGATATCCTGGCGTCAATATTATGCCATCACAGCATAGCAATATAATGGAAATGTTCCACAGATGTTTGCTCTTCTCGTGCGCGTAAACAGCCTTCGCTTGCCCAATTTCCCTCGCGGAAGGGGTGCTACGAACGGGAATCCGGCAGGTGTCAGCCACAGGAGCTTCCGAACGGTAGAATGGGGCTTGAAGCCCACTTCAGCTCAGCTTCAGCAGCATCTGTGCTACTGGCAGGAGCTTTACCAATTATTTCAACAAATTCCTCCCCCCATTTACGTGTGCAACATCCAAGCGGAAACACATTTTGTACAATACAAAAAAAAATGCGCAACATAAAACATACAAAATGTTTACATAAGAAGCATTCCTTGTTCTCCGTGCTATATTTGCAGCAACAATTAGCTTCTTAATTGGTAGTTTAAATTGAAAGTAAAACAAAGTAAATCAACACAATTTAATGTACTTCAAAATGCAATTTACACTATATTTACGTGAATTGTTGGTAATAAATAAACAAATAAATAAGATCAAAGTTGAGATCGGAGAACAAGTGAAAACTTTCTAGATAAAATTTGAGATTTTTCAGATATGGAAAATTTTCTTGAGGATACATTGATGAAAATTTAAGACAGAACATTTGTTTTTCAAAGAATAATTAATATAGACATCTAAGTCTGTGAAAGCAAAATGAGAATATTTGGATTTTGCAAAAGAAAATCAAAATATTCAGCAAATAAACATTTTTTTTTTAGTTTTTAGTCATGAAAAGAGATAGATTAAGGAGAAAAAGCCTAATATGTACTAAACTGAAGCTTAAAAGGTACTTTCAAGCCTAAAAAGTATTAAATTCAAGCCTGAAAAGTACAAAATTCAAGCTTAAGAAAATACTAAATTTGATTTGAAAAATTCAGTTCTTAGATTTTTTTATTCTAAATAGGCTAAGATTGAGATCTCCTTAACCCTTAAATAAAAAGTATAAATTTCATGCCTAAAAATCCTAAATAAGAGTTTCATAAGTACTAATAGCTAAAGAGCTTTCAATAAGTACAAAGCCCAGAGAAAAGCTTTATTTTACCTTGAAGATCCTGCTAAGAATATTTGAGATAAAACCACGAAAAATGAAATTTCCCCAAGAAAATCAATTCTCTATTATTAAGTTTTTCATCAATAAAATCTAAATCTATAATCATATCAATAAAATCAATTTAATCAACTCTGACATCACAGTTCAACGCGTTAATGAATTTTTGCATCCACCCACTTCCTTTGAGACATTAAAGTCTCGTGATTGAATTGAGAAAAAGCGGAATTGGCAACTGACGAGACGACAAAATATACCGCAAACAGCTTAAAGCTCTCGAAAAGTTACATGTGGTGCACTTCCCGCACTTTAATTGTTCCCCCGGGGAGCTTTTATCGGTGTCCAACTGAGAGATTTTCCATCTGCAATTGCTACAATATCCTTTCTAAATGTCTTAATTGCCCCTAATGCACGACCTAGTTAGAATAGCTTGTGAAGCCATTCTGAAAGAGTTGCTGCAATTTATTGCTTCTGGGCATCACACATAAAATGTCCATGCATGGTGAGGGTTGAAATGCAATAAAATCTACTATATGGAAATATGCTGAGAGAGATATAAAACTCGCATATTATGAGATGATGTATGAGCTTTTTTTCCTCAGCATACTTTATTGCAAGCTCTACGCGTTTTTTTTGTGTTTTGATTCACGCACATTTCTGGAAGGGGGAGAACAGGGTGAAAAGAGCAGCGTGGAATTACCTGTGCTTCCCCCTCTGATGGGTGGTGGTTTTTGGTGGGTGCGAATGAATAGGGAAGGAAAATAGAGAGTCAAAAAGATAAAAGGAACAAAAGTTTAAGGGGGAGCTTTTGAAGGGTTCAAATAGCGAAAATTGGGCAAAGAAAATATTTACTTGATTCGTATGTTTGCCAAAGAATTCTAAGAAGGGGCTGGCCCGCAAAATTACTTTTTCTTCATCACCATCCTGTTGAATGCGCACTCCTTTCTTTATTAGGTTCTTTTATGATTGATTCCCACCACGCAGATTCATCATCACTGAATTGTATCTCTTTGGTCCGGGGATGGAGATCTCTTTCACGTAATCACTCACACAGTACACGAAAATACATTTAATGATGCGACGAGGAAAAACCAACGATAAAAGGGCGCACTTTTTGTGATATTATCCACCGGGAAAAACCTTTTCAATTCGAGAGGAAAAAAATGTTCTAAAACGCGCTTGAATGTTGCAGAGTGCAAAAATTTCTGCCACAGCTTCCAAGTCTTGTGAACGTATGCGGTTGGAAAATAGAATTTTCAAACAGCAACCAGATTCATCGGGAAAATCACGCATGCGTCCACGCATCGTATTTGGTGGGAAAAGAGAAATAAAATTTGCTAAATTCCATGAAAAAAAAAGCAGCATTTCAAATATTTTTATAGCATCCTTTAGTGCTATAAACAACTGACCAGTCGAATGAAGTAAAAACTATATGAAATTCCTCGTTAAAAAAATAGCAAATAAAGTTAAGTAAAAGTAATTGAGAATTTCGCACAAACCCACGCAGAAACATACTGAATCCATAAAGATAATCTCAAGCACGTGCTAATATTGCAAAAATACTAAATGAATACTAAAGGAAAGAAAAAACATTAATTAAATAGCATGTGGTTTAATGCAAATCATCACCACATGAATTCTATGATAATTTGATGGAATACTCTATTTTCTCATGCACACCCACACCCCTTCTCTCTTCAAATAAACGTGCAGAATCACCTAATTTTATATCGTTTACCAATGGATTACATACTTCCCATCCCCAGCATTCTACTGATACGCTTCGTGCTCTATCCTCGACTGCAGTTGGATTTGCTGTATAAATACGCGGATTTAATAAATTCCTGCAGATTTTCCCAACATTATTCAGAGCACCCGATTGCCTCCCAAGCACCCCTTATGCAAAATATTGGCCATTATATATATGAATATTGCAACAAACCAAACCCTTTTAAAAACTTTTAGTTTAGGTGGAAATTTAATCTGCCATTTGTAATTCAATAAATTTCAGTGGAAAAAATGTGCAATCGATTACGCAAATGACAGCAATTTAATTAGGAAGATAAAAGGAGATAAAATGTAATTGAATAACTATTGCGCGGTGGAGGCGCCGAGTGGAAAGAAAATTGAGAGGAGATGGAGGCGCCTGGTTTTGTGTCTCAGCTAGAATATTTATGTTGTATAACAGTTCAATGAGAGCTTTATTCGCTTTGTTGAAGTTCTTTGGTTTTGTTTACTGATTGATTAATTCAAACTATCTAATTTATAAATTACGAGGTAAATTGTCGCTTCGCTCCAATTTACCTCGCCCCGCTTCGCGGGGATTTGTTGCGCTTCGCGCAAATTTTATAGGAAAAAAATTGTGATGGTTTGATTGAGACCACTTATCAATCCCAAAAGAAAAAATTTGCAAAGAGAAGAAATCATTTTCATACAACATTTCAGGCGCCAAATTCAAAAATTTGCAAAAACTGCATGAAATCTCTATGGGGGCTACCTGAAGGGGGGCTTTGGGGGGAAGATGAATACGGCCATCTGAAACCGCCTGTTATAAGGGGCCTCTGTACCAAATTTCATCGCGATCGGATAAACGGTGTGGATTTGTATAGAAAAGTCGGAACGACGTTCACCAACAAACAGACCTTTCTTTATTATATAGATGGGAAGCTCTCATCGAACGAAAAAGAAAAAAAATTGCAAAGAGAAGAAATCATTTTCATACAACATTTCAGGCGCCAAATTCAAAAATTTGCAAAAACTGCATGAAATCTCTATGGGGGCTACCTGAAGGGGGGCTTTGGGGGGAAAATGAATACGGCCATCTGAAACGGCCTGTTATAAGGAGCCTCTGTACCAAATTTCATCGCGATCGGACAAACGGTGTGGATTTGTATAGAAAAGTCGGAACGACGTTCACCAACAAACAGACCTTTCTTTATTATATAGATGGGAAGCTCTCATCGAAGGAAAAAGAAAAAATTTGCAAAGAGAATGCAATCATTTTCATACAACATTTCAGGCGCCAAATTCAAAAATTTGCAAAAACTGCATGTAATCTCTATGGGGGCTACCTGAAGGGGGGCTTTGGGGGGAAAATGAATACGGCCATCTGAAACCGCCTGTTATAAGGAGCCTCTGTACCAAATTTCATCGCTATCGGATAAACGGTGTGGATTTGTATAGAAAAGTCGGAACGACGATTACCAACAAACAGGCCTTTCTTTATTATATAGATAAGGGCCGTTAGCTTTAATTTCCCAGGTTAAATAAATTTTTTTAAGTATAATATTTGCTCACATTAATAATTATTTAGCTAAAAAGCTTAAAGCTTTTCTTTAACTTTTTCTAAACTTTACTCAATTTTTCATTTTTATAGGCTAAATTTAACATTAATTGCACTACAAATCTTCTAAATTTATAGGTTTTTGCCAAATTCCTTCATTATGTAGCACAAACAACCTTTAAGGAAGAATCCAGCAGGTGAAATTATAGTAAAACAGTTAAAACTATTTTTAGAACTTACTGAAATCAATTAAAACGTTTTTGGCGGAAAATTCAGATTTTAAAATTATTCGGTTTTTGTCCTTTATTAACTGATCCTGTAAGTCTTTATAAAGGTTCTTTTGAGCCTTAAGATATTCAGGAACTACCAAAACATAATCCTTCAACGATTGTGACTAACATAGCAAAACAAAAGTTACGAAGTTTATTTTTCCTCACAAATCTCTGAAATCCTTCATAAAATGAATTGAAATAAAAAAAAAATAAAAATAAAACCATTTTTCAATTTAATTTATTTACAACATCTTTATTACGTTCTTACGACAATCTCCTCTCTTTTGCATTATACCTCCATGTTTGGACAGTTTTTTATTTTTACATTTATTAGAAAAACATTAAATATTTAAATATGTCTTCTCTTTCTCTCTAGCAGTGGTATTTCTTTTTTTTAATTAATTAAAAATCGACTATTCTCTCCTTTTCATTTCGAATAATTTTCCTAAATTTTATGACGTCGTATTTACAGATGTAACCTTACGCGTGTTTATAATCTTGTTTTGTTTTTTTTTTGTATAATATAAAATAAAGAGTGATAAATTACATAAATTTAATTACACAGAAGAAAATCTATATCACCTTTTGTTTATGATTTCATTAAAATGTCCATCAAACTCGTCACTGGCCGGCGTGAGAATTGCATAAATTATTTTAAAACTTGTTAAAAAGTATCGTCTTTTTGCCCTTTTACACTTGAGTCATTCAGACACACAGAATGTGATTTATTGTCTCTCTTGGTGGTTTTTTCCTTGTTTTCTTTGAAGCATTTTGGTGAGCCGAAGAGACATAGCTATGCGCGTACGAAGCCTCAGTGATGGAGCAATTTGGCGGGAAGCACGTAGTCCTTGATGGCATAGAGAGCTTTCGCGTACCAATGGATGCCATTTTGGCGCGACGCTTCTGGCACTTTTGTGGCACTGAACCACCTGCTGATGGTCGTGGCAGCACGCACAGGAAGGAAGCTCCAGTGGGCCACTGACTGACTTTCGACTAGAGCGTAGCACGAAGCTGCTACGGAGTCTACGATGACTGTGCCGTGTCGCGTGAGTGGTGCAAAGACCCCTCGAGACACGGCCACGGAAACTCGAAGTACTCGTCGCGGTACCAGCGTCGTACCATTCACGGCAACGAGTAGCAGGTCCCCCTCCTCAATGCTGTCAGCAAAGACAAAACTCCTCGAACCCACGCTATCTACGCTCATCAGGAGATGGCTGGGGGTGACTGAGAGGTGGGTGTTGCCATCTGCCTCAATGTGCACGAATTGCCGCTCTTCGTCGGCATTTCGGTCAAGAAACAGCATAACTTCACTGAAAGCAGGTCGACCGTCCTCATCTATGCTCAGGACACGTTCGCCTATCCTCAGATCAGATAGTCTGCGTCGTTCTCCGGACTCCGTGACTACTGTGCTGGATGCTGTAAAGCAGCCTGAAGTGTAGGATGCCTGCGATGAGTCTGAAAAAGAATAAAATATTTTATTGAAATAATATCAATGATTTTTAAAAAATATATTTTTTGTAAAACTAATTTTAATTAAAAGAATTAAATATTAAAATTATTTTTAAGAAATAAAGTGTGGGTACACATTTCCTTACTTTAATGATCAATTTTAGGTAGGATCTATCGTTTAGGTTTATACAAATTTTATTCTCAGAAAGATGATAATTTGACTAAATTCTTTGCTTATTTTCTCAATTTTTATTCTTAAATTTATTTCAGTTTTTTAGAACGTTTAGAACGAACAAAAGCAGTGAAATGAAAATTAAAATTATCTTCTTTGACCGTAAAATAACCTAATCCAGGTATAATCAGGAATTTTTTGTACTCCTTATTCTTCTTCTTCATAATTAATTTCCTGGAATCTAGCTTAAAATTAATTATTAAAAAGAAAATTCAAATTAAAATGAAATAATAAAACGCGAGCAAAACATTATATGAATTTTACATTATTTTTCTTGAAATCTCATCCCTAAATCTATTCTTTGTATACCACGTACTACCCCTAATTAGGTCCAAGAGCGTCCTCAAACTCCACAGAAATTCCGAATTGAAACAGATAAGATTCTGTGATATTTATCTCACAACAACAACAACAACAAAATCTAATGATTTTTCCTTAAAAGGAAGAATCAATTTATGAGCACAATTAGTAAATGGATTCGTGATTGATGTTCCCATTGTTCTCAGTCAGTTTCCTCGGCAAAGGAATCCTCCTGAGAGACCAAAGAGAAAATGTATATACCTTGAAATTCTCAAAATACTTGCATTAGGAAGACAATTCGTATATAAACCCAAATTATGTCCCCATTTTCTGGCTGAAAAAAAGTTAAAGAAGAATTTGAGTTGAGAAGATATTTAACTCCAGCCTCCAAAAGCTTGATGGGGCTCGTGCGATAATTTTATTGTCAGCATGGTGCAAGGAAATTGGTATATATCTGTAATTGATATTACTTTTGTGACTAGCACAAATGAAATGAAAATGTTTATTAGATGCCCTCTCCATTCACGTCTTCGCCAAGCATTCCGTCCATCCACTTTGTGTTGACCGTGTCTGCGGTGAGACGAAGAAGTCCAAGAGAGGTGATTTAATTAAATGATAATTAAATGTGAGGAGAAACGTGAGCAGAGGCAATAATGCGAAGAGAGCGCAAAAGAACAGGATGGACACCGAAAATTTCAGGGTTTCGCGATGGGGTCCATTGATGGTTCTCTCGCCAACCACTGGAGTGTGCGTGAAAACAGCCAAAATCACTTAGAGATCGCCTGTGGCATTCATAATGATAGGAGGTAACATAATTCTCGTTTGAATTTTCGCACCAAATCAGCAAAGTCTCGCCGAGTTGCGAATTGTTGTGGCCAAAAGAGAGCGAGAAAGAGACAGGCATGGGTCGAAGAGTGAGAGTGGAAAATGTATTTTGGAAATTCGATCACATCGGTATATATATACACAAAATACCTGGTAATTGTATCGCCCAGCAGGGAGATGCATTTCCCAACCAAAACTTCCCAGAGGAATGTCTGTGGTTTCCTGTCCGCGTTTTTTCTTTTTCGCTGTTTTTTTTTGTTACTCGTGCACCCAGCATCACCACCGCCCTTCCGCCCATGGGAAGATCACACTGCGACCCCGCAGGCCCACCACGAGGAATTTGCACACCTTTCCCCGTCCATTGCGAAACCGACAACTCGTGCAATCGTGCTATAGGGGAGCAAAAAGACGTGCGGATTCGGCTCCATGGAAAATTAAAGATCACCTTCACGCTTTCGCATGATGATCGAGCACCACACACACGCGATACTGAGATTCAGGGAATTAACAAGGTTCTCGTTAGCATTGCACTACCTGGGATCTTCCATCGCACACATATGGGCCCTTTTGCAGGGGTAGGACGACGATATGATGCAAAATGCATTGTAGAGGCAGAAAATGCAGAATATCACGTACTTTTGATGAATTTCAATGGGATCTATAAAATGGAAGGTTTTCGATGTCTTGAGATTAAACCTGCTACGTCTGTTGCAGATTAACCACGTGCTACCATCTCTGGGGATTTTGATTGGTTGCAACAACGCTCAGAATTAGGGAATAAAATATTATCTTTCTTTGAAAATCTTATGTTGATTTGCGAAACGTTTAAGAATACTTTTGATTGTTTTGCAAACTCTGAGAGGTTTCAGGAATCTGAGATTTATTCGAGAAAAGCGTAAAAATTCTAACGAACCTTTCAGAAACTCTTAAAAGTTTCGGAATTGTTCCTCTGGCTCCATAACATATTCATTTCATCAATTTTATCATGTTTACAGGTCAGTTTCTTTTTAAATCCTTCTTTGCATGAATGAACAAAAAAGAAATAATTCCGAAAGCCAAGAAGTCTAATCCACTCTTAAGGAATCAGGAATGAAGCTACCAATATTTAGCAAATACTCTGCTGTGACTCCTCCTGAGCCTGATTTGTATCTCGCAGCTGAGGTCCATGGAATTCGGATCCTTTGACGAACGGCGCGGTCTTTTTGCCAAATTTCCATCTCCGGGTGGTTTGCCGCGCCATTCTTCGGCCCACCATGTTGCCTCATTGTCCCTAAAACAGGACCAAGAAAAAGGCGGCACAAGTCAAGTTTGCACAAACCTTGGTCCAGATGAAAGGGAATCACAATTAACTTTTTTTCCTCTTCCTTTTTTTCTCTTGAAGCTTAAAAAAGGATTTTGAGGGAAAATTGCTCTGAATATCTCAGGGGTTTCTTGCTATATATATCTTCCTCGTTAGTGGAACGAGGGTTGGGTATTTTTGTTCATTTTCTGGATGAATTGTGAACCATTCAGGGGGCTTTGTTGCATTTTTGCCTTCGTTGTCTTGCGATGCAACGAGAAAGATTCCTGATCCGCCATTTCATGCCTCCCGCCCAGGGAATTCGTGTGGTGGAAAGAAGAAGGGAACTTCTCTCTTACGGAATGGAATAAAAATGGCCGAGGAAGAAATAAAATTTATAATACCTGTTTAAATTCCACTATACATAGCAATGGATCTCCACCATATAGCCCATGTGTGGTGCCTTTTAACATTTCTTTTCCTCCTCGGGGCCGCTTTTGCCTTGGCCAAATGAATTCCATTTGTTTAGATGATCGTACTTAGGTAAGAGATCATCAGTGATCTCCATGCCCTTGCTCGAGTCCTTCGCTCCCATCGTTCCCTCCCCCTTGAGAGCCTCATCTCTCGCACCCAAATACTCAGTGTGCATAACTTTTTAACCTGCGCGACTGCGGAGTGCGAGCAAACTAATGGCCAGAATCACAAAATGATGGCCGCGCTGGGGCAACAAAATGAAGAGCAACAGCCGTCCGATGGAGCAGCTCATAAAATGCTTGAATATTAAATACTCCGACCATATGTAATTCATTAACTCAATTGGTTCAGGCTATCTCTCCGCGAGGTGTCTCGTTTTTGTTCCTTCCCAACCAATCCCATATGTAGGGGAGAGGTGTGCGCGCACTCTGCCAATTGTCGAAGATCACTGATCTCCGAAGCGTGTTGCGATCGCATAAATTCACATGGCGGGAATACCTATCAAATTTTCTCGTTCAATTCCAGAATAAATTTCAATTTATCTGCATTTATTTCGATTGCACTCGCTTGCCGTTTTTATCACCCCATCCTCGGGCGGTGTTGTGCACATTTTCGGTGGCGTGGACAAAAAGATCATTCGCAAACATCACTCTTTTGGTGCTTTAACATGACATTGGAATTTGGCTTCTTCGACTTCTTTGTCTGCGCGTGCAAATTAATTTGGAGGGAAACCACAAATTGATTTCTCTCCTTCCTCATGCTGAATATGTATCTTTTACCCCTTTTGCCCTTCACAAAATGATGTCTCTGGGTTGTCCAGGAGGTTTCTGTTTAACTTTTTCTTTTGATTTTTGAAAGATTTCTTTATTATTTGGTCAATTTTTAAAATTAATTCTCTCACAGATGTGTGAAAAGCTTTCAGGAAGCCAAAAGCTCTCTTGAAATTTTCTTTGTAAATTTAAAGGGTGATTGAAGTGAAATTGAATGGAAATTGCATTTTTTGTAGATTGAAATTATTTAAATACTAAATTAATTATTTAAATATTCAGAAAGCTTTTCTGCTTACTGCGAGCTTTTCCTTTAACAACTAAATAAAAAAGTTGTTTGAACAAAAAGTTGAATAATTAAATTAAATAAAAATTAAACTAAATTTTTAATTTATGCAAATACAACAAAATATTAAAAGAAATAATTACCATTTTTGCCTAAGTAAAAGAAAAGAAAACATTTCAAAGCGCCAGATGAAAGCTTCGAATTTTCTCAGTTTGTGGAAAACTTTATATGGCAAAAATGTCAATTAAAATGCAAAAACTCAGCCTTATTTCCTTCTTCCTTTTTATAAAAATGCATTCCTTCAACTTGATTTCTGCTTTGAGGAAATTCTGTTTGTACGAACCATTAAAAGTTTCATGCAAATAAACATTTCCTTTCCACAAAGAATAAAGTTTTCCCCCCCATTAAGCCAACAAACTTTCCGACAAACTCCGCGAAATCAAATAATTCCCAGAGGCAACTCCTTGTGTATTAGCGAGAGTCTCACACACAAAATACCCATCAGTACTGAAAGCAATAAAGGAGATTGAAGGAAGGTGGTAAAAAGCCTCGTGAGTTTCTCAATTGAGGTGGATGCTAAAAAAAAGACAGATAAAAAGTGAAAAAATTGCCGGCAATTTGACGCGAAGACCCATTTAATAATTCTCCGTGTGGGCCTCATGTGAGATGCTCAGGTGAGACATCGAGAAACAATGGGGGCTGTGGTGCCGTGCAAATGATCGCTACAGCTGAAGGGGTTATAATTAAATGAGTCAAGTTAACTTTTCAATTTGCTGGATTAGACTCGAGGATGAATGGTAGAGTGGGATCATCTGCAGGTGAGATTACTCGAGACACTAAATGATCTCACACAGCGAAGAAAATTGACAAGTCCCTCATAAAGTGTTGAGGAAATCGTGTTTAAATACCAAACTGAGGGATTTTCTTCATAAAAATATTTCATTTCATATTTTTTGGATTCGCTTCTGTTTTCGTTGAATTTTGTGGGGCAAATAAACTTTAAGGCATTAAATTTTTAAGACGAATATTTAATTTATTGGGAAGTGCTTTTAAAAAAGAAATGAAACGTTTCTTAGAGATTTAAATTCTTAGTTTATGATTAAAATTCTCAAGAAATTCATTTTGGAGCAGAAAATTCCTTTTCTTTTAATTTCAGAGACGTTATCTTTCCTCTTAGTTTTGATCCAGAAACAATCTCCCGCACTTTGTCTAATAATTTATGGAGTTTAGTTTCTTTTTCAGTCTTTTTCCTGCCGATGCTGGCTGTGACCACAAGAGATATTGGCGAAAGAGGCGGCACATTGCAAAAGAGCCATCCCATTCTTTGAGACCTTTTTTATGCAATTCTTCTTACCTTTCTTCCACGTCTTTGTTTATTATCTCTCACAGAGGTCAAAGATAAATACATTGTGAACTATGAAATTCCCTCTTGAGCTCTGTTTTATTTATTTTCTCTCCTTTTTTCCGACCATCTTTTTGCTCATTTTTTTACCTTCCCCGACTATGTATACATATGTGCAGCAGTCTCTGTCGGAATCCTTGGGTGGAGTGTTAAAAAGCAATACATGGGAAAGATGTTTGAGGGAAAAGAAGAAGAACTCCACGTCATAAATTTATTAAAAACTCCTAAAAACAAACATGGAAATGCGGCAACAAAGAGGAAGGGCTTTTTGCGATGATTTTTTGGACGTTTTCTTCAGTGTGATTTAGCATGGGGGTTTTCTGGGTGAGAAGAAACATATGAGATGGGTTGAGAATATATAATTAGGATTATCCTTTAGCTAAAACTTTTAGCGAAGAATTCCTTGGAAGGTGTTTTTTGGCTTTAAGAAATCCAATTGCAAAAGGATTGAAGATGCTCATTTCATGTCAATCCTAAAGCTTGTTTGCTGTCTTTTTTGCCTTTCTTTACTTTTTCTGTGGAGAGGGGAAAGGAATCTCTTTGATCTGTTATTGTTGAGTTATTCAAAAGTCGACAAAAAAGCGCAAAGAACTGTGGGAAATATTGGACAACATGAAGAAACTTTCTCAAAGGAATTTCACAATTTTTAGAAATTAGGTGAAGTTTTGGGATTATTTTGGACGGTTTTTAAGTAAAAACTCTTTGGGTAAGAAAAGGATTAAAGGAGACTGGAATTAGTTTAAAAAATAAAGAAAGATTGTACATTGAACACTAAATTTTCCCCAGTCCTACCTGTCTCTTTCACTCCATTCAAACAAATAAAATTAGAGCGAAAAATTCATAATAATTTAGAGCTTTGCGGAAAATCGTTTAGTTAAAGTTTATCACCTCTTTGTCCATAAATTTTTGCATATCTTTGAGGTAAGATTGCAGCAGTCTACAGTCGTGAGATAGTTTAAGATGTTTGAAAGTGAAAAATATTATTCAAATCTCCATCTCTTAACAGGTACAATAGCACCCATTAAAAGCACCCCGAAGCATCCACTGCGCTCTTTAGAACGTAGAGGAAAAAAAAGAAGATCCCAAAGAGATGTTGTGGTGTGGAATGCCCATGGGTTGGGTGTTTGAGGGCGAGTGCGAGAGTGTCCACCATCTGATTCCCCTGGGATGCTGGGCCAAAGAGAAAAAGACAAGAAGACGCAACCAACAGAAACTGGTTTCCCATCCACAGACGATGGACCTTCTCCCCGCAGCCGATCTTTTATTACCTTTTCTTTTTTCTTATTTATCTACTTTTGCATTAAACACGAGCTCGGTGTGTATCGAATCTCGCGCACACCGGGGGGATTCACATATAGTGTGTGCCTCTCTTTTGAAATTTAGACGGAGAACAAGGTGGAAGATGATGGAAAAAAAAGTATGGAGGAAGAAATGTTCTTGTACTTTTTCCCACCCTGGCCTGGTCGTGCTCCGAGGCGGAGGACAAATTGGACGTGCTAAATTTGCATGTGAGTAGCGTTCTTTGGCGATTGTGTGGAAGAATGCGCGATTTTGGTGGCCTCGCACTGTCAGGAGGATCAACTTCTTACATATATACCATTTAACTAATGATGTCATATTAATCGCCTTCGTCTTGTTAAATCGTTAAATTCCTCACCGTGAAAACGCACTTCATCATTAATAACAGCTAAGAGAAGTGGAGGAACAACCGAAAGCTTCAGTTAGCAGTTAAAGCTCTCCGAAGCGGAGTTTTGAGAATTTTTGTATCTTCTTTATGTGAATTTGTGTAAAATCGAATTAAGTTCCAACGGTTTTCGTTTTAGGTTCGATTTTGATTAAAATCTTCGTAAATAAAATGCATATAAAACTGATATTTGTGCTTGGATGTCTTCGAATTTCTTTTCAAATTTTTATCAAAATCAGAATTTTTAAACTAGCTAAATAGATATCTATGTGATTTTTTTTTAATTTAATTTTTTTAAATAATATTTTGAAGATAATTTTTTGAATTAGAAAAGTGTTTTTAACTGTTATTTGATTTTTATGAAAATCGTTTAATCTGATATTGAATAATTGACATCTACTTCTATAATTTGGAATTTTTTGTAATTAACTATTGGCTATTTTGTAATTAACTATTGGCTAATTAAATATCGGTTTTGATATTTTAGTTTCAGCAATCCGATTTTGATAACTTTCATTTTATTTTTCAACTTTTTCATTGTTTTGTCGTTATATTCTCACTCATTACATTAATACTCATGTATATTTGATGTACTGGGGGGGGGTGGGAAATCCTTGATGAGATGAATAAACATATATCTATCTATCTATTTTATTTCTTCAAGACTTTCTCTTAAAAAAATAACAAATAATCTTTAAATTCTAAATAAATTTTTATTAATTTAAGGTCAGAATTTTTCATAACCAGGTACGAAAAATATAGGGCCTCAAGTCCTAACAAATCCGAAGGAAATGTGTAGGGGAGGACGGGGTAATTTGGCCACTTTGGCGGTTTTTGGGATATATCAAGCAAGTTTGGTAGTATGAAGAAAACCAAATAGCTCTATTTTGTAGGAAATTTTCCGGCCTACAACTTCCCCATATAACACTTTTCTCTATCTCGATGAGAAATGGGTGAATTTTCCATTTTCCTGGACCCTTAGCTTAGTGTCCAAATTACCCCGAGCACGGGTAATTTGGACACTATGGTGCACAAATTATTAAACATGAAAATTTTTGGACAATAAAAAAATTTTATTTTTTCGATTTTCTTTTTGGAAGATAGGATATTTATCTAAGATTCATTTCCAGTAATTTGCCAGATAAAAATATTTAACAGAGCCTCAAACTTTAACATTTTCTGAACCATAAACGAGCATAAACTCAAAAAGGCCATTTTTCAAATTATCCTAAATTTCTTTTTCTAGCTTAAATCTTTTGTCGTACTTTGCTTACAATCTTTAAGAAAACATTAAAAGGCACAACCACAATGTATATCTTAAATGTGCATCGGAAAATGTGCCGGAAAAACTCAAGTGGCCAAATTACCCCACTCCAATTTTCCAGATAAAACCATTTCCACAGGAAAATCTGTTTGAGATATCGGAAAATGGATGTCACTATCGTGTTTATGATGGATCAATGACCCTTAATGGCTTAAAAGTTAATTTTTAAGTGTTAAAAATTTTTCGAAAATGACGAATTTCCAAAATGCCAAAAGCACTTGAAAATGTGAAAAAATGATTTTTCTTAAACAAAAGAAAATCCAATGATCGGATTTTCCTCAAACTTGGTACGATTGATTATCTCTATGGGGAGTATAAACTGTGGAGAAATGGATTTTCTATCATTTACCATACTTTAGATATTCCCATTAATGACTTTGCCAAAGTGGCCAAATTACCCCGTCTTCCCCTACTCTAAAAATTAAGGAAAACACAAATTTCAACAACTCACCTGACTTTACAGAACAATGAATGTAGCCTCGACTCTCGTAGAAGACCCAGTCAAACCCCGCTTCCACAGCTAATCGTGCCAGCATGCCGTACTTGCTCTTATCCTTATCGGACGTCGTGATGTCCACAGCCCTGCCCTCGTAGTGCAGCGATTCGTGACCATGAAGTCGCTCCTCGGCCCATGCCTCGGTCACTCTCAGTTTTACTCCTGGCCACTGATTCATCACAGACCACGCCAAGGTGTTGAGTTTCTCCTTGCAGCGCTGCAAATGGGAGCAAAGGGAAAACACATTGCAGAATTAATGCCATGCCGCTATCATGGGGAATCGCGACTGTGTTGGAATGTGATGTATCACATCATTGAACACTCTGTGCCATGTTCATCTCCGGGCACTTTTATCACATTGTCACTCGGCAAAGAGCTGCGGTGACCAATGGAGGTGAAAAAGAGCTCTTCAATTATGTCTGAATTGAGACGGTAAAGTGGCTGGGTAATTGCATAATTGCCCTGCCCGGATTCAATTGATCCGCGAGGATGTGCGGTGCGCGGAGAGGAGCACGCCATCGCTTGAACGCAAAACTCATTATGAATAATTTAAAGTGGTAAGCGATAATTATGATTATTACAATTTTAACACAACATCTTCCTCTTCTATCAATTTGCTGCGTGCTTAAACACCATTTCATGCCATTTACGGGCAATCTACGACTCCTCGCGCATAGGGGCTTGCGATCACGGCATGTTATCACCATTCACCCAAGTAATTTGCCATTGCACCACAGGATTCCACACACGGAGGTGCAGGAGAGGCCATCAAGAGGGAAGATTTGTGGATTGTTTGAGAGTTTTGATATCTTTTGCATTGAAGTTTCGGTGAGGATTTTATTTATTTTTTTAATTTGAAAAAAATCTTTTAAAATTAATTATGAAAGATTATTAGTTATTTCAAAATTGTATTTTATTTCTTTCTTACTGGTAAAATATTTAACTATAAGATTATGATTATTTACTAACTTAAAGATTCAGTGGAGACGCCTAGTACTACCCGGCGTCTCTACTTTGTTTAAACAAGAGATAAAATCAACGCTAAAATCGTCTGTTTTCACATTTTGAAACTATTTGTTTTGTTCGTATCAAAAGCAAAGCTTTAAGGCTTTCGCTAATTTATTTAATGAAAATTCAGGCAAAAATTGAACATTTCGTGGTTCATTTTGCAAAGAAGCTGCAGATTTAATGTGAAAAACTAGCATTCCGTTCTTTCAATTAAACTTCCATAGCGACGTTTGGATTTCTTTCAAGATTCCGTCAAACCTTGCATTATTACATTGTAGCCCTTTTCAGAACCTTTTTCAATTTAATTAAATCAAGATTATTGCTGATTAAATCAGAGATTTATCGTTGATCGAGATATGATTAAGATAATGATTGTTTGCTCTTTCTTAAGATCATTCTTCAATTTTTCCCACAGATGACAATCTCATTAAATTTGATCCATTTAAAGAGGAAAATTCTGCACAACTAAACCATGAGATGGGTCTTAAAATGGTAAGCCTAGAGAGACCTTAGAGGAGAACTTTGAGAATTCTTGTGACTCTGTCGGTGATTTGGCTGTACAAAAGAAACCACATTGTTGTGACAGATGTCGACAATTCTTCCCCATTGATCAGTGATCTTGTCTATTGGTGGATATTTCACGATGATTGATGGGCAATGTTGCTCCCATTGTTGCAGCTATGGGGATGATCTTTCATCGTGTTCTCATCATGATGGTTTATTTGAATCAAACGGCGAAAAAACGCCATATCAGCTCCACCTTCCTAAATTAGGTTGATCTCACATTGTGGATTTCCTGTGTGTTGCCCAGCAAATTGCCCGCCATGTGCCTAACGATCGATCGTCATTTCTATAAAGAACTTTTTTTCGGGCACAACAAGAAGTAATTTAACACTTGAATGACTAATTTTTTTTCTTTCATTTCTCTTTTGGGCTTTCATCTGCCCGTGTATGTGTTGTATATATATATGAGAAAATTAGATACAAATGTGACTCCACCTCGACCGAAGGCGTGGTCATTTGCAGGTGAATTTCTTCCAACGCATCATGTAAAGGAAGATGTATAAAAAAAATTTGAACGAAAAAGAAGTGTTGGAGGAAGCCAAGATCGTACAAATTCACTGCAATATTTTCTATGAGAAAATGCGCAGAACACATCATTAGTGCGATCTTGCGCGGATTAATTTGACTTGATTATAGTCGTAAAGGATGAACCACCACCGGGAGTGTGTGGATTGCTCACCTCGCCAGTGCTCAAGTGAAAAATGATGATTTGCGCTAATTATTGTCATGAATCTCTCTCTCTTCTACCTTGAGGATCTCACTGGTTTTTTGCTTTAGACAATGAAGTGAGTCTTGTTTGCTGTCCGTTAATCAATTGTGAAAACTTTCTTCTATGATCTCACCATGAGCTTTTTTATTGCAAAACGTGAGAATTTGCCAGCTTTCGTAATTTGGCAAATTATTTTTTTTTCTTAGCGAATTCCTCGAATATCGTTTAGTTTTTGTAGGTTGTGTTAGATGTTAGATAAATTGATGAATTTAGTGAGAAGATCACGTTTTTTCAAACATTCTGTTATTGGCAATTTTTAAAAATTCTGCATAGTTTTTTTTTTTAAATTGTTTCTCATAAACAGAATAGAAATATAATTCTGCTAAAATTTTATAAATTTGTGTAAAAGAAACTCATTTAAGCTCAAAAAACTGTTTAAGATTGCTAGATCCCGTATAAATAACAATTTACCAGGCGTCTCCATCTAAAATAAGGTTTGTTTTTAAACAAAGTCATGACTCCCAGTAAATACCAGGCGTCTCCATCACTTGGCCAAGATTTTTTAAACCTTTAGAAAATCAAAATATCCTGGAATACAGTGGGACCCCAGTACAACGACCACTCGGATGTACTCTTCACACTCATTATTTTTAATGCGCGAGAGTAGTATAACCAAGCGGTCGTTGTACTGGGGTCCCACTGTAGCTGGAAAATGCCAAGATATCGATTAAATCAGAACCTAAAAATATATTTTTTTACGAATTTTCTTCATCTTTTTAAAATTTTCAGCATATTTGTTCAGTCCAAAAAAGATCCTTTCAAACAAAAAATCCTTTATAAATTCACCCCCAAAGTGATTATTGGCTGTAAAATTTTATTCCTTAAAGATTTATACAAAAAAAAGGAATGAACATCCTGTTAGAAGATCCTTGAATTGCAAAATATATGTCTCTCTCATCCTTCATTCAGCAATTCTTTCCTCTGCATGCAATCGTCATGGTTGAAATTAACACGAAAGAATCTCTCTCTCAGAGACTTACTGAGAATTCCTAAAAACTGCCCATTGATTCACATTGGATGAGCGTAAAAGTGTCATTTTGGCCAAACATTGTGAACGCCGTGGCGAATCATCGTGTCAATCGATGACACGGTAGCTCGTAAAAACACAAACATTGAAAATAAAAAGTATCACGCATTGAGACGATATTTGTAAAGAATGGGCTATTTCTAGTTCCGGGAAATTTGCCCTCAATCTTCGCCCCAAAAAAGAACAAATCTTTTTTTTTTAAGATCAGCAAAATCCTTGAAGATGAATTTCATTAAATTCTCCAACGATGCAAAATGATCTGCAAAAATTCGAGGAGATTAGCGAGTGAAAGAGGGGTGATCGATTACAGAAAATTGACAGCTTCTGTATTACATCCTTTTGAGGGGTTGTTCGTGTATCCTTCATATCTCAAAGGATGGTCAAAATATTTTCCCTCTTTCATTGCAGGTTGCCAAAAGTACAAAAAAATGTTTCATTCAAAAGTCGCCCGAAAACCGCAAGCAAAACCATTTTGGGTAAGAAAAGGCGCGTCATTTTTCAATTTTTCCATCTCCTCTTCTTCTTCTTCTGGGCAAAAGATGAGCAAAACTTTGAGGACAAAAGGCGAGGAGAGAAACTGATCCTTTTTGGGCATTTAGCATTCCCCTGTAGGGATCCCCCGTGGGGTGAAAGAAATCCACAATAAATTCAGCAAGGCAGAATGCAGGGCAATTTGTTTAATTTTTCACAAAAATTGCGGTAAATGATCAAAGATGCTATATATGTTGCCAACCTGGAAGACCCACAAATTCTCTCCTCTTTGCCAAGGTAACAAAAAAAATCATTCCTCTTGTTCCCATCCCATTCACTCCTTGATGCCTTCTTGGCCTTAACATTGGCTAAGTAGGAAAATCAATTGACAATAACATGATTCCCCCAATATAATGCCACGGAAAGCACTCAAAAAGGGGCTCTCCGTCTCTCTTTTGGCAAAAAGGACATGAATCACCTACCCCTCTGGCATCCCTACAATATCCACAAAATACTACACCACATCCCATTCACTCCTTGGTGCACAATGCTGCTTTTTTGGGTGAGATAAAAAGGTCCCATTGTCACGGGAAGTCAAACAAAGTTGAAAAATGGGTGACTCGCGCTTAATTGAATCCTGTTTGCTCATCCTATTTTCATCCATTGAGCATGCGGGAGGCACATTTAGGGGCGATCTGCCACCTCTGGGGAATGTCGTTGTGCTCAATTTTCGCACAATAGCTGCAAAATTAGATGGATTATTTTCAATTAATGACGCGAAATTAGCTTATATTGTGTAGAGAGAGGCGCACAATGGGAAATTAAGAGGAAGTTTTGATGTTAAAGCAAATTTATGAACTTGCATTGTTCGTTATAGAAGTCTTTTAAAGATTAGAGCTTTGAGCTTTTGCTATTTTATTATCTTAAATTTGCAATTAATATGCTTATTTTTTCTAAAAGAAATTTTAAAAAAATAATACGCGATGATTCTTAGCTTTCTTGAATACTACTCTTATAACCACCATCTTTTGAGATTTATTTTTCTACAGTTAAAGGTTTGTTGAATTGATTTTTCAATCTCAAAATTATATGCATTGCGAAAATTCAAGGGAAAGTCTGCAAGATATAAGTTTTTGTTTAAGAAAATATACTTCACAAAAGCGCCATCTTTTAAGAAAATTTTTGAAGTATTTGTTTCTCTTACTTTTGCAGAATTTATTTTTTTCTATATTCATTTATCTTTATCCTCTTTTGCAAAAAGAAAGGAAAGAAAAAAGAAAAGGAAAATCAATTTTTAGTACAATTTTATGCTCTGAATATTTTCTAAAATTTTCCATGTAATTCATTTAGCGCCATCTATTGGGAAAATATTCCTTGACTGACTGATACTTGGGCTCATATTGCATTTAACTTCTATAAACACAAGCACAATGCTTTTTCTCAAAGAACCTCTTGGATATACTCTGATGCCAAAATCTATACCGAATAATGTTGAGTGGACCGAGAGAGGACAATAGCCGGGTTGCTCATTCAACCCTGAGTGTAACCTGACCTTTGGCGATTTAATTTAGAGGGTCTGATTAGTCGCGATGATCGGTGACAGTTTCACACGGAGTCACGTCGATTATATGGGGCATATATACGTATGAAAAGAAAAAGAAAAGAAGCCAAGGCTTGCATCTCCGTCAGCGTCATGCTGTGCCTCTGTGGCATCTGTGGTTGGAATTTCTGGGTGTTTGATTCGCTTGTCACAACAATATGTGGATCATTGGGGATTAAGATCCACGCGAATGCCGAGACAGTGCGGGAGGAGTGATCTTTGATACACGATTTCGGCGAAAAAATAAGCAGGATCACCTTCAACAATTTAATCTCTGCACTTGGGGAATTTCCGATTCGCTGAAGATTAAGCGTGTTTGGCTCTAATATTGTCCGTGTGCTTGGGTAAATTGAACCTGCTTGTTGGATTTTTCTCATTCAATATTTGATTGTGTGGTGGTTTTGAGCAGAAAATGCTGAGACTTTTCTTTGCTCTTTTCATTGGGCTTTTTGTTTGCCAAAAAATAAGAATAAAAATGCATTTTATGTGGCGGCAAATGGATGGTAAACACTCACCTCTGCATGGCCGCACGAATTCACCAAATCCCACTGTTTGTTTTAACACAATATTTTTACAAACACAAAAAATTAACAAATCTCAGCATTTTCTCACTGCTTCGGGTTTTTTGTCTCTTTCTCGAAAATTTCAAGCAACTTTAAAGTTTTATTGCCATCATTTCCGATGGTATTTTTCTTTAGCTGGTGCATTTCATTTAATTGAGAATTTTTATTGCATGTATTTGTTTTTATTTCACAACTCAGCAAAATTTGATTTTTTTAGGGTACACGCGCTGTTTTATTTGATGGCAACCCCATGAAAATTCTTTGCTCACAAAGTGCCATCATTTTGGGCCTTCAAGATTGTTTCATTCGCTTCGTTGGTGTACTGAAACCACTGAAACTTTCTACAATGTTGCTAATTGTGAGTCAAAGAAATGCTGAATTACTGACATCACAGTTTGTTAGTCTAAAAGAATGTGAAAATCGTTAACATTTTGCCGTTAAATGTTTTTCAATTTAATTCAAATAATGTTCAATTAAAATTCCGATTGTTTACGAAGAGAAGCTGACAGGAACAATCGTTAAAATTTTTATGTCAAAAGTGACAGTTATGCCAGAATCATATATTTAAAAAAACTGATTTTTTTAAACAATGAAAAATATGTTTTATGTTCCTAAATGAAGTTTTGAAAAAGCTAAAAATTAGCAGTTAGGTTTGATTGAGCAAGGATTTTATTCCACTGATCCTTATAACCACTTGTACCTTGGAATATTGAATTAAATCTTTTCAATTTTATAAAAATAAATTTAATTAATTAATTCTTTTTAAAATGCAAAAACATCTTTAGTTTAACAAAATGCCGCACCCCCAGCCCTTTTTGGTGCGTTAACAAATCTCACTCACAAATGATTTCAGCTCACCGAACATGCGACCATCAGCGCATATCTCCCAAATGCACAATCAAGTGCAATACATTTATCCAAAACACAGCCAACCGCAGCCTCCCAATTCACATTTTGTCCCAGCAGTGTGGGCTAAAAAAAATTTCTCAAGATCCATACATGAATATCTCTTAAATTTCTTTTTATTCCCGCGCGCGAGATAAGCCATATGTGAGATGCACAAATTGACGGAAATTAATAACGCCACAATGGGTGAGCAGCATTCGGTTGCGAAGATGAGATGCTGAAAAAGGTATATGAGACTCTACTGCTTTTTTTTTAACTTGGCTGCTGCAACATTTTATAATATTAATTGCATGAGACACAGACAATAAATTAACTTTACGTGTGGAGAGCTGTCTCAACAAATTGACATCCAACAGCAAGTTCAGCCAACAAAACACTGCCCCTGCCCAATTTGTTGGTGAAAGAAGTAAAAAATAAAGACAGACTGAAGCACACGCGGAAGACCTGGCGGAAGATGATCCCATTTGGGGTGAACTCCGCGAAAAGGGGAAAACATTAATTTGCTTCTCTTTTAAGTTAATATGAACATGGGTGACGAAAGGAATAATTTATTTTGCTTAATTTAATAGGGACGAAATAGCTGTAAAAAAGGAAAGAAAAAGCCATCGCTAGAGAATTAAAATCATTTCTCGTAAAATCCTTTTATTTTTAAGGATTTATGGTAAGATCTGATTAAATTCAATTTTAAAGACATTTTAGATCTTTTCGCAAATAATTAAAGGATCTCATTAGATCTGTTTTTTTTTTTAAATTAATTTACAATGCCTTTTGCTTAATATTAAAAAGAAGTCTTCGATAACAGTGGAGACGCCTGGTGTTATTAACAAATTAAATTTCCTTCAAAATTAGGATTTAGTTCTGATATGAATAAAGAAAATCCATTTTATGCTTTATGACGTTGCAATTTTAATAAAAAAAAAACTTTATGAATAAAAAAAATTCTTGGATCTGTAATCGAACCTAGATCATTAAAGTTGTGAGATGTGTTCGTTACTGATTATGCCATCAACTGAAATTTTTCTATAAATAAAAGGCTACATGATTTTACTGTAAAATTAATAAAATTATTCAAAATTTTCTCGAATTTTAAATACATATTTTAATTGTTTTTCCAAGTTCCATTAAAACATAAAAAAGCTAAAAAACGCTTTGGTTTAGAAATGTTTTCTGACTGAGAGCATCCTAAGAATAAATTAAATAATATATTTATAAACAAAAGGACGCCAAAGAGTTAAATTATCTATGTTAAGAACGTTACGAATAAATTCAAAATAATATTCCAGTGAATTTAAATTAATCGAGATCGTACTAAAAAAATCCCAAAATTAAGACATCTTCAAAAACTTTAATAAATTAAAAGAAATATCATTGTACATAGTTATGTAATTTAGTCAGCTCAAAGTAGAGCAACGTGAGATTTTCTTATGTACATTTGGTGAACAATGCGGGATGTGTGGTGTCATGTGGCCAAACACGAAAGTGAAGTTTCTTTGAGAAGGGATAGAATAATGTTGAAGTAAAAAAAATGGGCAAGAGTGAAAGAAGAACAAAGCACGACAGCAGCATTCCCGAGTGTATTATGATAATACGCGTGGTTTTGGAGATGATATCAGATTACAATTAATTTGAGTTGATTTAGAGGTATTTTGGTCTTGTTTGGATGATCGATAGTCGATCACGATTCTATCGCAACTTGTATTTAAAAAAATTTCCATCTATGCTGTGAGAAATTCATCGCTTTATATGCAATGTTCCGCAGCTTCTTCGGGGAAATGTCTGCGTATATAACGTGAGAGATGAATTTAAGAGGAAAAAAAGAGAAGAAATAAAAAGATGGAAAAGTGGTTTATACAAATTACGACAAATTAATTGTAAACCGCCATTTGTAATTTATACGATCACGTCAGTTTATGTCACATTTGATTTATTAATTAAATTCACGCGGGATTGTACTCCGGGGGGAATTCGCGCGGTGCTGAGAATCCCACACAAATCTCCCCATCAATGGGTCGTGTTGTGCATTTTGCAAAGCGATTTTATCTCTGTCAGGATGTTGATGGAAGGTAGAAATCTACAAATGAGGAATTGGTGGTGGTTTGTGGGATGATCGTGCGCGCGCGGGGTAGAAATTTGCAAGAAGTTAAAAAAAAAAGTAACAAATGGGAAACAATTAATAATTTTAATGAATTATACACGCGGGGGAAATTAATTTAGCCAAGCAATGTCAGGTATTGCTCCCTGGCATAGCTGAATGCCACATTGGGGCACAACATCGGGCGGCGTCTCCGCATTCTCGGCGCGGACATTCTCCGGGAGGCACGGTCGCGCTAAAAATCGCCTGTGAGAGTGAGGCAGCAACACGAGAAGGACAAGCAAAGATGGAGCATAATGGATTTATGAAGCTGTTAAATTAATCATCACAATCCCACCGAGATGGAGAGCGAAATAAGTCATTTGAAGCTCATGGTTCACTTGTAATGCTAGACGACATTTGACGGCGCTCGAGCAAAATACCTGCGCGACTCCGGCTTAACATTGTAGCCCGTGTGTTTGGAATGATTACCAGAAAGAGGGGTTTGTTGTATGTTAGTGTACAACAAAAACATGAAACGTGATCACTTGTCAGGTGGTTTTCCTTTTAGCCGCGCTCCCATTGATTCTTCCATGCCCATTCAATGAGAAACTTCTGTTCTCATCGATATACGAATTTCATCAGCCCCACAGTCTTGCTACAAAGTGTTCACTTCTGATGCCTCTTCTGATGCCATTGTCTTCTTCTTTTTTTCTCAGATTCTTCTTCATGGGCTCGTTGACTTAACGAGTTTTAAAGATTTTTTTCATTTATTTTTCAAGAATGAATTTTTAGCCATCATAACGATGCGGTTCTTTTTATATATTCCATATTTTGAGAAATATTCGGAATTTTTAGGAAATTTTCAAAGAATTTATCGAAATGATTTTTTGGAGCTTCCTTTCATCTTCTCTTATTTGTATTATTTATTAAATATTTGTAATATTAGATTTATTTTTGCATTTACATGGAATATTCTTATGATTTGAGAACACGGCTGTCTTTATTTTATACTCATCTTTAAAGCAATTAAAATTCGTTTTTTCGAAAAATTTAAGATAAATTAAAGAAAAACTTTTCTAGATTTTTTTTAATTTTGATTTTTCAAAAAAAATCCATTACATTGAAAGAAAGATCAGAATTTGAAAAAATTAAAGAGATTCTTTGCTTTCAAGAGCCTTTGATGAAGAAAACTTTAAAGAATTTTCTTAAGAACTCTTTGTAGAAAGAAAGGGTTTAAAAAAAAGTGAATTTTTAAAATTTTATTTAAAAAAAAAAGAATTTTTAAGATAAATAAAAGATAAATCAAAGAAAAACATTTCTAGATTTTTTTTTTAATTTTAAAGATCCATTAAATTGAAAATAAGTTGAGAATTTAAAAAAATATATAAGAGATTATTCGTAAATTATAGAGCTTTTGATAAAGAAAACTTTAAAGAATTTTCTTAAGAACTCTTTGCATTTTTGTAGAAAGAAGAATTAAAAATAAAAATGAATTTTTGAAATTCTTTTTTTATTATTAAAAAAGGATTATCTTGATTTACTTTTTTTATTAAACAAAAAGATTTGTTGAGAGAATTTTTTTATTAATAAAAAAACAATTAATGAAAATAATTTTTAAGCAGCTAAATTGTTCCCAGAAGTCCCCAGAAGACACTGAAGTTGTATGAGAAAGAAGTTCTTGTGCATCGGCAAAAGGAGGATTTTTCTTAAAAATCCAACAAGAAGTTAATGGATGCTACAGCGTGTCTTGTTGTGTACCACATCCAGGAGGGAAGGAGACACCATTGAGAGTGAGCAGGAGGGTCGAAATGTACACAGAGAGAGCCTCTAAATGCTCCATCAACATGAGTTATTGCCGATTGTAGAAAATATTAGCAACGGTGATGCCGGGGAGGAGAAGATGGAGGCACAAAAAGGCACGCATTAAATGGCTTCGAAACATATCGAATATTTCACTCTCCAGGCACTATCTTGAGTGTTTCCTGACTCTTCTCTTGCTGCTCAAACACTCTGTTGTACCACAATGAATGGGGAGGGATTTGCAAAATGGTGAATTTTTGTGTGAAAATTTCCCTGAAGAAAATCCAATGAATCGAAGCCTTTGGTGGGAAAATTTTCTTACAGAGAAAGTTTCCCATATTGAGCCATGGGGCGCGCGATGTTTAAACTTCAAGTGAACTTTGAAGATTCTCAGCGGACAATACCATACCCATTATGTATTCATAAAAAGCAATAAATCGTGAATTTGTGCATTTGTCCAATTATCATAAAACAATATTTTCGGACCTGTGGGAACGCACGGTGGAATCCCGCGCATTTGTACCTCTAAAAGTGGAAGCATGTCATGGTAGGGAGGAAAACATCAAACATCATCATTTTATCTCTCCATTCCACCTACGCCAATTTGTTTGGAAGACAAAAGGCGACCTAACAGAATAAAATTTCTTCCGTCATTTTTCACCACACACACACTCGAACACCTGAAATATGACTTAAGATTGGGGCATTAGCATTTCAATAAAGCACCGAGATGAAGGAAAAAAAAAATGATTTGCTACCACAGAGACGACTTCCTACATGAAATTCCACCGACAATTAATTTTGTGTCAATTGAACAGGGAATCTCACTCTATCGCCACATCAGAAAATGTATCGATTTCACAGCGGCAGGCAAGTGGCACAAACCATCGTTACCACTTCCTTTTGTGACTGATCACTATCACGACGTCCTACATCAGGAGGGCGTAATCCTCTCTGTCAACAGCATTTTTGGACTCTCTTCCGGGAGCCATGAGGCAGTGTGTTAAGTATTTCAGTCTTCAAAAGGGTCCTCTTTGTCTCATGTCCACTCTTAAATTTTTTTGTTAAAGACAAGCATAAGGGGTTGGTAAGTAATTACAAACAGTATGTTAGTCAATAATTAAAATTCAATTTGCTTTGAATAAAATAGAGAATTTTAAATAATAAAGGGAAAATTTCCTCACGCTTAAGTGAGTGGAAAATTGTCTTGTTTTTGTAGAATATGTTTATAAATAAATTCCTTCTCTCTGTAGCCACTGAAGAAGGCTCTGAACGGAGTCGAAAGCTCTGGAAAACGTGAGTTTTTTCTCGGTGAGAAACCCCCATTTAACCGACGAAAAACCCGGAAAATCATTATGATCGCTACACGTCAAAAAATAACTCCCTTTAAATAATCTTGAATGCTTCTTACATTTAAAGAGCGAAAACACAATATAGTGACGTCATTCTTTGCATTTTTAGGTAAATATCTGTTAGCTTTTCCCAATTGATCCCAGAAGAAAAATAAAATAGGTAATTTCTTATTCTATTTTTTTGTGATCTTTTAATCGTATTCCAATTGTTTCCTCAAATGAAGCATTTTCCCATCCAACAGTGAATAAACTCCTTTCCCATCTTCAAAATCAAAGATCTTTAACTTGATTACTTTAAAAAAAAAATTCTCAAATCCAAAAAAAACTCCTTAATTTTATACGATCAGACAATATTTTGTGAATTTGATGCTATAAAACTCTTAATTTAATTAAGTTGTTTGGTTGAGAGTGAAATCATTTACGATTGATCACCTAAAGTGCATTTTCGAATTAACAAAATCATACATCATAAAGTTATTAGTGCGAATGGCTGAAATATAATTCTGAGATTTATGGCAAAAGTTGTTAAAATATAAAAATTTGCATTTTACATTGGAGCAACATCACACGATCTGCAGTGTCGTCAGCATCATTTGGCTAAATTTGTATTTATTGTGGGTATAATTTTACTGGTGATCATTGTGGCTAATATTGCCATGTGGAGGAGATTATGGGTGAATTTTGTGGGCATTCCTCAGTGTCTGGTGGAGATCACCTGTTGTTTGGGTCTTTCTCATCAAAAGGACATTCGCGATCATGGCGATCATTTGCCAAATTGTCCTAGGAATGTTCAATTTAGCCTATGGCTTGCAATCAAGGCGATCACGTAGTGATCTTCAGTGCAAAGATCACTTTTAATGACTCTTTGACTTTTGGCCATGCGGGAGGACGTGTTGCGAAGATATTTTATTGAGGGGATCATTTTATTGCTTTTAATTGTGGGGACATTGAATTACAATTTATGATAATCTCCCCCCAAAGTGTGGAGAAAATATTAATATGCGTGATTTACGGCACTTTAGGTCCCCACATTTGTAATTTTATGTATGAAATAAAGATTCTTTTTCCCACTTTTAATTCCACCATCAAACACCGCACATTATTTTGTAAAATTTTCTTCCACCAAGTGCGCGCGGTTATCGCTTTCTTCTAACGCGCTCCCCATGTGCCGCCAGGTAATAACGCACTGTGAGAGGTGATCATGCAGGTTATTTGGAGAGTACAAATTTTTCTTACACTTGTCTATTTATTTCTCAACCCCTTGTCATATGCGATTATTCAAATGATTCCCCAACACTCGAGGTGGGAGATTTAAGAAGCAAAGTAAAATGATGGCAAACACTTGGAGTGAGTTAAGAAATTTATTATTCAATTTTCTTTCCCTATGCTCATCTTCACCAGTCAATCTTTTCTCCTTGCGCGCGAGAATTTATTTACATAATTTGTGGAAGACCAAAGATAGTTTTCTAAACGATCCTTTTGACCGAACCGCCGCGGCAGTTACAGGGAATTTGATGAGAGGAGCTCTCTCACCATTTTGATTATTTATCTTGCGTGATACCAAAATCAAATTGCAGACGCACCCAGCGCAATTGCAAAGACAATAATAAATAAAATATACTCATTATGATTTCTGCTCATCAAAATAAACACCTTTATCGCGATTCTGCGCCGATATCTGGTGAGTTACTTGGAATTTTTCTCATCCCATTGGGGCGCAATGAATTCTCGAAGGTGCCCTTGTCCTCTGTATGGTCTAGGAGAACATTGGAGATTATAGTTTTGTAAACAATCTATTAAGCTCTATGCAATCATTATTTGGGAAACAAAGAGACATATGGGGCTAATAAGTAAGCGAATAAAGGCAATATTTTAAAAGAATTTTCAGAAAATTAATTTTTCTCATAAATATTACAATTTTTGCAAGTTATTCGTATAAAAATCTCAAATTGATTAAAACTATGAAAATATCTCACGTTAGATGGCACTATTGACGTGTAGCCCTCTAGCGGTAAAACAGTCACCTCTACTTTTCAGTTAAAATTTAAATTTTGTTCTTCCAGACTTATTTCTCAATCAATCAACCCTTCCGTTACAAACTACATTTCTAACATCATAAAATAAGATCTACTTAATAGTACTAACAGTAATCTCTTGCACCTCGATAAATTTTCCTGTGTATGGGGCATGTTTTCATCACCAAATTGCCCTAAATTCACGTGAATTTACACCTCACTCACAGTTCGATGGATGATTTATTTAATTATGTCCAATCATGGGAAATCACCGTGCGAGATTACAAAACAAGAACCATCCGGTGATTTGCAGAACTTGTGTAGTGTGGCTCTGAGAATGGAGGAGATCATCGAGGATCATACATTGTTGATCTATTGTGGATGGACGGCGAGCTCCATTTCAATGCTAAGAATGGCCGTGGAGGGGGAATTTTCTTATGTTGTAGGCGGAAATTACCGAAGCTATCAATTATTCTCATTTCTCGATGATCATTGCATCGAGAGCCGTTGATCGCAACAAAGTGAAGATGATGAGAAATGTGCTGGTGGTGTTTCTCTGGCATTTTTTTTCAATCATACCCATCATTCTCTAATACACAAAACTTCTATTCCCCGATTTCTCTGTAACTTCAGTCAAAGATCAAATATTTCACATTATGTATTTCGAAAAATTTTCTATTTCGCTCCGTTATGCTCACACAAGATCGCCTCGGCTATAGGTGAGACATGGATTCCTCGGTGGGCCAAAGAGAAAATTCTTTTAAAAAAAGAAAATGAAGAATTTCAAAAGAATGGAGGAAGAAGCATTTTATTGCTTTAAATTAATTTACACTCACGAGACAAAAATTCTGGGTGAGAAGACCCCGCGCGATCGTGGCTATGATTAATAGGTTTTTGCTAAATGATCTTTTATCACATGGAATGATCGACAAATTTCAATATATTGTAAATTTATTATTAACAATATGGAGATGAGAATCCGAAATGATTTATAACTGTGAAGTATCCATCGTAAAAGTTTACCTTTTAGAGGCCATCGAGTATCATTAAAGAAACTAAATGGTCAGCCATCTCCACTCTGTGTCGCTTTATTGAATAATCCGCACTGTGTGGCTATTGTGTCTCGCGATGAATGAATTTTTTTGTACTAACCATCCAGAAGGATGATCATTAATTGAAAAAAATTAAAGAATGACCTCGAAAATGATCTCATTGGAATTGAATGTGTTTTCCATGCAAATCCTGAGAATTTACAACGATCTGTACGATAAAGTAGGATGGTACACATTGTTCTTGTTTAAAGTGAAGAAGAAAATTCCTAGGGGGCAGATAAATGTTCTAAAATTAATTCTTCATTTATTTTGTACAAAAAAATTGAAGATTTTAGGAAAATAAAAATAGTTTCTAATTAAATTAAAAATTAGTTTGACGTACATACTTTTGTAAACCTGACTCAATATTCTCTTAGTTGCGTTCATCTCACAGAAATTTTCAGTTTACGTCAGTCAATAAGGTTTATTATCACATTGTAATAGACTGCACAATTTTATAAATAGATTTTAGTCATAAAATTTCAAGATACAGCAAATTCAAGGGGGTAATCATAACAGAAATAAAAAGCTTTGCAAGCCTTTTAGGAAATCACAAAGATCGCAAAGAAAAATTGTGGAAACTCAAGAAGATATAGTGATAAAAGTCTAGTGAGAAAACTCTTAATCCTTTATTTTTTTTTAAATTTCAAGACTTTTCTTGAAAATTGAATTTTTTGATCAATTGAAAACAATTTTAAATAAACTTTTCAAAACATTTCTGTATATAAAGTATATTTTTTAAATTATTTATTATTTTTTTTTTTAATTTTCACAGTTTCATCTGATTTTTTATGATTCTTTTAGATAATAATTGAAATTCAAAAAATGTTAATTTTTTCTAAATAATGATTTTTAGAAATATTGCAGAGAAATAAACATGATTTAAAAATGTCAGTTCTCTTAACATATTTCTCAGCTTTAAAACGTTTTTAGAAAATGCATTGGAAATCTTAATTCGTATTCTAAAACTAATGATCTTTGAGATTCTAATTTCTTGATCACAGAAATAATAAAAATATGTTTTTTGTAAATAACAAATAAAAATTCCTCAATACTTCACCCCTTTGAAAAAAAAGCTCAATTTCAATGATCAAGGTTAAGAAGACATTGAGGAATAAAATTTCGTCACATCATGTCACGATCACAATCTCACTTTAGCTCTGTTTTTTTCGCAGTGATATTTTCTTCACCGTTTTATCTTCTTCAGCAAAAAAACAAATCTTTTAACAAAACTACCAAAAATGTGCGACAATTTAGCAAAAAGAAAGAAAAATGAAAAAGAACAAGATAAGAATTCCTGCACTTCCTCAGCAAACTTGGTATGTTTGGCACGAAAGTGCATTTATGATATTTAAAATTTATGGCGCTTATAATTTAAAAAGAGTCACAGCTCTGCCAACATTTATGGTGCACTCACACGTTTTATTAATGTTGCCACCTTAATGGCGTTGACAGAGAAGTTAGCAGGACCGTGTGGTGAGGTGTGTGCTGATGGCATTTAATTAGCAAGAAAATGAGAATGCTTGAGAGGCTACCCCAGACACCGGGAAGAACAATGCGATCGTTGTTGCGATAATTGTGATCATGTTGGGCTTTTGTGGGTAAATATGGGGTGTAGTGGAGTAACTTGTGGTCAATGTACCTGTGTCATTAGACGATCTGCTCCTGTTCCCTCGTCGTCCTTAAAGATAATGTCGCGATTGTAATTTGGCACCAAGTCTCTGAAGCGATCATCATCACGCGTGATCGCTCCCTCGGCCAGCCCTGAGGCTCCGAGGGTGTTTTCTGACACATTCGGGACGTGCTCCTTGAACACGAGTGGCGTCAACTTCCGCCCACGACGCTGGCCACCGATCCCTCGGCCAGGACCGCAAGCATCCGCCAGCTGAACAAAAATCATCAGCACCACGATCCTCATTGTGGTGATCGACAGTCTAATGGGGGACATGTTGTGTTGCAAAGGGGGTGCCAAATGCACGATCCCACGGCAAGATCTTAAGCTCACGGAAACCAAACAAACAAACAAATGAAAAAAAAAACACGAACAAAGCACAAAAGCTTAAACGATCAAGGGTGTGATTCCTTGTGAAGATCACTAATGATCGCGATCAGCATGCCGACGGTTGATTGATTCCCCGGCTAATCCCCGTGCGGAAATTAATTGGTGTGCGACTTATGAGGAATTTTCGACACTTAAACTGTTCTCCTTCTTTGTTTTCACTTTAAAAAAAATCCACCACAGGAATTTTTCTCGTCAATTAATCAAAAGAATATCCCATATATGATTTATTGAAATCACTCTGATGTTTTTCGTTGTTTTAACATTTGGGGGGGATTACGCGTCGGATTTTCCTTTTTTGGGGGGCACAACGGCGATAAAAACACCACACACAGCAAATCATAAAACACGTTTTTACTATCACCCATCTACACCAAATCTCAGATAATTTGTTGTGATTGTTGAGTGAATAATCCAAAAATCCTCGAGGTAATCCATTAAGAGACACAACAAGAGCTTCACACACTCAAATTACTTGTGGGGATCATTAAGATCCTCCATAGCGATCTTGTCGGTGGCGGAATTAATCCATTCACTGCGACACTGCGATGCACATTTCGTGGGAAATGATCAAGAGTGGCGGAAGATCAGCACTCGCGATCACCAAAAAAATAAACTTATCCCGTCGCTTTTACGTGATCTTTGCACGGTCTTTTTTTTTCAACTCAATCCCAAAAAAAAGATCGATAATTCACACCAAAACTTTAAATTAAAAAAATAAAATCTTTTTTTTTCAGTCTCAAAGATCCGAAAAGATCACTAAAGCACGAAAAATTTGCAGCTTTAAATGCGATATATTGATTGTTTTTTCTTTTATTGTGAGAGGGTGGAGAATGCGTTTCCTTTGACACCTCGTTAACCCGTCACGTCGAGCGCCTAAAACTAAACTAAAGTCCATCGGATGCGTCCATGGTCGTGATGGGAAAAAAGTTGAGGTATGAGTGGCTTTTTTTCGTGAATAGGAGAAGGAGGACTGTGGCAGGAGATAAGTCACACACAACCATCTCGCAACATTGTGATCTTCACCGTGAACATCACAGACACAGCCATGAGTCTCCCTCTTTTTTTTCACATTTTGTAACACAAAACCACCTCAATGGCGTGCATTGCGTGAAATTGCAGCTTTTTCCACGCATATTTACGGGTGAGATCGTTGGGAAAATGGGGTAAAATTTAACGGAAAATCGAGGATCAATCTCAAGATCGCGATCTTCAGCAGTTTAAGGGCGATCTAATGATCATTTGCGGCGTTAAATTGAAACTATATAATTTGGGAGCTTTGAAAAGCTCTCACGGGGAGATGCTATATATGTATACGACGATCTCCCCGCGGTATGAGAAACATCACCAATACACCTGAATATACAAGAAAGTTCCCCACTCGGTCATCGCCGAGACGACCACGGCGATTGGGCCAGCGGGGCGGAGTTAAGAAGTTTCTTCGGTGTGCGAGAAGATTGAAAAACGACGAAGAATGTTGTACCTGGATGGACAAGCGACGGCAGCCACGGCAGCTCTTTTACAAGGCTTCAGCAGAAGCACCAACAAAAGGTGGAGAACACAAGAGAGACGCAAATTAGTTGGCGTTATAGGTTTCACAGCACACACATTTTTTTTTCACATTCAACATCATTCTCCCTCACCCACATCCTCCGATATTCAATTAATTGTGACACCATATAGGCACTTGGCAGCTACATTGAGGAGTTGAGAGGCAGAGAATGAGAAAAAAAAATCCCAGAGAAGTGTTTAGAATTACCACTTTGGCACACTCGGCAACAATAGATCACACGGGACAAATGGCTCATGATCTAGCACGCAAATGATCGGTGGAAATCAAATACCCCAGCATACCACAGTTGGGGAGATAAAGTAAACAAATTTATGGGAGAAAGAAGTATCTGTCCCCGCACACCAACACTTGGTCACCAATGGCTGTATCAACGGAAGTTGCACTATTCGAGTTGCTCAATAAATAAATAAAATTTCTTACGATCATCATAATCCATAAATCAGGCGTCCACAGACGCACGTAACAAGATGAATATGTGAGTCATTCGCAGTGATAAATAGCAGTCAATAAAATTAATTTCCAACCCGATCATTATTCCTCGATAAGTGATAATTTATCAATGAATCACTTTATTATGCATTCGATGTGTTTGGATTTGAATTTAAAGAATGGGATGCATGGAAGTCAAGGGAAATGTATCATTGTCCTTATAGCTCGCCCTTGGCTCCGGGTGGAGTTATATGCATTTGATCAGAAATTGTTTTTACGTTCTATTCCTTTTTTTTGGAAATAAACTAAAAGTGTTTGACCTTAGATTAAGTCTTACTCATTTCTTAAAATCTTCCTAGATGATACTAACTTCGACTTTTTTCTAAATATTAGCATAATGATTTTAAATTGTTTATTTTTAGATATTTTTTGATTAATATCTCCGGTTTTATAACATCTAAGACGATGAAAGGGATATTTTTTTCCATAAATTTAGCTATAATAAACGTTAGAAAATTATTATTATTTATAAAATTAAATTTAATATTTTTAAATATTAGGAATACAAAATTCTCATTAAAAAAAAAAACAAAGTGAACTTCTTTAACCATTTTCAATTTATTTCAATTTGTAGGAGCCTTCTTAACTTTTAAAACAGAAAAGCCCAATATGGTTAATCTTAGAATCATTCTACTCATATCCGTTTTCAGCCTTTTTCTCTAAAACCCTAAGCTCTTAAATAAGAAGATTTCATTGATTCTGCTTTGCTGCTCATTTTCATTTTATCCAAAATCAACCCCTTTACCCCAACCCCTTAAGCTCAATTTAATTTCAACATAAAAGATTTAAACACTGAGTTTCTATCAGACAATTCAACGCCTTTTTTGTGATCTTCTTCGATATGCAAATGGAGTTCAGTAGGTGAGGAATGCCAAGGAGATCCGAGTGATCTCTCCCCTCTGTGTGATCCCATTTAAGGGCCCCATATGTTGCGGAGAAAAAAAGCGAGAAAAGCGTCTTGTTTGCAATCATTCTTGAGGTGATCGTGAGGTGATCGCGAAGCCTCCCAAACCGGTTGCAAAAGTCACACACATGGAGGTGCAAGAGGCCATCATCGATTGATCTTTTCTTACTTTTTTCCCCACTCGAAAATATCCCCAGAGGTATTGGCAGGAATGCGTCGTGACATGATAACGATCATGTCACGATCGCCATTCAATCACGCACGATCACCAATGGTGGTGATTTTAACAAATTTCTCCACCAATCCCTTCACGCTTTTGCTCTTTCTCGTGATATATACTTAATATATATTGAAAGAATGCCGCGCAGTTTAATAAATGGGGTGTATCGATCGAGAGAGAAAGAGTGAGAAAGAAAAAAAAAGATGGACGAAAACGGAAGTGAGAGAGCAGTGGAAGATGATGGTGTGGAATGGGAGAAAAGACGAGAAGTGACGCAGCAATAAATCCTTTAACAACATGAAATCTCAAACTTATCAAATAGACATAAAAATTAGTTTTTATCATTTGACGAACATGAACATATTTGTTTCATTGGCCCAAACGAATTCCATCTCTCACGTTGGGCCACAGAAGTTGAGAGAAACTGACTCGGAAAGGGGGAGAGGATCGAGTAAATAAACCACGATCGGGAATGTGTGGAAGGTTGTTCTTTGAGCTGCTCTTTTGGGAAAATGTCTCTAAAAGATCGTCGTTGATGGCTGAGGTGCAACCATCCAAAGGCAGTGACGCCTCATTCTCCAAGACATGACGGAGAAGTATAAGAAAGCAAAAAGTTTCCTGAATTTTTTTTATGTTTAACGTTTTTTTTTCTTGAAATTTTTAGATTTTTTTCTTTAATTCTTATTTAGTTTTATTTTGAAAAGATTTCTTTATCATTATGAATTAAAACAAGAGAAAAACGTATGTTTTTTGCAAGGAATGTTTTTTTCTCGTTTGTTTTTAAGAATTTCTAAAAAAAAAATCATTATAAATCGTTTTCTCGGTTAGAATTTGAGGTTTTTAATTTTAATAATTTTATCTTTTTGTTTCATTTTAAAAAAATATTTTTCAAATTATCATTTCTGATATTCTTGAGAAATTCCAAATAAAAATTCACAAAAATAAAAATTTTTCAAGAAATCCCTTTATAGGAAAAATTATGAATTTTCATGAAAAATCACAAAATTTTCAGTTAAAAAAACAATCATAGATAACGCAGAGAAATCATAAAAGATATTTTAAAAAGAAAAACATATAGAAAGTAAAAAGCCAAAGAACGTCTTGCTAAACATAAGAAGTCACTGCTAAAGTGTGAAGGAAAGGCAATGGCTGTGGCGGAGGGCAGGGAAGAGAAAGATATTCACCAAATAAAAGAGAAAACCAGTCCCCCATCGAGGAATCTTTAGCGTTTACACCGCATTTTGTGATCATTCCCGGGGTGGGAAGCGATGTGAAAACGAGGCAACAGAGAAGGAGTCTCCTGACCATCTCCTCGCGCGCAGCATCGCCCGTTGAGCATTTGTGGGTCTGGAGCGGCAAAGATGAAATGGCGCACAGCCCGAAAATCGAATAGAAAAAATATCCATGTATAAATAAATAAATAAAATATGTAAATACATAAAATACTCCTCTTAAATACATAAACAGATAGACACGAAAAATTCAGGTATTTATCTTTTTTATTCTCACTTTATTATGGAAGTTTCGAGTTATTTAAAATCAGTGAAAGATAGCGCCTCTTTATGGGAGCTCTCGCCAGCTCCAATGTTCCCTCTGCTGCGTCCATGGTCCATGCTCTTCCCACCTCCCTGGGTTTTCTGTGCTCTTCTGCGGTGCTGTGTACGATGATGATGATGATGGGAGATTGAAGAATTCAACGCGCTGTGGTACATGGGTGGATTCCCACCTCAGGTGATCATTTGCAAACACCGACAAATAGCCCCGATAGGAGAGAAAATGGTTGGAGCGCGCTCACAAATTGCCGCGACCGTGGGCGGGGGATCTGGTCCACATGTTCCTGGAAACCCCATTGAGGGGAAAATGCGTGTGTGAATGACAGGATTTTGGTGCTATTAAGACCACTTGGAATAATTTAACATAATTTAAGCGCCACTCAGCCAGGAGAAATCTCATCCACTGAAGAAGTCTCGAGTGTCATTCCACGGAGAATCTTCTTTTGATTCTCTTGCCACTTTAGAAATGAATATAAGGATGGTTAGCAAGGTGCTCTGCAGTATGCTGCATTTTCTTTTTCTTTAAATGTTTATGCTAAGATCATAAAATTTATAAATTGCGATAAAAACTTAAGACAATAATTATCCAAACTCAATGAGAATTTAAAAAATATATATATTTTAAAAAGTTAAGTAATGGTCTCTTAAAAAATTAATTACTTTCAATACTTCTTTTCCATTCTAAGACAGACGATCGTGATCAAACCATCGAGCTCATCCAGAAACATTCTTATGCTACGCGAAGGAAAGAATGCAACTTCTTTGCCAATGGGATTATCATATCATTTTTTGAGACACTCTAACTGTTCATAACTGCTGCATTCCGGCATCTTGGACCCCCAGAAGGACGCCAAGGGAATGAACGATGGAGATTTTGAGGTGAGAAAACCCCTCGAGAGAAATTTGCTGAAAAATCCATAAAATACATAAATAAATTCCCCGACTGAAGCCCCCAACATAGTGGTGGACTTATGTGTGCCTTTCTCACGTTAATCAAAACATATTCCCGACGTTCCAAGGTGCGATAATACACACTTTTGTTTACGCCATCTTCACACCACTGTGAGCCCATAATTATCATCATCAGTTAAAAGGAAAATTACATTATTAACCACTACATTTTGGCGGGGAGAATGGGAGAAAATTGTGCTAACCGCGCTAATCACTTCCACAATGATTCCGTCAACAATCCCCCAAAAATAGTTTTCTTTCAATAAAATTTAAAAAAAAAATATCGAGGGAAAATATTTATTTATTTGCTGAGGTGGTTGTGAGGTGTTTTTTTCTTTAATTCTCGTGTAAATCACCTGAAATTCCAATGAAAAGTGCAAAATTCTAAACAATATTTATACACCATGTTTTAACGGCCAAATGGGATAATTTATTGATCATTTATGGATAAAACTAACAATATTGTAAAATTTTACAGCTTGTTAAATAGGCAACCAATAATGTTCACGAGGGAATTTTATTGCCATCAATGTGGTACACCATACAAAGTTCAAATGTCTCAAGTTTATTTTCTTCAATGCAATTTCTATTGCGTGTAATTACGACGCGATGGTGAATTGAAGAATTTTAGTGCAGAGAAGAAATATTGAATCATCGCAATAAAATGATACGAAAGAAGGTTATCTCATCAAATTATTATTTAGTCGCTGTTTTGGTGTGTTTAGTTATCGCATTTTATAACAGTTAAAGATACTTTTTGTGGGATAAATTTGCAAAATTATCTGCTATTTAAAGAGATTTTATTTAAGGAGATAAAAGTCTCTTACACAGAGGAAGACAAACATGATGCTAAAAACTCGGGGGAATAGCATAATTAGTTGGTATACCACAATCGTGGCATACCAAGTATTGTAATCGTCGGAAAAACCGACCACCTCAGATCGGGCTCAAACTTGGTATGAGCACGTTTTAGACATCCCACATTACGAAAATGGTGGTGGAAAATTTTTGATCCGGCCGGCCTGCCGTCCTGCCGGCCTGCCGTCCGGGACTCTAAACTTTGCCTTATAGCTCGAGAACGGTAACAGATAGAGACTTCGGGTTTGAAGTTTTCTATAGAAATGTGGGTGTAAAATTTCATTTTTTCGCATTTTCAAAATCCAAGATGGCCGCCGTCCGCCATTTTGAACTACCGTCAACCACTTCCCTTACAGCTAGAGATCTGAAATTTTAGTATGTTGTAGTGCTCAGTGAGATGTTTTCATCAACAAATCATACTTGAAAATCGGTCAAGCGGTTTAGCAAATATGGGGGCCTAAAGCAAAAAGTGTTTTTTCGATATAACTCGAGAACGGCTTGTCCGATTTGGACCATCTTGGTATCAAATGAAAGGTATTGAGAAGCTCTACAACTGTTTAGAACATTTCAAGTTTCAAAAACATCCACAAGAGGCGCTAAAATCAAAAACAAAAATTGCCTAACTTTAAGGGGCTATATCTCCGAATATCTGTTATAGATTTCCTTTAAATTTTGATATGTTGTAGCCTGACTCAATATCTTTCACCAGTCCGAAAATGAAGAAAATCTATGTCGCCGTTTAGAAGATATGGCCATTTGAAAAATTCTTGAATTTGAAAAATTCTAAGAGCCATATCTCCTGAACTGCTTGTTCGATTTTGCTCAACTTGGTATCAAATTAAAGGTTTTGCAAAACTCTACAACTTTCTAGAACATCAGAAACCTCTAGAACTATTCCTTCAGGATAAAAAATGCCAAAAACTGTTTTGGTGAAACAAAAATCCGCCATTTTGTGTTCTAGTGGTGACCTTGAAATGTATCGAAACATATGTCAGATTATAGCTTATTTCAATACCTTTCCATAACTAGTCAAGAAATTTCTGTAGGTTTTATAGAACTTGAGATATGACCATTTTTATGCATCAAATTACTGAATTTTACAAAAAAAAATCAACTTTGCCTACTAATACTGATCACAAATCGTATTATAACGCATAAACTAACTTCTATACGTTGTGGGACACCAACTCTTATAACTGGACGCGTTATGATTGACTTTATGGTTGAATCAAATAATTTTGGAAAAACACAGTAAATGAGTCAAAAAGTTTTTTTTTAATTCTCAAAATTAGAGTAAAAGGAGTCCATCACTTTGTTTTTTGTCTTATATTATTACACGAAGATAAACTCTAACTAAAATTTGTTTCTAAATTGAAAATCGTTCAAGAAAAGTCAATTAATTTTTCAATTTTTCACTTAAATTAATTAACTAGAAAATCACGAAAAACTTTCCACTAAATAAAAGGCAAAACCACGCCCCTTTTGAACATAATTTTCATTTAAAAATGAAAAATTATAAAGTTGAAGCTATGACGCATATGGTTTATCCCTTAACAGGGAAGATAAAGTAAAACAGTGGCATGGTCTGTAGAAAAATCTCTTCCAATTTATTTTACTTTATTTCAACGAAAAATTGAAAAATATTTTAATTATTTTTTTCATTCTGTTAAAGAACAATTTTGGTACAGGATGAAGAAAAAAGAATAGACTTAAGAGAGAGTTTTTAAAGACATTTTAAAACGTGTAAAGATATTTTTAACAATTGGAGGATCGATAGCTTTTACCTCATAACTTTGATCTTAATTTTCTCTCAAGAACAAATTGGTTTTCCAAATTTTCTTTCTACGACTTTGAAGTAATTGAACTATCTTACACACAGATGTAGAATTTATTACGAAATGTGGAATCGATTTTAATTCTATCACGATTTAAAAAGTCGAATTGGCCATGGTGGTCAGCAAAATTCTCCAAGGGTTAAACGATCGCTTTCCAAACTTCATTGGATTTTTGAACAATTGAATTTTTAAATCAGGATCATGGTAAGATCTCATTTTAATAGCCCCTACTTTTGATCATTTTTAAGGAGATTATTCATTTTCGTTCTGAATAATTAAAACAAAATATTAAAACAAATTGAATATTTTTTAAAGAAAGTTAAAAAAAATCTTATGTAAATAAAAAAGATTTGTAAGACACCTGCATTTTTTTCAATAAATAATTTTATCCGGAATATTGCAAGACAAGACAGAATCCACAATTGTACAAAAGTCTCTTCTAATAAAAGCCAATAATTTATGGGTCCTTAGTCAGCACACCAAGACAACCCATAGAGATTTTTAAGGTGGTACATGGCAGACCCATGCGATGGCACATCACCCACATTTTGCTGGAAGCCTCACTGAATGCGGTGTAATTTACACAGCAAAAGTTCCCCTGGCGTGGCTCTGTGAAAGAGAAGTGATGTTGTAGCCGCATTTACACGGCGATATTTTGTCACTCTAAGAGCCAACAGACGAGGAATTGATGGTATCACGCTGTGATTTCGCCTTTTGGGCTATCACAGCAGAGTCACATCAATCCCTTCTTGCGGTTGGAAATTCGTAAATTTTGGTGTATGTTGGAGTGGAATGCCTCCCTTGTGGTTGCTCTTCTTGTGGTCTCTTTGCGGCACATTGCCGAGGATCGCCCTGGTGAGTCCTTTAGGGGAGATAAACAATCAATTATCCCATATCTCCGAGCATCGCTATGTGTGAGGTATGCGTGCGCCCAAAGGATGCTGCACAGCACAAACTGGCTCTCTCTCTTCTACCTGACGAAACTCACAGTTCCTCGAGCTCTTGGACCCTGCTAGCACCATCTTAGCCATAAGAAAATTCTTCGATCGGGCCACTTAGTTGCCCCTTCTGGCCCTATCTCACTCGCACGCCTATTTCACAACAATTTGTTTATACATCGAATACTGTTTAGTGATATTGTTATTTTTTCCCACAAGAAAGCATCACTTTTGTAACAACCGCACGCATCTCCATAAATATTCTCATCTCTTTTCTCTCCTCTTTTTTTTCTCAACGTTTTAGGACTTTTTTTTTCTTAACCCCAAAATACTTTCAACGGCGGATACAGATTTATGCATTTATTGGACTTTACACATTCGGGTCAAAAAAGGAAATTTCTTCTGGTGCCAAAGGGGCCCAAAAAAGTCCTGTGAATCATCCTTAAAAGCCTTTTGAGGTGGGTGCGCCAAAAGGATACTCTGTGTTTGCATAAATTATTGCGGGTTTTTCCATCCATTGAATATCTTTGCGGGAAGTAAGAATTCACAAAGAACCATAAAAGAATTCTTTTTTTTTAAAGAATTGCGTAGTTGGTTCTTACTGGACCTTTTAGTAAGTTTTTTATAGGCTAAAGGACTGCGAAGGATTTGTGAATGGTCTCATTCTAAAGGTTGATTTTTTTTGGTTTTCTGAAAATCCTGGCGTTATTTTACTTTATTCTTTCTACAAGCAAACGTTTGGGTAAAAAATATTAAAGGATTCTTTTTGTTGATTGTAAGGAAGTTAAATAAAAATCTTCGATGACTACCAGTCATCTAAATTTAATTTTTTGATAAATTTTTGATTTAAAAGAAAATAAATCAGTGGAGGCGCCTGGTTATGTCGTGTCTAGTTACTCATCAGCTGCTTTCTTTATAAAATGTTTTATTTAATTAGGTATTCATAAGGTAAGAAAGTTAAATGAAGGCGCCAGGTGATCTGCTTATCTTGACATTGAATTAAAAAATAATGTAATTCAATTCAAAATGCTTTTTAACACAAACAAATTGTAAGAAAAAAAGCTTTTAACAAAGAAAATCGGAGATTTTATGATTTAACAATAACTTTAGGAATTTTTTTTTGAAGTTTTAAGAATTAATGAAGTTTTTACTTTTCTATGACCAATTAAAATTATTTTATACACAAATTTTCCTTTTTTGTAGAGATTTTTCAATGAAAGTTCATGTTTTAAACTTTAAGAAAATTAATTAAATTTTTATTTAATAGGAACACTTATTAATAAAAAAATCTGAAACGTTTCAGAAACTCAAGAAAGTTCAGAAGAATGTCTTAAGAAAAAGCAAATCCTGGAGAAACTACAATTTTTCTTAAAAAGACCTTCGTTGAGGCATCTCGTAAAGTCGCGGTTTGCCCATTTGATTCCACCTCTTGCGCCGTATTCCGACCAAGATACACGAAAATGGACTTCAACAAATGCATAGGAGGAGAGAAGAACCAGAACAACAATAAAATATATAAAAAAAAAATAAAAGAATAAAAGGAAAAAGAGAGCGAATGGTAGAGATGCTGCGGGAAGGAGATGTAGAGAAAAAAAGAGAGAAGCTACTCATCATTGTGTCTATTTAGTACATAAAAATGCTCCTTTGGGTGATCTTTTGTACATGAAAAACTATTTGGTCAGCCGGATTCTCACTTTGTCTTCGCGGAGTCACCTCACAATCAATGAGACCCCGAACAACGAGAAGATTTGTAATTCAGAGTGCTTCTGATGCTGCCTCTTTGGCTTTTAATTCTCTCTCATCTCTCTTCCATGCATCTCTTCGAGGGAATAATAAATATTTGAGGGAATTCTCATCTTCCTGTTGGTACCATTTCTTTCGCCCAAAATTTCACACTCAACTATAGAAAAAATCTTCAATTTTTTTTTGTCCTCAGAGAGGGAAGAAATGTATTTGGAGGAGATTTTGCGGCAACAAAGCCATGTCCATGGGGGGAATAAAAGGATGCGGTCAGTAAATATTGAATACTGAAGACAAAAATAAATATCCTGATTCCTTGTGAGGTACAATATGCGCAAACTATATTTGACTTCTCTTTGGTTCTCCTCTTAAGACCTCTATTCTTCATCTCTGGATGGACACCAAGTGTAAACTTTTTCTTCTTCTAAAAAAAAGTCTTTAACAAAAAAGGTGAGTTTTTTAGATGGACAATGGCGGAAAAGGAGAACCGCCACGGTGTTAAAAGGAGATTTTTCCCATAGTATTTGCACAACATTTTGCGGCATTTTTCTTCAAGTGTGTCGGGAAAGGGAAAGAATCAGAGAGAAGATCCCTGGAAGGACGTACAGGAAATGAATCTTTGCATTTCCTAAAAATAGACAGCCAGGATAGATTTTGAAGGACTTTAATCATAAGAATTTGTTCTTTCTTTTAAAAGTTATTCGAGTTATATTTTAAATTTCAAAATTCTTGATTAAGAGAAAATTTCAATAAACAAAACTGAAAATTATTTCATTAATTAATTAATTAGAGAACCATTTTATGAATAGAATGAGTTCAAGAGAAGTTTCTAATATTCACAAAAACGTTAAAAATTGAATAAAAATTATGCAATGAATCATTTCTAGAATCAATTTCAATTCCCTGAATTATCAGAGGATTTTCAAGTTTTTCTTAATAATTCCTGAAAAGAAAAACAATGTAAAACATAAAAAAAGAAATCCTTCAATCCTCTCAAACATGTTCACAGGGATTTGTTGGTTTTCTCATTAAAACGTCGCAAGCAAGTCAAGAAAGAAACGTTAAATCTCCTCTAAAATGAAAAACAAACTGTGTACAACACTCAAAATTCATTGATTTTCGGGCATTCCTCTGTGTTGCTTCTTTGTTGTTTGGGTAGAACCCTTCAATGAAATGAAAAAAAACCTCATTATTCCACTAAATATCTCATTATGATGAGTTTATGAACTCACGGGAAGACTTTTGGGTGGATTCTTTACTCACAGCAGCCATATCTTTACAGCATCTCAAACAATATGATGTACAAAGAATGTGATTTACACTTCTTCAGCCATAAAATTCCCCCAAAAGAATGTCTCAATGAATTTTAATGGGATACCCTTTTGAGGGAGATTCAATTAAATGGTGCATGTTAAATTGCCGTATGTTTGATGCTAAGAAAAGGAAAGAAGACCAGTCGTGGATGCAAAGGATCGCCGAGAATGAATGCAATGCCATTCGGACAGGGAGAGTGTTAAGCAAACAAGGTTTTGTAATCACTCAGCCGCCCTCGCTGGCTTTAGAACATAAAAGAAAACATCCTCGAAGAAAATAGCCCAAAAAAGGCATCCAAAAGAGCCACCCCACTGCGGAGGGAAGTTCTAATTCGTTAAGGTGTCAACTAACCCCATGCACAAAGCCAAAAAGATCCTTTTTTGCACCCTCACCTCGCCGAAACAAATCCAAGGCGAAAAAAAACCCATTCACCCTGTCAAGATGTTTCGAAACATTGAGAATTCTTCTTTTCAACGAGTTCAAAAGAGAAGGAAAAAAAAAGCCAAATTTCCAATAAACAGAACGATCTGCGTGAGAATCAATGAGAAATTTTGCATAGAAATCACATGGAGAGACAAAAGACATCAACGCTAAAAGCGACGAACCCGGTCGGAATGTTTCTCCGGCAAGAAAAATGTTGCAGAGCTGCCATAAAAATCACTTCACTCTCTCACGTGTCTTCCACAGCTATCGCCGTATAGGATCGGTGAATTTAATCTCAAATTAGGTGTTTTATATGTAAAATCACAAGATGCTAAAGAGGAACAATTTTAACCATTTCCTAAATAGGCTCAACAATCACCTTTTGGAATCCAATTACAATCAACAGTGAGAACTTTTACACTTAAATTCACTTAATTTTTTTTTCATTCGCTGCCACGGGAGAGGCAGAGATGGACTCTGCTGGATGTTATTGTAACTGGATCAAATGAAAAATTCATGGGGAATTTACAACAAAAATGGGAATTTATCTTCTTAACGAGACAGGGTTTCTTGATGGAAAACTCCCAAGATTTTCTTATTGAAACTTATTTTTTCTTTATTTAATTTTTTTTTTAATAATTTTTGTTTAAAATAATTTGATGTAAAATGTCCTACTGGGATAGTTTTCTAAAAAAAACTCTCTTCCAGTTTCCACTCCAAGTTAATTTCTCCACTAGATGGTGCCACAACTACTAAAGCCCTCTTGTGGCATAAATTAAATCCTGTCCACCTCTGCCTTTCCCCTTGCATATCGAATTAATAGGTCCAAAGAAGTTAAAAGATGGGTTTAAATGGGGATTTTTATCTTCCCCATCTTAAATGGGTGAGAGGAATGAAGAACGCGAAGCACGTATGGCCAGAAAAAAACGAAGATCTTGAATAAATATGCAGTGAAATTTACATTGGGAGGGCGAGAGAGATAAACACAATTAACTACGCACAATCACCATGTAATTGACAAAACGATCGTGTTGTTGATTTTAATTAATTGACCGTCGAAAACTAATACGTCGCTCAGATCGCTGCACTTTCGAGTACATCGACAAATAATGCAGCGATATTGTACTTTCCCATCCCGCAGCATCTTCTCTGTGGGATACCATTTTGGCGGGAAGTTTATTCAATTTCCCCATTTAAAATGCTTCGTTTTGACTTCTCAAGAGCACGCAGTGTGGCTGTATTTCACGCGTTGGCCTCCGTGACACACTGAACTGCTCAAGAGGATGCTTTTTTTATGAGGAAGAACCTAATAAAACCTCCTATGATAAGAGATTTTAAGATAAACAGATAAAGATATGATAGTTTCTTTAAAAAAGTTCGTTTTCTGTCTCTGTCTTTAGCAAGCAAATTCCTCCTAAACGGCTGAACCGATCGTAGAAATGTCCTTTTTACACATTCTTCTTAGTAATGGATCTTTTTTTAATCTTCCGTTTTTTTCCGATTTTACCTCCAGAGTTTAAAAGACTTTCTTTTATCAAGAAAACTTCCAAAAAATGAAAGAAAATTGCGAAAAATCAACAGTGGAAGCGAGAAAGTTATCTATATCATTCTCACTCTCGCTCTAACTCACACGTCTTGGACCACACACGCACAGGCACGCGCGGCGCTGACAGAATATAATGAATGGAAGAGATACAAGTAGTTAATGGCCTGTGATTGTGTGTGAGAAGCAAAAGCGCGAGCATGGTACTTCATGGGACCACACACTAGATGGCACGCGAGGGTCTACAAGGGGCTCATCATTAATGAGAATAAAACACATTAGAAAAAAAACTAAGGAAAATTCCATGAAGAATTTTCGAAGTTATTTGAGATTTAAGTACTTTTAAAATTCAAAATATCAGTTGTACCAAGAATCAGCTCGCAAAAATAGGCAAAAGAGGCAAAGATTTGTCCAAAAACTTATTCTATGACGTCACGTGTTCTCTATAAAATTACGAATGTTTCGATTATTCCTTCAAAAGATGAATTTTCCCTTATAGAAACGAATAAACTCTTTTTTAAAAATTTAGTTCCGTTAAATTCCTTCTTTGCTTTAAAGTTGGTTTAGATTTTTTTATCATTCCAGATTTACAAGTATGTTCACTAAAAACAGACATTCATAATTTGATTGAGTTGCCCCTCATGTATGATTAATAACTATTCAATTAATTATCTGACTCTTGCTACTGGAAACACATTTTTTCTAATCTTGAAATCAAATAAATCTTTTCAATTTATTTTAATGTGCTAAATACAAAAGAAAATCTCACTCACCAATTCACAGAAATTCTGCAACTTATCACAAAAATAATTTAAATTAATTGATTTAAACACAATAATCGCTACAAACGGAATCATTGCACTTATTTTGTGAATAATCAAACTTTCTCTTAAGAAGAAAAATTGTGAAATGAGCAAACAATTGCGGGGAGATTACGCGATTCTGAGAGATCTGAGAGAAGATCAACACTTGGCTGGACCACACAGTCAGTTTGGAGGCACGCGCGGTTCGGATCACAGCTTCTTACTGTTTGCTCTTCATCTCTTCACCTCTTCCACGGTCTTCTGGCGCGCGATTGCGCATCCCTTTCCCACCACATCGTACCGTGTGGGAATTATGCGGCCCCTAAAATCAATTGCCTAACCAGAGAGATTTTTTTTCTTTGCAGAAAGGATCGTGCGGGGAGCACGGAGAGGACTGGTGTCGTAGGAGCGATCTTCGGCGCGCTTTTGGCTTCTTCTTTCGCATTGCTTGGGCATGCTGTGGTCGCATAGAAAAGAATTGTGGAGACCACCCGCGAAGTTGGAGGAAAAATGCAACAATTTTTCGGTGTTTTGCATTTCTCTCTTTTTCCCTCCTCCAACCACCAATCGCCATCTCTTTAAATCCAACCGATCGTTGTTATGATCTCTAATGACATCCACTTTGTATTGTTGTGGCTGCTTCTTCTTTTTTCTCTCAGGTCTCTCTTTGCCTCCTCTGCGCGCATTCTTCTCAAACGGAAGGTGCCTCAAAACTCCCTATCAATTCTCACGTGAGAAATAAACAAGAATGGATGCTGAGGAACAAAAAAACTAAAAAAAGGTGGAGATGATTCTTCTGAGAGAGTGAAACCGGCAATTATCCCAAAAGCATCGCTCACAGCATTTCGAGAGAAAAATTAATTATCTCCCCATTTAATTTTCATCATGCGGACCATTTGCGGGAGCTTCTTGAGAAGGAAAAAAAATACCAAAAAGAATCTTTTTTTTATAATTTATTTTTCATATTTCTCATCTCTTTAGTATACAATAAATAATTGTAATAAGCAAATTACAGATTATAACTGTTCCATATAAAGCATTTCTCTCTCCGCTTCTTTGCAGTTTTCTCCATTTTTTTTTCTTTTGTTAAATATTCTTCTTCCTTTTATCCTTCGTATTTTGTTTTTATTTCATTGTAATTAACTTCTCTTTTGCATCATCTTCTGCGCCTTCGTGAATCTCAAAGGGTTTTTTTTTCATAGGAAAATCATGAATCAACTAATACAGTAACAACATTTAATTTAATATTTTCTCTTAATATTTTTTTTTTACTTTAGCATGATATTACGTTTTTTCTTTACCCCTCACATTCTATTAATCCATGCAGCATTGAGTTTGAAGCTTTTTAGTTTATTTTTTAAAAGGAAATGATTCTAATTTTTCTTTTTTTTTTTCAATTATTTCATGATTTTATTTAAAAATAATTTTTTACTTAAGGAAAACAATAAAAGTTTTAAAGAATTTGATGAAAATTAATGGGAAAATTTGAAAATGGATCCTAATTTTGTACAAATGCGTAAGATGAATAAAGTTTAACAATTGCAAGAATAGATAAAATGGACTAAATGCTAGAAAAAAATAATCTTATGCGATGTGTAATAAATGTGTAATTAATACCGTAGAAAAAGGTTATCCCGGCTGGTCCATATAGTCGTTTTTGCTAAAAGCTTCAAATTTTTCAAAGTTTTTTCAGGGGCCTAATTGAGGATTCATTAGAACTTAAATTATTAAAGGTTATCAACTTGAAAAACTAAAGGAAAATAAAGAAAATTAAATAAAATAGGTTTAGGTTTTTTAGTCAATTCAGTTTCCTTCTGAGAATAAAATTTATGTAAATCGAAGCAATAGATTTTAACAAGAAAATTGGTGAAGAATTGATTTTTCTAGACAAGAACTTAAAAACTTTTACAAAAAAAAATAATGAATCCTCCTAATCTTTAGCCTGTCTTGCATTTCACTTTTATGCTGCACTTTATAACATTCAGAGAGGGCCTTCATTTGATTTCCTTTTCCCTTTTTCACAAATATTTTCCTTGAATTGCCATTCCGTATAATTTTTAATTTTTATTTTTATATTCAGCTGTCTAATATTTAATTCATTTCTTTTATTACCACAAATGTATCTCAGCGGGAATTTCACGTCACAATAGTTTGCTGTATTATATATTCCTTCATATTTTTTATTTAATTTCCCAAAAGTAAGATTCAGCCAGACTTTGTACTTGACTTGTTTTATAAATCAATTTAAAAAAAATTCTTTGTTCAATTTTTCTTTTTCATTCAGTTCTAACGAATTTGATAGATTTTTAACTTGTTGTTGATGATTTATTTAATTTGGAATTATCTTTCAAAAATTTGCTCTGCCTATTGTTTGTTGTTTTACTATACTAAAAGAAAACAAGAAATAAGAGAAAAATGATTTTGGTTTTCATTGTAAGAATTAAATGTGAAATAATAAATGCAAGATATTTCGCTTTTTTTGTCCACTGATTTTTTTTTATTTAGAAATTGCTTCATTTTCTTTTTTATATTGTTTATTTTTTTTATAAATATTAGTTTTTTTTCCTTTCAATTTTCATCGTTGACTATTTTTTATTTATTTTTCTTTCTTAAAAGATTTTTTAATCAACATTCCCATATTATTTTTTTGCAACACGTGTTTGTTTTTTTTAATCTTCCCACCCACATACGGCTTATCTACTGTGATTTGTCCTTTCATTGTGATTGTAAATTTATTATTTCATAATATTCCTTTTATTTTGTCAATTTCCAAAAATTCCTAAAGTCAACTCTTTCATTTATTAATTTCTAAATCATTCTCCATGAATTCCACATTCTTCTTTTTTAATATATATAATTTTTATATATTTATTATTAAGAATTGTAAATTTGTTAAATACTACCTACATACACTTTTTCCATCCTTTCTTTCTTTTCTTTTAATATCAATTATATGATTTTTATCTTCAAAAAGGAAATATTCATTTTTCACTCATTTTTTTATTCTTTTTTTCCCTTTAAAAATCCTTTCACTTTTTGAATGGAAAGTCATGAGATATTAATTATGAATTAATATAGAAAAAATTGTAAAATGTAGAATAACAAAAAACAAATATAATATTTTTTAAATTATACATTAATGATAATTTTTTTTAATCAGATACATTTTTCTTTTCAATTTATATTGCATTAAGTTTTATTCCTTTTAAGAAATAAAAAAATATTATATTTTTTATTACGAAAGTATTAGGGTTTCTTCTTTCAATCAAATTGAAGAACTCTTCGGTTTTATTTTATTTATTTTTCATTAATTCTTTAGAATTTGTTTTATCTTAGGTGTTAAAGAGGTTCGTAATCACTGGTTGTAGGGCCAAAAATTAGAGTTTCTCTACCTTTTCTTTTTTTTTAGTTTAAATTATATCAGACTTTGATTTATTTATTTTTTCACTCCTAAAATGAATTCTCCAATTTGAAAATATTTTTACTTATATTTTTCTATTCACAGTGGTGGACAGACAAATTGGGTCAAGTTAAATATTTGGAAACCTTTCATTTTTCAAGTATTTTTGCCATTTATTTTTTATTTTTTAAACTCTATCTAATGCCAAACTTTTATTACTTATTTAATTTTTTTTTAATAATTGATTTTATTAGACTGTTTCGTTCCTACCAAATGGCTAAAAATACTTTAATTCTTTTTCTTTTAATAAAAATGCCAAATCCAGTAGGGCGGAAAACTTAGCATTTGATGAAAAAAATAATTTAAAAAAATCTTTAGGCTCTACATACGTTGCTGTTTGTTATTCAATTCTAAAATTTCAAGACGTTTTATTTTCCTTTTTAACTTAACTAATATTTTATTAAAAAATTCTTTAATTCCTTTTTCTTATTTGTTTTTAATTAGGAATAATTATTTTTTAAAAAGGTTTTTATCCATTAAAGTGTCAAAATGAAGTAAAAATATTCTTAAATGACCCAATTTGATTGTCCACCACTATCCTTTCACTTCGTTACTCCCACTAAACTTCGTCACAATCTATTTTTAATACACATAGAATAATTAGCATAAAAATTATTTTTATTCTATTTTTTTTAATGATTTGTGTAGTGTTTTTTTTGTGTAATTGTTAGTGTTTTGATATAATTATATTTCTTTATTAAAAATAAAAAAACAAAAAAAAATTATGCAAAAAGTGCTTGTGTTTTTACGTAATAAGGTCAGTTCGTGTTTCTCTAATAGTCCATCATCTATTTAAAATATCATCACAAGATTTACGCGTTCACTATTAAATCTAAAAAAAATAATTTTAATTTTTCCTTTTTTCATTTTAACCGAAAATTCATTTTTTGACTACGTTGTCGGAACTCAGAAGTATTATAAATGTTAGTTTAATACTGTAGCGTCTACTAAATAGAAAACAATCAATTGGAAAAATTTTGAATAAACCTACAGAAAAAGAAAAAATAAAGTCTGGTTTGGATGTGTTTTTTTTATGCTCAGCCCAAGACACTTTTTTGCATAAAAGCTCGATATAGAATTTATAAAAATAATATTAAAAAAGTAATTTTCACCAGGAAAAAAAATGTTACAAGAATTTTTTTAAAAGCTTCAAGAATAAAATAATGTTAAATAGACAATTTAAGAAGAGAAGAAAAAAACTCGAATCTAGAAGATGTGATATGATAAAAATAATGTTCAATTAAAAAATAATTTGTTATCCTACCTATGCCTACATATTTTTCAATTTTATATTTTTTTCTTCATTATATTTCAATATATATCAAGAATATAATATACTTTTTTTTCAATATAATGTATTTTTTGCAATAGAGAAAAATTACACTCATAGTTTTTTTTTTTAAATTATTTTTTCCATCATATTTTTCTCTGTCTCTGTGTTTCTCTCTCTTTTCAAAATACAATATGTATGTAAATATTCTCTTTAAATAATTTTTCAATTTTTTTTAAAATAATTTTTATTACTTTTTTCTTCATACATCTCTTCAGTAATTTCTCAACGAATTATCGTTGATGGATTTTCTTTATTTTTCATTTTTTTCACAGGCCTAATTATTTTTATTTATTTTTTATTGAAAAAAAAAAGAATGGACAGGAATACAAAATGTTGGTTTAGTTGCGCTCAAAAATTAAATGAATACGTATTTCATAATAAAAATGCTTGAAAATAGTTTTGATTTTTTTAAACTGAAATTTATCAAAATCTTTGGTCTAAAGGAAAGTTTTTTTTTTTAATTTCAATAAATGCATATTAAGGGATAGAATTTGTAGACAATATTTTCTTTTCAACCTTTTAGGTCTAAATAATGTATGTACTAAATTTTTAGAACTGTCAAATCTTAGAATTATTTTTTCACAAAATACTAAAAGTTCTTGAATTTGAAAGAAAATATTTTTTACAGAATTAGCAGACATGAAAATTATTTTCTTTTCTATCTGACGAACAAAAAAAAAGAATTTTATATCATAAAATGTCTAGGCTAAATGTTCTAAATTTTTAGAACTGTTTAATCTGAAAAATCTTTATCATAGAATACCTATAAATTTTTTTTAATAGAACTGCAAGAAAAGAAAACGTTTTTAACAAAAGCATCCCAAGTCTTAATTTCTTTTCAAACTCTAGAAAACATTTTTAAAGAGAAAAATACCAACATAGCACAACTTTATGCCAATTGTCCATTCTTTTTTTTTCTCATTATTAAAATTTCCAATGCCTAAATAAAATTAAATGCTTATCTCATTGAATAATTTTCGTATTTTATTTTACTTTAAAAAAAACCTCCTCACTGTTTTCTTCACTAAAATCTATTTTTTTCAGTGTAAGTGTTTCTATAGAAAGTGTTTAAAGGGACAAAAATCTGTTTTATTTAAAATTTGTTGGTTGTCTCAGAAATTCGGTTTAATCTGTTACTTTGTCGTGTATTTCCATTGAGCATTTTAGTATATAGAAAATGTATTTTATTTCTTTTTAAAAAAAATTAAGAAAAAAAAACTAGTACGTATAAAAGGGCTATGTTGTAGATTTGTGGATATATTTCTTCATTTATTTATTTTTTCTTAACTTTTTTTTCTTCCCCACCACAATTCGTTCCCTCACCTACAAGTATTTTCATTCTAATCTTTTTATTTTTCATTATAAAAATCAGTCATTTTGATATTTCTTTCAACAATTTTTTTTTCATTTTAGTAAGATTTAAGTTTTGGGTTATAGGATAAAAAATTTAGAAAAATTTTAAATAAGAGAATTTTCTTTTATCAAGGGGAAAAATATACAAATAAAATTACAAGAGAGTTCGTGTCACGAATGCCTGAGGACTCTAGAATTAAATATTTATGTAGAAATTGAGAAAATCAACTTTTCACCCAGCAGAAGTGGATGAAAAGTTTGTTTTCTGAATTTCTATGACCATATTTAAGTCTCTCATTTTGCACAATTCATTTGATTTAAATATTTCACGATTCCTTTTTTTCAAGTGAAACATTTAAATCAATTGAATGCAGGCATTAGAAAAAATATCCAAGTGCTTCTTCTCATATCACTCCTACGTTTATCTTCTCAATATATCTTTTTATCTTCATTTTTTTTTAATTACTATTCATCCTTAAATATCGTATAAATTTATTAATGTATTTTTTTCTTTCCTAATCCTACTTTCATAATCTTTTTTTTTTTTTGTTTCAACACAATGTACAGAGAAAAAGAATTTTTCAACCTAATATGTAAAAAAAAAAGTTTTAAAAAGATAATAAATATTTTGGAAAAAATTTGTATGATAAACTAGAGAAAAAAACCGAAAGATAATAATAATAAATTCTCAAAAAGAACGAAAAAGTTGTATCCATATTCGTCGGTTTAAATCACAAAATGGAATTTAGGCCAAGAATTTCTTGTTTTTTTAATTCAATAATAAATTTGATTAATTAAAAATACTTTTAAAAATTTTCTTTTTCCCCTACGTTCTCACATTGATTTTTTTTTCCAATTTCGTATTTCTACGACATTCATTTTTTTTATTAATTTTTTATAAGAAATTATTGCAAGTAAAGAGCTTTTTGAATAAGACCCTCTAAAAAAATATTTTTATCTCTCTTTTTTTTTTAATTCACTTCTGCCTTTCAAATTCTCATTCAAAAAAGTTGATTCCTAGTAATTCATTAAATACCTTAGTAAATTTTCTTTTTTATATATAAATTGTTTTCTCTCCTAAACTCCTATACATTCACTTCATCATAGTTTTATTCATTTTTCTTACTCTTGTTTTGTTTGTGGAAAAATACTCTGCATGTGGTCAGAATTTGCCTTTTCACCAGATAAAATGTCATCCGAATGAAAGTTGATTTTTTGTGTGTTTTATAAAATTTCTTATTCTACTATTTCATCGTCTTTAAGTGGGTTTTATTTTTCCATTTCTTTTGCATTTGAAAATCTTTCTTTTTTCCATTCTATTGTTGTGCATCACTTTTCTTTAAAAAAATTTCAATAAATGTTTACCTATATATTGATTTTGCATAATTATTTATTTCTTCTTCATCATTTTTTTCATCCTAACTTTGCTTCTATACAACCTACAAATATTTCTCGCAAATTTATTAATTTTCTTTTAGCTTGTTTATTCTTTCGCTCATCTCTTCCCTACTTACGATTTCGCCTGAACCGGAGTTTGGCAATACGGACATTCCCTCACTGTTGTCGCACACGAATCACACACAACATAATGATTGCAGGGTTCCAATGTTACGGAACGATTGTTTTCTTCGCATGTCATACATTTTGTAGCTGTCTCAAGGTACAGCACCTTCTCCACCTCATCGAGTTCATTTTTAAGTTTTGTCTGCAATTTATTATTCGATTTTTTTAAAGATATTTTTGCAAATATTCTAAAGCGAAACTTTAAGCATTGCAAAAGCTTTTTAGTAGGCAACTTACAAAGCTTCAAATGTTAGTTGAAAAGCTCCACTAAGCACTAAATTAATCACATAAACATGCCCAAAACTTACACAAAACACCAAAAAATTGTAATGAAAAAGTAAATAATTAATTTGAATGAACAAGGAAAAAGAACTGCAAATTAGAATAAGAATTAAATAAATAAGAATTAGGACGTAGCTAGGAAAGGAGATTAAGTGTGCTAAAGATCCTAAAACTTTAGAAAATTCAGGAATGTTTCAGGGATAAAAAGAAAATCATTTAAGATTAGGAGTTATGTACAAAAACAATTTTTAAAAAAAGAAGCTACCCGAAAGAAATTACTTAAAACGTTACAATAGCTGTCAAACGTTAAAAAAAGAAACGTCAAACATTTAAATTAAATAAACAAATTATCAAAAGCTACTAATTCGAATGCAAAACGGTTAATATGGTTTAGTAATCTCAAACTTAATAGACTATAAAAGTTTATGAGAAATAATTTCTAAATCAGTTTTCTTTATCAACTTTAGCGATCTTTTATTTACAAAAAATTTAAGTTTGCAAAAAACACCCCTTAGAACAGATTTCTAACTACGCCCGAGAAGAATTCCAACTCATTTCAGAAAACGTAATAAACCAAGTAAGGACGGAGATCGAGTTAGCGTAATAAGAATATTTTCTACGTAACCAGAAAAGAAGATAGATTGGGCAATGTTCTGATATAAAGATTTTTCAATTTTATTTAAGAGTTAAGGTTCCTACATTAGTTTAAATTAAAAAAAAAAGGCCTAAGAACAAGCTTGAGTCTAGTTTTTAAAGGTTTAAAATAAAGGGGTAGATTCTGATAAAAATCTTTTCTTTTCTAACAACTTAAAATTTCGTTGTAAGATTTTGACAGATGGACTCTTTAAATCGTTCTGTAATTGTTCTATAAAAGAAAAACAAAGAATAAATTGTTCCAGAAAACAGAAAGAAAGAACTTTAAGGAGCCCTAGAAAAGTAATTGTTTTCCAGAAATCCGTTTAAAGAAAAAAATAAAATATTAAAATCTAGATTTTTCCCAGAATACCAAAAATCTTATAACTGACGAATTATAAGGAAAGAAAGGAAAAGATTTGTATCAGAATCTACCCCAAAGTCTTAATGACATAAAGTATATTTGTCCATAGCAACAAAAATTTGAAACTAGAAATTGTCGCACACAAAAATTTATTTGAAACAATCATCAGTCACTAGAAATAATTTAAAATAAACTAAAACATCGCTGAAAGTGCCAAGACGCTCCTTTTTCATTAACTGAATCCGAAAAAAAATCCTATCAATACCAATCAATGGAAAATAATAAAATATTAAAAAATAATGTCTCGAAAATATTTGGGAAAAACTGAGAATTTGATTTGAACCAATTGGAAAATATTCGAAATATTCAGGGATTCTCCGTCCTTTATTTAACCATTTATTAACCCCTTCATTTCTTATGAAATTTTAATTCTCAGAGGAAGAATTAATAACAAACGTCCCTGAAAAGCTCATTCTGTAGACTCTTATGAATTCTTTGCTGAATTCAACGCAGAGAAAGAAGAGAAAGGAATTTAAAATGCTCAAGAGAGAGATTTCACAATCCTTTCAACGACACCATCAGAAATTTTAATGAAATTTCACTTTGAAAGATTGCAAAGAAAATTCCTTTTTAACTCACTTTATGTACTAAATATATTTTTAATTCACTTCTCCACATAATCCTTCATACATTAAGGCTTTATTTTGTTCACTTCACAGTTTAATAATTTATTATTTCAAAAGAATAAATTTTGTTGAAAATTTTAAATTAATTTCATTCTCATTTTACTTTTCATCTTAATTTTTTTCTTTGAAATTTAATTCATTTCCTTTTAACAAAAAAATTTCACTTTGAATGCATTCCAAAACTACGGAAAACTTTTCATATTTCCCCCCATTTTCCCTGTTACATTGTCGTTCGTTGAAAAATGAATATAAATGTGGTGCTTTTAACATTTTAAACATAAATTCTGCAAAAGTTTTTTAACAAGCAAAGTAATGAAATAAAGAAATTCCAGAACCACATAGTATTAGTAAATCATTCCTGAAAAGAATTATTGAGTCACAAAATTTTAATTAAACAAAAAGTGCACAAAAAAAACAGAGAAATGTACTGGTAAGCTGACCAAGCTTACGAGAGCTGTGTTTCTTTCAGTGTACCAATTTTGTGAGAGCAAACTAGAACGCGAATTCATTTAAATACGCGCAAAGTCGGGAAAAGTTGAAAAGTCATACCCTAAGAAATGTTTGGAACGCCATATCTCGAGAACGGATCCATAGATTTTCATAAATTTTTTTTTGTTTGAAAGGTCTTGAAGTCAGCTATAACATATCGAAAAATGAAAAAAATTTATGTCGCCATTTTCGAAAAATTCGAGTTCGAAATTTTCGAAAATTTTGTTTTTGATTTTAGCGCCTCTTGCGGTCATTTCTCGAAGTTGCAATGTTCTAGACATTTGTAGAGTTTCACGAAACCTTTCATTTGCGCTTGAGTTGATCAAGATCGGACTTGTAGAACCCGAGATATGACATGTCAAAGTTGGAACCTAATATTTTCAAAATGGCGACATAAATTTAAAATTTTTTTTTTATAAATAGATGTTATAGTAGGCTATAATATATCACAAAAATGAAGCAAATCGATAATGGCGTTTTCGAGATATTCATCGAGAACTCATCGAAAATTTTGTTTTTGATTTTTGGCCCCCTACACTGAAAAAACAGTTTGTGCTTCGACTGTCGGTTTTAGTACTTTTCTAAGTACCAATTAAGTTGAAAAAGCACCACTTTATTTCTCAAATATCTATATAGAGGCGCTGCTGGTTATATTTTCACACAATATCGCTTTTTTTTCAAAAACCGATTATTCAACTGAAACTTCTTCTTTTTTTTCTTAGTTTTAGGTTATATTTGTTAAACAATAATACAAAATGTGTGGTGTTTTCCTGAAATTCGGCTCTTCCTGGGGATTAGGAACTTCATTTTTTGCTTCTTCAGGGGTTGAGATGATTTTCCTCAATTTTCATGAGAAAAGAAAAAAAGAAGAAGATTCTATATCGATATTGAATATCGATATCGATAATATCTTAAAAATCAAAAAAAGGAAGAAGAAGAATTTTGGTGCTTATCCAAGTACAAAATAAGCAGTAAAATGTCGAATTTGGTACTTGAAAAGTTAAAATTCTTTCAGTGTAGCGGTCACTTTTGAAACTTTGGTTGTTCTAGAGAGTTGTAGGGTTTGTTGAGATCTTTCATTTGACCCCGGGTTCATCAAAATCGGTCAAGCCGTTTTCGAGTTATGGTCGATTTTCGATGAAAAATTGTCGCGGCCATATTGACTAAACGGCTTGACCGATTTTCGAAAATTAGGTATCGTTGGAAAGGTATTGATGGCCCCTACAACATATAAAAATTTCAGCCCTATAGCTATAATAGCGGCTGAGATATAGCGAAAACAAAATTTTGAGGTTATTCAAAATGGCGGACGCGGGGGCGGGGGGTAAAATTTGACATCATAGTCGGATTTCTTCAGGTCGATATTTAAACTTTGCCGTTTACCGCAAGTCTCTATCTATCACCGTTCTCTTGCAATTTAAGTTTATAATCCGGAGGGCCGGACGGACGGACGGCCGGAAAAATTCTTATTTTTGGCGCATACGTTTTTTGGAATGGTGGGACCCTAATTCGTGCTCATCCCAAGTTTGAGCCCGATCTGAAGACTTTCGATTTTGCTCAGTACACAAAAGCTGTGTCTGAAAGAAACACAGCTAAAAGCACGTTGAGGGTTAAGACAAGCAATAAAATGCAAATAAGAGTTTGTTGTCAACATACCTGCAGTGTCTTTAATTTATGCAACGACATCCCCCTCAGTGTACTGTTGGTGATTGTTGAACCATTTTGCGCACTAAGTATCTCCAATTTATCCTTCAGCACTTTAACATGATTCATCGCTTCGTCGCGCTGATGTTCCGCTAAAACAGTCTGTCCAAAAAACTTCTTCATCATCAGTACTTTTGGGTGAATATTTTATTTATCAATTAGCTAACCTTTCTATTGCTTTCATCAATTTCCATCTTCCACGCTTCGTACGCCTTGTTGCTCTGCATTATTTGCTCCTCATAATTAATTAATTGGGCATTCTTATTCGCCAATTCGTCCTTAAGACGTGAAATCTCCGTTAGTCCCACCGCATTGAGGCATGGGGACATTGAGAATGCTTTATTGCTGTGTGATAAGCCATTATCGAAGAGTGATCCATTATTGGCCAAATCCTCCCTCAGCTTAACCTCTGGGCTAATTGAGAGCGGATCCCCAAGCCCTGGGGAGATGAGGTGCGATTGGAAGAAGATTCCATCACCTGGACCGAAGGAATTGTTAATTTTCGGTGCTGAACCGCTGCCAATGTGACTGAAGGGATCACCGACGGAGAACAAGTTGGAACGATTGGACGATGGGCTGAAGTTACCCAATGAGGATCCGGGAATGTTTACAGGGGCCGATGCACCCTGGAAAAGACCTAAATACCGCCCCAAAAGAAAACAATTCAAAAATCTTTTCTTTTTCCTTTCTTTTTCATTTTTTTTTTGATAAAAAATTCCACCAAACTAACCAGAAATGGAGTTTCCAATCGGAGAATTTGGAATATTTACAGGAGCCGATGAATTCTGGAGGAGCCCAACGGAGGCAATTCCAGCCGAAAGAGAATTCTCAATGTGACTTGAGAGCAAATCCCGTTCCAGGGAGTTGCTTGGTGCTGAAAACATATTTACAGGTTCTTCAATTTTGTATGATTTATGCTCTTTGCATATTGCCTACACTTACGCATTGATCCCAAGAAAGTCAAGCACATTCGCTTCCTCTGTTCCTTCTCCATTGGACCCAAAGTTGGATCATTCTCTATAGCTAGCAACTGGGGGTGGGGGAAGAAGTACAAAAGAATGTTTTGTTTATTCTCTTTTGAATTTTTTTAAATCGATTTTAAGGGGTAGTTAAGGGATTTAAAGAGTCTAATTCTGTAGAAAATATTTCATTTTTTTATCTTCTCTGTTTTGCACTGAAAATTATCGATGTTTTTCTTTTATAGCACAGACTGTGTCTTGGCTAATTGTTCTAATTATAAACTAATAATTTTTAATGGACATTTAATCATACAATAACCACACAAATTCTTTTTAGTTCAATAAATCTCTTTAAATAAAAAATACTGGATAAAAAATAAATTAAAAAAAAATAATGAAAGTTCTAAAAATATTTTCTGTACTAAAAATGATTAGTAGAAAAAGCGACGTTAAACGAATCTGATAGAGTGAGCTTTGGGCTCGCCGGAAGCGTCGTTGATAAGAAAAATTGTGTCTGGAGAAACACAAATATTTCCCAAGCTATCCCCTTGAGGAAGGCAGACAGTTTTCTGCCAAAAGCTTGGGAAATCTAATCTAATCTAATCGATGTACTAAAAATCATTAAGATTGAGTTGGGTATATTTTGTAATAAAAACTTTTAAATTATTAAAGTCTTCTATTGATTTTCTGTGAAAAACATTTCAAGATTTGAAAGGTCTAAAAAATTAGTACTTTTAGAACAAGAAAGACCCCAAAGGCACTCTTCGGTCTTTCAAAAAAATTGATTTTTGTACTCTTTCATTCCAAATAAATTGTTAAACAGAATTTGTAGGTGATAAAAAAAACTCCTATTGATTTGTTCAAAATAAATATTCTGTCAATAAATTAGTACTTTTAGACCAGACGCAAAACGATGTCAAAAAAATCTCAATTGAATTTTTTTTTACTTTCAAAAAGTTCCAATAAAAGCTTGTAGTAGTTGTAGTTGATAAAGAAATAGAATTGATCTTGATCTTTTCAAAATAAATTGTTTTTTAATTACAAATTTTTAACGATAAGTTTTAGTACTAATAAAGACACAATTCGCTGTCAAAAGAACTTTTTTTTTTTAATTCCTAAAACTAAACTGTCAAAAAAGCTTGTAGTTGATGAGAAAATAGAATAGATTTCGACTTTTTGTAAATATTGTTTTATACATTTTTAGAACAAGTTTTAGTACTAGCCAAGACACATTTTGCTGTCAAAAAAATTGTTTGTGCTCCTGATAAAAAGGAAATTAATAAAAAAAAATTACTCGTGATCTTCTCTAAAATCTCTAAAATAAATCATTAAACAATAGCATGAGTGGTAAAATTAGTACTTATAGCAAAGACACATTTCGTCCTTTTCTTTTTAAATTAAGAGCTTTACTTTTTCTTAAATAAAAAATTCCCAAAAAAATAAGAAAACGATATTTATTTCACAACTCCACGCAATCTTAATAAAAAAAATCCTCAATCTGCTCATGATCTTTTGAAAATAAATAATTTTTGACACATTTTTGTGCAAATTTTCCATTTAGCACACCTCTAAAAATTCCTCATTTGATTCTATTATCATTTTTCTTGTCACTGAAATTATCTCCAACTGGAATTATTTTTTATTTGATATTTTATTGCATCCGCATGTGCTGAATATTCTTTTTTTATTTAATTGAATAATTAATATGTTATTTTCACCCCTCTGCGGGTTTATTCAAATGGGAACGTGATAAAATATTTAATAAAGCAGCGTAAGGTACTCACTTGCTTATTGATTTCGGGTGCCAAGTCCTGGAATGGTGTATTGGCAGCACTATTGCCACCAAATGCATTCATCTTCTGATGCAGTTGCGATCCAGGAGCTTTATTGTGTGAACTATTTGATCCCAAGCTTGATGTGCTTGCTGATTCACTGCTCTCACCACTGCCATTGTGAAGAGAAGAGATCTACGCACGAAGGGGGAATTGAGGGGATTTTTTTCAATGTTCGAAAAGGTTTTTATGACAAAAACATTAAAGGACTTTACGTACATTCATATCATTCTTGTCCTTTTTGCAATCCTGTGGCAATGCATTGGAAATTATATCTGCCAAGGCGAGATTTGATGTGGGACCATCTAAATCCCTATTCTGCATGTCCTCTGTGAGAATGTATGCTGTCATGCCCCATGGTTGTGATGGAGGGAAATCAATATTTAATTAAATGCAATGAACTCTCGAACTTGGCAAAGGTCATGGCTCACAAAAAAGGGGCAAATCATTAGTTAAAAAAAAGAGAGAGAAACTCACGTTCAACGTGTGCAAATGCACAAAAGACACTCCTTGGGCAGTAGCCCGCTTGCTGGACATCGTTGCATTTTGTTGATTTGTAAATCTCCGGATGGAATTGCTGCTCAGTGCGCGTGTGGCAGTACTGGCAATTGTCGCCAGAATCGCAATTTGCCGGTTCACCCCATTCCTCGCCGTGCTTCACATTTGGGCACGGTGTTGACCTATATTTGTATTTACGCGGACTACGACGCTTATCCTTGCTATTGTGATACTGTGGGCACGCATAGCCCTGCCGGCAGAGACGCGGTGGCCTCTTGCACGGTTCTGTCTTATAATTGGCCAATACGTAATTTGTGTCCTGCCACTTGGGGTCCTCATTCATGAGGTTACGCTCCTTATCGAGGGCATTCGGCCCATTTAGCCCCTCACCATTCTCCGCCGCCTGCAGGCTCTCTAATTCCTTTATATCATACACAGGTGGTCGCTGATCGTGTACCCCATGGGCAAAGGCACAGTGATGACCATTCTTTACACAATAACCCCTAGCGTCCGTATCGTGGACACACATACATGTCTTATAGTACCTTAAGTGATATCTACGTTCTGTGTCACCGGCTGTTCGGTGTAGAAATGGGCAACTGAAATCATTTTAAAGGTGGAAAAAGTCTCATTTAATAAAAATTCTTCATTTTTCTTTATTAAGGGTTTTTTTTTTAGTTGGAATCTTTGGACGTTAAAAAAGGAATTTTAAATGATTTAGGAGTAGAGATTTATGATGAAAAAGATAAATAGTTTTTGGATGTAAATTATCCGCTTTTAACGAATTCTAATGCCTGACGTTCCTTTCCGAATGTTTGACACTTCTTTCTGAATATTTGACATTTCTTTCCGAAGGTTTGTCATTCCTTTACAACTTTAAAGTTTTTTTTTTCTAATTTTTGACATTGATACAAATGTTTGAAGCTTTTATTTTGACGTTTAGTGTAATCTTTTTTTAAATTGACGTTGACATCTTAACGGCTGTGTGGATGTCGAAATGACGTCCGGCCCTAAGAAATTTAAAAAGAAGAAGAAGAAGAAGACTTCTTAACGTGATTGATATTCCTTTTCCATTTTAAAGTTTTCTTTATAATTTAAACTTTCTTTTCTAATTTTTTACGTTGCTATAAATCTTTGAAGCTTCTTTGACGTTTAGTGTTTTCCATTTTAAATTTGACGTTGTCTTCTTAACGTGTTTGACATTTCTTTTTTTTATTTTAAAATTTTCTTTTTAATTTAAAGTTTCTTTTCTAATTTTTGACGTTTTTGATATAAATTTTTGAAGCTTCTTTGACGTTTAGTGTTTTATTTTTAAATTTGACATTGACTTCTTAACGTGTTTGACATTTCCTTTTCAACTTTAAAGTTTTCTTTAAATATAACGTTTCTTAGCATTTGCCATTGCTTTTTAATTAGATCTTCCTTTATTAATCAGATGAAAGTTTTTAAAGAAACCTACAACTATCTAGAACATAGAAAGTTTAAATAATGACTACAAGAGGCGTTAATGTTAAAATCAAATTCGAATATTTTTCGATATTTTGCACATTTTATCTTCAAGTTTTACTAATGCAATTTAAATCGAATTAAAGACAAATAAAAGATTTAGAGAAACTCTGCAAATATCTAGAGCAATACAACTTTGAGAAATCACCACAAGAGGTGCTAAAATTAAAAACAAACTTCAAAAAATTCGAATTCGAATTCCGATTTTCGATAAATTTTAAATATTTGAATATTTTTCAGACAGATAAACACCCTAATATTCTTCACTGCAATCATCACAACACCAAATAAAAATGATTCAATAAAAAATAAAACAAATAATACCACCACAAAGTCTTTTCATAATCTTTCCTCTGATGTAATTTTTACCCCCATAGAGACTTTTGCAAAGAAAATATTCCACATAGAATAAGAAGAAAATATGGGGAACCATCAACATTTACGAGCGCGCCATAGAACTTTCTTTAAGGTCACGGAGAATGTTTTATTCGTCCAAGATAAAAGATTCTCCTCCTCCTCCTCCTCATTTGCCATTTTCTCTCTGTCTATATGCGAGAGTTTTCTTTTGGCATTAAATGCGCGCACTCTTCTGCTAAATTGTGTAAGATTGTAATGAGACTCCGTGGAGAAAAGATAGTTTACACACCGCTACGGGCTGTGTGTGTAAGAAGAGAATGATTGATGAAAGCCACCGAAACCGAACTACCTCGTTATTCTCGCATTCATGCAAACCACGTCATCCCTTGGGGATTTAGTAGTCAGGAGAAGAGTATGTGTTACAGTTTGTACAATGAAATTTAATTGGGAATTCTATATGTACTTCTATTCAACTATTACATACATTTTATTAGTTTAACATCACCAAAGTTTGCAATTTTCATGGACTTTTTGTGATTTTCAGGTATTTCGGGAGCGAAATAAACGTTTAATTAAAACAAGTTTTTTTTACGTTGAAAATGTTATGTAAAGTATCAGATTTTTTTGAATATAAAAAAAATGTTTCTTTGCTGATGAAAAATCTGAGCTCTGACAAAGCTTAAAATTAATTATTTTAAATTGAAATTCATTAGATAAAAAATATACTTTATCTTCGCGAAATTTTAAAGAAAATAATTAACAAAATATTTTTAGATTCTCTTTGGCTGATGATTTACTCACATCTTTATAAAAAAAAAACTGAATTTAATCCTTAACGCTGAATTTTAATAAACTTAACATTCTACAATAGATGGCGTAATAATTTAATTTGGCCCTCTAGTGGAAAAATATGTCATTTTTTTATTGTTCATTTTACAGCGTTTGATTTGAAATTTTATAGGTCAAATTTTAGAGAAAATCAATAAAAGAGCTTTAGTTTTTTTTATTGTGATTTCCTCGATTTCTTTAATACATTGAAATTAATCATTTAATCCTGAATTATGGTCACGTTATTTTGGAAACTACAGGAACAAAATGGCCAAAATGAAGGAATTTCAAATATTTTTTTGAGCACAAAACAATAGCTTTATTCCAATTTATATTCGACCATAGATGGTGCAATAAACAAACCTAGCCCTCTAGTGGCAAAATAAATCTCTTATTTAATGTTAATTTTAAAAGGTTTGATTTGAAATTTAATAGCAGAAATTTTAAGGAAAAAAAAAACAGTTTTCTTTCATAAAATGATGATTTTTGAATTAGCAAAAATTAATCATTTAATCCTGAATTTTTGATTAACTCAAATTTATATTAAACAACAGATGGCGCAATAACTGAACCTATCCCTCTAGTGGCAAAATAAATCTCTGCCTTTGCTCAAAAATTCCCATCAAACACTCCCAAGAAACCACCAGAAAAATATTTCTTATTATGCAAGAGAACCTCTCTCTCATTTGGCATCAACAAATACCCCAATATTGGCTTTACTATTTTGCAAAATATTTTGAAACTCAAACACATTTCACAGGACATTTGCCATTTTAAAATTAGCACCTATGTTTGTGGAGTGAAGCAACAAAATTGTTATCAGAAATGCTGTAAGAGCCTCCAAAGCGATAAGAAATTATCTTAATTTATTAAAGCATGCAAAAACAAGCTCATTTGCCAAAATTGAAAGTAAAACTTTTGTTTTTTTTTTTCTTCTTTTCCTTTCAAGATAAGACCTTCAAAATTCGGCCAATAAGTCAATGTCAGGGGCTTGCAAGCAGTGAGTAGCTTAAATATGCTTTTGTATGAAAAAAAGCCCAACTAAAAATAAAATTTGTGAGAAATGAAAATTTGGAAGACAGTTCTGAAATTAAAATTCCGCGCAATTCTTTTCAAGTGTATGAGAAGTGTTTTCAAGTTCTCTTCCTCTCATTCGAGCATTCCCACTTCTTCTTTCACTTCAGTATCAATCACACCTTATCGCTTATCCGGTGACTAACTTATGGGTTCTCGCATTACGGCTGTCGCGCTCTGTGACAAGACATTATAATGTTGTTCACACACGTGGGGGTCAAAATGGGAAAATTTATTATTTCCCAAGTCATCCTCCCGCCCTTCCTCCCTCTGGGGAAGTTTCCCACCCCTCCGTATACTACTAAATACATTCATGAGCAATCAATAAATGCGACACTACATGTGGGTGATTTTTCGAGGAGTTCAACAGCGGAAACGACATTTTGTGCCACATGCACAACGCACCATTCGCATGGAGAGAGCGCCCGAGTAAAAGCAATTGAAAAATAAATATTAAATTCTATCGTAACATGGAATAAAATTCCACAGAGAACATCGTTTATTGACTCTAATCAACAACCTCCTTATCGCAGGAAAGTCACTATCAGTACAAATAGGAGGAAAAATTTTTCGCTATTTTTACTCATAACGAATGCATCTCGCACAGTGTGTTGTAATGTTGTGAAATTTATTTTTCAAACGCTCAATTTCCATACACATATGTAACTGCCATGTTCGTAATAATTGTGTGCTGATGATGATCTAATACGAATTTATTAGTTGGTGTTCCACTTCGTGGCCAACACCAAGTATTGTAATCGTCGGAAAAACCGACCACCTCAGATCGGGCTCAAACTTGGTATGAGCACGTTTTAGACATCCCACATTACAAAAATGGTGGTGGAAAATTTTGATCCGGCCGGCCTGCCGGCCGGCCGGCCCTCCGGCCGGCCTTCCGGCCGGTGGTCCAAACTTTGCCTTATATCTCGAGAACGGTAACAGATAGAGACTTCGGGTTTGAAGTTTTCTATAGAAATGTGGGTGTAAAATTTCATTTTTTTGCATTTTCAGAATTCAAAATGGCCGCCGTCCGCCATTTTGAACTACTGTCAACCACTTCCCTTATAGCTAGAGGTCTGATATTTTAGTATGTTGTAGTGTTCAGTGAGACGTTTTCATCGATAACTCATACTTGAAAATCGGTCAAGCCGTTTAGCAAATATGGCGACCTAAAGCAAAAAGTGTTTTTTCGATATAACTTGAGAACGGCTTGACCGATTTTGACGGTCTTGGTATCAAATGAAAGGTTTCAAGAAGCCCTACAACTATCTAGAACATTTCAAGTTCCAAAAATTGTCGGAAGAAGCGCTAAAAACAAAAACAAAAATTGCCTAATTTTAAGGGGCTATATCTCCGAACATCTGTTATAGATTTCCTTTAAATTTAGATATGTTGTAGCCTGACTCAATATTTGTCACCAGTCCGAAAATGAAGAAAATCTATGTCGCCGTTTAGAAGATATGGCCATTTGAAAAATTCTTGAATTTGAAAAGTTCTAAGAGTCATATCTCTTGAACGGTCTGTCCGATTTTGCTCAATTTGGTATCAAATTAAAGGTTTTGCAATTATCTACAACTTTCTAGAACATCAGAAACCTCTAGAACTATTCCTTCAGAACGAAAAATGCGAAAAACTCTTTTTGTGAAACAAAAATCCGCCACTTTGTGTTCTAGAGGTGACCTTGAAAATCATTGAGATATATGTCAAATTATAGCTTATTTCAAGATCTTTCCAAAACTAATCACGAAATTTCTGTAAGTGTTATAGAACTAGAGATATGACCATTTTTATGCTTAAAATTGCTGAATTTCACAAAAAAAAAATAAACTTTGCCTACTAATATTGCTCACAAATAGTATTACAACGCATAAACAAACTTCTACACGTTGTGGGACACCAACTCTTATAACTGGACGCGTTATGATTGACTTTTTACTGTAAATGTAAATTACACACTAGATGGCGTATGAATTTAACTTGGCCCTCTAGTGGGATTTCTTTTATTCTTTTTTTTTGACTTCGGTATCTCAGGCTGTTTTTATTTAAATAACTTAATAAAATTAAGAAATTGGTTCTTATTTGAAAAAAAAAAACCTTTTTCCTAATTTTATTGAAGTTTGTATTTTTTTAATGATTTCAAAACATTAAAAGCATATTTACTTTTTTTTATCATCGCGTTTTATTTGATAAATACTTCTCAAGTAAAACAGATAAAACGCTTGACCTATTTTGTGGATTTACGCGAATGCATTTTTTATTAGAAAAAACCCGCAAATTGTGGTTAACCTGAAGGTTAATTGAATTATTTTGACCACAATAATTTTCTTGTTAGCCGTAAAAGTTTTTATAAACTTTTTCTTTCGATTTTATCTTTTGCTTTTCATTCAAAGAAATTAAACTTATTTTTAATCACATCTCGTCTATAAAATAAATTGTAAATGAAATGAAAAGAAATAAGAAGAAGAATAGTTATTTCAAGGAACTGCTCTGATTGGCTGATATATTCCCAAAATATGAATAGTTTAGTTCAAATCTCAAACTTTGAACTAAATTTTTATAGGTCAGAAGATGGATAAACTTTATTCTGTAAAGAATATCTAAAAGTCTTAAAGTTAAAGCAGTTCAATCTTTTTATTTGTAAAACAATCGAAATTATTTCTAAGCTAAAAATTAAATAATTTTCAAATAATTTCGAAATAAATAACGTTAGAAAAGGAACAATTAAACTCTAGAAATTAATTGTAAGCAGCATTAGAACCAAAAAATAAATGTCAAAAGATGCTAATTCGGCTGTTAATATAAATGTCAAATTTTAGAAAAGAAACGTCAAACGTCAAAAAAAAGTCAAAAATTTAAAAGACAAACATTAAACTTATTGAATTTAAACCTTAAACAGAGAACTAGAATTTCGAAAAAAATATTTTAAATTTTTTTTCTAAAACCACCCCCTTAAATTAAATTTCTAGCTTAGTCTCTGAAGTCATTTTATAGAGTATTTTCCTTAAAAATAATCAAATATTCTCTGAGCCAACAAAAATAGGTTAAACGACTCAAAAACACAAAAACTCTGGACATTAATTTTGATCATCTCTGTGTACAAAGAAGCAATATTAAAAGTAGATTGTTTTGAAAAATTTTTATTGGGCTATAAAGAGAAACTAACATTCCCACACTATTTCCCCTTTTTGTATTGTCTTCATCGCATCGTTTCTCCCCCCCCCCCCTCCCCATTGCTCTATACTGCAAAAAGATGAATAATAGATACAAAAATAGAGAAAGACTTCATTTAAATGTGAATCATTAATTAATTCCACATCGCATGGCAGCCATTTTTTTTTATTCAACAATTTCTCTTCTGTTTTGTGTTTAAAATTTTTCTGCGATAATGTCCATCGTACCAGTTTAAAAAAAATTTCGTAATCGCGCGTCTCATTGCAGCATTCATCTTGTTTTGCTTGCGCAGCATTTCTTTACGCAAATTTGTTTATCTTTCTCGCACTCTATGGCGAGGGATTAGCTCAACAACTTTCTGAGAAGAGAAGAGTTTTTTTTTGTGATTACGAGACGAGGATTCGCGGGATAACTCATTTCTTTTTTTTTTGCTTTTTTTTTTAGGAAGCTACAGAGAATACTTTCTCAGAGAATTTTCCTTCTATTTGAGCTAGATTTAAAGCGCATCCCGCAAGAAATGAAAATAGGCATAAAAAAAAGCTAAGTCTTGGCTTATTTGAAAGAGGGCAATAACACTTTGGAGTTTTGATTTGGCTTTTGTGAATTGAACGATGGCATAACATCCTTTTCACTTTCACTTTCGCTGCCAGCGAGATCACTGATCTCTGTGCGATTCCACAACACAGAGCTATGACCATGAACTACTCTTTCGCAACACACACACGGCATCCATTTAAATGGATTACATTTGGTTAATCCCATTATATGCAGAAAGAGCTTTTGGAACTAATCCCCGCAATTCTTTTTTTTTTTCTTCTCAATTTGCCTTCTCTCTCTCTTCTCAACTTCATCCAATTCTTTGGCCAAAAATTCTTGGCTGAATTGTTGGCATTGCTTGAATCGTGAATATTAGTTGGTGTTCCACTTCGTGGCCAACACCAAGTATTGTAATCGTCGGAAAAACCGACCACCTCAGATCGGGCTCAAACTTGGTATGAGCACGTTTTAGACATCCCACATTACGAAAATGGTGGTGGAAAATTTTTGATCCGGCCGGCCTGCCGGCCTGCCGGCCGGTCGCCTAAACTTTGCCTTATAACTTTCGAACGGCAAGAGATAGAAACTTCCGGTTTGAAGTTTTCTATAGAAATGTGGGTGTAAAATTTCATTTTTTCGCATTTTCAAAATCCAAGATGGCCGCCGTCCGCCATTTTGAACTACCGTCAACCACTTCCTTTATAGCTAGCGGTTTGAAATTTTAGTATGTTGTAGAGCTCAGTAAGATGTTTTCATCGATAATTCATACTTGAAAATCGGTCAAGCGGTTTAGCAAATATGGCGGCCTAAAGCAAAAAGTGTTTTTTTTTTATATATCTCGAGAACGGCTTGACCGATTTTGACCATCTTGGTATCAAATGAAAGGTTTCGATAAGCCCTACAACTGTCTCAAATATTTCAAGTTCCAAAAATGACCGCAAGAGGCGCTAAAAACAAAAACCAAAATTGCCTAACTTTAAGGGGCAATATCTCCGAATCCCCATTAGGCAAATCTTTTAAATTTTGATATGTTGTAGCAGAACTAATAATCTTGCACCAGTCCGAAAATGAAGAAAATCTATGTCGCCGTTTAGAAGATATGGCCATTTGAAAAATTCTTGAATTTGAAAAGTTCTAAGAGCCATATCTCTTGAACGGCTTGTCCGATTTTGCTCAATTTGGTATCAAATTAAAGGTTTTGCAATTCTCTATAACTTTCTAAAACATCAGAGACCTCTAGAACCATTTCTTGAGGACGAAAAATGCGAAAGACTGTTTTGGTAAAACAAAAAGCCGCCATTTTGTGTTCTAGAGGTGACCTTGAAAATTATTGAAATTTATGTCAATTTATAGCCTGTTTTAATACCTTTCCAAAACTAATCAAGAAATTTCTGTAGGTCTCATAGAACAAGAGATATGACTATTTTTATCCATCAAATTACTGAATTTCACAAAAAAATCACCTTTGCCTACTAATACTGCTCACAAATAGTATTACAACGCATAAACAAACTTTTATACGTTGTGGGACACCAACTCTTATAACTGGACGCGTTATGATTGACTTTTCAATTATAAAGTACCTACACAACAAAACTAAATAACATTTTGGACATTTTTTCATCATACCTACATACATCGTGTATGTAATTCACGATGATTTTTTTTTCTTTCTGTTTTTTTTTTTGCCTCATGAATTCCTCACGAGTTTTGGTTGTTAAATTTTCAATGAGGTATGTGTGTTTATTATATTCAGGAACACATGTTTTCGGTTATACATTTTATTTTCATCTAAAAATAAATAAACACACTTCACGCGCATTTTATTTCCTCTTCCATTTGGGGGTTCTTTTTAAATTTTTTCAATTTTTTTTGTTTTTAAATAAATTCTCATTTCCATCAAGTTTTGTTTGAATTTCCATAAAGAGATGATGTGAGAACGTTTAATTATTAAATTAATAACGTGTGTGTACGCTTGCTATACCGAGAATGTCTTAAATGTGTTGGAAAAGTCAATTTTGCAGTTTTGAAAATGTTTACTCTGTGATGTTGAAGATAAATAAGTTTTTGCAAGAGATGCGAATTCTTCAAAATGACGAAAAATTTATTAAATTAAAAAAAATTTTTGGAAAAAAATGATTTTTTAATATTTCTTAGCCAAGACACATATTTTGCTATAAAATATTTGATTAAAAAGTAAATTTAAATTAGTAAATTCCAAGCTTTTCTTCATCACTGAATAGTACAGAACATGTTCTAAAGAGTTTTTTTTATTGTTTCAAAAAAAATTTTTATATTTTTTATTAATAGATAAGCTTTATTTTCTAGTAATAAAAAAATTTAAAAAAAAAACAAGCAATCACGATATGTTTTATTTTTAGACTTTGATGCTAAGTCAGAAAACAATTTTTATGGCTCACGATATCAGACGTGTTTTTTTTTATTATTTTTTTAATAGGTTTTATTAAATAATTTCCATAGTTGTCAAGTACGCGTAAACAAAAAAATAAGTTTCTGATTTGAAAATTTTACCCTGAGGCGGATTCTGATAAAAATCTTTTCTTTTCTTGTCTTAGAATTCGTCCAGTGAAAATTTTTTTGGTATTCTGGGAGAAAAATCTTATAGGATTTTTACATTTTATTTCTATCTTTAATCGGATTTTTAAAGAAAATTTACCTTTTCAGGCCCCTTCAGAGACCTCTCTGACTTTTTTCATTAACAAAAAAATTCTTTGTTGTTTTTTACTAGAACGATAATAAAACGATTTTTAAATGTTTTTACACACATTTGTCAAAATCTTACAACACTTTTAAGTTACATATTAGAAAAGAAAAGAATTTTATCAGTCCTGTTAGACTTTTTCTTATTGGACAATTTGCTTTCTAATTATTTTTTTTATCCGTTTTATGACTGAAAATATGATTTTATTCTAATTAGAAAGCGTTTAACAAACATTGCGTAATAAAACGTTTTATTATTTTTGTTTTATTAAAAAGATATAAAATTTCTTAGTTTTAAATGAAATTTGAGATTTTTAGTTCAATAAAGAAATTTAAAGAAATATAACAAAAAGAACATTAGGTAATAAATTTATTTAATTATGATATTTTTGCAAATTTTTTTCCAAAGATAAATTTTCAATTCAGAAGTTAAAGAAAAATCTGCAATATTTTGAGTCACTAAAAAATCAAAACTATAAAATTAATATGTAAAATTATGAAATAAACAAGTCTTTTATTCACAAAAATATTTTACATATAAATTCTAATTCCGAAAATTGCCGAATAATCCCGAAAGCAACCGAAGAGAAAAAAGCTAAATTCTTATTGGATAATTCTTCCCCTTCATCTTATTTCCCCTCTCCAGAGCACTGCAAAGTAAATTTAAATGGGAAATTCTCCCCCCACGGAGCTAGAAAACTTATTTCATGTTATCAAAAAGCTCCCGCTGCTATCGCACGAATATTAGAAAGAAGAGAAAGAGAACAATTTGCCCTGAAAGTGTTGCTGATGATTGATTCCTTTCTTCGCTGTAATTTCAAATTGGAAAAATGTTTGGGCGATAGGAATCTCTGGAAATTATCACCATCAAATGAGGGGGGAGGGGCGGACTCTTCCTGTGGTGTTTTCTGCGTGGGAATTCCCACTGAGTTGCCCCCAAAAATAGAGATCTGTTTGTTTACAATTTTCCAGCTTTCTCCGGAGGGTGATTTGTGGCGCAATTGAGGCAACATTGTACAGAGAGAGGGGTGGGGGCTCCGCGTAGGGCAATGTGGCCCTTTGTCTCTTGCGCGCACGAGAATGCGCGAGCCTTTCTCAACAAAGTCTCCCCATCGCATTCACACACCCACCCGGAATGCATGGATTCCGTCTCTCTCGCACCGCACGGAGCCCCACAATGAAATCCACTTTCACAGAGCAATTTATTATGTTGAATGGCTATGTTGTATGCTGAGTGTGGGCTTCTCGCTCGCACCTATGCACCCATCTCACTCGCACCGCTTTGTGTTTGTGTTTTGCTAAAGACGTCACAGCGTCGACGTCGCAACGCACGAACTACGCAATAAATAGAACGCACTTTTTGGGGGTCAATGGGGCGCCCTGGGGGCACTGCAAATGCACCCCCGCAAGTATGCCACGGGGCCCAACCACAAAGGGGGAATGTGCCAACAAAACAACAAGAGAGGAAAGACACGGGGTGGGGAAATGGAAAAATTCTCAATGTAGAAAGAAGCTTTCTTGGAAACTTACTCGTCACCATCTGGACAGATCCCCGTCGTCTCGTCATATTTTGTGCAATAATTATCTGCGCTGTAGTTGAAGGTGCCGTCGCGCTTCCGGATGGGTCGACGGCGCCGCTGGTTCATAAAGTGCCAATTGAAGCACACAAACGGCCTATGTTGGTTGCATTTATGCTGGAGAAAGGACTGGCACTGCTCCACACGGAATTCCTTCAAATAGCTGCAAAGAGATCACACCGAATTAACCACCAGCACCACCACGGACACCCACACTGCACATTGCACAGCTTTTTGGGGCACTTGCACCACTTTTTCCTACTCACTTGTAATGATTTGGTTTTTCGGGCTGTGTTGTTGCCATTATTTTTTCAGCCATCTTTATTTTTGCGTCCACTACATCATCCTACCACGTATACTCTACTGATGTTGTTTGGATATTTTGCGTCGTGGGAAAAGAAACAACGGAAATTCACGAATGCAGCCGAGCACATAGTGAAAGTTACCGACCTCAACCGAGGTGATATTTTGCCGAACTTTTGGGATTTTCCACAAAGAAATTCTCTGTTTCCACCCGAATTTTCCATTTCTCGCCCTTTCTGGGAAATCTTCTGCCCAACTATGAGCTCCACAGCCTTGGAGGAAAAATGGATCAACGATCTTGATACCAAAAATCCCGCAACAATGCTGGCAACTGTGAAAGTGAGGTTATGTTTTTTGTTTACCACCGGAAATGTTCATCTTATGCTTTCTTTTCTTCCCCAGGAAATCTATCTGGAGAGTCTCAGGAGGAAAAACGCCCCATTTAGCTCATGCCTGAAGGACAAGCTTCTTTGTACAATGAAAGAGCATCGAAATCTCTCAAAAATGTCCTTAGAAATTGCCTGCAAAGCTTTCTTCCAAATTTTGAGCTTCTCTCCGGAAGATTCCCCCCTGGATGAGCTCTTGAGGGATTTCCAGGCAGACAGCCGACTGGGAGTCTTTGGGGTTAATGGAATTTTAACAACAAACTACAAAACAACCATGAAAGTAGAGAAATTGGAAGAGATTGTCCTTCAAATGGCTGATTTGTGTTCCCGGGAGTATTCAATCTTCATCCTCTGGGCCCTGAGGAATCTTGTAAGTTTCTGCAAGCAATACCCTGATCATGCGCATAATTCGGATGCTTTGCTGAGGATTATGTGGATGAATTTGACGTCAAATGTGTCCGGATTGAGGGAACAGAATCTCTTCCTGTTGGAATTTGTGACAAAAAAGTGTCCGGAAAGGAGTAAATCCATCTTTGGGGAAGTTCTCAGTCGTTGGTCATGGATGAATCCCTACAAATACTACATTTTGGGCACAATTCTCGCCAATATGCCCTTCCGGGAGGCAGTTGGAGAGGATTTCAATGCTGAATTGTTCCTCGAAGGGCTGTCAACTTCCCTGAAGCATCGAAATCTCCTCTCTCCTGGCCAATTTCTCTTTAAATCCCTCATGAAGCACGGGGTGGTTGATATATCGAACCTTGTGAATGATATTCTCTTGAAGAGGAGCCTCCTTGAGCGGGATAACTTCATAAATCAGTGGCTCTGCTACCATCAGGATTTGGATAGACTCTACGAGGGAATTAAGGATGAGATGGACGACGTGACGTGGGATGATGAATACCTGCCAATTAGACGAGCTTTCCGGGAACAAATGGCTGTGAAAGAGCTCGCCCATGACACTGAGGGATTCACTGACATGATGGGGATGATTGAAGGTGAACCAATCCTGACTCAACACTACTACGACATCCTCATTCATCGCCTAACAAAGGGACTCGATGTGAAGGCTGATGTTGTCTTCCTGAAGGAGCTGTTTGAGTTCATAACTCTAGAAACAAACACTGGCGTTCGGCAATACATCTTTAAGCGTCTCCCGCTCATCCTGGAACAGCTGACACGAAGGAATCGCGATGAATCCGAAGAATCCGAAGAAATCATTGAATTCTTCTCCACGATGAAGTATCAGATTAATAGAGGCTACATGACGTGTCTTCAGGAACCTGGAAATTATCCCGCAGTCATATTCATCCTGCGACTCCTGGAGACGCTTCTAAAATTCTTTTCCGGAGACAAAAAGCACGCCCTGACGAAGAATTCCAACTTCAATGCAAATATTCAATTCCGGGAATATCTGGCCAGGAAAGGATTCAATTTCACATCTGGTGACACTTTCCACACTCTCTGGGTTCTTATATCAGAAAGTCCTTTTGATGATGTCCAGGAGTTAGCGTGTCAGCTCATTATTGAATTCTTTGACAAAGAGAAATTCCGGGAAAAGATCCATAACCTGTTCCGGATGAAACAGGACCTTGATTCCCCCAACGCTTGTCGTTTGTACGCAAGGATTCTCCTCCAGTGGGATGAAGATCTCCTGGACAGAGTCGAGAGCTTCATTAGGACGACTTTTGAGAACTTCCGGAAGGATCCTTTTGCCTCAGTTCACAGGAACGATCACATCTTCTACGCAATTGAGTGTCTCACGGAATGCTTGGTGATTAGACCTCCACAGGGAGAGGAATTAAGCCAACTGGTGGATTTGTGTGCAGAGATAACGGAGGAAGTCCTGAAATTCCTAAATCATACCGGAGAATTCGAGGAAGCACCCAGTTTCGAAGTAATGGAGGAGAGTCTGCAAGTTCTCATTGATAAGTCTCAAGTTAAGCACTGGAAATCCCCTCCGGAAGCCCGGAAGGAGCTCCTGCTATCCCTCTGGATGACTCTCAGGTAAATAGAATAAAAATAAATGTTAAAGATCTCTTAAAATAAGGGTGGTATTCTAGGATAGAGACACCTTTCAAGATCAAGATAAAAATCAAAATAAAGACCAAGACTGTCGGTATTCTACTTTACGACGAATTATCCAGGAAAGTAAAATCAAAATTTGCGTTATCCTACTTGTCAGTTTCTTGGTTTCAGCTTCGCGCCAAGAAAACTTTAGCGATATCTCTTTCTAACGCATTAAATTTTTCTATTGCGCTTTCTCGTTCGCTCTTGGATGACAATTGAACGAAATTTAAACACTTTATGGGAATTTCTTCCTTATGACCATAACATTCAGGAGCCCTGATTGTATAATCTCAGCTATTTCTCCCAGACATTATTGCTCCGGGAATGGAATGAATATTGTTGGAGAGGTGCTTTCTGCCTCCAGATTATGATAATTTTGTGGTAACTGTACCCCCAATGATGGGTATGCTACTGAAAAAATTTGAAATGATGGAGTGACCTCCGGATTAGGGATCTCATCCCAGGATTGTCATATCCTGGACAATCCTAGGATTCTGGGGCAATTTTTTAAATTTTTTCCAGGATTAGTGGTCACTTCTCATTGGTAATGATAATGTGACCTCCGGATTGGGCATCTCATCTCCGGATTGTCACATCCTGGACAATCCTGGGATGAGATCCCCAATCCGGTGGTAACTTTATCATAACAAAGGAGAAATGACCATAATTCCGGCAAAAAACAAACATTTTCGCACCAACATCCCGTATTTGTCCAGGATTTGATGATCCTGGTACAACCCGGAGGTCACTCTATCATTAGCAAGATGGAGTGAACACAATTCCGGCAAAAACCCGTCATTTTGCATCTGCATCCCATATTTGTACAAGAGTTTTCATATCTCCCATACTGAATTTACATTGCCTTTACCTCATTTAAAAACCAATTTTTCAAAGGACCCCAAAACCGTCTTGGAATTTCACATAAATCCAAGACATTTTACGTTATAATAAGACCGTAAATCTCTGTCGTGGAATACAGAATCTTGGAATATTTTTATCCAAGTCTCTTTTGACAAGTCATTTTGTAAATCTTTATTTTGATTTTGATGCGTATCTCAGAATACTAAAAGTCTTGAAAGTTGTATGAGGAAACAAGATTTTTAGGTTATGGTTCGACTGTAAATCTCTATCTTAGAATACCAAATCTTGAAATATTTTGAATTTCCAAGATTATCCTGAAAATTTCTTGGAACTTTAAAGTAGAATACCAAATCTTGGTTTTTTTCTTTATTTTGATCTTTATATCTCAGAATACCGCCAAATCCAAAAAACTTTTCAGGGCTTGTGGGGATTTCTCTGCTGCTGCTGCGAAGATTCTAGTCAAGGATCCTCCTGAATTGTCTTCAGGATCTAAAATTGAGACATGCCTGAAGATAAATACAATGATCCTCCAGCGATGTCGTCACAAGGGAGCCATTGAAGCTGCTGGACTCTCCTTGGGACGGATTGTCCGGGAGATTAGTGGCCAGGACAGTGAGATTCTCCGCACGGAGCTTGAGAATCTCCTTGCTGGGAAGCGCAATCTCAGCACAACTCGCCGTGGAGCTGGATACTCAATAATGCTCCTCAATCTCGTCCGGAATGACGCATCGGATGGCAGGAAGCTCCTTCAGCGCGCCATGGAGATCCTCCTCAGTGAGCTGCGTGAGAAGCAGCCGGGAGTGGAGAATTTTGACAGCCTGGAAGCAGTGATGCTGCACTATCTCTGTGTTCTGGTCAAAGATAGCTCTCTGGTGGAGGATATGCTGCCATTTGTGCCGGAAATCCTCCGGATAGCTTTCCAGAAGATTGACAGCGAAGAGTGGACTGTGAGGAATGGGGCGTTGCAGCTGTGTGGAGCGATGATTCCCAAAATTGTTGGCCAGAAGATGCACTACCAGGAGGAGGAGGACTGGCAGCCGGTCAAACTATCCGTTGATGATGTGAGAATTCGTCTCTCATCCATCAGCTCCTTCCTTCTGACCACCTTGACGAATTCTGCCCAGAATTCCACGACGCTCCTCATCACAATCCTGGAACTTCTCTCCCGCATTGAATTCTGGTGGACGGAAATTCACTCCGCTGGCAATATTCTGGCTTTCCGGGCAGTTCTGTGGGGTCTTCTTGAGCATCCATGCCACAAAATCCGTCTCCTCTCCGCGAGATGCTTCTCAGGCTTCCACGAGTTCCACCAAATTCCCGGAATTGTCTTCCAGATCATCGAACTTCTGCCCCAAATTACAAACCCCAACCTCTTTCATGGACTCCTCATGGCCACTGATGCTCTCACGAGGAAGTACCGCGCTGAGAGTTTTGCTATTCCCAACCACAATGCTGCAAACTTCCTCTCAGACGTGCAGGAAGCAGTTAAGAAGCACTGGGAGGGCTTTCCGGAGAAGAATCTCGGCCCATTTATCCGGATAAACCTCAAGAAGTTCCTCCAGAGTATCGAGAGCGAATTGGCCAGCAAAATAGACTGCCCAGAGCAAGTGAATGATGGAAAACGGTTCAGATCTCAATGGCTGGATGTTCCACTAACTCTTCAAGCAACCGCCAGTGAATCTCCGGCACATGACTAATGCAAATCCCAGCAGCTCCAAAGAGATTCTTCCTCAGCAGAAGCCAAGAGAATCGAAGCCATTTGATTTTTAGAAAATCTTCCCAGATCCAAGTTTATTTTAAAACAAAAAAAAAATCGACAAAAACGTTGAAATAAATGATTAAAGGTCGCGTGAGTCAGCACTTGACGGATTGACTTAATTACATAATTTTTTTTTACGTACTTTATGATCTACTTGATAAGCATTATACAGCGTAATATATACAGACAGAATTATTAGATTCAATAAAATTATTTAATTTCCATGATTTTTTTGTTTTATTTCTAAAAGGCTATTGCATCATATTTCTAATGAATTGCAAAGATTTTCCCAGAAATTGACGTCATCAAGAGAAAATTCCTTCTCTCAGCTTGAATTAAAAATTTTAAACAGAGAAAAACTTTGCAGAAAGTGGTAGAAAATCCTTTTCTTAATAACAGAAATGAAGAAATATATTAAAAAAAAAAAGTTTATTGTGGATACTTTGTGCTAAAACCTAAGATCTTATTGAAAGATTGGGGTAGATTCTGATAAAATCTTTAATTTTCTTTTGTAACAACAGCTGCAAGATTTTGACAGATGGGTGTTTTAAAATAGTTCCATTGTCGTTCTAGAAAAAAAACAAAGAATTTGTTGTTCAGGAAAATGGTCAAATGATCCCTGAAGTGGCCTGGTTTCCTTCAAAAATACGATTTAGAGTAGAAACAAAATGTAAAAGTCCTATAAGATTTTGCCCGGAATACCAAAAATCTTATAACTGACGATTTTTTAGAAAAGAAAAGATTTTTATCAGATTTATCCCATTAAATTAATTAATTTTTTACAATAAGTTGAAACGTCGCTGGAGTTTCAGAATTCTCTCATCTTTACAAAGATTTTCAATTTCAGAGTTTTTGTGTTTCTTAGGGTTTTAATTAAGAAATTATCACTAGTAGGGTATTATTCATCTTAAGCCCCTCATGACATTACTTTGAAATACACTTTTGAACCACTACAGACGTCTGAAAAGTAGAGAAACCAAAATATTTTCAATTTATTAACCGATATGCGCTGAAAAGAATTTTAACACTTGGAGGACCCAACATTTGGCACAACGCGGAGGATCAAATTGGTAATAACTACCAGCTAATAAAATATGCTCAATAATTAATTATTAATCAGTTTATTGAACGAAGATGGAAAGTTTCACTAATCCTTAATCCCCTTCAAGCATTCCTACACCTAATTACTAAACATTTAATTAAGAAAATCGTCACTGAAAAAAAATTGCGTAAAATCGATGCAAAATTGCCAATTCAAACGACTTTTTTAGCTAAAATTTTGCAAAAATTTATTAATGCGCCTAAATCATCACATACTTTGATTCTTCAAGTAACTTTTTAGTCATTTCCGGCAATAAAATTAGTCCAAATTAATGATTTTCACCGAGGAAAAGTGAACAAGAGATCTTGATTTGGGGAAATATGGGGAAACATAACCTCAAAACAATGGCTAAAATGTATGGGATTTTGACTGGTAGTTATTACCAATTTAATCCTCCACGTTGGATTCACACTTTGACCTCAATTATCTTCCAAAGAAAAGACTTTTATGGAGATTTTCTTTCTGCTATCTTAAAGTAATTAAAATTCCCTACACATAGATGCTAAATTCATTGAGATAAGTCCAATAGATAATATTCTGTGACGATTTTAAGGTTCCAATTGGTAGCAAGTACCAGTAAAGTCCTCCGAGTGTTAAAGATTTTTCTTTTGTACACATAAAACATATGCGTCAACGCTTCATTGAGTTATCATAAGATACAATATGGGCGTGTCTATAAAGTTTTTTTTAGGACAACTTTGTCAGATTTTTATTATTCAATTATTCAATATTAGTTGAAGTGGAAGGTCTGTATGGCTGATCATCAATGTTTTCTACGTATTCTGACTGAATTATATCATGAGATCCTAAAAAATGAATAACTACCTTTTGCTTTTACTTTTTCTTATTTTTGAAAGAGATTTTTCATTTTATTTATTCTTATATTCTTCCATTTTTTTATTGTTAAATTTATACATGATAATCCATTCCCAGGCTATAAAGTCTATCAACTAACTAACTTGTATTGCTAAGAATTTTGAAAAATAGATAATAAAATTTATTTTACGGTCTTCATTCAAATTCATTATTTTAAATTTAAAAAAAAAATGTTTGTTTTCCTTTATCTTTCCAAGTTTTTAAGTTTTATTTTAATTTTAACAGTTAATGAACTTTTGGAACCTTTAAATTCAACAAAAAAGAAAAAAAACATCTTGAATTATTTGCTTTTTTATCCCTTAAAAAATCAAAAGGAAATTGAATGAAAAACGTAGAATCTTAAGAAAAAAAATCAATTTTTAAACATTTTTGGGCTGAATTTAGAAAAATGGTCCACTTTTTTTAAGCTCTTTTTTGAACCCCTAATAAATTCACCCACTTTCTTCTAGCCCTCGATTAACTAAACCCAAACTATTTATTTCTTTAGAAAAAAAAATCAAAAAATAAATCTTTTTATTTTCACGCGCACGTCAAGTGCTGACTCACCCAACGCTGCTCAACAGCTCCTTCTGCAATTAGTTTTTCCGTTTTTTCTACATTTCCATGGAAGAATTGGGTGTGTTGGTGGGTGCTACGTTGGGAATGATGTTCCTCAGCGTCCTGGACACCACGTCACGCAGCAAATGGGGTTTGCAGTGCTCCTCCAGCCACGGAATAACGCCCGTTGTGAGCTCTGTGAAGTCATTCATTGAGATTGTCTCAAAAGTCTGGAACATCTCATCCATGATGGCCTGAAACTACAATGGGAAGGAATGGGCTTTGTGAGTCTTCGGAAGGCTTCCCAGGAGGATTCGAGAGAGCGAAAGAGAAGGGAACTAACCACTTGGAATTTAATTTCATCGCTGAGCCGCGCTTCGGTACGTCCGGGCGATGCTTGTTGATTCTGTAGCATCTGCTCGTAGCCACTCTGGATGATTCGCAGCCCAATGACATCCTTCTGCAGTGCCACACGCTCCTCTTCCTGCTTCTTCTTCTTCTGATGCAAGTAGCTGATGTAGTCGATGGACTTCTGCAGCACAGCTGCCTTGCTCAGCTTGTACCCGGATGCATCATTCTGCTGCTGGCACGTGGGCACGAGATCCTGGAGTGTGTCGTAGCCCTTCTTGATGGCATCGCGTCGCTTCTGCTCAGCCTGTGTGTGCGCCTCCCGGCGACGCTCCTTGTAGCTGAGGGAGCTGCTACTCCTGTTCGTGTCACTGTCCTCGTCATCATCTTCAATGGGAAAATTTTTGCCCTCTCATTGTCAAGGCCCCACACCCACCCCCCGCAAAAAGAAAAATCCCCTCAATAAATCCCGACACTTGCCAGTGTTGTGCGCCGAGGAGTTCGGTGTGTGGATACTTCCGGAACTGCTGCATCGGGAGTGATGTTGCAGCTGGAAGTGCTTCTCGCTGGGACTCGATGGTTCCGCCTTCATGTCCATCAGCTCGTTCTTGTTGCTCTCGGCCATGATGCTGCCAAAGTCACACGAATCACGCACGATGGATGCACGTTAGGCTGGGCACATTGCTCTTCCTTGTCACTTCTGTCCACAAAGATCTTCTCCAAGTAACTGTGAGGGTTATCCCAAAGACGTCAAATTCCTGTCAAGTCTTTGCTTCTTTGGATGTTTCTTGACAAGGAGAATTTTTCTGCGCAAAAGATTTTTGAATGTAGGTCAAGTGGTAGCGCACCTGACTTACACTGAAATGGCTTAAGTTCGAATCTCGATGACTTTTTTCGCTTGAAAATTTTTTTTCTTGTTTTTTTTTTTTAATAAAGAAATTTAATAGTAAGTGTGGTACTCACCGTTTTCTTGATATTCCTCCTCTCCTAATTCCTCTTGTTGAATCTCCTCAATATCACTCTCGCCCATTACTTCTGCACACTCCAACGTCCTCACTACGACCAACCCTCTCTGTCTCCTCCCGTCTCTACTGAACCGTTCTCTCGCTCCCACAGTAAGAATTATTATTTTGGATTTTTAAAAATAAAAAATCATGAAGTTTACGAAAAATGTTTTTTTTCCAAATTTAGGGTAGGGGAAACTAGGGTAATTCGGTGAATTTTTGGGAGATAATTTTTCCTGAGTTCCATGGAAATATTTTAGATTTCCCATGAAACTATCTTATTTTCCGGGCTACAACTTTGTCTCAGACGATTTTTCTCTATATCAGTGGGAAAATGCTTTTTCAGGCCATTTTCCAAACCCTTCTAAATTTGCCTGTTCCAAAATCCTGGGGTAAAACGGTTAATTGCGTTTTTTGTTCGCTAATCTTAATTTCTTCTTCTTCTGCACTTTAAATTGTACGGCTGTTGGATTCCTTCCGGATCCATATAGCCAATCTTAATTTAATGAAATTATTTTAGCAAGGCACTATACACACAGAAAAATTATTCGTATTAGTCGAATGCGAGTGAGATATTCGCACATAACCTCAGTTTGATTCGCACTCTCCAATGTAAACAATATAGGAAATACTCGTCATTAACGAATGCGAGTGGCACACTCGCAAAAAATGACAATTTCACTGCCACTTTTGATCAAAATTTCTCTCTGTGTAATATCTATTGAGAACGAGAGATTTGTGTACCAATTGAAACTTTTTTTAATAAAAAAAATACAAAAAATTAAAAAAAACGTTAAATTTAAGAAATTGCCGTTTTTATTTGTTTAGTTTATAAAAATTGGTAATAGAAAGTGATTTAACATCCCAAATTGTATATAATAGTTATACTAATTAAGGGAAATTATTTTTTCAAAAATTTAAAAAGTTATTTTAAAAAAACACCAAATTCACCATTTTGCCCCAAGCGGTACTTTTTACTATAAGTGTTTTACGGGAAAACTCGGAAAATTTTTTCGGAAAATTCAGATTAGATTCGTGTTTAGCAATAGTTACTCTGTCTAAAAATGCATTTGGATCAAAAATATTGCAGAGAATTTCGCCAAAACTGAATTTGTAGTTGAGTGGTCAGAGTAACTTTGAGGTTCGAAAAATTTGTTTTTTTTCAAATAAAAGCCAAAATATTGGATCAATTGTTATGAAACTTTCTGGGTTTAGGCAGGGGTATAAAGTGCAACTACTGACAAAATTAGACAGATTAGCTCTCACTGCTTCTTGAGTTATTAATTTTTAATTTTTTTTTCAAATTCATCATTTTACCCCAGTTACCCCTAAATGACGTCAATACGTTTCTCGTTGTTGATATTTTCTTAATTGGTATTTAAGGAATATCCAAGGAGAAAGATTTATTAAGAATTTAAAAATAATGTCGTATTTTTTACAGTAAAACGGGGTAAATGCATTCAATTCAATTCAATAATTATTTTTTGTTGAATTTAATCATTTTAAAACGTTAAAAATCGGTTAAATACTCTGAAATTAATTTAAAAATTCTTGACGGAACCTTTGCAGAATGTTTTTGTAGGACTACGCCCCCGGAAGGAGAAAAATACTTCTACAAAAACACTCTGCTTAATTTTTTTTTTTTAAATTACGTGGTGTAAAAACTTTTACCCGACTGGACTAAAAACTTTTACGATTTACCCCATTTACCCCCAAAGTGTAATTTTTAAAGAATTTTATTTTTACTAAAAAAAGATTTTTTAAAGGTTTTTCTATTCTTTGGAATTTTGTTTCAAAGTCAAAACGCTCCTGTACGTTCGAATGAAAAAACGTAATGTAAGAAAATATTTTTTTATATTACGTTTTAATTTGATTTTAAACACATTTTAACCGAACCGAATTTAATTAAAAGTTCAGATTTTTACAATTTTTACTAAAAGAGTATTTTTCTTTCAATCTTCTTACGAATTTAAACCATTTTAATTTACTTTTGGAAGAATTGAGGTTTAAATTAAAGATTAAAAGACTTTAAGACTTTATAAAGAGCATTTATTCTCTTTGGATAAGGCTACAATATCGTCTTACAACATTGATAACATTTACTAGACGTTCAACAATTTTCTTATTTTGTGTTATTTTGGGAAGCATTTTTGAGGGTTTATTGGGTCAATTCTGTCAAAAATCTTTTATTTTCTTTTATCTTAATTATATTTTAAAAGATTTAGACTTTTTATGATTTTAAGATTATTCCTTTTTCATGTAATAAAAGTAAAAAGAAAGATTTTCTAATGAAGAAATCGATCAGAAAGGTTAGATTCACGAATTTATAAAAAAAAACAAGATGTCTGAATATTAAAATATTTTTTCCAGAATACCAATAATCTTCAAATCATGAATTGTAAGAAATGAAATAAAATGATTTTTCACAGAATTGACCTCTTTATCTGTTTATTTTTTATTCCTGAATTCGGATAAATAGGATATCATTTTTCTTGGATAAGTCTTGATGGGATTAGCACAACAACGTTTAGAAAATATCTCAAACATCAAATCGGTTAAAGATTTTCCTGAAAATTTCTCAAGTTGAGTCTATTTTTTTCTTAAGTTGGGATTAAAGGTGAGATTTTGGCAACGATTTTGAACTATTTCAATAACATTCATTTATTATTTTTCGTGTGAGGAGTTTTTTATGTTTCAATAAAGAACAAAATGAGTCTAATTTGTAAATAACTTGTAGAAAAAATAATTGAAATATCATAACCTGTAACACTTTTACTATTTCTCTACACAACAATAACAAAGTGTCCTCTAATTGTTATAAATATTTGGCCACTTGATTAATTAACATCGATAAATTCTTACGGTTAACATCAAAGGTTAACATTGAACATTCTTCTCTAAATATCATTCTTTTCGTTTCTATTCAAAATGGTGGCGCGAGATCTACCAGATCGATTTTTTTTATAATTGAATGCGTTGTGTGAAGTTGGCTGCAAGTTTTTATAGTAAGGTCTGAAGATAAACTATAATCAAGTCATGAGACAGTTAGTTTTTGAGGTTAAAAAAGATTGAACATTAAAAAATAGGTAATTTAAAAACTAAATAAGACAAAAAATGGTACCTTCGAAGCCGGAAATCAATTGTTTTGTAAAACTCATCAACGCGAGAACGGCTCATCAGCGCAAACATTAAAATCATCTCATAAATCTCTCACACCACCACTTGATATTCCTAAGGACACAGTCCTACAAGTCCTTTAACTTTAAACTAACTGACCTAAAACACGTTAAATTTAAATGTTAACATCTCTCTAAATGAGAGTATCCTCATCCTGAGCTTCAAAGAGCATCAACAGGGAATGTTGCGACGAGGATCTCCCAATAGGTGGGGCACTGGCTAAGGAACCATCCGGAGAGAGAAGTCCCGTATGGAAGCTACAGTTGTCTCTGTATCCGGAAGTGGAGGAAGTCTGTGAAACGGAATCCCACGATAGATCTGAAACGGTTTTGGGTTGTGGGGGTGGTGGTGGTTCAACGGGCTCGGGAGCAAGAGTAGCCCCATCACCAGCTTGTGTCTGACGCCCAGGCTGTCCACGCTTAATGCGGAATGTTTTGCGACTCTGTGCCTTGGAACGCTGCAACCGGTGCCGCTGGATTTCTCCTGAACTATCTTCTATGGGGCTTTCAGGGGAGAGTGGAGTTGTTGAGGTCTCCCCGGAGGAATGTTTAAACTCAACGGATGACACAAAACGCAGCCGTGGTGCCTGCTGGGACTTCATTGATTGCTGCATGGACATTGAGTGTGAAAGATGAGGCACAGAACCTGATCCTGTCGAGCCTGCAATAACTGTCGAAGATCCTCCAGCTGTTGCTGCAAGACTGGGAGTTGGTGTAGTTCCATCAGCACTGTGACTATCACTCACACCTGCCTCGCGATTCGTCGTTGAGCCACTTGAGAGAGATTCCCGCGGAGGATGCAGTGTATGCTGAGAAGCTGAATCACTGGGCGTTGCAGTTCGCTCATGATGCGTAGCCATTTGGGATGCAATGTGTGGTCCAGCACCGGTGAGAAGTGAAATTAGCGATGGACGTTGTGCGTGTTTTGGAACTTCCTGGACAGGTGGGAGTGTTGAAGGTACCACATCTCGACGACTTGGCTCTGGAATATCGCGATCTAAAGAAAAGGAATCCGAATTAATTCATTGAAAATCAAAATCTTCCAAAAAAGCAAAAACAGTGATCAGACACAGGATGATGGAAGCAAATCCAGGATAGAAGGAGGGAGGAAGTCGAATAAGTCTGGCCACCAAAGCTGTTTATAGAAACATTTAAATTGACTCCAACCATGTGTTTGTTTCTCACCACTTCCGTAGCGGCGTTCCTCTAGTTCTTCCCGGAGATCTTTAAGTTCTCGCGCCAGTTCCAGAAGCAGAGCCCCGCGGGATTTAACTCCACCCGGTTGGGGCATTCCGCGCATCCTCTCACGAATAAGGAACTGCATATGTCGCTCATGATCACCAATTGGCGGCTGAGAGATTTTATGGAGGATGAATGGCATGAGGACAATGTAGAGCGGAGTACGGTGATTGACAACAAATTCCAGGAAACTCCAAAGTTCCGGAGCTGCTTCATTGCGCCTCCCCAAATCCCTCATAATGCGCACAATTCGTGGCCATTCAGTGGCTAGGCGTTGTTCGAAGGAGATGCAGAGAATCCTCAGCGCTAGGAAAGCTGCCTGATAGAGAGATCCGGAAATACGAGCTGGTCGTTTCGCTTCACGACTTCCTGTGAAAGTTAGAGAGCCAGCACGGAGATCTCCAACAACTCGATTACTCTGTGTTGTACCCTGGGCTGTTCTCCCGGCTGGTGGGCTCATGGCATTCAAGATCGCCGTAACGAGGAATGAGATGTCGTGCTGCCTCAATTCCCCCAAATCCTTTCCGCTGCATGCCTTGAGACACAGTGGCATTATGAGATGAATAAGATGCCCTTCAGCCTTCTCCTGCGTTGGGAATTCCGCCGATCCCCCGCAAATGTGCTCAAGAGTGAAACAATCAACTGGACTCACGACCTGGAGCGTGATGAGACGTACTGCGGTTGAGCAGAAGAATGGTGGAGGATTTTGGGACATAACAGCAGCTCCTGCACTGGAAACTCCCTCAGGAGATTGTCCAGGTTCGTGCACAATAAGATTCTGCACCGTGCTGAGGAGAACTTTAACATGTTGCCAATGAAGGACGTAGGGATACCTTATAACGGTCTCATGAATCCCCTTGAGGAGCCCTGAAGCTGCTTCCCAATCCGTATTCCTGCGAATTGAGGGTTTCTTGGAGATTTTCATGAAAACTTTGTCTAGGCGCCGGAGAATGGTCACCAGAGCTGGTCGCATAGCATCATCTGCCCATTCCGCACGTGGCAAGACACACGCCATATACCTCTGGAGTCCTCGGCAGGCCATTGATTCCGGATCATACGGAGATACTTTCAGGAGTGAATGGGCAATATCTGCCAATCGCACGTGGCACTTCACATCAAGGAGTTCAACGGGCTTCGTATCAGCTCCCTGCTTTTTGGATAATTCCTGGAGACGTGTTGTGGCTCGACTTATGAATTCCCCAACAACGGATAAGAGAACATCCCTGGGACGACGATATTCAGCTCGTACAAGCTCTGAATCTTCCGCTGTATCCATGATTTTCATCCTTCCCACATCACTGACGTACTTTGAATGGGATTCATCCTCAAAATCCAATCCTGGTGAACACGGGGGACCACGGCTGCAGTTCCTCTGGCTCGATCCCTTGTGTTCTGGACTATTGCGAAACGGCCCATTGTAGCTCCTGGAACATTCGGGAATGAAAAACTTTAATCAAAAAAATCTTGTCAAGGATTCAAAAATCCTTACTTGGAGAGTCCTTCGCAGTTGTGCACCATCGTTCTAATAGCAATAGCAAGCTGAAGAATAATATCTCTCTCGGATTTCCCCTCAAGAGGAATATAGCTCGGGGATTGAATTTTCTGCATGTAGCACGGCAGGATGGCTTCCAGGATAATCTAAAAATTAAATAAAAAATAATTTAAGAAAGTAAGAAAAAAAAAGGAAAAAAGGTTCCTTCGAGCCGGATTTGAACCAGCGACCTATGGATTTCTCTATATGCCTTTCGGCCATTCTACAGTCCACCGCTCTACCAACTGAGCTATCGAAGGTATACCGAGGAGGTACTCACAAGCATTTGATAACCTCGGGTGCTTTCAGCTGAGTACGAAACCACCATAACGCACAAAGTTATGCAATCCAACACCGTGACCATCTCATCCTCATCATGGTAACAAAAATCAATTGCTTTTAGAGGTTTGGGTTCCTTGACCAGCTCAGCAATATTTAGTGGATCCGGGGAGGGAGTTTCCAAGCTCAGGAGGAGATTAAATAAGCAGCTGGACTGCACTTTGTGCGCCTCCCCGTACATTCCGTCTTCATCTGTGTCCAGGATTGCCGAAACAGAGCCAAACATTTGCAGAATAAAAGGCTTCCGGTTAAGCAGATAGAATTGCTTAACAGCATACTCAATGGTCGTTGTAACCAACTTATTGGTCTGATGAAGGGAGTAGACCTGGAGGAGGGTTGGCATGATCATAAAGTATCCATTTGTGGAGAAAATATTCTTAAAATTGAAAGCTGCATTGATGAATGTAGCCGTTACGTAGCGCATTATGCACGAATCTTCAGAATGGAGGATTGCAGCTCCCGAGAGAACATTCAGGAAGAGCTGAATATCAGCTGAGTAGGCAAAATTCCCAGCCATTGCCTCAAACATCCTCGCAATTAATCTCACCCACATAAACTTGTGCAACACATCCAGCCCCAAAAGTTCCTGCAAAGAATACAAAAAAGGTTAGAAGAAAAAAATTCTGGAAGCTTTATTAAGCTTCTTACTTTGCCCAATTCTCCTCCTTGGTGCAAATCAAGATCAACCTCGAGAGCTTTTCGTGGGAAGGAGGGCAACTTCATTAGTTCTTCATGAAGGAAAACAACTCTCTGAACGACCATGTCGACATTCTTGAGAATAGCCCATGTGAGGTGAACTTTTCCAATTTCAACAAACTTCCGCATCAGCTCTTGCTTTTGCAGAGCATAAAAAGCTTCCTCGGGCTTCATTTCAACTAATCTCAATTGAGGATACTGAGATCTCTTGAAGAAGTACAAATCCCGGACATACCAATTTGGATTCAAGATTTGATCTGGAAAAGAAATCTCATTTTGGGATCAAATTAAACAAGAAATTATTCTTTAAAAATTCTCACGAGATTTGTAATCAATTAAAAAGTGATAGGAATGATTTTTCTCCTCAATTCCAAAGAAATCCAGAGATTCCCGGAGAAGCTGGAGGAATTGCGTGTCTTCCTGGACTGGAAATTGCGATGGGATTCCTCCTTCATCTTTATCTTCAGGCCCATGAACGACAATCTTCTTGGCGGATGGGACATTGGCTGTTAGGAGGATGGAGGCATCACATTGCTCTTTCCGCAGGATCTGTTTGAGATCTTTAAACATAATTCCATGGACACTGTGAACTACCATCCAGAGAATTGATAGAGCTGAGCCAACAAGCTAAAGAAAAAAAAATGAGTCAAAGAAAATTTATTTTCAACGTTCTGAGCAATGGGGTTGATGGCGCAACACCCACCTGTTGACTACATTCATGGGATGAGCGCACGTAGAACATGACGTAGCCGATGATGTAGTTATATAGTGCAAATGCCGCCTGTTGCGGGAGACGGGGGACAAAGCGAATAAGATGCCGCAGAAGCTTAAACATCTGATCCTGTCGGTCGCGCGTTAATCTCTCGAGAACGTACCGAAGGAAGAGTGCGGAGTCCTCCACGAGGCACACCCAAATCACCTGCAAAAGGCAAACACAAAAAGGAAGAATAGATAATCAACCTGTTGCTGTGACATTTCCCTTTCAATTTACCGATGATATCACTTTACGGGTCATTTGTTACCCTTAAAATATTTAAAGTTCACACGAAAAGAGGAATTTTTAATCAACTCGTAAAGGCTTAATTAAAGGCTGAAAAACAGGAAGTTCTCCTACCTGATAAGCAATTTCGTAGACAGCACATCCGTCGGAACTAACAGCAGCATCATCGAGGCATCCAACAATTTGCATAACAGACGAGCATAAAACGGATGGGAAAAGCGAATGAGCTGCATGAAGATGCGGCGCCGTTCGTCCCACATCTCCCTCCTCCTCTTCCAAATGATCCTCTCCCGGACCATGATCCAGCCCCGGCTCATGAGCAGCCTGCTGTGTAATGGGAATCGTTGTCATCATAAAACTCTGCCGTTCAGCTCTTTGCTTATCCTCCTGCTGCTGCAGGGCGTACTTAATAGCTTCCGTTTGTTGCTTCTTCCTCGTCTTTGTGGCTGTTACAAAGGATCTGTGTCGCTCCTGATTGAGCGTCACCTCCATATCTTTTGTTTGCTGCCGTGGGCTCCACGGGGGATCCACAACAGGCAAACTCTCAATCCCAATCTTTGGCGATGGGAGCGTGAATTCAATCCCAGGTGGGGGAACTTTGAAGGACATGTGCGCTCCTTCCTCCATTCTCGGCCACACCTGGAAGCGACACTTCCACAGAACTTGATACCGCAAAATCGCCCCGATCCTTATGTCGGGATCCTTATTCTTCAGAGCTTTCTGCATGATGTCTGATACAAAATTGGGAGCTTTTACAGCGCCAAGAATGAAGAAAGCCGCCGATGTGGCTGCAGTTTCCTGATTTGGCTCAAGTAGAAGCTCCCAAGCAGCTGGAATGGCTTCAATGAATTGATCCTCAGTCAGGATGGCGGCACCCTTAATGAGAGTCGCAATGGGGATGTGGAACATCTCCCGAATGTGATTTTTCAAGTATTTCAGCATCAGAGATGTTTCACGGCGTTTAGCGGATTCTTCGGGTTTAGCCTGGGCCTGAGCTGCGTCTACTTCGTCATGGACAATCCTAAGAAACGGAAAAGGATTTAAATTTATAAATTTCCTTTCTAGAGAGATTTAAATTGTATTAAAAATATTTTAGAAATAAAGTTCTTAAAGCAAAATTTAGAATAATGGTTTTTCCTTATGAAAAATATTGAAATATTCGTATATTGAAGCAAATTATTCAGATAAATTCGGAATATTACAAGATTTTGAGGAATATTTAGAAAATAAACAATTTAAATAAACTGTAAGAATGCTAAAAATTCAGTTTTTATGAGTTTTTAGCCAATAAATAATCGTAAAATTAACCAAAAATCGAGAATAATCGGAATATATTGTGATATTCGATAAAAATACTAAATATTCGGCATTTGATCGCCTCTTACATAAAATGGAGAAATAATTAATTTATTAGGTTTAATTAATAAAACGTTTCCATGAAATAATATACAAATTTTGGAAGTTTAATAAAAAATATAAAAAAGAACAATTTTTGTTTTATTTTATTTCTTTTGAAAAATTATTTTTATTTCTTTCGAAAAATTTTACACTGAAGATTCTAAAAAAAGAAATTGAAAAATAAACAATCCATTTAATGAATTTATGAGTAATTTTTGGAAACTTTTCACAAAATAATATAAAAAAATATTTTTTGAATAGTTTCAAATAAAATATTAAAGAATAATTATTATAGTTTTATTTCCAACAAAACATTGCTAAAAATTGTGCAAACTTTCCCCATATGACGGTATTTTTTCAACCTTATCAACGTTTATCAACCTAAAAAAAATATTAATAAAAAAAATCTTCAAATAAAATAAATTTAAAAATTCTTTACTTGTCTTTCCTTGGGATGCTATCCTTGCGTCGCGACGGCGATGTCTGTGAGGAGCTCAAATCTGAAACTTTTCTTCCATGACGACGCTCTCTCCTTCCACCCAATCGTCCACTATCAATGGCCCCTCCTTCCATCCCCAAAACCAGCCCGAATTCCTCTCCATAAACCTGGAAAAAATTATTTATTTATTCTTTGATGTTTGAAGGAAAATCCTTGGAGGAAAAAAATCAAAAACGTGCGCCTTGAGCCACACAGACACTCCACAAGATCCTTTTGGGGGTCACGCGGGGGATGTTTGGCCAGGAAGCACTTCCACCTGCCTCCTGTGAGGATTGAACTCACGACCCCTGGTTTACGAGACCAGTGCTCTACCACTGAGCTAAAGAGGCGGACGCTTGCGGGCCCGCTGGACTTCTCCGGAATCGCCCCTCCCACAGAACCAGCCAGCCATGGCTGACGTCAACATACCTTCCGGACGGCCTTGACGAGCCGCGAAGAAGCTCGCATGTGCCGACGATAGCAGAATGGATGGCAGAAATTCTGATGGGAGCAGTAGAAGTTGAATGAATTCACCAATTCCAGGGCTGCCTTCATCCAGGGCATTGTCTTTCCCGTCTCATCTGTATCATTGGAATCACTCGGGGATTCTGGGGGTTGATCATCGCTGAGTATCCCAGGAGATTCCTCACCACCACTTGCTACACCCTGCTCAGATGTGTCGCTTCTGTCTGAGAGGGAGGAAACCTTCCTTCTGGATTGGATTGAATCAGTTCTCTTCACGGGATCTGCAAATAAATTCTTCTTAATGATTTTTCTCTCAATTTTCTTTAGGAGAACTCACAATCAGATTCGAGATCTTTCCCATCCTTTGTTCCACGACGAAGTTTGAGGGAACGACGTTTGAATGATCCCCCAGTGGGGGCACCAGCTGTTCCACGACGAAGGAGGAATGGCCTAACAGCCGCTACTGGACGTCTCTGTGGCTGAATGCTGGGTTCCTCTCCCTGAAGCGTCACCGTTGTGTTGCTACTACCCTCGGATTCATTGTCAGGTTCATGGAGGACAAAGGAGATCTTCCTCTCGGGTTGCACACCATCCCCACCAGCGATGGATTGGAGACTCTGTGCGGATGTTTGACTGTGGCCCATGGAACTCAGAGCCATGGACCACCGACGATTGGCTTCCCTGGGGAGAACAGATTGGCTTCACATCAGCGGATAGCAAACAGTGCCTGGACAATAGGGCAGAGTACCTGTAAACCTTCTCCCACGGAGCTGGTTTCTCCTTTGTGGACAGCTTCGAAGTCTTCGGGAGAGTTTGATAGGTTTCCCTGAGAAACGCTGTAATCTCATTGAGGAGAACGCACGCGACGAGCTTCAGTGCTGGTGGACAGTCATTCCCATGAGGATTCACGCAAGCTTCATCCAGGAAATCCTCTTCCTCATCCTGCAGCAGGAGCTGTCGTTGTTTCTCAGATTCACACATACTAGCTGTGACCTGGTCATACGTTTGCTTCTCATTCTTCAGCATCTCCTCCAGGCGAGCTCCCAAAAGTTCTGCCCACTGGAAAAAAAATCTTTTTCAATTCCGGAAGTCTTTTAGGGGATGCAGGGATGGCTTTACCTGGTAGAACATCTTCCCAGCTGCCCTCTGGAGTACATGAATCCTCCTGGTGCTGCTTGCCAGTGCCGAACGACTGCCCAAATTCGGTCCGGATGGTCTAAATGGTTGATTCTGCTTCATCCAGCTGGGCCACTGCCCACGATTACAGAGATGCACAAAATGGGCACATTCCAGCAAAAATGCTGCTCTTGTGACCAGCGGAGCTTGAGGCTGGAAAAATAAATCCCAAATTAGGAGGAAAAAAAAGAAAAAAAAGCTCGAGGCTTGCCTCCTGTGAGGATCGAACTCACGACCCCTGGTTTACAAGACCAGTGCTCTGGCCACTGAGCTAAAGAGGCTTCGGGGGTGTTTAAGCTCTACTTTGTATAGAGCCGCAAAAGATATTTCATGATAATTTCTCATTTTCTTATCATTTTTTTGAATTCTAAGATTATTTATTTATTAATTCGAGCTTTTAATTTCATTCTTATTTATTTCTTTATGTATTTTGCCCTTTTTGTGGGGAAATTATTTATTAATCTCTTAAGTTTCTTAAGAGAAATCTCTTTAGTATACTTTCAGGCGTCTTAAATTAAGAGATTCCATTTTGAATATTTCAACGGTTTTTTTGGAGGAAAAATTAAAGAGAAAAAAAAACTCACCAAATCCAGTGTTGCAGCCACAAGTTGAGCATCGGGAACAGATCCTGGAGCACAAGTTTCCAACAGGAAGGAGAATCTGCACATTCCCTCGCGCACGGCAAGGATTGGCACGAGGCGTCTCTCCTTCAGCACCACAACTTCCGATTCACGGGGGCCCTCCCCAAAGTCATAAGAACTTCTACGACTGAAATCTACCCCAAAAAACAAAAGAAATTAATTTAAAAATTAAAATAAAATAAATTAAAAATAACTCACAACTTCCTGGTGCTTCCTCAGTTCCACCAACTTTCTTCTTCCCCTTCCCAATGCCAAATCTCCCAAGACGTCTCTCCACGCGGCGTCTGGCTCTCTGAAGGGATCTCCCCAAGCCCTCTCCGGATCTCCTTCCCTGAAGCTTAAAGGAGCTCTGTCGTGCGAATGAAGCCATGATGTCAGGAGCGAGTGTTCCCGTTTCCAAGTCAATCGAGCAGCGATCCTTGGAGCCACGGAACCATCGTACAATCCCACCCAACTTCCCACCGGAATTGCGCTCAGAGCTGGACGTTGAGTCCGACAGAAGGGCTCTCTCGCTGTGTCGTGGAGTGAGAGTTGGACGCACGCTGGCGGTTTTGCGGCGTAAATTGCTCAGAGGGCTCTGGCTGTGCCGGAAGGGCTCCTCATAGGTCTCAGATGTCTCCAGTAAGCTCTGAAAGTTCTGAGAAAACAATGTTATGAGAAGAATTTTTAATTTTCATGAAATTAGTGTTTTTATGATTTAAATTTTGGGTCGTATTCTGAAGTTAAAATTCCAATATCTTGAATTTTAGATTGAAAATTGTGTTTTGAAGAAAAATCAAGATTGAATCCAGATCAAGGAGGCTAAAAATTTATAATCAATGTTTTTTTGAATTCGTTTTTAATAAATTTTTTAAAGTTAACAGAATATTTTCTTGTTAATAAAAGAAAACGAGGGGCGATTCAATTAAATGTTTCTTTCAAAGATTTATCTTACGATTCGGTAAACTTATAAGATTTTTGTTATTTTTAAAAAAAATCAAGGAGATTTTAATTATTTTCTTTAATTTTAGCCTCGTTATAAAACAAGAATATTCCTTATACGGAATATTTAACACTTGAAGGATCGATGTTTCTAACCTCAAAAGTTTGATGTTTATTTCCTCTCAAAAGAAAATATTTTTCCAAGTTTTCTTTCGAAGATCTTGAAGTAATGAAACTTCCCTGCATACATGTAGAAATTATCACGATATGTTTAAGAAATTTTATTCTATGACGATTTCAAAAATGTCGAATTGGTCACGGTGGCCAGTTAAATTCTCCAAGGGTTAAAAACCTTTAAACACAAATTGTCAAAATTTTATAATTTTCTCAAGGCATAATAAAAGATTTTTGTCAGTGTTAAAATTAAATCCACTTTTCACTGAGCAGTGCGGACCTCCGCGTGTCCGTCTGCTCTGAAATCTGAGAACGATCTGACAAGTTTTTTCAGTGACACTTTGTCATGAATTCCAGTCTATTTTTTCCATTGACATTTTGGAACTTTCCAGTGACCACCTCTGGAATTCTTCGAGCCTTCATATGGCGCCAAATTTGAATTTATTGAGACAATTTGCAATTATTTTAACAGTCAGAATCTATCCCTCGATTTGAAAGATTTAATTTATTATCAAAATCTGTTTTATAATTTTGATTTAAAATTAATACAAGATTAATCGCTTTCTAAATTAGTTTCAAGATCTTAGAATCTTGAGATTTAATAAAATGCTAAAATGAGATTTCAAGATTTTTAACAAGATCTCTATAAAAAAATTAAAAACACAAATTTTAAATTCTTTAAGCTTTTCTATTGTTGAATTTAAGAAATGAGAATAAAAATAATTTGAAAAACCAATTAAAAATATTACAAAGCTTGAAAAAAATATAATTTTTAAAACTTTTTTTAAAGAAATTCTTTAAAAAAAAACATAAAAACCTTTAACTTACCGCACAAGTGGAGGATGTGCTGCGCTTCTTAAAGAGTAGCTTCCTCTGAGCCCTCTCATCCTGCTGGTAGGATTGCGTATCCGTGTGAGGAATATGTCTGATGACTCTCGTAGTTTGATAGTTGGGCCCCTTCTTGTGTGGCCGCGGTGTAACGGCCATGATGCCGCTCAGTGCCACGCGCCTGAAGGGTCCCCCATGGGCTCCCTTGACGTACGTAACGAGCTGCCGGACGTCGCAGTAAAGAGCAATGTTCTCCTGACTCTTGAGATCCTTGAAGGACTCCACGAAGCGCGTGACGAGGGCTTTGAAGACGGCTGCGATGACCTGACTCTCGGCACCGCCACTGAGGCCGCCCCCGAAATTGGTTGCATAGCCCCCCTGACCGCCTGATAGACCGCCAATGTCAGGAGTCATTGTTTTAAATGCAGGTGTTCTTTTATGGTCTGAATATGATAGATGAGAAACATCAACGCGCATGCAACTACTCACAAGCTGGATGCTTAAATAAATTCAAATTATTGGATTTCTCATGTTTTTTTTCTTTGGCTTTTTTCGAGATTCTTTATCTTCAATTTTTAGAAGTTTTTTTTTTAACAATTTTCTGTGAAAAGAATAATTTTGATAATTTGCCGATTAGCTGTGTGAAGGTCAATAATTTGTATTCTTTTCCCTCAAGAATTTATATTTTTGAGAGTTTCTTTAACGGATTCTGGAAAAGAGGATTTTATTTGTTGGAAAGCGGAATTTTTTAAACCAAATCTACTACACGAGGATGCCTAGAAGCAACAAGGATGATGCACAGTTGAATAAACTTTTGCTGTACTGGTAAAAATTAAAACCCAAAAGTAATTTTAATTTTGAAATTGGAAAATGCTTTTCAATTTAACAAATTTTTTTTTTCTTTTGAAAAATATTAAATTTCAAAGTAGCTATAATTTAGATTTAAAATCATTTCCAAATTTCAAAAAATCCAATATTTTTTTTTACCAGTACAATTAAAAAATTCAATAGCTTTCGGCTGAGCAATGAAGCGCATTAGAAGTTAATACAGAATTATATATAAAGGTAAAATGTGAAATTAGAATATGAAAAGAATTACAATACTCGTCCATGTAAGAGGAATTACAAGAATAAACCACAAATTTTTAATTTTTGCCATGAGTTGAAAAATGGAGGAGATTCTTTGCACAAGAGTGTGAGATTAGTTGAAACTTATGGGACAACAGTGTTGGCAATTAAGGGAAAGATTTACTTACTAAGCGGCGAAAGGAGTGAACTCGGATCCACGCAGAAGCCCACAAAGGCGTGGAAGAATTCAATGAGTTCGTGCAGCTGCGTCGTTCTCACCATGTTACGGAGGTAGTTCCGGGATTGTGCTGGAACCTGGCGGAGCATCCGAGAGAGGATTGTGTGGCACTGTGTGCGAAGGAATTCAGCTGGTGGTCCGCGAATTCCTTCATTGCACCCATGTGGGCAGCCAAGGTGGAGGAGGGCACGTTTAAGTATTCCCATTGAGAGTTTATGAGCATGCTGGCCCATCTTCAAGATTCCCAAATCGAGAAGGAGCTCACTGATGTTCAATCCCGCTTCGAGAACTCTCAAGGAGCAGATGTTGGAGTCCTTTTTGAAAATTGTATAAACGGCCTGGAAAATATAATTGATGTTGCATTGATTTAGTACACATTTAGACCATTTTTAATACACATTTAGAAAAATTAAAAACCCTATCATGACAATCTAATAATTTGCAATTTCAATTTTAGAGAAACAAATAATTTAAAAAATTTAGTACAACTGAAAACTTTAAAATAAATTTTAGAACAAGGGACAAAGTTATAAAAAATTTTTTAATTTGGTTCTTTGCTGTCACTTTTAAATTATTTCAGTTTTCTGACTTAGTAGTATAATTTAGTACACATTTAAAAATTATTTAGTACAAGTCAACATAATTTCGACAAATATGTGAGGTTTTTGTAATTTATTGAATTGAAAAAAAATAAAGCTACCTAATGCATTAGTAGACTTTAGAACTCAATTTAGTACAACTCACGATAATGTATTTTTTTTAGAAAACATAGGTAATAAACAAAAGAGATAAAAATGGATAATTCATAAATTTAAAATTTTTAATTTTAATTTAGAACAATTTAATGAATAATTTAGTACAAGATAGATCTATTTTTAGTACATTTTTAGTACAAAAGCCACAAAACCTGATTCCACTTACCAAAAGTAAAATCTCATAGTCAATTCCTCCTTCGGGTGTAATATAGAATGACGATCCTGGAGCTTCGGTCTCATCTGGCCCAGCATAGGCAATATGGGAATCCGTGTGTGATCGTAGCATTTGACTGCGGAATCCAAAAGCACTGCCAGTGCTACTTAGAGCGTCCAGCTGTGAATCAATAGATCCCTGGCGACGCAAGTAGTCCGGACTTGGGGTAGGTGTGTGCTCTGTAACTGTTATAATTGGATTCCTCGCGAAAACAGCCGCTCTCGCTGGAGGTGGTGGTGGTGGTGTAGGCTTAACCACCTTCTGTGGCTCCACATACCTGTAAAATCTTAATCATTTTCACTGTATTTGCAATGTACAACAACGCAGAATGTGATTTCATTCATTTTTGTGAATTTAAATAATATTTTGGGTAAGCGGAGATTTTTTTTTGCAAGATGGCCGCATTGAATTAGGAAAAAAATCAGCTTTGGCTAGCTTTATAAGGTGCAAAAGCAGATGAAGACAATGAGAAGCTCTGTGTGGTGATTGGAGAAAAGAGAAACAGAGTGGCACTTACCCGCTATCAAGAAGACAGCTGGTAAATGGACAATAAAGTTCTATTAGAGAGAAAGTAAGTTTGGGGGCCTAAAAGAATTTTAGATTATTTTTGGATAGCTGCTATGTAAAAGTGTGCGTGTGTTTAGGTTTTTGGGTTTTAGGGGATCCCTAAAAATGAAATTCATACACAGACACTCAATTACAAATGTTCTGATTACTAATGTCTTGATATCTAGATTTTCTATCTGAAATAGATTTGTATTTATATTGAGGTTTTACCTTAAACTCGGCATGCTCTTGCCCTTAACGAGATTAGTTGATGGAGCACGGTGGATCATTGAGACGGATCTAGATAAATGAGCTTCGCCGGTATCCAAGCTTCTATGCAAGTCCTAGAAAAAAAATTAAAGTTTGAACGTTGGAAGACAGGGAATTTAAAAGAAATCCAACTTTATTCATTACCGAATCTTCTAAATGTTTTCCGTTCGTTCCAAAATCTAAACCAACTTTTTCTAGAGCTCTGTCGGATTTAGAAAACATTTTGGTTTCTACAAAAGCCCTTGCAATGTCCGCCATCTTTACGCGACGCTTCTTCTCGCTACCACGTCGACCACTCGAAGAGTCATCTGAGAAGCAGATCAGAGTCAAAACCGTTAAAACCAAGTGATCATTAATTAAAAGTCTAACTCAGGAAAAATTCAAACAAACCAGTTAGATGAGCAGTTGTAGACGGCTCTGGTATCTCAATGTAGTCCTTTCCTGCTGAACTCCCACTAGGACTATCTCGACTATTAGGCCCCTGATACAGTGATATCTCAATCTGGGGTATCGGAAGTGAATTAGACCGCTTTCTAGGCTGCGGAATTGGCACAGAGGCTTCTTCGCTGATATCACGAAGCCTATTGTTGAAGTAGTGTAGGCTCCAGTAAACACCCTCCTCTTGCCAATGTGATATAAATAGGCAGCGCATTACTGCAACATCGAGGAATGTTGCAGCTGTTACGTCGTACTTCACTATATGCGGAGACTTTGAACCCTCATCAATGGAGTCCTTATCAATGGGAGAACAGATTTTGCTACTTCCCTGGAAGTCTCTCCTGTCATGACCTCTTTCACATACTTCAATTTTATCAAAATCAAAGCGGTTTGGCACTCTGTCTTGTCTATCTTGCGATAGTAAGGATTGTTTGCTACCACGGTTGCTCTGCTGAAGCAAGCTAGCATCGGCCTACAAAGAATTGTTTTATTGTATTAAATTAGGCTTGAAAAAACTGATTTATGTTTTTATTTTTTAATAAAAATCTAATGGAAAATTAAAATTCTTTTATATCTTGTAAAGTCCGTTTGTTAAGAAAGGCTTTTACGGTAGTTTAAAAATTAACGTCCAAGTTAATAGAAGTTTAGGCGTCATATTTTAGTTAGATCTGATATAAGGCTTGTAAGAGAAATTTAAAAATTCTTCATTTTTTTAAAAAGTCTTTTAAAATTATTAAAATTCAGAATGAAGAAGTAACGTCTTCTAAACTCTTTTAGATTACTTTTGATGGTTTAGATTAAAAGTTTTGCATGATAAAAAATTTATTTCTGACGCGTTTTCTTAAAGAACTTTTAAAAGAAAAACGTCTTAGCCTATTCGGAGTTCAAACTTTAGCAGCTTTATTAATTTTAACTCTTAATAAGTCTTCAAGAATTTCTTGAAAAAATTAGGGATTTTTTTTTTACAAAATTTCTCAAACCACCTTCCTACATGATTAGGCAGAGCTAATTAATAATAAAAATAAAAAGATTGTTTTGCCAGGTAATGTTTGCTCACCGTATAGAATGATTCCAATAAATTCTGGCCAGATGATGGAAGTCTAAAAATAACAACTCGCTCCTCCTCGACACTGGATGCCTCCTCGGGGATCGTTTCGGGGAAAGCACAGTCTTTTGGTGAAGAAATCCAATCGTCATCATGCTTTGGCAGTTCCGTTGAATACGAGAGACTCTGCGGTGAATCGAGACTCAGGGGAGTTGCTTCGGCCCCAGATTGTTTCCCTACAAAAAGACACAGACACAAAGGTAAGGTTGAGATTTAATAATTCATGGGGGAAATATGAATATTTCCTCACTGATGGGATATTCATCGGGAGACATTGTTGATTTGGGACTTGTTGGGGTGTACAACTGCCTCGCCCTCGGCTTCACAGGGGCTATGAAGCACGGCGCATTGGGTGCCCTATACTCCCACATTCCCTGCCACAGACGAATCCCATTCTCAAGGCGGAAATTCTGAAAATCCGACTCCTTGAGGTGATGTGCAACTGGGGCAAACAGGTAGACAAAGAGCTGCAAATTGAATATAAGATGTGGGTTATTTTTTGCCAAAAGAGGGGGTGGAGGAAAAAATTGCACAACCCCTCTTACCGAGATGGTGGGAACGGAAAATAAATACTGATGACTCTTGAGGGACTGCTTGTCCTGCTCAGCATCCGAATCGGCACATTCTTCGCCAGCATAGAGAAGAATCCAGTGCAGGGTGTAGAGTAATTTCGTTTCAGCAGCACCCAAACTCTGCAGATCCTTCACCCTTGGGAGGAATTTGGAGGAAAAGGTGGAAATTCAATGGAATTCCATTTTCATTTTGAATAAAGCGGTAAATGCTCTATTAGCACACACACTATGTACTTCTGTGGGTTAGTTTGTTCGTGATTATTTTATGCTTTGGGAAGGTAAGAAGGGACAGCACAAGGTAGCAAAGGTAAATATTTATTATAAAGTTTAGGGTAGTTTCTGTGAATACAGACGTTGATATCAAATAATATTAAATTCATAAACTCATGGGAAACTAAAGAGCTTTCAGGGGAATTTTGAATTTATGCAAAATCTATTATACATAACTGAAAGCTCATTAAAAATTCAAGTTTTCTCATAAATTTTAGAATAAATTTTATATTCTTTGAAATTCTATTTTGAATAAATTATTTTATTTAAAACAAACAATAGTTTGTAAAAAAAATATTTTTAATATTTTATCGTGTGGAAAAATTGAAAATTAATACCTATTGTGAAGAAGAGCTGCCGCACAGTGCATAACATGGGGTAGGGCAGCCTGAACGAGCCTCCATCTGGGAATTGCTTGCAAGGCTGACGTTAGCGATGGCGACAAGCCAAACTGGATGTTTTGCACGAGAACTTTTTCAAAGGACTAAAAGCACAAAATGTTACATTAATTTTATTCCGTTTTACACAATACCTATGTATACTTATGTATGTACATAAAGCTTTCCCAACAAAGCATAAAAAATTAATTTACCTTGCAAGCTTCCTTAAGCTCCTGCAGAAGGTTTCGCAAAGGGAAAGAAAATAAAACATTTATATTAGTTTGCGGTTAGTTAATTTCTTAAAAGGAAAATAAACGAGGAAAGTTTATTGACTAAAGTAGGTTTTGTCTTCTGGGGTTTTTCTTTGAATAACTTACGTGATGTCCTGGTGCATGTTGGCAAAACTACACCGCATTTTGTGTTTGTGTGAATGATGCGAGCAGAAAGCAGGACAAATACAAACATATTTACACAGATATTTACATAAATTTCTTTTTAAAAATATTAATTAGAATTTTTAAATCCAATTGATAATTTTTTTGAAATTGAAAAAAATATTTTTTTATGAATAGAAATCCAATTTTAAAAATTTTGTATTGAGTTTCACATAAACAGAGACTCTGATTAATTATAGTTGCAATTTTCATTTAAATTCATTCAACAATGCAGAAATTTCCAATGTGAGTGATTATTATATTGAATTAATTTCCCAAAAGGAAAACCACTGAATGATAAAAGCTTTTATTCCATTAAACAAATAAAACAGCACGTATGGTATTTTCAGCGACACTTAAATGCATGAAATTTTATACCAGGAGGGGCTTTTAATTCCTGAAAATTCAAGTCAATTCTTTTTATTGCATAATTCTTTTTTTTTTAGATTTTTAAAGATCATTTTTTAAGAGATTGATTAAGACACTGAGATTCAAGAAGTAGATTTAAGGTTTGTAGTGATTTAAGGAGCAATCAATTAAGCTTTAGACTGAAAGAAACTTTTTAAGATTATTAAAAAAAATTAAATATGGAATTTAAGAATTATTTTCTACTTTTAAATATTAGTTTTTTCTTGGCTAAGATTACAAATTAACTTAAATTATTTCAAACCTTTTATTTTAATTGCTTTCTTACAATTTAAAAAAAAACTTTTTTTTTTAAATTTCTAAAGGTTCAAAGATCTGTTTTTTTAAACTAATTAAATATTAAATCTTAATTTTTATTTGCCTTTTTGAGATTTATTTTAAAACTACCTTTCTCATTAGTTTTATTTTAAACGTTTAAAGCTCGAATTAATTTTTATAGCTATTTTAGGCTGAATTTTTGAGACTTACTGCCCCTACTGAAGATGGTATTTTTTTTCTATTAGGATATGATTATATCACTCCAAAAATAAAGAAATTTTAACAAAATATTGCTGAAGATTAGTTACCGCCAACCCTAAACTAGATATTTAAAGAAACCTATTTGAAGAATATTAATTTAAAGAAAAGTTTTTAAAGAAATTACGCGCCCCATCTGTTTCATATCGTTTAGTCCACCTTTCCTTTCTTTAGTTTTCAATTATTACGACTTGATTGTATGCTCTCTTTATGCATTAACCACCACCACCACCCCTGCTGAGGAAATTTCCATTGAATTGATTTCCTCCATTTGTGAAAAGCCTTTTCACATCATCCATCGTGAATACTCATTGCAAAATGACTTTATACAAAATTCACTGTTGTGATATGCGACACATTAACACCGAGAGGCAATTTATGTACAGCACATATTTATTAATTTGCACTCGAATGAATTTGCCCTTTATTACATGTTATATTTTGATTGGAACATCGAGAGTGATTAATTTTGCGATAGATAGCAGAGATTTTTTTGGCGCCTCTCTTCTTTTATCAGGTGTTGATTTTTTTGTTTTATACATAAACATCTCTTTTTATGGGAGATTTACATTTGTGGGAAATGGAAAATGTTTGTGACATGCAATCATACCATACAGCTGGCTTCGTGGAGCTTGCCAAGTTTTGGTCGAATAAATGGTGCAATTTGTCGCCAGAGGAATGTTTGTACCGGAACAGGAACACCCAGATCTTGCAATCCATCATCCATGGCGTCGGGAGTGAGGTTCTCCATTGCGATGCTCAGCTATTGGATGCTGTGTACATTAAAATTGCACTTAATTAGTTAATAATGCTCAACGATGCCGATGGGAACATTATATGCGATGAGTTCCGGGACATGGAATTGACACACATTCCGCAAGCGATAAAGCTCTCATATATCGTCGAATGACAATCAATTACATCGGCTAAGAGGGGGTGGTTGCGGAGGTGTGGGGTTCACTTCTAATCAATAATTCCTCACAATATATGAGCCTCAAGGTATAAGAAGAATGAGACGCAAAATATTCACAAAATTCACAAAAAATAACTTTTTTCCTCCAAATTCTTCCTCGGGAAAGCTTTTTGGAGCTTTAGAATGTACAAAAATCCCGGAAAAATGATGCTAAATTGCGATTTTTTGCACAAGAGAAAAATTCTCAAGTGGAAATCCAATATGTCGTCGGATGTAGGAGGAAAATTTCTAGGGACCACACGGGTGCTCCTTTCGCAGCTGGGGGTGCTTTTCCATCACTTAACCACACGCAACTGCCCACATAGTTACACTTTAACTCCAATTCCAATGAACAATCCACCTTTATTGGCCTTTGGGGGCAATTTTCACGCAATATTCCGCGCGCTATATTACCCGCGGACCCACCCACCATTTCACAAATGAGCTTGGTATTTGCTCAAATACAGCGATGGAAAAAATCATTTTTCACACAACACAACCACCCTTAACACCTCACAAAGTGCAAAAATTAGCCGTGGGGGTGCTTCCCTTACCTGGGTGGGGTGCAGAAGAAGGAAGAAAAAAAAGTGCGAAGAAGTTTGTTCAGCAATTTTGTCGCGCGAGTGGAACGGACACGCAAAGGGCTATGTCATATCACTCGGAGCCCCGTGATGGCGACTGAATCTGCTGGCGATAGCTCTCTGCGAAATGGGGGTGCTCTCGAGGAAGTATCGATCGGGCTGGATGATGGGATTCTGCGCCCTTATGGAGCCGGTATGGTGTTTACAAACAACAATCACGTGCGTGGCCACGTGATTCCATTGATAGCGCCCCACTTGGGTGGCAAAAGCACGTGGATGTTCATTCATACCCTCTGTTAATGCCATCCGCTCTCAAGTGTGGCGCCCGCGTATTGATGGCCCCGGCAACAGCATCGCAAGAGTGCAAAAAGTCCCCTCACCCCCAAGACATAAGACCAGTAAGTGGGATTCTCGCGAGAGGTTCAAGTTTCATGGGATTTCCTGTTGCACTTTGCTTTACAAATTAACAATTTTATGCTCTTGCATTGTTGTATGAATTTGTAAAATGCTCACAATGTTCTGTTGCAGGTAGGTTGGTTATAAATAATTTTAAAAGTTGATTTAATTTCTTCAACCATTTTTCTGCCTGGCTTGGAAAAGCCGAAGAGGAGATTAAGAAATAAAAATTAATTAACGAATTAAGAAAAAATAAAATAACTTTAGGAAATAGTTAAATAAAAATAAATATAATAGTTCATAAACAAAAAGAATACCTAATAATAAAAATTCATAGATAATTAAGCTTTGCAATTTTTTTTCTCAGCCCAAGGAGTCAATTTTGTTAAAAATCTTTTCATTTCTTGCAATTTGTGAATTACATAGAAGATTTTTGTTTGCTATTCTTTGAAAAATATTAATATATTCCATCAGTTCGTTTCCTTCCTTATTCATATGAAAAAAAACTTTTTCAGCATCCCCTTAAGAACTTTCTTAACTTTTTCGGAAGAACATATTTCTTGTTTTTTTTTTTATTTTATGTAATTTCATGGCAATAGAACGATTAAAAATATAAATTATCAAAATCTGACAACTATTTTAGTTGTAAGAAAGAAAATTAAAGAAAAGAATTTTTGCAGAATCGAAATGAAATTTTTAAAAATATTGTTTACAGTTCTGAATTCAGAAAAAAACTAATCAAAAAAGTTTTTTTTTTAAATCGAAAGTCAAGTAAAATTAAAGCTTTCAGGAATAAATTTGATATAGAAACATTATTTTCTTTCTCCCTGGTATTCCCGTTGAATTTATTGAAAAGTAGTAGAGGGCTTTCGGTGTACATAAACGTGAGGACATATTTCTGTACATGTTCTCAAGATGCAGGCTGACACATGGAGCATAAAATTGCATATTATCCCGTAGTAATAAATTGCCACAACATATTTAGTCCATTTCATTAAAATAAAAACACATCCAATTTGATTACGGTTGCTGTACTCGAACCGAAGGCTTCTTGGACCTAAGCCAGATACTATATTCATTGCCCCACGAACAGATAATCTCAGATCACTAAAAGATTATGTACATTGTTGTGTTGCGATTTCTCGACAAATCTTAAGAATATTCTCCTAATGTCAAAGATTTTAATCCATGTTTTGTTTTATCTGAACACTTTAATCTCCTAATGGCTCCAAATACGAAAAATCCATTAATATTATTCACCTTGTTCTCCAAATAGCAATTATAACTCGCTAAAGGTGTTTGTGGCACATTATTCGTCTCTAATCCTGGCTCTCTTGGAAAGGCATTAGCTTTCTCTTTGCAGGCGTGCCAAGAAATTCAAGTAATGGTATCCTCTGTCGTTTGTCTCAACTATTTTTACCCCATAACGCTACTAATACACAAATCCACATACTTTTCCCCTGGCACTAAGCCTATCATGTTTTATGTGTGTGTATATGTACAGTACATATATAATTTAAATGCGATTTTTCTTTGCATTATTATGTTGGGATGGGTCCCATAATTTACATTTTTGATATTAATTTGAAATATTTTAAATGAAATACCGCAACAATTAACGTCCGACTGTGCGTATTTAGCACGTTTTAGCCTGAATTATTTAGCCATAAGGAAGTGAGAAAATTGGCATTTTGATGAATATTTCATCAGCTACATATTGTCATGTTTTGTTTACCCATCTCTGCATTGTCTTTGCTCCTATCAAGAGAAAATATTCTAATGTTGAATCCAAAGTAAATGAACCGACAACAATGTTAAGATGATTCGCGTAAATGGAGACGCCTGGTGGTGTGATTGCCGGAAGGCATTTGCTCCTTTTTCGTCACCCCAAAACGCGAAGAGAACTCATCGGCAACTTTGAGTGCCAAGTCCATCTTAGCTGTGTGAAGAGCTGACTTTGATGTCGCCACTCCATTGAATTTCACAAAACGCCGTCTTATGGACTATTTTTGGCCGAATTGCTTGCTTGGCATTCCTCAGAAATGAAAATGGTAGCCGGTCAATTAATTTTAGCGAATATCGTCAATGAAGTTCCCTCGCTCATGCATATTTTGCGCGCAGTGCCAGAAAGAAAACTCCCAAATTTATCAATTCAATGGGAGTTTTGATTAACGATTATGGGTGGAGATTTAGATAGATTCACTTGCTCGTTGGAATCATAAATATACATATGTAAGTACATATCTATGCTATCTATCGGCATTTTGGCACACGACCAGTCATACAGACTCCAAAATGAAGATGTTTAAATTATTACAAAATTCTATATGAGTCATTTAGGTTTCTCCAAGTCATCCATAAAGAATTATTTTGATAATTTAATGATTTACTTTGAATTCTTTAAATAGTTTTGCTTTTTAATGAAAAAGGTTTTTTGAGCTTGTGTTATAATTAATTTTTTAAAAAATCCTAAAATAAGATATTAAAAAAAGAAAGTTATTAAAGATCTTAAAATTGTGATCATCTAAGAAATATTTCTTTACAGACTCAATCGAAGTTCTACAAATCAGATGCAAAGAATTAAAAATTGAAATTCCCATTGCAAAAAAGATTTAAAAAAAAATCAATAACAGTTTTTAAATATTAAAATATTTTTTAAAATAATTTCTTGTCAATATGAATTCAGTTTGGTTAGATAAAGCGATTGATAAAATCTCCATTCGTAGAAACGTCCTCACGTTGTATAAACCGACAGCCCCCTACTATTTCTCAATATGTATACTACAGCATGTTTTAACATAAAATCTCTGTGCCATAATTTTTTTTAAACTTCCAAATAATTTACTTAATTTTCTAAACATCCCCTTCAGAGCTAAATTAAATTAATTACTGACTAAATTAAAAATAAAATAAAAAATAAACCGTTGGAGATACTTTTGCGTGTGATGAGTTGTGGTGGTTTTCTCTCATGTCAAAAATATATTATTCGTTTCGGTAAATTGATAAAATCCTCTCTGGGTGCGAATGACGAAGCCAAACATCGCGACGTCGACCTCAGCGATGGTGGTTGTTTCCTCTGCAAATCCGCCACTCACACCACACCTCGCATAATCGGGCATTTTTTGTGCGAGTTAATTTTTCGTTGAAGGAATTTGGATCTGTGTCACGGCACCGAAATAGAACCAAGCTTTTGTTAGAGGAGATATGTATGAAAACCAAACCCACTGAATCAACTCCAGAGTTAGGCAAAATGCCCACACTGATTTCGGCTCTGGTGCACAAATTTGGGTGGGAGATATCCAGGGTGGGAGTTGGGATGAGAAAATTCTCACCATGTGCAATTTCTTGATGCGAAATAGCGCCCCTTCGGAAGTTGCCTAGATTATAATTTTGGGCTCTCCGCAAAAGTGAGGTGTTTTCGTGCGCTAAGAATCCGTAAATTCTTTGCGGACTTTTTAATAAATTTTTGACTTCATATTGTGGGACGAAAATAGCTGTATCTAAACTTGTGTAAATTTTCGCGATCCAAGGTTCGGTGTAGCAGGGAGTTTGCTTCTGTACGCGGCGCCGCGATCGCCTTCTCAGTTTGCGTCCCGACGTCTCAGCACCAACTTGATCCTCAGTTGAGTCCGCAGTTGTCCGCGAGAAACATCACACACATAGTCAACAATGGTGAGTCTCAAGCCTGGCCCGTGGGCTTCTCAGGGTTCTGATAAAAAAAGGTTTTTAGCGAAGAAATAAATCTTAGAAAAAAGTGCCTGAATTACGGATTATCCTGGATATCTGGACATTCCATTTCCAAACGGATTTCGAAAGCTTTATGTGATCTCTAAGTGTCCAATGGAAGAATATTAAGTTTCACTAATTATGTAAGAGATGGAAAGTGAAGTGAAGAATGACGTCTTAAGAAAAGATGAATTAAGGATCTGACCCTGAGAAGACCTACAAAGTCCTAGGACTTTAATACTTTTTTTTTTAAATATTTATTTCGTTCAACAAGGATTTCTTATGAATTTTTTTTCTCTTAACTTCCCTTTCAGGCCGACCTCAGTGCACGCGAAATTGAAAGTAAGTCCTCACACCCATATGTTGCTAAAAAGGACACATATAGGCACACTTAGAGGCCCCTAGTCTACACAAGGATACCCCTATTAGTGACAAAGTGAAATTTGATCCTGTGTAAAAATATGTTTGTGATTTTTAATTCGTCCGTGAGATTTGTACACGTAACATTCTATGTGGTTCTCTCTAAACGATCGTGAGCTATATTTAGACCCAGTTCATATAAGGAGCGCCAAGCAGTCAGCTAAATAAAGCCTCACGCTCAAAGTGCTTTCACTCTTCTTGAGACCTTTCGTGAATTTTTTCCTTCAAACTTTATAGTTTTTCTTTTTCACAAATTTAATTTTATTTCTAAAGAAGAAAAAAGTGCCTTCCAATGGATATCAGTGATTGTGGTTGAGGGTATAATGAGATTTTTTTTATTTGTGTGATAAATTCCAGGGGCGGAATTTGCCTTCTCAATTTACCAATCTGGTGGCGAAGCAACCATCGATGCCTACCTTATCGGTGATGTTTTGCGTGCCCTCAACCTCAACCCAACCCTGGCCCTCATTGAAAAGATGGGTGGCACGAAGAAGAAGGGTGAGAAGAAAATCACAGTCGAAGAATTCCTCCCAATCTACGCACAGGTAGGTTGACCTAGAAAATTTCTAACTGAGAAAATATGCTTTGAATGCGACTAGGAAAAGCTTTTAATGGGAATTTTGAAAAAAAAATCTGTTTCTTAAAAACAGTTCGAAAAAATATATCTTTTGGAGTTATAAAATCAAGAAATTATTTAATTTAAAAGATTTATAATAAATCGAATGAACGTAGGTACATACCTGACCTATAGTTCGATTTACAGCTTGAATGGTCAGTTCAAATATTCAGTTTACCGGAATAGAAGATTTTTTAAACATAAATACAAATCAAACAATAAGTTTAAAAAAGAAACATTTAGCATTAAAAAAGTGATTTAGGAATTTTTAAAAGTCTTTGATTTTTCTTATTACAGAATAATACTTTCTTCAGACTTAAGGTTTAAGTTGAGAGCTTATGTTTATCCTTATTACACAGAGTTTTCGATGTGAATTAAAACTTAAGTCTCAGATCTGTCTATACCATAACATTTCAAAGAGAAAATTAAATTTAATACATTTCTTGGAGATTTTAAAAATTAGGTTAAAAGTTTTCTTCGAGAATTTTTAGTGTTCAAAATTCTAAAAGAAGATATTTAGAATGTTATCAAGAAATTAAAAAAATATATTTATTTAGGTTTTAAATAAATAAAAGAAATAAGTTTACTTTATAAAATCTTTGTAGAAAGATAAATCAAATTTTTTCCGACAAGCTTCTCATAATGATTGAAATTTAAGAAATATAGGATGAAGATTTAATTTATTTTTCTTATTTAATTTGCAGGTGAAGAAAGAAAAAGATCAGGGATGCTATGAAGATTTCCTGGAATGTCTGAAACTGTACGACAAAAATGAGAACGGTCTTATGCTCCTAGCTGAATTGAACCACAATCTTCTTGCTCTTGGTAAGCAAATGAACCAACAAGATTTTTTTAATCAATTTCTTTGGGACTTAAAATTCAATGAGCTTTTTTACCCAAACAACAGGTGAGAAGCTCAATGATGATGAAGTTGCGGAAGTATTCAAGGACTGCATGGACCCTGAGGATGACGATGGCCAGATCCCATATGCCCGTGAGTAGTCAATTTTTTAATATATTTTTTTAAATTTTCCTCCCACAAAAAACCTTTTCCTTTGCACAGAACCTCTCATTTTTTAAGAAAAATTTTATTAAGCACTTATCTTGTTTTCTTCCTCACCATGTATTTGTGCACCTGCCCGTATGATGACCAATCCAAACCCCACCTACCCTTATTGATTGGATGCACCCTGTTTGATATCCTGGAAATTTACCCATAATTAGCATTCCTTAAGAAAATGATGGCTTAAGAAGTGGGATGTCCACCTACAAATATCAATACACATTTTTGCAAATTTCATCTTCAAAATCGTTTCAAAAGAGTATTCGTAAGTATCGCTGGTTATTCATCGATGTTGTGGCTGCTGCTTTCCTTCTAAGCTGTCTTTCTCATCGAAGTATGATTGAAATGATTTTTTAAGACTAGAACAGACAAGAAGAATTTTTTAGAAAATTCCTTAAAATCTTTTTTAGCTTTTTCTATTTTATCAATTACTTCTAATTAATAAAATATAAAACTTAAGACAATCTGTTCAAGTCTTAAAAAAATTAACGCAGAACATTCTTTTATGCAAAGCCTCAAGGAAAACCTTTTCTTGTTTTCTCAATACAAAACCAATACTTATGTGTTGAAAAAATCTTCTATAAATGCTCTTTTCGCTTCGTCTGCTGAAATTTTCCAACACACAATTTTAAAAAAATCTGATTTTTAAATTTATTTCCCTTTATGCAGCATTCCTCCGAAAAATGTGCGATGGTTGGGGAGCGAAAAAGGAAGGAGAAGCATAAGCGCCCAACAGGAGAATGACAATCAAAATGAATTTGTAAAGATTTAAAAAAAAAAGGAAAACAAGATAAAAACAAAAAATAAATATCAAAAAAAATTGTGACGCAGACCAACATCAATTCAGCAATAAAATCAATTCTTTTGCGAATCCTGAAGATCAACAAAAATGACATCGACCTTTATTATGTAATAACATCGGAGCATAATTAATTTAAAATAAATATTTTATTATACAAATGAAACCGTGCACGCAGAGAATTTTTGTTGTTAATAAAAAACCAATAGACTAATTTCAATTTAGTTTTTACATTGCGAATATTTACAGAGTTTTATTATTTTTGTCCATTTCCTTAAAAAAATTCTTTATATAGTTGCAGGGGAAGTTTAACAAAAATTGAATAAAATTGTTTTTTTTTCATAAATAATTAAAGTTTTAAAAAATTGCATTTGAATGATTTATTTTGGATTTTCTTTTGGATTTATTTTCATTCTATCGGCATTGGATTAATTCTAATGGAGTTTTTCACTATTCAAGATCAATGAAAAAAACTCATAGGGCCAATATTTAAATCATAAACGTTGTATTTTGTAAGGAGACCTTAGGGTAATGGGGTGGGGTTTAACAAGAATCTTATTTGAATGAAATTATTACTTTAAAATTTATTACCTTAATTATTAAGAAAAAAAATTATGTACATTACGAAAGCTTCTTAGAAAAAAATTATGTTCACTATGAAGGCTTATTAGCCCTTTAATCCTAAAGATAAAGCATCTAAATTGTCCAAGAAACCGAAATTTTATTTTCTATTTAAAATAAGACTTAGAAAATCAGTTTAATTTCTTTATAAATTTTTAGTTTTATAAAAAAAAGAAAATTTTCGTAAAATGTGGAAATTCAAAGAAAAAGTATTTTGACTATATACAATAAAAGTACCTACATATTAGAGCTTAATATTAAAGATGGCGTTACTTAGAACAAAATATATAATTTTATAGCACTCTATCAAAGTTTCTAACCAATTCAACACCATCTGCACGCGCATGATGGCAACGGCAAAGCGAGGGGAAATTGAGTTTTTCTTTCCCCATCCGTTTCTGTTGGTCGCGGAGGAGAACAATTTTCTCTCGTGGAGCTGCACATCAGTTTCATATCTCTGGCGGCTCAAGGCGTTTAAGAAGTGTGAAACCTGCTCGGATTTTTCCCAACACTTTTGCTGCAAGCTTTTCATTCAAACAATTTTGCAAATTTCATCTTTTTGGGGTGAAAAGTCATCAAGTTCTTGAAAAGTTTTTGTTTGTGAAGTAAAAGTGAGAATTCGGGTGTGCTTTGGGTGTGAAGAAAAAGCTCTCTCTGTGTGCTGTGAAAGTTTGCAATAAGAGGAAGTTTCTGTGTAAAATACAAAGGATTATTTGAGAGGACATCTCGTGAAGAGGGATACAGCAATGGCGGATGTTCGAAGCTCCACCGATGCTGAAAAGCTCAACAATTCCGTACCCCATCAGCACAATACAGGTTTGTTGAGGACTTTTCCAGAACTTTTTCATTCTATGCATTTTTTTATCAGGTGTCTGTGATTGTTTTTTTCAACGGTGTTATCATGGGAAATATTTTCACACAAAAGTGTCTTATCAGTGCGCTTTTTTTTCGATCAAAATTCCCGTGGCCATTAGCAGAAAGTAATTTAGATTTCTTCCTCGCGATGTGCAGTCAAAAAAAAACTTAAAGGCTTTGGGTGTTATCAATGTGTGACTGTCTTCCACTACCAAGATATGGGGGGCAATTAAAGATGAATATACATAAAATTTATGATTGACATATGAGCAAATTTAACTGATAAAAAAATCACACACAAGTCGGTCCTTCAAGTCTGGCTAATCGATGTTTTGGGTGCGCACACAATAATTCACCGAGTGTGACATCATTTTATAAATAAACAATGTCTTCAAGCTCGCCACACTGTGTTAAGTAATCGCATTGACGATCCAAAGGTGAATTTGATTAGCATAAATTTCATTGGACACACAAAATTTTCCTGGACGATATATCATAAAGCTACTTCTTCCAAAACAAGAAAAAACTATATGACAGAAAATCTCCGTAAAAGCTCTACTCTACCTGTAAATCACTCAGATGGAGCTTCTCTCCCTCTCTCAGAATCTCAACGCACAGTCGTAAAAGTTCAAGTCCGTTGATGTCACTCCTCTAATCTATCTTGAACAATATAAATTTCGCGGTCTATCTCATCGTGTGAAAAGTTGTGCAATTTTCACAGCACTTTGCATTGGAATTGGTCGTTCAACTTGTTGGTTTTTCTCCGATATTTTTCACCTAAATTTTCCTAAATTTGTGAAGCACGAGACACGATTTATTTGGTATTATTTTTATGGGAAGAAGCGGGGTGTGAAGCAACGTTCTGTAGGCTCGACACCCTTGCGGGTCATCAATCTGAGAATCAATAAAATATTTTAAATTCCCAAAAGCATGTTCAATATTTTAAAGCTCACATAATTCAGAAAAGTTGGTGGGAAAAGATAGAGAAAAGTCGTCAATTTAAATTGATATAATTCTTTAACTCTCTTGATGTTTATTAAAGTTGAGTTTATGGAGAAAATCTGTGGTGGTATGTTGCTGGAATTTCTGAGGAAATTTAAAAGCTTTTTCAAGTTTACTGTAATGTGAAATAAATTACCTTGTTTGCAGGGGTGTAATCAGGAATTAATGAGTCTATTAAAGGGGGTGGGTTCATAGTTTGTAAATTAGAAGTACATATTTGGTAATTTTTGTGTGATTCTAATTTAAAATGTTTTTTTTTCTAATCTTTTTCAACGTTTTATGTTCTTTAAATGTTACGAACAGTTGACATTATTTCCTTAAACTTTTCATTTCTTTTTTATTTTAATATTAAACGTTTTTTTTTCAACCGTTTATTTTTAAATTTTATTCGTGATCTGTTAACAAAAGGATTTCTTTGTTTTTTAACGTTTGACTTACATCTCCTCACGTGTCATGAACTTTTTTTAACATTAAAAATCTTTTTCTTTCTTTTCTAATGTTTGAAGTTTCTTCTATATCATTTGACACTCTTTTCCTAATTTTTAATGCTTTTTGAAAAGGGTGGAAAATATCCTAGCTTCTTGATATCCTTCATGCCTACGCTACTGATTTTTTATTTCTTTTTTTTCTCTCACCCCTCCCTAAGGTCATTTTTTATTTCTAAATTTATAAATTAAAAAAAAAACATTTTCATGGCTTTGTTTTAAATTTTTCTATGTTTAATCGAAAAAAAATAATATTTAGGCTTTTGTTTTGTAAACTTTTCTTACAAGGACTAATAAAAAAATTAATATTGATTAAAAACTTGAGGACAATTCTGAACCCTAAAACCATAAACGTTTTAAGAAAAAGCTTTTTCAAAATAAATCATATTTAATCAAGCATTTATGTCGACACGATGAGAAAAAAATGAACTGGAAATGTCAAGGAAAGCAAATCCTTTCGTTGTTCTGTGCATTAAATCGAGGGCGATGCACCTTTTGATTTTTTATGGCGTTTTTATGAACTCTGGGTAGGTGTTGGTCTTGGGGAGGGTTAATAGCAACAAAATGGGTCACTATGTAAATGCCGTGTTTACCGTGACAAATAACCAGAGTCCTTTTTCATGCTCACTAAATGGATCAATCAACAGTGTGTGGTGGGATATAAAAGTTTGTACAAAACTTTGGTTTATTTGATCTCCGATGAATCCATTATGTATGAAGGTGACACTGATGGATGTATATGATTGGATATGTTGCAGCCCACCTCATGATATGTCTTTACCTATGTCTCTTGACGTGTTGTTAGCTTAATTAAATACAGAAAAATGTGAAATCATTCCTTTTAAGGGGTTTTCATTTAATCAACCTGAATTAAATCGTTTCGTTGGTAAAGAAATAGCAAAGAAATGGACACTTTGAAGATGAATCTGTGCAATGTGTTTTTGGGTGATTCAGATCAATGTTTTGCGTATCGCCCTGACCACACACAGCACTTTCCCATGGCGCAAGAAATGTATTTAAATTTATATTTTTAGAAGCAGTCAACCGAAATCTGTAGCACAAAATTGGCAGCTTATCAAGTGCTGAGCCTCCCAAAAGCTTCAATCACAATACAAGCGTGTTTATCCCACCTGCTAAGTTAGCAGCAAGGCGAGCACATATAGTAACATTTTCACTCTAATGTGTGATTTTCACGAAAGACACATCAGCTGATTTGTGAAACCTTCACCCAAGAATTCCCCTCTTTCTCCCACCCCCGGAGAATGCAAATAAAAAGTTTTAAGGAGCTTTTTGGAAGTCAACATGTTTATGCATATTAACTTTTGCTGCAATTAAACAAATTAAATGCGCATTTAGCCATAAAATTTTGGAATGCAGTTCTCACCGGAAAAAAATTATAAAATCATCGATCAAACTCCACCACATCCGCTATATAGCAGGGATACCCGACAAATGCTATATCACGGTACTTTTGTATATCATATTGTTTGAACTCTCCGCGCTTTGGGGTAGGTTCACCTCTGTCTACTTCTTTGCTGTGTATTTTACCTTCCTTTGGGTGGAAAAAGTTTCAGTAGATGACGAACAGTCACCCCCCTAAACGCCCCCGTATAGGAACATTTTAATAAAACGTCTAAAACCATGAAAATGCAAGATATGAGTTTATTGATTGCCAGTAGATTAGCTTGCCATTTAGCTACCATATCTCTCGTAAATCACTCACCCGCAGTAAATGGGTCCAAAAAACTTATTTTTATCATTACACCCATCGGGTTTTTTTGTGCGCCTCAGAGAAAAGAAAAGAAGTTCATAAAAGCAAGATATTTGCGTGTGGGAATCGCGCCTTTTTTTCTCTCGTGCCCCAATAGAGCGCCCTTTGAAGTTCATTTTGGGAAAAAACAAACATTCCCACACTATGTACACTCAATTATATTAATTTGTTACCGTGTGCGGGTATTTTTGTTGTTTTTTTTGCATAGTCAGAAGAAGGTTTATTGTTGGAAATAAAAAGAGAGGAAAATAGAGAAAATTCTGGACATTTTTCATCAAATAGAATATTATATCATTCTTGGGTATGTTAATGAATTTATTGCATTATGCTTTTATGAGAGATAAAATTATGTTGTAGCTCTCACAGACTGGTGGTTTAAGTCTCGAACTGAGGATTAATTATTTAAGTTTATTTTTAAGCCATCATGAGAAGGTTTTGTTTAATTTCCGTTCAACGCTGATTTGAATTTAAATTATTTTCTTTTAAATAAAATTATCTTTAGGTCCTGAAAAATAAATAATAAGTAGGGGAGGGCGGGGCTAATAAAGTCACTTAAGGGTTTAGAAAAAGCTTAAAATATCATATTTCCTATCTAGATAGAACAAAATGATCTGAGAAAGAGTTTTAGGGCAAGAAATATACCAAAGAATTGAGCTATTCATTTCACTTTAACTATTTGGGAAATATGATATTTTGAGCTTTTTCTAAACCCTTAAGTGACTTTTTTAACCCCGCTCTCCCCTATTCAATTTTTTTTCTGAAACTTTACGATATTAATTGAATTTTCGTAAATATTACATCAATTCCTCCCTCATTAATAAATTATCGAGTTTATTGTCATAACAAATTTAATGAGATTTTTAAAAGTTCACGAGTTGTTTTCCCTCATTTTCCATTTTATTTTTATTTTTATCTCGTGTGCCAATAAAATGTCTTCAGCTCTAGTTTAATGACCTCTTTCAAAAAAAAATTTCTTTCTTCGAAAACACTGAAGCTCTATTTGAGAATGTTTTGAAATAGATGATTAGATGATTCAAAGTTGAGATAAAATGTCTGCGTTAAAGACCTCATTGTTGTTAATTAACAACATGCGTGAGGCATATTCAATGCATCTCTTCTCTAAGCATAAGTACACTCCAAATTGATGGGAACTGCACAAAAGTGCACCGAGTGCGCCTGATGTGAATATTTTCTAGAATTTGTTACAATTACAATCTAATGTGGAATTGGATGGAGAAAGTACAAAGTGACTCATTTGCATGATTATGAAAAAAATGCTCTAAAATTGATGGATTTCATTGCACTGACAGAGAGACACTGTCTGCGCGGAGTTTTTCCTCACCCAACATTAACAATTGCGCGAGTTTTTGATGAATTCCATTGAGAAAAACATTCTCTACCGGTTTTACGTGCAATTCCCCCATCTCAAGTCTTCGTTGGGATGCTGACTTTGCCTTATAGATGGAAAGTAATTAAGGCAAAATGTGAGCAATTCCACCTCATGAATCAATCAATCGATCCAAATGCGTGCGAGGCTCACAAGGCGCGCACGGAGCAAAGAAAAATGTGAAGCAAGAGTCGAATAGGAAAATCAATAACATGAAATTTTCTGCAGACTTTTAATAGATCAACGACGTTTTATGCGAAAAAAAATCCATCATTGTACCCAACATAGAAATTCCATCACGAAATAAACCCCAGAATAGCTTTTAATGAGGCAGATTCTGCACATAAAAAATTTATTGGAGGGAACAATTTTTTGACAAACATTCCGCGTCGGAGGATTTTTCTCCCTCAATGAAATGACATGGAAAATGTAAGGGAAATGCAATCAATTGCGGTTCCGCATTTGACAAATATTTCATAAAATTCTCAACGAGAGGCTTGACGAGAGAAAGGGATGTGTTGAAGTCTCTAGAATAGGGGATGATTTGAATATTTTCCCGGGGAAACTCTTGTGTGCATCCTTGTTGCCTCTCCCTTGTGGGATTTAATCACATTTGTTTGCCCATGGTGCGTTGTAAGTAACACCCTCGTACATAAAGTGCTGAGATATGTTTCAAAACACAGACCAGGGTGTGGTCCTAATAACTCTTCTTGCACAAACTTAAATAGGGTGCTTTGGATGATCAGTGGAAAGTGCTAAAAGGGAAATTTTATATACTGTATAGTTATGACAGGTAGGCACGAAATCACTCTACAATCCTTCGAGAGTGGATGGCACGTGCCAATGAACTTTTCGCTATTTTTAATTTAAACATATATAGAGAGAACCCCTCCCCCCCTTGTGATGAATTGGCACAAAAGTAACAGACATTTTCAATTTATTCCTTTGATAAATCATCCTTTTTGCCAACCAAGTGGTGCAGAAGAAATGGATTACTAATTGATTTTCATACCAATATTGTGAATTGAACACCTGCGGGTCGAATTGAGAGGATTTCCGGCATGCCATCAGGGTTCAATGCCCCCAAAGGGGTTGTTTTTGAATATATGTGGTTAATATATTATTCAGTACAAAAGAATTTTTGATAAAAATTCCATAATTTATTTATTTATTGATCCATCGTTGTTAACCAAATTCCTGAAGCTTCAAAATATGTGTATTTTTTGTATAAAGAATTTATAACTTGGAATTTGAGAGACATCAATAGTGCATGTTTTTTGGGTATTTTATAAAACATTCTAAGAATAGAAATCTATTGGAAAATGAAGAAAAATGCGGAGAAAATTTTTAAGAAGGATTTTCAAGTTCATAATTAAGAATAATTCTTAAATTCAAGTCAATTATTCTTGCAATTTGTGCTAAAACTTCCAAATATCTTTCTTTAATCGAAATGATTTGTTTTTTGTGGAAATGCTAACAGTTTACCTAATTTTTAGGGACAAATATGGGTTAAGATTATCAAGAGAAATCTTGATAGAATTTTTTCTTCTGACGCTTTGTTTTACTTTTTACGCAAACTATTTAATCTTAAGGGAACGTGGCCCAATTCGGACCTCTTAAGATCTTTTTCAATCAGCTATTACTTAAAACTGATAAAACTTTAAATGTAGAAAGCATTTAAAGCATTTAAGCAAAGCATTTAAGGAAGCATTTAATTGACTTAAAAATGGTACCAAATTCAAGAATATAGCTTTACATTTTCTAAGGGAACGTGGTCCAATTCCGACCTCCAAAGGTCCGCGCAGAGTTAGAAAAAATTGTACAAAATGAAAAACAATATTCTTAAATTTGGTACCATTTCAAAGCTCATTTAATGCTCTTTTAACTTCCATAACTTTGTACATTAAAAGTTTTATTAGTTTTAAGTAATAGCGGATTGAAAAAAGACTTAAGAGATCCGAATTGAGCCACGCTCCCCTACGAATTTCTTTACATGAGTTCCCTTATTACGTTCTATATATAACATTTCTAAATAATCGTTAAATAGTAAAACTCTGATAAAACAATGACAATTAATGCTCGTAAATGGAAAGATTTATTTACTTATTAACTCTGTATTTAATTACTTTCAAAACTATCACACTCTCGTGACACGCAATAAATAACCAAATTGTTGGTTTTTTCTTTCAATTTGTGATGGCCAATAACACGCTACAGTCGCAATTACACCATTAAGCAATTTTATTGAACATTTTGGTGCGCTCTGTCGTAAAATGTGATAAAAAAGCAATAAATTTTTGAACTAATTGAAGTAGAAAAATGTAGGGGAGACCGGGGTAAAAAGAGTCATTTTCGAATTTTCAAATGCCAATTTCTCCCAAGTTATAAATCGGAAAAATCGGAAAAAATTAGGGTGGCAAGCCCTATACACCTACAATTTTTGACAGTAATTTGGAGGTTATGTGATCAGTACTTTGGGAGTTAAAAAAGAAAATAAATTTTTGGCTCATTTCCCAAACTTTTGCGTATTGAGAAAAACGAGTTTTCCGAAGTTTTCCTTCAGCAATTTTCCAATCTGATAATTGTTCTCACTAGCTGGGTTACTACAGAAAACATTGCCAAGGTGTATTCTTCAATAACTTTTAATGATTTTTCTGAACAATTATTTGAATCAAAACATACCCCTTGGGGTAGATCGGGTCAACCCATGTAAATCATATGGGAGTTCGAAATTTTTGACATATTTTCTATCCATTTGTTGCAAAATGGCGTGTTTGAGAAAATCGCAAAATTCCTTGTTTTGTGCGTATAAAAGTGAAATTCCTTGTCGCGGATCAAAAGGTGAGAAGTTTAGCTATCAACTACTATCAATCTCTCAGGTGGAAAATCATTGGAAATGTCGGAAAATTCGACCGACTTTATTTAGCCAATTGGTGACTATATTTACCCGCCGCGTTTAAAAAAAGTCAGAAGCGGAAGGGTTTAGGAAAAGCTCGAAAACTCATATTTCCCGGGGAGATAGAGAAAAGTGGTCTGAGACAAAGTTGTAGGCAAGGAAATTTCCTATAAGAATGACCTATTGAGGAAATTTTCTTGTCCTTGGGGAATCCTGCAGATAAGGATTTATGCAAATTGACTTTTTTTACCCCGGTCTCCCCTAAACATGGAAGCCACAGCGCGTTGATCTGAAATACGCATTTTTTTCGTTTTGGTTCATTTTTTTTTTCGTCAAATGGGGACAGCGCATGGCGAATTCTTCAATTGTGCGCGTACCTCCGAAACAATGGATTTGACCTTTAACGACTGATTTATTTTTATGCAATGGACCCACTAATAACTCCTCTATGTGTGCTCCCCACAATGAAATGGGTTAACCATGATGAGTGCTTGAAAATGAATCTCTTTTTTGCCGGGAAGCTAAACAGCTGTGGGTGGGACAGACTCTTACTAAAGCTACACTGAGAAATTAAATGAAATCTCTCTTGAGAGATTTTTTTCAGCACTTACTCCGCGGCGTATTTGCATAATTTACACAAAAGATGAGTTAAGAGTGAAATTTTCGGGTGATTCTGTGGGTGTTAAAAAATTTAGCTACTCTGTGTTGAAGCGGTTGAAGCTAACACCGTGACGAATCACTTAAGATGAGCCAGATGAGCTCAAAAAATTTGTATTTATTGATGATCATCATCCTCTTGATGATGTGGGAAAGTTGTTGGTGAAAATCAATAGAAAGCCCATTAAGGGTTTTCCCAGGGAAGGGACGCAAAGAGCTCCAGAGCCCTACATAAAATGCCTTTGTTAGTTTAACGTGGCACCGCCCGGAAAAATTAATAACTGCAGTGGCTTATGTGGAAAATTCTCGTTTAATTGTCGTCTTTAATGAAAATGCGTTCCAGTTTTCTCGGAGCGTGTTTGCTAATCGGTGCGGTCTCTGTATTTGTTCTTTGTTATTGTTTTTCACACCATGGTGGGGATGGAAAATGGAGGGGAAAAGCTGGCGCAAGTCTCAACTGTGAATAATTTTCCTCTAGTATTTCTCTCGCGCCATCTATTGCAATCATATTGAGATTTTTATATGTATTGCATGATAGGGGAGACTGGGGTAGTTTGAAAATTTAGGTAGAATTTCTTCTAAACTTATTTTGTGATTTAATTTTAATTAAGAAAGTTCTGAAAGAAATTTTCTGTACAACCTTTCATTAAAACAGAAATGAAAATTTTATACATACAGTGTCGAGAAAAATAATAGGACCACCAATATAGGTTTTAAATGTACCCTTGACTTCAATCGCCAATATCTCAGGCTGTGGGAGACAGATTTTGAAAAGTGGCATAGATTCGGAAAGCTACATTCATCCCCTTTCCAACGATGGTAGATTTTCGAAAATCGGCCGATCCGTTCAATTTTGGTAGATGATTGAACAAAAAGTGGCATTTTTAGTATGGGTCTACTTGAGCGACTGTCAAAAATCAGCCCCTCAACGGATTTTGATCACCCCGGCAGTTTTGGACAGGGGAAGAATGTAGCTTTCAGAGTTTTTTGAAATTTTGAAAATTGGACACCCAGAAAAAAAGTTAGACGGGTTTTTGTGAGTGGTCCTATTTCAATAATTTAAGGGTTAAAATGCTTCCTAATTTACACAAAGTTTCATAACAAATTTTTATTTTTTTTTTAGGAAAAATTTATTTTCGCAAGCTATAAGCCTTTTAACTTTACTCAATTAAATTTAAATAAACACTTAAAAAAAATAAAAATTTACAAAAACTTGTTATGAAATTTTGTGTAATTTCACCCTTAAATTATTGAAATAGGACCACTCACAAAAACCCGTCTAACTTTTTTTCTGGGTGTCCGATTTTCAAAATTTCAAAAAACTCTGAAAGCTACATTCTTCCCCTGTCCAAAACTGCCGGGGTGATCAAAATCCGTTGAGGGGCTGATTTTTGACAGTCGTTCAAGTAGACCCATACTAAAAATGCCACTTTCTGTTCAATCATCTACCAAAACTGAACGGATGGGCCGATTTTCGAAAATCTACCATCGTTGGAAAGGGGATGAATGTAGCTTTCCGAATCTATGCCACTTTTCAAAATCTGTCTCCCACAGCCTGAGATATTGGCGATTGAAGTCAAGGGTACATTTAAAACCTATATTGGTGGTCCTATTATTTTTCTCGGCACTGTATATTTTTAGTTTTTATGAGCTTCATTTATCGCCCCCTTGGGTGGGCCTGGGGTGCAGTGGATAGAGCGCTTGAGTGCCCATCCAAAGGTCGCCGGTTCGAATACAGAACCCGGCAACGCGCCCCATCCGCCAACGTGCAATTAGATCACGTTGACCGGTTGGATCAGGAGATTGATACACTCCTATCCGTAAAATGGCCCACACGTGGTAGTATCTAGCAAGGCCGCCCACTACTTCTCCGCAAGGAGAACAACAACATCATACAGGGCGGCCGGCCCTGTTCCTATATGGGACGTAGCGCCAAAATATTTTTTATTTATTTTATTTATCGCCCCTAATTCCTTCCAATTCCCCTAAAGCTTTTTATTGAATGGGATTATAATTATTTTCTTTCTTTTCTCTCTTTTTAGGTAATCATGACAATGACTTGACCACAAAGTGGGTGAGTGGAAGACAACTGATGGTTTATTGATGTTGAACCCAAATTTCTACTCGATTTTCAGTGCTATGTTTTGAATATTAAATGTTTTTGTGTAAGAATGTGTAAGAACTCGGATATGTGACAACGTGTGACTCACAGTGGAAGGGGAAGAATATTTTTCCATTAGGGGTTGATAAATTTTGTAAATAGATTTCATTTTATTTAATAAAACTTAAATTTTTAAAAAATTATTTTAAAATAAAGGAATATTTAAATTAGTTCTAAAATTAATAATTAAAAAAAAAAAAAAAACAAAAAAGGCTTTTTCTTTACGATTTTAGAAGGTACTTTTTGAAAGCGATTAGCTACAGTTATTTTAAGACTCTAAACTAAAGCTTCGTCATTTTTCCGGACGATACTTTTCCACATTTTCTTTCCACATTTATGACTAATTTCACAAACGAATATTAAGTATTTTCCTCACAAAACGATCATAAAGAATCCTTATTTAGTTTGAGAAGGTACTAAATCGATTTTCACGGTTATTTCCTGCATTTTACGATTAATAAAAAATCGCCAAGAAACAAAACGATAGAAAACTGAGGAAATTTCATATTTTGGCGGGAAAACTCTGCAGAATTTCCTTGTGTCCGAAGTCTTGAAAGAAAAAATCTTTCAATTTCTACTCAATTTTAAAGAAAAGGGTAATTTAACCAGCAAACAGGACATTTCTTTTCAACAATCATCCTCCCTGTGCTTTCACCCTCCTGTTTGTACTGTCAGGACGCAAGCTCAGGGCATGCGCTACATGGTAGGATCGGTGGCGGCATCAACCATAGCCGCGCTTTGCTTTTGAAATTTCAGTCTCTCAGATTCCTCCGCAAGGACTAAACCAGTGTTTGTGCTTTCCTACCGACAACAGGTAAGCTCCTTCATCATCTTCTTCATCCCCTCACATGAGCTTTTTATCCCCAAAAAGCACAACAGTAGTCCACGATTGCTTTCTCACATTTACTGGCTTTGCTGCGCGTCCCATAAATGGGATTTCTTTACTAGAGAGATTATCAAGATTATCTACTTTCTTGATTCTCTGTGTGACAACAAAATCGATTGGAGCTTTGTGTTTTTCGGGGGTTGGTCCGTGTATAGGGCAATTTGAGCTTTTTTTCTTGTTTACTCGCCGAAATTGCTTTACATGGGGGGAGTTTTTCTTTATTCCATTGCGGAATTTCCCATCTAATTCCTTGCAAGAATTTTCATTCGGGAACTGTTCTATGTAGATTCCTAATACCTGATAGTTCATCATAAGTTCTAATTGTGACAGTGACGTCAATGAACTTGCGGTCTAAAGGTCTCTTTGGGTACGAATAATGAATTACAGTGGGAGCTTGCAAGACAGCCTGTGCTTTTATTATTCGGGTAGAGTAACTTTCTTGCTTAAATAAGTAAAAGCTGCACAGCAAGACCACACTGTAATCGTCCCTTGGGCAGCTTTTCGATTTATTTATAGAAAAAACTAGCCACAGACTGTAGTTATGGTCTGTCTCACCGTATATGTGTGTTAATACATTACTTAGCAATTATATAGAGGGTTTTAGTTGCTTGGAATTCACGTAGAAATCACGATAATTGATGAGTATTGGATACCCCGATATGTGTGGGGGATGGGATGAGGACAATTGAGGTCATTTGGAAGTCATTCATGGCTTTCCGATGGAATTTCTTGAAGAATCCTCCGCGATAGCGTGGCAAAGAATCCGCCAAAAAAAGGATGAGCTGTGTAGGTGGAATTGCCGTGAAAAATTGGCATGAATTTGTTTACATTGTCAAATGAAATTGAGGTCAGATCCCATGTGTAGAGCTTCTATTTCATGTCAAATTCCATTGGCAAATATTTCGCCAATTTATTGCAAATCGATCTGGCTAAAAGAAGTATATTGTGCTTTACCAAAAGCTTTCTCCGGCATACAATGTCTGAACTTTTATGCAAATTGCTAACTCTGTGTGAGTTTTATTCGTTTTTTTTTCTTTCGGCTAAAGAGCACACTAAAAATTGCTTGAGAGCGATTAAAAGTTACTCATTTTGGGGGTTTATTTCAAGTGGTATCTGGTGCTCTACATAAAGTACTAATGAACTCTCGAAATGTACGTTTTTTTTTCCCAAAACTTTCCCCTCTCTAGAATCGACTTGCTCCAAATAAGTTTGGGGGGCGCGCGCGTTTTCTCGACTGATTTATTATTCAGAGAAATTATTATATTTAGATGGGAAGGGGGACACAGGGGGGTATACATATAAAATTTCCACTATTACTGATTTCTCGAGGGGTCTTCCTTTACCAAAAAATTACATTCTTAGCTTGTTTCGCTGTGTCTTCCCTCCAGAGGTGGGAGTTGTCGTTTTTGCAACGGCGTACGGCGGAAATTTTTTCCATGAGGCGGCTCTTGGACTCCTTTTAGTGTCATTTTATCGTAAATCTTGCTTGTTTTAGGGAGTTTATCGTCTAATCAACAAGCACGATAACAAAAGAGAAATAGTTTTGACACGAAATTATTGGTCAATTTGTTTTACTAATTTTGTGTTTCCGAGAAAAAGTTTATTGATCATTTAAGAGCTTTTTTCTCGAGTTTTTGGGAGAAAACTTTTACTTTTCTGTTTAATTATAGTGTGGGAAGAAATGGGATTTTCACAGGAATTTAGGAGTCTAATAAAAATCAAAGAAAATTATTTTTTCTTGATATTTGTGTGTATGGTTAAGAAACTTGTTTCCTTCATATCTTCTTTCTATTGAAATTTTACGACATATCGAAGACATTTGCCTACTTCATCAGGCCTACAAATCCTCTGCCTCTTCTGCTAGTTATGAGCCATAGAAATACGTTAGAAAAAGCTCCCAATATTTTTTTAAAATAATTTTCTAACTTATTATTTTATCTGAATATTCTTTACATTTTTAACCTTTGAACTTAAATACCCAGAATTTATAGGAAATAAACTAAAATTATCTTCTAATATTACGTCAAATCTGCATTGAGATTTTTTGTGGTGCTCCGCTGTTCAATATCATCTCCACTTATTTATTTCAATCAATGTCCATTTACAATATTTCAACACTGAACCTCCGACCTTCAGACATATAACAATTTCACCAATAAAACTAAAATTATATTTATAACATGAAGGTCCTAATCGTTCTAATATATTCAATTCAAATAGTTTTTTCCTTAACCCTCGTTTATTTAAAAATATTCTACTTTTCCAAGAATATCCTTTAAATTTTATTTTGTCTCAAAATAACATTTAAATAGCCGCAAGATCTTGAGATGGCTCCTACTGGGGCGCGTGAATTCAGCAAACGAGATGGAGACGCCTGGTTGTATGGAGGGATTTTGCGTTTCAATTGTAGAAAATTTCACTGCTTGACGCTATTGCTATTTACCAGCGTAAATAAATGATATGGCGAGGGTGAAAGTAACTATTTCCGTCTGAATCACACTAAAAAAATCAATAACATCATTCCTGGCGAGCTTTTCCATTCAATTCTTACCCTCCCCCACGCGGCAGAATAACAATTTTCACTGCCGAAACGTGCCCCTCCGGAAGTCCCTAAGAGATAGTTTGTTTGCTGAACTATGTGTTCAACTATTTCTTTGCTCACTTTGTGATTGTCACGCGGGGATGGATAAATCCGTAAGAAGAGCCTAAAGAATTGAATTTTGCTCAAGCAACAATAAGAAGACAAAAAAAACATTTCAAACTATAGACGAGCTCGGAGGATTGATTGTTGAGGCAATGGCCTATTTTTAGCGGAAATATTGCATGTCACCGTGTGTTATGTTTTCGTCTGATACGACATTGCGTTTGTGAAAATCCACCTAAAGTGCCTCATTGCTATTTGCCAATATTTTGCATCTATAGGTATCGCGCATTGTGAATTTTACGATCGCTCAACTCCTCATTTTGCGTCCCTTACCCTTTGTGGTATTTTTATAACACAATATATACTAAATAATGAAAGTGGAAAAAAAGAAAATTGTAGTGCAATAAAATATGTAATAGTTATGCGGGGGCCCTTGAGCTTATTTTTTCTTCTTCACCACAATTTCGCTATGACGCTACCAAAATGTGCAAAATTGTACTTAAAATGGGGGATGAAAACAATTTGTGACTCAAACACGATGGCAAACACGATAGAAATCTAACTAAAAAGTTGACTTTTCAGAGAAATTTAAGGAATTCCAGCACAATGGCCTTAATGATGGGGATTTCTAATGCATTTCCTGAATGCCTAATGGGGGTTGTTAATTTTTTTCGCGATGATGGGAATTCTTTAGGGCTTTACATAACTTTTGCATTTCAATAAGGTGATGATAATTAAAAGGGATGTGGGAAAATTCTTAATGTGTTCTACATAGAATGGGAAAATTTTATGGAAATTATTGATACCTATATTATTATGATGTTTTAATTTTTTTATAATATTTCAATTCACTTGAAAATTTTTTGATTTCAAAAATAAAAGGAGTTTATTCATTTTTATACCGAAAAAAAAACTGAAAATATTCTAGAGAACTATAAAACATTAATGAACATCAACATTTATGGAAAAAAAAATAAAATGTATGTACATAACTTTTCAAAAATTCCAGATGGCTTTTTTAATAAAATTCTGCACAAAATTGGTTAAAAAAGAAATTACAATACCTAAGCTCAAAATATTTTGTATTTGTAATATACCCTATTCCTTCCTAAAATAAAATAATTATTAAAATTATTTTTTTCTTATTTTGAATAATAAAAATTATTAAAATACAATTTTAAAAAAACATCTGTAAATAATCTTAGATTATATACAAATGCTTACAAATATTTTGCACAAAAAAATTTCATCTATAGAGTATTATTGGGGCTCCACTGCGAAACTCTGCTGTAGATTTGCATTAGAACTTTATCTATAGAATAGAATAGAATTTACATAATAAAAGAAGACCGCTATCAAATTAATTCTTTAATTAGTTTCAAATGTAATTCTGAAAAAAGTTCCCTCAATCAATAACATAGAAATTAATTAGAAGAAAGACTAATTCTTGCTTCACAGGTCAGGGTCAAATTTTCAAACTTTTCCCACATTAGAATAAAAAAAATATTTTGCAATTTGAATGCATTTAGCATTGCAAAAGAAATTTTAATAATGACAATTTTGTCGCTAAAAAAAATTCCAAAATAATATTTCCTCAGGAACACTGCAAAAGAATTCTGTCGTCTTCAATAAATTTGTGCTCTCTGCGGGTTCCTTTTGCAAAAAGCTCCCATACAATTTCATATTGCAGCGAATCATGCAATTATTTCAAAAACTTTTCCCTGTGGCAGGGTACACGCGTTACTTAAAAAAAAAACTTTCAATTGCTAAGTGGAATTGTTAAGGAGCGTGCCCACGAAACGCGTGCTGGGTGTTGGAGTACAATTTGAGGAGAAAACTTTTAGCCGCACATCGGAAAATGTGTGATTGAATTTGACAGAAATTTTCACTCCTTTGTGCAATAACTCAGGTAGTGTCTGGAAATGTTTCTAAAAGAAGGGAGTGGGGGTGGGGCTGCGCTAGAGGGCATTTTCATTAGGTAAAGTAGTGCTAAAGCGGTTACTTGTTGAATGAAATTGTGTGTATGAATTAGTTGATTATATACGCTCAGACACATTAATATTTTTCGCATATTATGTAGGAGATCACACGAAAGCTTAACTTTAATTTAATTAAGTAAATTCTCCCCTGTAGGAAAAAAATTTGAATCACGAATTGCTCATTTACAACATGTTATCTGCCAATATAGTAGCTTTGCGGCTATGGTATCCGTAAAAAATGGGTCACGAAGGAGCTTTTTTTGCGCCTCTCACACATTTTTCGCATATTTATCCTGCAGAGAAAACGGACTCACGAGTAATTTCAGTAATGGACTTTCTTTCATTCTAATGTAGACCAGCGAAGAAGACGAACCCCAAAAGTGTTGTTGAGCAAAACATTCTTTTGAGTTGAGAAAAGTGAAGAAGAAATTTTTGTTGGAATTCACGAGGAAATTCCCCTGAAATGTGCAAGAAAACTCAATGAATTTAAAAGTGTTTTCAAGGAAATATTCATTAATTTTGGTGAAGTTTTTCTAAAAAAAAAATAATAAAATGGATGGAGAAACGGTAAGCCAGCCATTTACTTTCATTTTCATTTCGCCACAAAGGCTTTCCCGAGTGATTTTCCAAAATAGTCTGACCCAAAAAAAAAATACAGAAAGGGATGTTTCTGACACTTTGGGAATTCAGGGTCATTATTCGCTGTACATGGTAATACGCTCTTGTGGTGTTGCTAGGAAATTTATTTATTTGTTTATTCATATTCCAATTTATTTTCGAAATATTCATACTATCAAATAAATCTTGGCGCGAGGCTACGCTGCGATTTACAACGTTGGGGAACAACAAGCCACCACCATTGTACGCCCTGTCGTGCCATCCACCTCTGCGTTTATTTACTTTTCCGAGCACTGCTGAAGGGCTCAAGACAATCCCCTTTAGCTATAGCGCTTTCAGAATCAATTATCACGCACTTTCCTCTATTTTTTTGGCAACTAGCCAGGAATTTCTTCAAGGATTATCCACCACAGGGGATGGTTTGATTTTAGGGAAAATTTGTTATCTAGAAATGCCTTGAGGTATGCTCCCCATTTAGGGTAGCTAGACCTACTTAATTGTGCTAAATTGAAGGCCATGCGTGAATTAGTTTCTTTTCAATGGAATTTTCACGAAGATACAGTCTGTTCAATTATGGAGATAATAGAAAAATTGTGAGTCAAGTCTGTTACCCTAGCTCTCTTAATTTTAACCTTAACACACCCTTATTGGACAGACTATGAAGATCCCATTTGCCGCGTAGTTTTTGCACAATGGGGTAAAATAAATATAAGAAAATATGCGGAATATTCCATTTTCTTGCTTAAATAAAATATATCTTTTGGGTATAATACAATTTGCATGCTTTGGGGTCATATCTTTGCGCAAATCGTTGGGAGTTGTCATAGAATTGGATGAGAACACCCTCAGTGAAGTGGATGGATGACTTTTCAATGGGTTACCTGGTATCACGTGCTGGCACAGAAAATTGGCATTTTGCAGCACAACCCCTAGTTTGGGGGGTGAAATTTATAGCTACCCCGAGACCTTGTCGCGCTCAATCACATCAATATTTCGTAATCCGAGGTGGAATCATATCACTGGCGCGTGGTTTCAGTTATTTAGCAAATTTCATGATAATAATTTCATTGAATAAAGGGCAATTTCTGTGACAAGTAACATGTCCAGGAGAAACCAAATTTGGGTACTACATTGGCAGTAATGGCTGTCATTATAGGTCTCAATATTATTTAGGATTAATGATGGCAAAAAAAAATCCGAGTGCCATCTTGAAATGCATAAAATATTTTTATTTTACATTTATGCTGAAAAGATTCAGCGGAATCCTGCGCCAAGGGCACAGTTTCAAGCTGCACAACCGCCGCAGCAGCAACCCGTTGCACCACAGCAGCAATTTCCGTATCAACCGCCAGTAGGACCACCTAGCAGTGGAGCACCTGTACAGCAGCATTCCTATCAACAACCAATACGACAGGCTGTTCCACCACCAACTAGTGCTGCTGGAGGAAATCCAGGAGTCACAAACTTTGCAGGACTTCGTCAGAATATTCCACAGCAAGGGAATCAACCACAACCGATACGACCGCAGCCGCAGCCTCAGCAACCGCCTCAGTTGCGACGACTCGACAGTCAATCGTCTATTGTGAACAATCCTCCGACTTCGGCTACCCAACCTAGTCCCCAAAGTGCCCAGCCACCGCCTGTTCATACAGCTCCCTATCCTAGACCAATCAATCCACAGGCTCCAGTTCAGCAGGCAGGAGTTAGACCTCCGCTGCAGCAGGGTTTGATTCAGAGACCACCTAATTATCCACCTGGGGTGGTTCCTGGTCAACCACCGAGACCACAGCAACCCATTCAGGGACCTCCAAGGGGTCAGTTTCCACAGCAACCACAACAACCACATCAACTACAACAACAACCGCTTCAGCAGCCCAGACCACAATTTATTCGACAACCAGGTGCTCAGGTACCTCTTCAAGGCCCTAGGCCGGCTTTTGTAGGCCAGCCACCACGTCCAATTCAGCCTCCACTAAGACCACCAGGGGTATACCAGCAGAATCCAATCCCATCAACAATGGCGTCAGAGGTAGCAGCTCCACCGAAAATTGCAGAAAACCCCCAGACGCACCTTCAGCCTGGACACAATGATGACGATGATGTAATTATGGGGCGTATGCAAACACCCTCCTATTCTCCAGTCCCTCCAGTACAATCCCGTCCTGCCTCAAGTAATCCCTCCTCCGTGCAGAACAGCAACAATCCGGCTACAACAACTTTCGGTGGCAATCAACCAGCTACAACAACTTTTGGCGGCAATCAACAACCAACAACGACATTTGGCAAAATCTCAGACAACAAAGCTCCCTCACCACAGCCTCCACAGTCAACATTCCAGCAACCACTACAGAGGAATGATAGTCAGCGTTCAATTCCATCTAGGCCACCGTCTGTTATTGAGAATACAAAGCCACTGATTCCGGAGACAAATGGAATGCCGCCGAAACCTACGTCGAATTTTGCAAACTCATCCGGTCTTATTAGATCAGGAAATCCAGAAGCTCAGCCCAGACCGAAGCCTCCGGAGCCAGTTCCTGTAGCTCGTCCTGTAAATCCTCCCACAACCACTATTAGATCCACAGATTCCACACCGCCGCAGCAACTCTCAGCTCAGCCATCTGTAGAAGACACCACCGAAAATAACATGGGACTAATGAACAAGACAGCCCCTCAAGTGCCCTACAAGGAAACCTCTCGACCACCGGCAATGCAGCAACAACAACAACAACAGAAACCTGCCATGCCCACTCAGCGTTCTGAAAGGGACTTTCAGCGTCCCGAGAGGGATGTTCAGCGCACTGAAAAAGAGAATCAAAGGGATGTGCAGAGGCATGAGAGAGAAAGCTTCTCAACGCGCGGAAAAGCATCGATCCCTGACAAGGAGCCAACTACAGCACGAAGACCTCCTCCTGGTTCTCTAAGACGTGCATCAACTAGTAAGATTTTTATGAAGAAATTAATTTGTTTTTTTTTTAATTAATAACTGAAAATCGAGTAGAAATTGTTTGAAAGTTCTTTTGTATGACTGAGAGTGGGTTTAATGTAGGAGTTAATTCTTTATTCTAAATTAATTTTCAAATCTTTTTCAGAGGGAGACAACGACAGTGGTGTAGATGAATCGACACAAGGCAATGTAAGTTTAGTTTTAAGGAACAAAAAGTTTAAAAAAAGTTGTGTAAAAAGCAGAATTTTAAATAGGTAGCGTAAATAAACTAATCTTAAGAAGTTTTTAGACAAAATCGACAGCTCATGTTAAGACTAGATTCTGTTATAATATTTTTTTCAATTTAATAGTTCTTCTTATTTATAAATACTTTTCAAAAACAATTTAAATTAAATGCAGAAACTTTAAGACGAAAAATTAAAGGTTTTACAGGTTTTTTAAACTAGATCTTTAGAACTTTCCTAATGAATTAAGAATGCATTTCTAGGATCAGAAAAATATTTTTAAAAAAAAATATTTCATTGCAAATAATTTTCCAAAATCATCTTGAATACTTCAAGAAAATATTCAATAAAATATTTTCTCTTGGATGTCTCTTCAAATATAGATATATTCTACGTTGAATATAAAAAAAAAGATTTAGAGATGAGGAGCAAATAATAATTTTACGATAGTCAATTCAATTGTCATCCACTGGAATAATTTTCCGCTTCAGAAAATCCCAGGCGTATGAATAGATCGCAGTGAATTTTTGCAAATCAGTTGCAATCGTGATTTGGGACTCTCAAGATCACGATCGGAATTAAATGTATAGGAGGAAGAGACCCAAAATCATCAAGCATAGAGTTAAATTCAATTTGCAGAAGGTTTAAGAAATTTTATTTTCGATCTCATTTTTGGTTTTGAAAATGTTATTTGTGGCAGGATAATTAAATGAAGGGTGTGTGTGTTTGTGTTTAGGAACGCAACGGCCCAGGATCTCCAGGTTCCCCAGTGAAGTCACCAACAAAGATCCCGGGATTGTCCCGTCCACCAAGTACTACGCCCTCCATCAAGTCGCGCAGCACCTCCAAATCACGTCTGACCGATAAGACCCCAGACGCGGAGCCTCAGATCAAAAAAGGTATTGATCTGTAATTCTTTTAATTTACCAAAATGATCCTGTTCGTTTACCGCGTTGTTTTGTCTCTCGTCCTGGAGCAGTCCCAATGAATAAGATTCAAGTGGGCGGGGCACCATCACCAAATCTCAAAGCAGTCAAGTCCAAGATTGGTTCATTGGAGAACGCGAGCCACAAGCCCGGTGGTGGAAATGTGAAAATTGAGACGAAGAAATTGGACATTAAGGCTGGTTCGAGGATTACAGCAAAGAACGATGCATACCAGCCTGGAGGAGGGGATAAGAAGGTAATAAAGATGCCTGACACTGACCCAAAAAATTCTCCTCAATTTCCTCACCCAAGCCCCCGAAAAAAAATTAATTAAACTCAAAAATAACTCGCTGTGAGGAATAATTTCCATTCGGGGCATCGAACTATGAAATTGAGCATTATTTATTCTTTAATATCATTTTTCTGTTGTTTATATGCCACACAAAGTGACGCACATTGAGAGCCTCCTTCCTGTGTGCGCCATCGATTATGAGCTCCAAAGTAATTCACATTGGGATTATTTATTGGCTCTCTGTTCAATGAATGTGGACGAGAAATCATAATTTATGCTTTTTGTTGAAGATTTGCCCCCACGACTGAAGATTGATTTTTTTTAATATTGAAAAATTGCAGAAAAATAAATATTTGTAATTGCATTAATGTCAGGAGGAGCTTTAATGGAGCTTTAATGAACATAAATCATATTTTTTTGTAGTCTATCAGGCTTGTCAATGAAGTTGATTTTTTTTTAAATTTCAATCTGCATTTTATTGCATAAATCATTAATAAATCTTTCGCAAAAAAATTCTATTAATTCATTTAGGATCAGGAATCTTCTCGTCATATTTTTAAGGATGAAAACCAAACATAAAATAGTACATAAAATCAATTTTTTTTATTCAATTAAATTCAAAACAAATCGATTGATTTTCCAGAATAAAGCATAAAAATTTCCCAGAGATAAGATTATTTCTTATCACAAGTAAATCAATTAAATTCAACAGAGCTCTAAAATCTCAATTTTCCTGCATTATTGCAGATTGTTCAGAATAAGCTACAGTGGTCCGCAAGATCCAAGATTGGTTCCCTGGAGAATGCTCATCACAAACCCGGAGGTGGGAACAAGAAGATTGAGTCGCAGAAATTGGAATTCCAAGCCAAGTCCAAGGTGGGCTCAAAGGACTACATTAAGCACGTTCCAGGAGGCGGAGATGTTAAGGTAGGTTGGTTTTCCGGGGGGATACTTCCGCCAGGAAGTCGCATGCGGATCCCATGAAGGATTATTGAGGAGCGCATGCCCGTTTTGTGAATTGATTTTGTGAGCAAAAAAAATAATATTTTGAGCTTCTCGATGACTGTGGGGTGAGCTTGATGGTTATGCAGAAATTTGAAGCAAAAAAATGTGGAGGCGGGTTGATCCCTCGCGGATCACCAGCTGCCGTGACCAGGAATCGAACCTGGGCTTTCTCGGCCACAACGAGATGTCATGACCACTAGACGATCACGGCCATTTGGGCTCCACACACTCCGCTGTCCAGCAACGGTGGTCGAGTTAATTGACCGCCCGTTGAAAGTGATGAGAAAGCAAAAAACTGGAGCGAAAGCAGAATGTGGGGCCCAAACCCAGAGACTCCCCACAGTCATCGTTACGCGGTAGAGAGTCGCGGTTCTCCGCCTGAGAAAGCCCAATCTTGGGTGGAGTTTTGATGCGCTCGCGAACGGAATGATGCATGGTCGTGGCTGTGATAAAGACAGTGAGATACCCGCCTGATTTGTTCTTTATCTCACTGCCAAGGTTCCCTTTTTGAAAATGCCTCTAATTATATATTTTTAAAATTTAGATTTACTCGCTATATATCTTTTAATTTCCTCCCTCTGTAATTTCCTTTGATTTTTTTCCTCTTAAAAACCCTCCATTGCGTTTGATGGTTGATGCTAATTTATTTCTTATATCTCAATGATTAATGTGCAGATTGCTAATGATGAATATGATGATGATTATGACAGTGTAAGTATTTTTTGTAGAGGATTTTTTGCGTGCCAAAGAGCGTGGTATACATTTTTTGGCAAAGTTGAAAGCTTTTGCAATCGCGATGAAGAGGATTTTTTGTGCACCTTTCGATGGCAGCTTCTGTAGTGTCCCCTATCTTCACTGTCTTTGTAGTTTTTTTGTGTCTTTCTATAAAATTGAATTTTCTTATCTATCCCAAATGCTTCTTTCCATTTCTTATCTTTACATTATTGGTATGTAGTGATACAATAAGATATTAACATAATAGCCTCAAATTCCCCAAAAATAACATAACAATGAAATACAAAGAAATATTTCAGGAGCAATGGAGACATCTTTGAAAATCTAAAAGGGGGTATTCATCTGCGGAATTTTATGGGTAAGGAATTAAATATTTGGAATTAAATTTGTCTATAGGGAAAAGGAGGGCAAAAAAGTCACTCAAGGGATTGGAAAAAGCCCAAAATATCATCAAATGTCCAAAATAATAGAAGTTTTTAACTTTTTCTTGCTAGAAAATTATATTATTAACAAAAAATATTAATTTAAGCATCAGAATGAACAGAATTTAATCTTTTATTTATAAGTATTTTAATCCTAAGTATGCCACGTGTGAAGTCTCCAAGTACATAAAGTACAATGAAGAATTTTCCAATTTTACAGATTTAAAAAAAAAAAAAATTAATGACTTCCTGTTACAACCTAAGATATCTTTTGTTGATTTCATGAGAATAATTCTATTTTTAGAAATATTTTGAATTATTAAAAAAAAATGAAGAGCTTTTTTACGAATTTATTAGCCGTAAAGTGAAGAAAAATATCTCAAAATTTTTGTTTTTATTATTTATTCAGTGAGATTGATCAGTAAATTATGATTGTTTTTATGGGAAAATCTAAATATTCATTAAAATTAAATTTAAATAATCAAAAACAGTTACGTTAATTTTTGAAATTTCTTTTATTACAATTTAAAAAAAACAGACACTTTATTAATTGAATTTAAGTGAATTTTCTACACCATCTTCTAAGTAACGATGGAACTTTTATCCAAAACGGAAACAATCAATTCTGTGGTCAATCAGCGACCCCCCTTAGTGTACGAAAGGTTAATATTTTTAAATAAATATTCCGAATATTTAAATTTATTGTACAAATTCCGCACCGATGAATACCCCTTCAGCTGATAAAAAAAAATTTCAAAATGTACTTGATGTAATGCATTGCTCGTCTTTCAGATCCAAACTCACAAGATCGACATTAAGGCGCAGAGCAAGGTGGGTTCATTGGACAATGTGAAGCACAAACCCGGAGGTGGTGATAAGAAAATCTTCGACGATAAGGACTACTTGAAGAACATTGAGCATCCCATCACGCCCACACCACCGAGTCAGGTAAAAGATGAATGTGGCGAATAAATGGCGCGCATTCTCTTCTCTCTTTCCTCACAAATCTCTACTAAAGCATTTTCTAAACACACGGAAAGATGCCCATGAATGGCTAAAATATAATGAAAAAATAAATAAAACACAAAACACACGAAATTAATATTTTTGCCTCCAAGAAGAAACTTTGGGGAAGTTGAGATTGTAGTTAGAAATTGTAAAAGACAATGATGAGACTTTTTTTCTAAAGTAATTTTGGAATGGCTGTTTGGCTGACAAGACACACACCTTCCTTGAAAACAAAGACAAAGGAAACCCTTAAAAAATAATCAAATAATTGTACTAAAATTAGGCATTGAATTTACAAAAGAAAGTAATAATTGAAGAACACCAATTAACCTTTATTGTTCTTTTTACAACATACAGTAGGTGATTTGATTAAGTTGTTTTGTGGAAGACGATGCACCTCTTTGCCTATAAGCATCATTTAATAATTTGATTGTATTGATTTTAGGAATATGTGTACACTTATTACTAAAAATTCAAAGAAAAAAAAAGAAAAAAGAAGCGTAAAAATTATGTAGACGAAATCTCTTTATTGAATTCCACACGCTAAGTAATTGTTGAGAATTTAGGTGAGAATATTGAGTTTTTTTTTTGGTTTGGTTTCATTTTGAGTTTGAAAAAGGATGTTTTATTGATATTTTGGGAAAGTTTGTTTACTAATTTTTTAACTATTAATTTCCTGTGTTGGTTAATTTATTGCGGAGATCCGGAATAAAGAGAAATCGATTTATTTATCTTCAAGCAAGTCTATTCACTGTTTTTAACATGAAAGTCGTTTTAAATGACACGGAATATTAAATTAATGAAAAGAACTAAGAATATTAAAGAAAAGTTAAGTAGTTTTCCTATTTTTCCTGCAATGAGTCATGGAAAATGTGGAAAAACTCTTAAGCTCAAAACTGTTTTTGAATTTTAACGAATTTATTTTTAAGACAGGAAAATTAAAGAAAGTTATCTATTGAAGCATTAGTGCATATGCTGCATCAAAGTAAGTTAAAATAGAGGCGTGTCTTTTAAATTATTATCACTATATTTCGATTAAAAATCAAGAAAGTTTAATAAATATTGAGCCTTTTAAAAGTTACTTCCGGATCTCATATGCATTAATTTTATTCCTCAAAGACTTTGGTTTTGTTAAAGAAAATGATTTGTGGGTAAAATATTTTTGATACCTTTACAAATAATTTGTGTACAGTCGTGCTCTCGTGGTAGGACCGTCGTCAAAATGACTTCTCCGCGGTAAAACGGCTTCAGAATGAAGTATTTTGCCTTCGCAGTGGGACAATTAGTACTATTGGAAAGGTAGAATACTAATTGTCCCACTGCGAAGGCAAAATTCCTCATTCTGAAGCCGTTTTACCGCGGAGAAGTCATTTTGACGACGGTCCTACCACGAGAGCACGACTGTAATTTATTTGTTTAATTTGTTTCAAATCACCAAATCACTTTGCACAATATTCACAGAGTCCAGACCCCAATGAAGCCTCACCTTTTGCTGATGACCTTTTAAACAATCAGGAGTGAAGAAATTTCCACTAAAAACCATGATATATTTTTTTTCTAATTTTAAGTTTTTCTTATCTGTATGTTTGTCTCTTTTTTTGCTTTTAATTTCTTGCATTTTGATTTTTTGATTAAATGTTTATTTTTCTATTTGATGTTCTTACATTAAATTTGTGGACAAATAAATTAACCTTATAATGCATATAATGATGAAGATGAAAAAAAAACTGATGATATATGGAAGAGGAGAATGTAATTTGTATTACCTAATCATATAATATAGTGTTAGTTCATATTTAATTGCATTAGAGGGTAAATGGTTGGACATGAGATGAAAATATTGGAGTAAAAAACAGAAGGGGAAGAATTTTCTTATATGGAGGGGTAATTTAGGAGAGATATGTATATGGCAATTAATTGCTTCATATTTTAGAAAATTAATCAATTAACCCGTAATTGAATTAACAGCAACGTACCGCCTTTTTTGTATGGGAAGAAAGAAATTTTGTGAATTCACGACTTTGGACAAAATATCTTTTGAGAGCTGATACTGCTAGTCACTTGTGCTGCATGAAGTTTGAGTTTATTATCTTTAAATATATTTTTTTCTATATTTTATCTAAAATTTAGTGTATAAATTATTATTTTTTGATATTTATATTTTGATATTTCTTTTTGTAGAGCACCGTACGGGTTCGTTAAAAGCAAAAGATTGTAAAATGCGAAGTTAAATCTGGCACGACTTTTTCTCTTTATATTTGTTCTTAATTTTATTTTCTACTTTCCACTCTGTTCTTCTTCATGCTTTTGCAGAGAGATTTTTTTATTGAAAAAATTTTTCTAAAGACAAATTTGGTCGAAAAGAAATTGAACACCATTTTAATGTAGTTGACAAAGGTAAAAAAAATATTAGATTTTAAAAAATTGAATGTATTTTATAAAATGACCATTGTAAGAGTATATAAGAAAATTATTTACACACCTTAATCTATAGGCTACACTCATTTAAAAATTATATACTTATATATTGATTAAAGAAGAAAATAGAACCAAATCTGTAGCAGCATGTTATCCTTAAATTTTACTCAAAAAATTATATTTTGATCAAATTGAGAAACACAAACTTTAAAAAAAAAATCACGTAATAAAATCTATTATTAGTCATAATCTGTATGAAAATATTGCTACTATTTACCATTCTGATGAGAAAAGTATATAATAAAGATGAAATTGTTTTTAAATGTAACGCAATTGGAAGTTTTTTTTTTTTGCATTGGAGCTTTTGTTTTCTGTTGGGGGTGGGAAGAGGTGGGCAAAATATTCTATCAGCTTGATAATTTATTTGGAAGTTTTCTTATTTTTCTGGATTGTTCCTGTAATCATTTATTCTTTGTTAAATAAAAACTTTTTTCTGTTTTTTTTTTTGTTCTTAAAAATATCATAAAAATTCTAATTTTTAATTAATTTTTAGCTGATCAAATATTTCTTCCATCTCTGCATACCCAAAGCTTGTATTTCAGCAGACTATTTTGCACTACATTCCTCCCAGCTTCTCACACATGCCTCATAGGAAATCTAATTGGAAGTCCCTTCATCATTTTTCTCATCACCCTCGCATCACATTACGAAGAACATTTTCCCCTGAAATTGGAAATAATCAGTGTGGTTGGGAAAAAGTGGTTTGTACGAAGAATGTCTTCCATATCCCTACGACGACTTCCTTCCTTCGAAAAAAAAAAACATCTCAAGCCTCCCTATTGATTTCCGGTGCAGGTATATTTGTATTTAGACGTGGCGTGACTCGGATCTTTTTGGGGGAGGGCGTATTCCCGGTGAATAAATTAAATGCACAAAATGGGGAAAGAGACTTCACAAATATTTTCCTTTTCTTCGGCAATTTTTTTTCTCTTTCTCAGTTTTTCTTTTGTGCTTCTCTTTTGTCGCCCTATCCGTGAAATTGATGGCTCAATCAATTCATATTTCAATTCACAATGCTCACGGAAGACTATACCCAAACACAATAGAACAGAGAAAAGAAAAATAGATACTAAAAGAAAGTAAAATTTACAGAAGAAACTTGGTTTGATTTGTTAATTGAAAATTTTATTTTAGCCAAATTAACTTTTCAACGGTGCGGAGTTAATTTGAAAAGAATTTATAGATTTTCCTTATATTGATTTATTAAAAAAAAATTAAATATTAGTTAAATATTATTAAAGAACGAAATGATGTGATAAAAAATTTAGTTTCTAGATTAGAACGGTTAGAACTATTAGTCTAAGCTCCAGCCTAAGTCTATAGTTAATTGGTAAGTAAAAAAGACCTAAATCTAACCCTTATTAAAACTTTAAATAAAAAATAAAAATATGGAAAATTTAGAATTTAGAGAAAAAAAAACTTAGTTTTTCTAGATCTTCCGTTAAGATATAAGAATTAACTGCTACCTCGGAAAATTCACTTTCTTTCAAGAAATGTTTAATTTCTTGTATTTTTTTAAGTAATTTTTTTATTTTCATTTTACTGTGTTAAAAGCACTTAAAAAAACTCGTAAAGAGTATATAATATAAAATTGAAAAAAAAAAGTATTTAAGCTAACTTTGCCAGCATTTTGTCAGCACAAGAAGTATATAGCGTAACTGTTGAGAGCCGCTTCGGTAAGAGAGCTAAGCCGTGTAGTAGCGTATCGTCTTTTCGCCATGTGGAAGCTTTATCCTCTTCTTACGCACGTAAGAAAAATGCAGATTTTGGGGCACGCTGAGCCACGCAAGTTCTTAAAAAATTGAGTTCCTCCAAAAATTAATCCCTTCGGCACTGACTAATTTCGTGAGATTTTGTGTTGCAGCCCTGGCGCTCTACCAGCTTGTCTGCATCGATGTCCCTTCCAGCTGAGTGCTTGGTGCTTTCTGTTACAGCTGGATCAACATACGAGCCCGGAATGCATTCCGGGAAGCGTCTGCGATCAGCTAAATCCGGACGAGCTGTTCATCCAAAACCATTCCGAAATTTCTAAACCAACTTTTCCACACAAAACAAAAAGAAAACAAATGTATTAAGAGCACGATATTGGCACAACTGAGGGGTCTTTAAAAATGTTTAATTATTGTTTTTTTTTTTTTTGAAAATATTTTCCCTTTCATTGAGAGAAATGAATAAATATTTCTTTTAATTTCTTTCAAATTGAAATATTCAAGAATTCAATTATAGTCCTTACTCAAAAAAGAATTAAAACTATATTAATTTTTAAATTTTTTAAATGATTATAAATCACCCCTTTGGTACACAGAGAGTCCCTATATTTGGTAGAATATGCAGCACCCCCTTAAAATTATTAATAATGAGATGATTGAACCACTTTTTGTGTGTGAAAAAGTCGGAATCAATGCATTTTTGGCTCACAAATGCCCCTAAAAAATTGCTTTTGGCTCAAACAAACGGCCTTTTCCACCCACTTTTGACGAGAAGTTAGGTGTGAAAGGCATCGAGTACGCTAAATACCTTTTAGTTGATCATTTTTGTAATATATAAGAAGCAGGTTTCATTTGCTAACTAACAGAGTTCATCCCCTAAGAGAACCTAGATGGATGCTTTTTTTCATTTAACAAAAAATCCAATTCTAACTACGAAACATTCCGTCCAACGAAGAATTATTTCCCAGAACAAGAAAAACTAATTAATTTTGTTATTAATATTTCTTTTTATTTTATTATATTGTTTCACTTTTAAATAATTTATCATCTAATTACAATTTTAAAAAAAATCTGGACACAGAATTTTATCCAAAATGCGGAAAATAATCATGGCTTGTCACTGAGAATAATGTTAATTTGTAAAAAAAAATCAATGATGTGTAATTAAAAGACATAATAACCTCTATTTAATGAAAAAAATGAAATAATTTCTTGTGTGTGATTACAAATTGTTATAGTTTGTTGATTAATAAAATTAATATCACCGGATTAACTTTAATTCTTTCCTTCTCTCTCATTCTTTTGTCCTCTTCCCACACAAAATGCTCGCTGTAAATTACAAAAATTGACTTTTTTTTAACTCTTGATGTAATCCATCATGTTGCTTTTCATTTGAAATGTTTAGTTTAGTTGTTTTTTTTTTAACTTTAGAATTTATACGAAAAATAACATTTTTCTCCTTTTTCTTCATTTTTTTTGTTCTTCAAAATACTGTGACTAGACTATTGGGGGGCGTAGAAAGTTCTGATATAAAAAATAATACATGGCATTTAATTTTCTTTAATTATTTTTGTATAAAAAAAGGAGATTCCTTCGTCGTCATTTCAATCTTCTTCTTTACTAAAAATTACGTGCTTTGGTTTTAAAATATTACGAATGAGAATAAAAAACACAGAGAGACGTCGCTGTTACAAAATTAGATTCACTTTTCCTCCACCACTTAAATACTTATGGCGAACATTGTAAAAGTTTGGTTCTTTTTATTTTGTTCTAACTTCCACCAACATTCATTTTTTGCATTTTATTTAATTTTTCTTCTTCTTAATCTTGCAGATAAATTTTGGTTATTTCTCAAAGAATATTTTCGTATTTTTCCATTTTTTCTACTTCTATATCTTTTAAAACATTTTTTTTTTGTCAATATCCCTTCACAATGTTAGAAGTTAATATGGCTGCTCAACTCAGTCTTCGCACCAAGGAAATTTTCGAGGTATTTACTGCCTTTTATGGCTTAATTTGTGATGAGTTTTGTGGATTTTATTGAGATTTATTTTGTTTTTGAATTAATAAAAAGAAAACAAAGAATTAATCAAACTGAACTATTCAGTATTTAGGGTTCTGAATAGACCTAACCCTAACATATCAGAATAAACAAAAATTAAGACTTTGAATAATTCAGCAAATTTTCAATTGTAATATTCAGCAAATTAAAACAATGGGCCTTATTTAACGACCAAGAAATCCTTGAAATCTTTGAATTTTGTATCGATATTAAAAGCGAATTTCAAGGATTTCTTGGTCGCTGAATAAGGCCCAATACCAAGTCTCGGATTATCATATAGATTCAATCATAGAAAGTTAAAAAAAAATGTAAATGATACTTGATAAAGTAAATCATTGTATTAATGGACAAGATGATTTACATGATGGTATGTATTAGATAAAAACTCAAATTCATAAATTGTAAAGAGAAGTTAACACTGTTTACAAGAAATTTGTTTTTGCGTCTCTTAAATATTTTGTATCTGCAACCTATATTTTTCTGGGTCCTGATGATAGATTAATTCCATAACAAAGGAAATTTATTAAAGAAACGCTTACAACATTGCTTACAAATAATTGAAAAAATGGCAAATGAATAAACAGTTCAATGGCTAATCGATAAATAAAGACTGATTAAAATTGAAATTAGTCACTTGAATTTTCAAATAGCATTTAAGGAAATAATCAGCAACTGAAAAAACTTTTAAATCTGAAATTTTGATTAAAAAAATTTCAGCAAAATTAATTAAATTTAGGAAAATTTAACAAATTCAGCAGTTTGAATATTTTTTTGAGTTGCTGAATTTTAACTTAAAGCCTTGAATTTAGTTCTTAAGGTGTTGGAAATTTGAATTAGATTTTAAATTATTTTTTAATTGCTGATTTTAGACTCAAGATAACGATTTTACTACAAATGCTGAATTTATTTGCTTGAATGACTCAATTTGTTTTTCAACTTTTTTAAAAAGTTTTAATCGATATGATTATTTATTTTTCAAACAAAATTATCATGCAATCCTAAAAACTTTCCACAAAACTCTACCAAATTTGTTCTTATCAGTAAATACCTCAAAAGTTTTTCTTTAAATAAAAATTCTCATTCAAAATTTATGTTAGTCTCCATAAATGCAAAACATATTAGATTTCCTAAATGCTACGAAAAAGTATTTTCTACTATTTTGTTTCTTTCTCTCTCTTATAGAAAAGAAGCTGCTCGAATAAAAAGTTCTATAAAAAATTTCTATTTATTATAAAAAGGTTTAGGGTATATCGTACAGTTAGCAAATTTAAGAAGTTAGTTAGGGAGAAATGCTTTCTTCTCACAGTTTAAAAAAATCCTTTTTATCAGTTCTTTTTGTTTTCTATTAAAAAAATTATAAATTTGAGTTTCTTTTTTGCTACAAAAATGCACAAAAGTTTGTTTTTAATATAAAAAACTCCCACGATTCTCAAAATATTAAAAAAAAAACATAAAAATTCCTCTCTATGGCACTCCTTTTCTGCTACATCGAAATGACAAAAATAAGATGTATTTTGTGGCTGAATTGATTCCAAAGATGGAAACTAAAATTGACACGGAGAGTGACACCGCGAGTCCGCGTAAATAAAGTCGGGGGAGCTCTGGGTTGAGTTGCTTCTCTTGTAAATTTGGATTAAATTTCATTTTAAATGTTTCTCTTACTCTGACTTGGTTTCTTTTTTACATAACAACACATTTTCGTTGGCGTCGCTTCAGTGGCTCCGGCCTCAGCACGGCCCGCACCGCCTCATCGAATACCTAAAATGAAGATACAAATTTCAAGATGAGAAACTCGATATTGGAAATATTGCTGACGATGCTGTGAGATTTATTTCCACTTGAGGTTGATTCCGAAGGTCAAAATTGAGGGTTTGGGCGGAAGATTTATAGGTTCAATTTCAAACTAAAGGGTTTTGATGTCCCCTAAAAAATATTAATTCCTTAAGAAATAAAATTTAAAGGTTTATGGTTCTATATGAGGGACAAAAAATAAACAAAAAAAATATTACAAGAGAATTAAGCTAAGGAAGCAAAGAAAAGGGAATTCCCCGAATTTCCTCACCTGTTTGAGGCCCCTCTGTGTGAGCGCTGAACACTCCATATATTTAACAGCTCGCACCTTATTGGCGAGCTTCTGGCCCTGCTCTCGTTTTAGCGGCGAGAGACCCTGCTCCGCCAGGCACGTGAGCGTCTCCCGGTCGTCTCGGAGGTCAATTTTGGTTCCCACAAGAATCATAGGAGCGTCTGGGCAGTGATGCTTAATCTCAGGGTACCACTTGGACGTGACGTTCTCAAAGGAGGAAGGACTGGCTACGCTGAAGCATATGAGGAATACATCCGTTTGTGGGTACGACAGCGGGCGCAGACGGTCGTAGTCCTCCTGGCCCGCTGTATCCCACAGACCCAGTGATACCTGGATCCCATCCACAACCATTGGGGCTGAGTAGTTATCAAAACTGCGTAAAAAAAGATAAAATTTAATTAATTAATTTGAAGGAAGCTTGTGGTGAAATAAGTGGGGAAAATGAGAATGTGGTGAAAATTAGGCATTTTCGCGGTAAAAGTTAGAACTGTCAAATACGTAGAACCAGATGGACGCAAGGAAAGTTTGCTCTGCAGAAAAAGTGTAATTTATCGTGGATTTAAAGCATTTTCAATATTAAAATCGTTTTATTAAAGATATTTGTGATCATATTAAGGAAAAACAACAATTAGTTTCAAGTTGTGAATGTGAAAACAAGAAAATTTTCCTTCAAATAGTATTTTAAGAAGGATACAGTCATGCCCCGCTTTATCATCTCTCGGTTTAACTCTTAAGGCTATGGACAAGAAAATTTTATTTTTAACACTTGGAGGACAAAACTGGCAATTAAATCTATCTTTCGGTCCTATTCAGCGACTAAGAAATCCTTGAAATTACTGAAATTTCAGAAAAAAGTCTTGCAAACCGATTTAAATTACTTCAAGTTTAAGGTTCAAAAAACGTTAAAGGTTAGAAGTTTAGGTCATCCTAGAGTTAAGTTTCTTTTCTAATGACTAACTCATTATTTCTTAACAGGAAAAACTTCCAATAAATTGCAATTGAGCTCTAAGTATCCACCCACAAACTTAAATGCCCATCAATTATGTTCTTGATTTATTTATTAGCTAAAGGAAATCCTTATGGTGTCTCTTAAATCCTTCCCTCTATTTACTTTTGAAACAATTTTATCGCCTCAGTATGATTGGATTGTCTTTTAAATTAACTTTAATTACATATTGATTTCGAAGGCTGTGTGCTGTGTATGAGAAACTCGAAATGAAAGAAAGGTTTTGTGAATAATGTCGAGAAGCATCGATTGTTTTTATTGACGCAAAATGAGTTTCTTATATTAATTTCTCGTCTTCATTGCACTGTAATCTCATGCCGTCGTAATTGGTGTGATTTTTGTCTTCATTTGGTATTCCCATGGAGTTTAAGGTTGCTTTAAAGGTGGGGCCTTACACAGAGCCAGAGGAAGTCACGCTATTAGCGTTAATGCTATACAAAATGAAAATGCCTTGTTTCGTTCGACAGATTTTGGTTCCTGCGACGAGTCTTTTTGGAAGGTTATTAAAAATTTATTTTTGTCCCAAAACTTCTTGAGTGTTTTTTATGGCTCAAGCAACAGGGAAATCAGATGCTTTCAGAGTGGGTTTGTCTGGAGCTTGCAACCAAAATGGATCAATTTGGAAGATTTTGTATTAAACAGTTTGTCTTAGAGACTGTAGGATTTTTTAAATAAGGAAAATGGCTAAGGACCTAAAGGAAATCCATCGATGGAAATTAGTTTAGAGCTGTAAACTTACACGGTGGGCACATATTCGCCTGGAAAACTATCCGTGGTGTATGAGATGAGCATGCAGGTCTTCCCGACGGTTCCATCGCCGACAACAACACACTTGATCGGTCGTCCGGATGACATCTGTGTGGGGGGAAACAAAGAGACACCCGTGAGTATCATCGGCCTATCCCATTAGTCACGTCACCCAAAGTCGCCGCGACGCTCCCATTTATGCTCTCACAGCCATAAATATATCCCCAAATCGCACGAATCAACTCCAGGACTGTGCACGACGAACCACCATCCACCCAAATAATATTTCTCCAGGCTGTGCGTGAAAGGCGTGAAAGCCCATACAGGCAACCCACTCGGACCACTCTCCTGGGGCATTGCACAACCAAACCAAGAGGAGACACTCGTGGGGCAATTAAGAGCAATTAATAAAATTGTGAAATGGTGGAAATAACAATGAAGGGTTTTATATTTTGAGAATCACAAAAACCCGTCCCGCACGAAGCCCGCTCCCATCCGCTTTTAGCGAATAAAAACAGCAGATGGTCACGCTAAATCACGCCGACTTACATTTTTCACAAATACGCCGCACGTTGAACACAAAGTGAGGTATTTTCGTGATGAGAATGAGGTGGAAAATTGTGAGGTATTTTACTTTGTAAAAAAGAAACAAAAACCGCTTTCGTCCACAAATAAAATTTCACACTGACACAACACCCCGAATGTCACGCACTGTGTTATACAGCTTGAAGATGGTTGTTGTGCGAGTTGTGCGCTCGTTATATCGTAGCACACTGTACTGTGCGCGATAAATCGAGAGGAAGATTTGAAAATGACTTCTCTGTAACGAATATTTTGGAGTACAGTGCGGTGTTCGTAGCAAGAGTTTAATTAGGTGTTGCGACCGTGTAAATCTTCAGGATTTTAAAGAAAAATCGGAATTTTGGCTGGATTTTGGTTAATTTTGACTAAATATTTGACCCAAAATCACCTTTACTTAAAAAAATTGTAGTAAGAATTGCAAAACCTATTAGCGAAATCTAACCGAAGGTATTTATTTGTCCGGTTAAAGAAAGAATTAACCCCATTTAAATTTTAAACATAATTAAAAAATTCTATGCTGATTCTATTCTACGGTTGTGTATGCTCCAGGAAAAATATAAGTTTGTCGAATTTAAGAGAGTCAATTCTGCCATTTTTTTTCCAACTTGAATTGTTCTATCGTCGTGCTTTAAAAAATTAAAAGATTTGCTATCTAAAATATCTTTTAAAAGATTTTTTTAAAAGATTTAATAACAAAACTCTTACAACATCTAAATTGTAAAGATGAAAATTTAAAAAAATTGTGTCTTCGAGAAGAAATATTGTTGCAATAATATTTTAATCCTTGTAGTTAAACTTTTCAAATGAAATATTCGAATATACAATGAAATTAATTTTGTGAAGGAAAATTTAAGTTACAAAGAAAAAAAATATTTTTTTAATTTTATTAAATTTTGGATTTCATCTTTGGCAAAATTTACTTTTTGTTTCAAGTTCGTTCCATTACCAATTCTTTTTATTTAATACATTAACGTGATACATCATACTTTGCAAATCTAAAGAAAAAAAATTTATGATTTTCAAAAAAAAAAAATATTACCTCTCTATTAATTTTCTGAAGAACAATCGAATCTAATAAATTACAGAAATAAAATTGAAAAATTCATCATAGCAAAAAAGTTATATCTTCCAATTTCCTTGAGAGGTTAATTCAGAGAGGAATAATTTAATTGTAAAAAAGACTAATCCAATGATAAATAAATTAGCTTTAAAATTCTTATCAAAATGGTTTAAAAAAAACTTCTTCCATGTTTTACTTATTTATTGCCTTAATAAATCTATAAAACTCATTTTTATAACTAGAAATAACATGATCATCGTGCCATGTGCTATCAGCCCCATTTTCCGCTGAATTGCATGATCAGTGGAACATTTACAGGGGGTCGAAGTATTTTTTATGACCTTATCGCTTTTTTGATAAAGTCTGGAAGGAAACGTGATTAAGATTTAATTTGAGAGCGACTGATTAGCAACTGCGATATTTTTTTTTAATTAAAAAGAAATTTTTAGAAGAAGGAATCTCTGTTAAAATTATTCTTTTAACTCTGTAAATTTTTAAAATTATTCCTTAACCCTTTAACGTCCAACGTGAAACATAAAAACATTGAAACATGCGCTCTTTTATCGCGATTTTTATTCTATGAATTTTTTTAGAGGACTTTTCTCAGTCAGAACGTCTTCTTTGGCCCCTTATGCGTGAATTTGATGCATTTGTAAGATGGAAAAACAATTACATTCATAAATAATTGAAAAAATAAAATGTTTCACGTTTGGGTCAGCGTATGACCCAAAAAACGTTAAAGGGTTAAACAGTTAAATCTATAGCTTATTAAACGTATCAAATGTTCAAAAAAAATATAATAAACTTTTCTCTATGCTTAAGCAGGTGCGCTTAAGCCCATTTAAGTAAACTTAAAAAAAGCCCTAAAGGGTCAAGTGTGGGTTACTGTGTGGGTTCAAAATGTTCAAATATTAGATGAATTTTTCCAAGATCCACAGAAAAATTCACTATCGGTCCAATTAGTCCTCCACTTGTCTCTTTGTACAAAAGGCCAAATATTTTCTGTGTCAATTACCATAAAGTCTCGAGATTATTTGCTCAACGAGACCACTCTCCAACAATTTGCTCACAGGTTCGATAAGATTTGGATGTATGGTGGACCTTCCACGCCCAGGCAGAGTGGCGAATGCATGAATAGTAGTCAATCAATCAATCAGATGGTAATTTTGGTCTTTTCTCCCAAAAACTTCCTCCTTGTGTGCGATGTAGTCCTTCAATGGCTAAATCACCTTCTTGCTGCTGCATACTCTCTTGCCGTGGAAAGAAGCCAAAAGATTTATTGCGCAGACACAAGTACGAAAGAGTATGTAATTTGTTTCTAAATATCTCACCATTCTTTTCATAAAGTTTTCTACCGTAATAAATTTTCCTCCTTCCGATAAACTTTCTCGCCATATCCATGGGATTCCGGGGGATGTTCATGTGGTGATGTGCGTGGGGGTGAGGACATTTGGGTGAAAATTGTGTTTGCACTCTCCTTGTGCATAAAAGCATCATCATCAGCAGGAATTTTTCACGAAAACTGCGTCTAATGACAGAAACTTTTCCCGGCTCGTTACTTTATCAAATTGACCAATTTCCTCTAACGGGGACTATTGTAAGGATATATTCTCACCGTGGACGGATTCTTCTTCTCACCACTTCTCATTCCTTATTATTCCAATTTATTACTTCTTCAACGCTTTTAGTTGATTGATTGAGAAAATTTCTTATCTGACTTTGTTGAAATATTGAGAATAAAAATTTAGAAAATATAGAGAAATTTTTAAAAAATAATTTTCATTAAAACTCTCCAGACCAATGGTTGGTTTTTCCAGGAAATATTAGAGGGTGAAAATCCTAAGCCCACAAATCACTCACATTGGTGCCATTTACCGATGAATTTCGATAGGGGAGAAGAGATAAATTTCGCAACAGAAATCTTAAATCAATTAGAAATATGTCCAAACGATAAATTTTCCTCACTTTTTTTTTCTACGGGATGCCTCTGCGCACCCGAAAGAGAAACTTGCCACACTGTGGTATGAGATCCACCCACGTGGGTGAGAATCTCTGGGAAATTGCCACCCCAACTCCCACCCGCAACGAAAAAAAATTTGGACCAGGCAAAAAGCTCCGCTTTGTTTTATTGGTGGCGGCAGCTGAGTCTGGCTTGGTCTCTTTTCCTCCCAAAAACTTCCACCCACACACAGTCCTCTGACACCTTCTCAACGCGCTGGTTCCCCTTTTCACTCCAACACGTGCTGGTGGTCCCACCTAAATTGTGCCTCGCTGCGCCCCCTCCACCCATCCCGAGCGGGAGCTTTCCGCCAACGAAAGCGCACCCCCCAAAGCTGCGCATTTATCCTCCACTTTCAACTAATTTCCTTCCATTTGGGGTGAAGCTGGGCGCTCACCCTCTCACCCTTAGGGCGACCTCTTCAACGTTCGACTTTAATCGTTCTGCGAAGGTGCCAAGAGAACACCTACAGCATATTTCGTACAAAGAGGAAATTACCATCAGGCAATAATTCAAAAAATTACAAAAATAAACTTCAGAGACATTTTGGGGATGTGGGTGGGGTCATTTAAAAATAATATTCTTCATTTATTTCACTTAATTTAATGTTTTTTTTTTTATAAGTTATTAGTAACTAACTTAAATTAATCAATTAATATTATTTTTTAAAGAAATTATCTATATTAATTTTCTTTTTTTTTTCTAACGCTCTATTTAGATTTATTTGTTTTTTATTTTAAGATCTTTAGATTTATAAATTGTTTGTTGATATTTTTAGAATCCAGAATATTTAGATTTTTATTTTATCATTATTTGCGACGTAGAAGAATGATTATTTTTCCGAATTTCTTAAAACGGAAAATTCACAAGAAAAATTTTCTTAAAAGCTCGAAAGCTTTTGTCCTTAAAAATTTTTAGCTGTGATTCTTTTTTTCTTCACAATTTACTGGAGAAAATTAGAATCTTAAGCATCAGAATTTCGCCATTAAATCTACGACGAAAGAAGCCTCAAATCTCTACGTGAAAACCTCAACATAAAAACATAATTTCCTGAGATACACCCTGTAGAAGAATTTGTGAAACGATGGCATTTTATTATTTTTTTCCTTCTGGCTTGAAAAATTAATAGAAATGGCTTTTCGTGGAACTCGGCAAAATCTGTCTCTTTGTTTTGAGTTTTGAATTTCGCTCACAGTGTATCAACATGGGACGAGGGGTTAATCGCACATGGATAAGCTAAATTTCTTGCAAAATTATCTGGCGTATACTGCAAAAATTCTCACGATTAACTTTCTCAGGGCATCAAATGGGGAGTTTCGGGCGAAAAAATCTCTCGCGCGCGCGTCTAAATTTACACACATCCACGAGAAAACAGCTTTCATGGGTGGATTGAACTCTCGCGCGCCATCCACCATATTTTCGACGCAATGGAAAATGCTGTCACCACTGATACCTTATCATTGCACAAATTGTCTGGATTTGTGCATTGGGCCGTGTCGAATTTCGTATCGAAATGCCCACTTTTATCGCGCGCCACATATAAGCAGAGAAACAGACGCTTCTTTTTTTTCGTGCGGTTTGGACAAACTTTCTCCTTGAGAAGAATCACGTGATTGCGCGTCCCATAGAGGCCCTCTAAGTCTCTCAACAAGTCTCTCCTTTGATAAGAAAATTTTGCCCCTTATCACCGAGGAGCTATGTGATAAGAGAAGCTTGAGAAAGCGATAAAACGCTCTGTGAGAAAATATAAAGTGATTAGAAAAGGTTTTTTTTTTGCTCAAGAGTTTGTTTGAATATTGATTGATTTTTTAGTCTATCGTTTCATAACATTTGTAGAGTGGAAAATAAATTCCAAAATAATTTTTTTATGATTTTATTTTTACTTGAATTTTAATTGAATTTTGGAATTAGACTGCTCTGGACAATTTTGAAATTAGAGACTGCAAAAATTTCAAAGCTGTTAAAGCTTTCTTAAACAGTTAGAAATTTTCTTTTCTTAAAAAAGCTTCTCTATTCTAGAAAAAATAAATAAAAATTAATCCATTATTACAAATCGTTCTTCTTTTATCTTATCTCAAGTAAACTATCTAGTTCTAATGGAAAAAGCTCGGAAAAACTTATTGAATTTTTCTTAAGAAGAAAAAAGCTCTCTTCAATCAATTAAACAAAAAAATATTTTTAAAATACAAAAATATGAAAAAAAGTATTCTTGATGAATGAAACCGTAAGAACTTTTCCACCAACTGCTTTTCTAATCCTCTCATTTTAATTTTCAAACCAAACACTGCAAAATGCGGTGCATTTTAGAGGAAGTTAAACTGCGCACTTTACCGAGAAGGTCGTGGCACGCAAAAATGTATATATTTTTCGCAAAAATGGGGATCACTTTGGGAGCTCTGTTATCTCATACATTTGCGCTACTTCATCCCGATGATTAGAGAGCTTTTTTAGCTACTCTCGCGTTCGCGGTAGACCTTGAGAAGTGAATGTGTGGGGCTCCTGCCAAACACGCGTCTCCGGAGGAGGAAGACCCACAAATACCCGCCACAGTTCTTTTGGATCTGCTCTGTGTCGACCACGTGGCATTAATGCTGGTGTGCGATTTTATTTACTCCGTAGTGTGGAAGTGTTCCTCTACATCCAATTTGTTTACAAAACATTGCGCGTAAATTTACGCCGCGATTTAATTCAATGGCCTCTTTCTTCGTATCATCATCTTCTCAAGTATTTCAAATATCTGCTGGGCCCTGAGGTCTATGGAAATTTTATGGAGAAGAGGAAAAATGATGAAACCTATTGGGGGCCCTTTTTTGCAGAGCCCCTTTATTGGGCTCCGCAGAAAAGGGATAAGAAACGGTTCACGGTAGTATATAGAAAGACCCGTTCTTAGTATATAGCGTGCGTGTGGTTCGCCTACGGAAAATTCAATTTTCTACTGCGCACTTGGTCGACGCAGTACGACTCAGGAGCGAACCAATCCGCGGTACCGTAGCACAGGAATGCCGTGGAGGGTCAAGAGAGACAGAGACGGGCCACAGGGATGATGGAATGCGACGAGGACGGCTGCATTTTCCACCCCCAACGAGCAGGGTGCTTCCATCGGCTGGTGGCTGGTGGCGTGTCCTCAGTCGTGATATCACTGCTCTCTGGTGAATATCTTATCGCTTGGTGCCTCTTATCGGCGCAATAATCGCATTTCACCGATCGCGACTCCGTCTGTGTGGGCGATTTGTGTGAACCTTGACCACCTCGGTAGCATTTCCCATCATTTTCACCCAAACAATCTCCACACCGCGCTGTTTAAATGCGTATCTTGCTTTCGTGATAACAATTCCCCGTAAAAGAGTGCAAAGGTGTTGGCTTTAGCTGTGTGTTGGAATCTTTCATTATAAGAAGCCTAATAAGGTCTTGGCTCAAGTTTAGAGATTCTTAAAAGTCTTATAAAAAATTCTTAATGAAGAAGTTTGAATTATTAATTTAAAATTTAACTGATCTTAACGAAATTCAAATATTCTTTGAGGTTTCTACTCGTAAAGAAAATCCAGTTTAAGGTGAAAGGTTTAAGCTTCTTAGTTTTTTTTTTAATAATTTACTTAATTTAGAATAAAATACATCCTAATTTTTGTGAAGATCTGCGAGCTCTTTAGCAATTTTGTAAGTTCATTGAATGTTCCTTTAATTTTTGATTTTTTATAGTAAGAAGAGTTTCCGATTATATACCGCCAAACATTATTTTTATAAGAAAACCCGAAAAAATCTTTACCAGAATTTAAATATTTATTTAAACTGGGTTTCAGGTCAAAGGTCCAAACGATTTTTATTAGGTAGTTCTTTTCTCAATCTCTGTTCTTCAATTTCCTTTAATATAAGACCTAACTAACGTTTTTATTAAAATACTCCTTAACTGCATTTTATTGCAAAGACTTAAAAATCTTATGAGAATCATACTACGTATGTATTTTAATTCCAGTTTTAATTATTACTATACTTAATATTTTTTTCACTAAAAATATTACGAATTAAATGAGCTTTAAGAGTGAAATAAAATAAAATATACACCTGGAATAAATAAAAAAAAATCTTCTGCTTATAAGTATCTACGTACGAACTTCTTATCAGAATGTTTCTTAAGCAGTTGGCAAACTTTTTAGTTAATTTCTCTTATTCTTTTAATAATTAGCTTTTAAAGTAAAACAAAAGAAAATACATCTGGATTCTGGAATGTAATTTAAAAAAAATCAATAACTAAATTATTTACGTACCTACAAACTTTTTATTCGAAAGTCTCCATGTAAGTTGTCTTACTTTTTTATCTAGTTTTTTTTTTTCAATTTTATAATTAGCTTCGCCATCTGATAAAGACGTCTTATAAAATAAAATTTTCTCCCGTAAGGTGACAATTTTTCATAAGGTACATTAACGTATTTTACGGGTCATTAAAAAATTAATGGACTGATTTAGGAAGTATAGCAATGATATCACTGGTAATTACAAAAAGTTCGCATTAAATAAGTAAAACCTACGTTGAAGACTCATTAAGTGATTTTCTTTTAGTTTCACGGACAAGAAAAGTTAATCATATAAATAATTGTTGCGTTAATGTTAACGTCAGTGAAAAGAACAAATAGAAAGAATTGAATTTAATGATTTTGGTCTTATTCTTAAACATTATTGGAACGTTTTGACCTACATAATTTGCTAAATAATTAAAAGTATGTATAATACAAAGCTCGTTAAGAACTTTTTTTTTAATAAGAAGTCTACGGAATTAAAAATTTTTTTTAAAGGTTTTAAAGTCTTTTACGATCTTAGATAAATTCTTAAATTTTTAAATATTCTGTATATTTTTTAACCGGATGGAGAAAATTATGATTTTTTCTTTAGGTTTTAAAATTAATTAATTTTTTTCTTTCATAATTTAAAATTAACGTTAGATCCCAAGATTTTTTATTTATTATTCTATTTTTGGATTTTAGGAATAAGATGTAAATAAGATTTTAATTTGGGGGCTTCAAAAATAATAAAGATCAGCAGTCTTACATGCTAATACTTTAAGGGAATGAAAACGGGTTAAGGGGACTTTTCCTAAACTGATTCTTTTCTCATTTTTTGCATATCGAAATAACTAATTTTAAGCTTAAAATCTACTATTTAGCTACTAGTTAAATATGTTTTAAATTATTTAGAAAATTAATAATTTCAAAAGCAAACAAATTAAAGTTTAATTTTCAACACAAAGCCATTCGGAAGATCAACCAAACATGACTAAAAACCTTAAACTTTACATTCACAGAGTTCAATAATAAATATCTCTAAAACTATTAATTTGAAGTTTTCAAGAGACTTTTGCACTCTAAAGAAACAAAAAATCCAACTCCATATAGAGCTAAAGCACGAGCCGAGCAACAAAAAGGCGTATGCAGGAATTATACGGTGAGAAATTGTCATAAATTTTAAATTGTAAATCGTAGGTCTGAAATATTTCGGAGTCACTTCCTCCTCACCGACACTTTCTATATAACACCAACTCCGTGTTAGCCTTTGTCCGCCTTGGAGTCTCTCTCAATTTACAATGAAAAAAAATCCCCCGAAATGAAGATAAAGCCCAACAATGCGAGATAACTTTGTCTCGAAATGCAGATGAATAAGAAATTGCTGCTTTTTTCGTATGTGGCATCTTCGGTGTGTTGAACTAAATGCAATTTGTGGGTCACACATCATTGTCTGGTATCGTTGTCTCAAAGGCACAGTCAACGGTGTGGGGACAACGTGGGGGCGGGCAGAATTGAGAGATGACTTACGAAATCACGCGGGCTGTGCGATGATCTGCAAAATGATGGCATGGCTAGCGCGCGTTATTGACATTTGAAGATGCGAGAATGTGGCGTAGTATTGTTGTGGCTTTTGGGCTCTTGAGCAGAAAAGGTGGTCCAGGTGATTCTTTTTATTACACATGAATTCCAATGATGCGAATTTAAAAAAAAACCTACAAAAATGTGTGGTCCAGTGCGTATAGGATTGGAAGCACTAAAAGGCAAAAATTTTCTTACAGAGCAAAGATTAAAGTTTTGCGTATCAAACTGGCGCCATTGGTGATTGCGGGGCCGAGCAGTGATCACATCCATGGGTCCACCACTGACTCAATCACCGATGATGGAGCTATGAAAATGTGAAATCCCATGAATTTCAACGACTGAATTTGTCAATAATCTCAAAGAGATTGTGTGTAGAGACGTTTTTTTTTGATTTTGAACATTATACATCTTATGTGGACCCTCTGTGTGTTCCTTTTTGCCATCTTCGCGCGCACACACTTCCATTTATTAATTAATTCAAAATTCCGCGTCGTCTTCTTTTATTCTATCAGAAACAATTTGCATCTCATTTACGCCATCATTGAGTATGCAATAAAACTCGATTTTTATGCATGATGTCTCTGTGTGTCTTTGGTCGCCGTTTTTGCTCTTCCTCCTCACTTTAGAATTAAGTGTACAACGCAGACATGGCGAAAGAGGTGTGTACCGAAAGAATTGCGAGATTTTTTTTCTTGTCTTCTCTTCTTCATCTCACCTTAGCCTTTCTTACCCCAGCATCGTCCCCGTGTGATCTTCTTTTTTATCGTAATTGCACTCACATTATAATGCTTTCCGAGCTCATTTTCGCAAAAATATTGCTAAAGAGAGGAAGCCAAGAGCAGCAGTGCAGTAGTATATAGCTGCTAAGACAAACTATATTCTAAAGGTATGCAAATTTACGGAAATTCTCAATTAGGCTTCCGCGCGGCATCTAAACAAGATAGATTATTGTTAGATAAGATTTGAAAAAAAAGGTGAAATTACACAACACCTCGTATATGGATTAATTTCCATTGAGCCTATTTCTTATCGAGGGGGTCACTCATTCCAAGATGGATTGACCTTAATTGGAAGTATAAGTTTTTGCTATAATACTTATGTCTCCCATGGCTCCAGATCCATCAAAAGTCTGAGAGATGGCTAGTTGATAAGGGCAAAATTAATTTGCTAAAAATTCATGCTCAAATAATATCAAAAAATTCTCTATTTTCACTACAGATTTTTTAACCCTAAAGTGCCTAGAATTTTTTGACACTTTTATACAGTCTTTTGTTTAAATTCTCTCCAAATGAATTTTTTTTCTCTAGCAATTTTTGTAGTTAGAATGTTTATGTTAGTTTAAATGAATGTGAACATAGTTTGAAAATAAGTTTTCATGAATGGGAAAGTTTTATCTGTTTTAGAACCGATTTTCTCAAAATTATTCTGTTTAGAATTTTGTTTCTAATAACAGAACGGTTAAAGAATTAATTTTGTTTAACTTTTTAGACTTGATTGCTTAAAGCATCAAACCTGACTTGAATGTAAAATCCGAAACAGAAATGAAAACGTGTTTAGTTAACAAACTTATTTTTTGAAAATACAGGCTAATTCTTACTATGAAAAATTTAAAACTTGAGTAAAAACTTGTCAAAGAATTTTTTTCTTTACCAAGTAGTTTTAAAAATCTTTATTTTTTTTCAATATTTAATTTTGTAACGTTTTTAAGATTTAGACTCATTATGACTACTAAAATCAATACCCTAACAGATTTAGATAAAGTCGGCCATTGTGTAGGAAAAAATACAGGAAAAATTAATTTTTCTTTTATAAAATAAAATTGTTACAGACGATTCCTTAAAGGGTTAATACTTTGTGAAAAACAACTAATAAGATATTTAAAAATTTAATTTCTTTAACAATATTTTTGAGAGAGTTTGAAAAGCAAAGAAGCTTTCTTAAAGAAAATGTTTTCTTTGATTTTCTCCATCAAATATATGCGTTACATATAGAAGAATCAAAGAAATCCTTATTTTAGAAAAATCTTATTAGTAAACAAGTTTTTTATGATTAATATTAAAGAATCTTTATTAGAATTTATGGGAATTTGAAATTACAATTTCGTAGCCCCTTTTTTCGGTGTCAAGAACCACTCAAAGAATGTGCCGACCGCAAGTGAGAAGAGGACGCTAGATTGTCGGGAATTAAGGGATTTCTCTTAGCTTTTTCTTCCTCTCTTTGCTATCTTTTCTGTGCTGGGTGGAAAATATGAGAAAAATTAACTGACAGCGTATCTCGGCCCATCATTATTAATCAACTGTCCAGAGTGGATGCGATAAGGCGGTGTAATCAAGTTGGTAGCCATGGCATGTGCCCTGAAGGCTAGACGGGGAGCGGGGTATATCGCTATATATGTGCTTTATGTATATTATGGAAAAAAAGCTCTCCCTGATATTTTCCACACGATCACGTGTACGGAATTGCGAAGAGATGCTGTGTGAGGCAAAGAAAAAAAGGCGCACCAGGAAAGCTCCAAGTTGTCGCGGGCGCATGGGAAATGGGGCGAAGTTTGTGGTGGGGTGAGGGGTAGATGTGCGCGGATTGGGGCTAGGAGCACCCAATTTTCTCCACTCTTGAATGTTTCAGCTCGGATTGGGGGGCTTCGCGCGCGCTGGAGATGTGGCTGGGTAGCTGTGCTCGTAACCATGTAAAAATGGATGCGAATTGTACATAATGTAGCCATAAGAGAGGTTTTTCGTGGTTTGTTGTACATATAGAAATGGGGGGCACTGAGAGAGCTCCGCACACGAACACCCATTCAGCGGCTATAGAGGCAGAGCACAAGCTAAGTGTATTGGAGGAGTCGACATGGTTCTCTGTGTGGCTGTGCCATCACAAAACTGCCCGCTTGGCGATTGCTGTACGATGTGAGACGGGTTTAGTTGTGTGTTCACATCCGGATCGAGAGCAAGTTCGCCTGTACGAAGTTAATTTGCCAAGAAGCCACGAGGTCGCGACCGCAGTTGTATTTTTGTCGTTCACACTGACCCCATCAGCCGCCCCCCTTTGCGTTGTTCAAGTTGCAACCAAACAACCCTTCCCAAAATTGCTGTGCCTTGCAGTTCTATCATACCCATGTGACTAGGCGAGGTGGTAGCTCCCCCTGTGTGCAGTGTATGGACTATCGCGCGGGTATTCCTTGGGTGGAAAAATCCTCTCTCGACGACCAGTGTATCGTGTGTGGGAAAATTCCTCAAGGAAAAGTGGTGTGTGAAAAAGTGCGGACTGATCGTGAACAATTTACTTTTACTTAATGGTACCAGAAGTTCTTTTTTTTACTGTACGCCTCACAAGTTCTCTTCATTCGTGACCCAAGCGCGAATTTCATTCGTGAATGTTGGCGGTTATTTATTTAGAAAGAAAAATTTTTCCTCCACACATACATCCCCCCGATGTATGTTTGCAATATTCTTAACTAGTGAGTTCTGGTTATTATTATCTCAAACAATATTACTCAAACAGCACCCAACCGAGTGGGCACGGAGTGTGAATTGGGGAGAAACAGGGAGCTGTAATTGATGGTTGGTTAGTTCGGAAACTGTTGGGAATATTTTTTTTCTATAAACATATCCCAATGTTTAAAAGTTGGACAACTTGGCCATTCAAGTGTTAACTTGGCCTAGAAGTTAGGGTACTTCTAACTAAGAGTTTCTTCTAATTTAGACTTTAGGAAACAGTTTAAGAGCATACCTAGGTTGAATATGATTCGATTTATGCTCAAATTCAAATTTCTTTTTATGATCTGTTTCTTTCAACGATGATTTTCTTTCAAGGATCAATTTTTCTAATGATTGTGTTTTTCGTATGATCGATAACGGCCGAGGTTTTAAGACAATCAAGTTTTTCTAAAGATCATTGTTTTCCGTTGATAGAATTGTTCAAACGATCAGTTTTCTTCAAACTATCGAATTTTCTTAACGATCGAGTTTTTAAACGATCAAGTTTTTCAAATGATCGAGTTTTCCTAACGATCAATTTCCTCAAACAATACAGTCTTCCATAAAAAGTAAACATAGAAAAATTATATAAATATATCGAACGATATAACTGGAATTAAAACGCATTCAGTAGTCTGTGGCTTGTGGTTTTGCGATCTTCCAACTCTGTCCAATCGTCTACGTAGTGGCGACTCCTAGCTTCTGTGTAGAAGGTTTATGTAGCAAATTGATACACCAAATCGACCATCCAAGTCAATTTATTCATTACTGAGTGCACACAGGGAGTTTTGATAAGTGCTTGTACTTCGCCATTGCGCTCAGTCATGAGGATCGCGATCGTGAATCGGGTATAGAGCAACTCGATCGCGGTATACTCTTCAGCACACAACCAAAGTTCTTACCAAGCGATCATGCAATAAAATGTGAAATAATTAACATTTTTCTTCAACCGAAAAAAAAATACTCACACACATCGTGCGATCGTAGATAAAAAGTTTGTGCTGCGGTGTATGTGTGCCAATTGTAGGTGATCTTCCTCACTCGCGTTAGCCTATCTCTCTCCCCCTATCAGATTGTCAGTATAATTTTCGTGCTCTTGGTTCGACTTTTCCCACTTCTTTACACTCGTTGCCAGCAATAGTGATCGTATTTGATCACGTGTTAATCATTTACATAGCGCGCCTGTGTGCGATATCGCGTCTCTGCAAACTCTCTTCTATAGAGCGCCTAGAACCTCTCCACTATCTCACGAGCCGCTTTTCTTGCCCCGCCAGTCGTTTGCAAACTACGTCTCAGAATAAATTCAGCACAACTCCGTGGATTTTTTTTCGCTGCTATATACTAACATATACATACATTACAAGTCCACTTTCATACTTCACGCGGACGGAAGAAATAAATGGGCTCGAAATGCCTCTCAATCGGAAATTTTTTTTCTTGTTCGAGGATAAAAAGAATTCTGCACTTATGGCTGTGAAGGTGCCTTTTCTCGTGGTCTCCGACCTCACATTTCTGGGAGGGTTTCCTCGGTGCACAAAAACTCGTCTGAGGACGAGCCAAAATGGTTCCGATGTGAGATTAGGAACATCCTGTAATTTTTTGTGCAGGTAGAGGCGCCCCGATGTGCAAAATTAATAGGAAAGACACCACTGCGGTGGAGACGTAAACCGCGTGAATTTTAAAGGCGGCTTGTTTGTACTAAAAAAATAAATTACATGATGTTTTTGTTGAAAAAAAAGTAGCTTTGAATAATATTAAAAAAAAAAGAATTAGATAATTTTATAGGCAGTTTTAAAATTTGTACTAAATTAGTACTAAATGTTTATAGGTTGTACTAAATATTGTTAGATGCTGGATCTTTTACTAGATCTTTCAAAATACGCACACATAAAGAAACACTGAAAAAAAATGTGAATCATGTCACGGCCTTGCCGTCCTCTATGTACTAAAATAAAATAAAAAATTGTTACATTTCTATTATTAAAAAGGATATTAGGTAATTTTTTAAAAATATTTTGATGAATAACAATAAAAAACGAAATGAATTATTTTAAATAATATTATTTTTTAAGGAAGTTGTAGTACTAAATTTTTTACAAATTATATTTGTTTCTTTGAACCTTAAAGAGAGAAACGTGCTCCAATACATAATTTATTAATGTTAGATAAATTATTTTGGTCTAGTAAGTACTAAAAACTTTAAACTTTTTAGTACAAAACACAAAAAAGTATTTTTTTTATCTACCTAATGTTTTATTTAATCTTATCAAATCTTTTGCTTATCAAGAAAAATGTTTTAGCGGTTTTTTTTACGCTTAAGCCAGTTCAGCCATTTCGGCGCAGACCCCTAGAGTGCATTGAATTGCAATTTACCAAAACGATCTTCCACCAGAGAGTAGAAAGTTGCAAGAAGAGGTTCTTCATTTTTTTCCTTCCACATTTTTTCCATGCAGGTGTGCTGCGAATATCTTCGATCGTAAAGCCATTAACTTATACCTTTACACATTTTTTTGGGTGGTATGAAAGAATGGAAACAAACAATATTCACGAATGACTGTCGCACTTCCTTAAACTCATTAAAATCATTAAAAACCCTTTTAATGTTCACCCCAGAATCATAAACCTCGTGCCAAGGTGTAATTAATTTGTGATTTTTTTCTCTTTCTTCACCTACAGGAGACAAATCCCAGTTCATTGTGAATAAATTAAGGTTAAAAACTAGACCGTCATTTAGTTCTTAGAGAGATTTCCTAGTAGTGGTGTGTTTTAGTGAGCAAAAAAAAGCTCAAGTGTGTTCGTAAGCACAAAACGACTTGTCGTAAAGGAAGGTGGTGATTGTGAAGTAGCAGAAGTAAGAAAAAAAAAGAAACATTTTAAGAGTTCTGACGACGATTATAAAATAATAAAAGTGGTCCACAGAATATTAGAGTCTTTCACTTGTGGCAAGTTTGCGCGATAAGACAAGAAACTGAGATTAGTGGGAGATTAATCCAGTTGATTTACGAGAGATAAATTCTGTGCGCGAAGTTTTGTTTGGAGAAGTCAGTGAAATTTTGTAGTTGTTGTTGTCTGTCACTTGTGAAGCCAAAGTGAGTTGGATGGATTCATTCGGAGGTATTTGGCCATCGCCACCGCGAGGCCTCGACGGTGTCTCCAACGATGGCTTACCTATGGAGACCCTCACTGAGCTTCAGGATGGCAATTTTGAGCCACAGACCAGGGCCAGATCCAATACATGGCCCCTACCACGACCCGATAACATCGTTGAACCCAGCGATGATGCTGAGAGCAATAAATGCAGCAATCAGCAACTATCTGCAGGTAATAGTGAATTCTTATTAATGTGTAGAGGATGCGTGAAGAAATGGAGGCGCCACGTACAACCAGGCGTCTCCATCGCATTTTTTGGTTAATTTTAAATTAAAAGTGGAACGCTCGATAACCTCATTTGGATTTATTTTTAGTTTTAATTCATGTACTAAGAAACTAAGCAATACATTGCCAATTTTCCCGATATAGGGGAGAGGGGGGAAGATATCAAAATAATAATAATTAAAGATGAAAACTATGGACAGTACATACATACACAGGTTCGTGCTATGTATCTTATTTTATTGTTTAAGATCGAATATATGTAACGTTTTTAACAAATGGAGATATAAATCGCTGGGCTTAAGTTTCATGACTAATTACTTTGAATACAATATTTAAAAATTCAATAAAAATAGTACCTACTAAACCTTTACGTAATGTGAATTGATAAAAAATTTTTTAATATACCTACCTTTAATTAAAATTCCTTCTCAAGGTATTCAGATATTTCTTTTAACGGAGAAAAACCTTGACCTTCTTCTTAAATTAAAATTGTCTTAAGAAATTAATCTACTTCCCTATTTTATAAGAGGTTAAAAAAGCATCAAAAGATCTAAAATTAGCCGAGACACTTTTTTGTACTATAAAAGAACTATAAAAAACCTGAAGGACTTTTTCAGTCTTTAAAAGAATAACAGATTTTACAAACTCATTTTTCCATAAAAATGAAATCTTGCGCGAATCTTTGGTTATGTTCTTACACTGCTCTGCAATATTATCAACCAGGATCATGTGATAAATTAACCAAAAAGTATTAAATTCTTTATTTTCTTAATAAAATATTTTAAAACATATTTCAGGATAATTTAATTGAGATTCACAGAAAACAAAACTATTTCAATATTCAGAAAATTCGGCAAAAATTCATTTTAAATCTTTTAAATTATTAATTATTAAAATAAATTACCCACATAAAAGACAACATTAAATTCTTTTTTCACTGACATTAATTAAGAAATGTTAAACAACGAAAAAAGAACAATAAATTCTATTGTAAATTTGTTAATAATGGAGCTATTAAATTTATATTTAGAATTTAAAATGAGAATTACGTATTTTTAGACATTTGACTTTTTGCTCTTAATTTATCGTTTTCTTCTAACGCTTCTAAGCGTGTTTTATCGTCATTTGATCATATTTTCTTATCATTCAGAATATTCAAGAAAAAAAAACAGAACACTGTGGGATCTGTGGGATTAAAAGAAAATTTATTGAGCTAAGAATTAATTTAACTTACAATTTCGCACGTTTCGTCTTACATAAAAAAGTGTAAAAAGCTCCTCAGAAATATTCAACAAAAATCTCAAAATTATTTGCATTTGGTAGTTCTGCTTTTTTTTTTGTAAAGAGGATTTAGTAAGATCTTGGAACTTTCACAATACAAAAAACCTTCTTATGTATTCACTGTTGACTTTGGATATATATCGACCCAAAAAATCGATGACTTATTCAATCCATCGTCACATGGGCCAGACACACGGGTCCACGCGAGATCCCACAGAGTCGCAATTTATTCCGGTTTAGCATTTTATTGTGACGAAGATGAAAAAAAGAAGTAGAAAAGAATTTTGTGAGAACTTTTATTTTGCATTTAAATTTTATACACAGAGCTATGACGTCCCAGTCGACATTTATGAGATTTTGATTGAGTGCACAAGATCGCACTTTGTCTTCTCTTCTGCTGAAATTTTAGCATTTTTTCTTCCTCCCGTGGGCGTTCTCGCGTTGCTTTTTTCCTGGATTAGTTGCCTGAGGCGTCCCGAGGGGAGGAAACCTGGCTTCATTGTCGCGCGATCAAGTGAATTTTAAATGACGATCAACATCGAGAAATATTCTACAAATGTGCAACATTTGCATGATTGGAATTGCATCATTTTTGCCACATTAGGCATTCCTATTGACGACAAGGGGACTGCAACTTTACTTCGTTTGAGATTTAATTTAAAATTAAAAATTTAAATGCAATTTAAATATCAATAAGGAATGGAAGCAATCGATTATACGAGAAAGAAATATATAAATCAATAGATTCGGAAAACCGGGATTAACAGAAAGTCAGATAAAAGCTTAAGAAAAGCTCAAGATTCATTTTTTTCCATAGAATCAGAGGTAAAAGTTCCAAGAAGCCTTTGCAGGGCGAGAATTGAGCTTTTTGACTGACTTAATTATCCTCAGTCTCCCCTACATGAAAACTACAGTAAAAAATTTATTTAAAAAGAAGGGGAGAGATCTAGAATAATTTGAAGAAAGAAATGTGTCAGCACTTTTCACAATTATGCGCATTTTATTACCTTCAGTGGAATTTCTGCACACAATTTGATACATGAATTCATCCAATTAACTTAAAGAGTTTAAAGAAAAATTCAGAGGAAGTTGCTTCGCTGTATGCTCGGAATTTTATTGATAATTAAGGTTTGTTTTTAATGTTAAAAATGATTCACAATTAATGAAAAAAATTATGTTGTTTACTGCTTATTTTGTAAAGCATAATATTTATCAGTTGTTTCTTCTAACGAGTAGAATGATTAATAAATATATACATACATTGCTATATAGGTTTGTATATATTAAATATAGAAACTATTGTACTAAAAAACTTCAAAAAAAAAAAAAAGAAAAAACCTTTTAAAAAAAGATCTTTAAAGAAAATAATCAAAAAAATTTAAATTCAATCAATTATAGTTACAAACTCTTCTTTCCTTAATTCCGCTGCGAGTTTAGTTTGCAATAAGAAAGTAAAATTGCAGGTGTGTGTTACACACAAAAGTCAGCTGGTAAACTCGTAAAAATACCTTAAAACCCTGATCTCAAACATGCGTTTAAAAAGATCTCACATTTGGAAAACCCCAAACATGCCGGGAGAGCGCGCGAATTGAAAAATATTTGATGCGTAAATTTTTCAGAGTTTGTGTTTTTGAAGACTTTTATATCGCCTTTCGTATCTGGTGCGTGCCCCCAGATTTTTTTTCTCATGACGCTCAAACTGATAACGCGACGCTTGTAACTTTCAGTATATGTACCCATCTTCACTCAAATATCATGTTTTCTGTTCATTTTGATTAAATACAGAAAAAAATGAAAATTGATGGAATTTAACACGAAATGCGGGGTTTTGTTACAACAGAAAAAAAATTTGTTGATCTGTTTATTTTGTGAAAGAATCAAAATTTGATGATTTTGTATGTTTGCTTCCAGCAGCTGGTCAACAAATCACATCCCCGAATGTGGCATCGTCGAAGAAAAATTCATCGCGACGAAATGCTTGGGGAAACCTCTCGTACGCCGACCTAATTACCCAGGCCATCAGTTCGGCGTCCGATAATCGGCTCACACTGAGCCAGATCTACGAGTGGATGGTGCAGAATGTTCCGTACTTTAAGGACAAGGGCGACTCAAACAGCAGTGCAGGATGGAAGGTGAGTCAATAAACTCCACATATGAGACATAGACTGTTGCACAGTGCAAGTGCCAAGTGAAGCCCTTGGGCTGATTTTGTTGACATTGCAACCCATATGGCATTGTTTCTGAGTCAAAGAAAAGGAATTTCATGTATAAGAAATGAGTTGATGATTTAAAAATAATTTTAAGGAATGATCCTACTGTCTGGATATTTATGGAATGATTCTAATAGGATAATTAGTAGAATTTACAAATTACAAGAATTTTTCTAAATTAAAGAAATTATTCTTCGTTAGAATTAAGAAAAATTTAACATTTTTTTTTATTTCGAATAATTCTTATAAACAGTGAGAATTCTTGGAAATATATTTTATTAAACATTCATGAAAGGTTTCTTGTGTTCACGAAACGTTAAGTGATTCTGAAAATTCTTAAATTAGAAAAAAAATCAGAATTCAAATTCTGAAGCGTTTTTAGAGATCATAAAACTATTTTAAAGATATTTTTATATACAAGATTCTTTGAATTCACCTTTTTAAGAATCACGAATCATTTATTATGTTCACGAACCTGTTTCTGATTCTCACTGTTTTCATATCAGATGAGAATTAGGAATTTTAATCATGAAACACTTTTAGAAGTTATTCAGCTATACGTTACTATTAGGATTTTCATCATATATGGATTCTTTTAATTTATATATATTTTTTTAAAGAATTACGAAATGTTTCTCATGTTCCCGTTAAAGATTCTAATTCTGAAATTTTATTGTTGGAGGGAGATATTTAAGAATTAAGCAGTGGAACTTTTTTTAATCAATAATCTATTTTTAGGATTTTCATTATACTTAGAAGCAGTTTCTTATTCTCAAGATTCTTTAAATTAGAAGAAAAATTTTCAGAATTCAATTTGTGATTTTTTTAAAGAATAAGAAAATTCGTTATTAAGGAAACAGTTTAAATGATTCGCAAATTTAATATTGATATCCTGAAGAGGCTTTCGTTTCTTCTTAGCAGCTGTTAAATTCACGCATAATTTGACCTTTTGAAGAGCAGGAAAGGCAAGAAACTTATCAGATTGCTCGCCTAATTACCCACCTGGCAACTACCGATACCCAATTAATTGGTTGTTGGTTCGGTATTCGCCAATCAATCTCGATTTCACTGGGTATGACACTTCTTTTCTAAACGTGTCGGACCATTGCGTGCCACGGAGGTGCGTTGGGTTCTTTTTTTTTTCTACTAACTAACTCGCCACTCAAATATCCATCAAAGTCATAGCTGAGGTGCTTAATGCGAAGTTTTATTTGAATGTATCGATCTCCATATGCTCGGCACGATCTCACTTTGGGTGTGGGGAATTCTCGATGGTTTGGTGCACTGCACTTGGCGGCAAGACGTGCAAGAAGTAAGTTGGTGGTGCGCACTTAGACGGAATGTAGTTTTCTGTATATTGCAACTCTCAGGTGAGCCTGAGTGATCTACAATTGGCGCGAATGCCGTTTGACTGGCTTCTCAAAATGCCGCAGGTTTCGAGAGATGCCATTTTCGTGATTATTGGCAATTTGTGTGGGCATCGTGGTGCAGTTTTGCACCATGTTAAACTGGTTCCCTTCTCGTTACTGCGCGGTGTAAGCCATTTGCTGCACACACAGATTCCCGCGTGCAATCGGAACTCATGAGAAGCTCGATGGAGCTCTTCAGGTGCGAATGGATCCATCGACGTGGTGTGGAAAAAAACATTAGACACACGTGATGTCCCCGGTTGGGCAAAGCGTGAGGGCCGCGTGTGATCTTGAAGCCCTCGATCATGATTAACCAATTGATTGATTACCTGACCCCCCGCCAAAGCTGGCGTCTTAAAGGTATCACGAAACGATGGGGTCTACGTGCGCGACCTCGTGAGATTTTGGTGAAAGACCCGCACACTACCGGGTGTGTCCGAGGCTGCAAGCTCGCTCGATGTCCAATGATCTTCATTTTTGCGCCCAAATGCAACATTTTAGTAATTTACGCGCCTCTTAAAATCCACAAAATGTCTTAAATTTAAAAACCCACCTCTCACTTCACATCTCCGCACACTTTTGTGCCGTCACTGTGGCGAAGTCGTATGTTAATGGAGACATTTAATTTCAAAAATTGACCTCTTTTAGCCACTTTTAATCAATGGAACGTCGTAGGTCGCTCATTTCACTCGAATTCACTATCTCTTTTTTTCCACACATACTCACACTGCTAAGCTTCTCAAGGGAGTTCTTTTTAACCGCCACATAGTCCAATTTTGCGTCATAAATTTTTCCAAAAAATAATATATTTTCCCCTCATCGCATTTAATTTTTTTTGAGGTGCTAATAGGCCTATCAATGAAAATCATACGATCAACGCGCAATTTTAGTTTAAATTTTAAATTTATTTAATGCAATTTCCATTTGAGCACGCACTCATATTGACGGAAAGATTTTCTAGACATTTCGCATGATATCGCGAAGCAGTCAATTGTAAAAAAGTGCGTAGGAAATTTCAATAAAATTTCCATTTAAAATATATTTTATCTGTCAATTAGTGAGGTAACCACTGAGCTTTAGATAAAAATGAAATTTTTAAAATACAATCATTCCTAATGGAATTTTTTTTTGTTATATTTTTGTTCATAATTCATTCAAGGGTAGTGAAATCGATGGTAGTGGTGTACTGTAGAAAAATTCACGCAGTCAAAAAGGCAAAGAAAGTGTTTGATATAACGACTATCCCTTTTAAAAATTTACAAAAAAACGTCAAACGTTAGAAATGTCAAAAGTTGAAAACCTTTGTAATCGTTAAATTTAACGTCAAACTTTAAAAATGTAAATGTCAAAAACATGTCAAATATTAGGATAAATAATTGTCAAGCGCTAAACAACTGTCACACGTTTGAAAAGAAACGTCAACTACTGAAATAGTTTGATAAAATAAATTAAATAAAAAAATTCAAGAAAAAAAAATCTAAAATTTTGTTTTTTTTCTAATTTTTGTAGTTTTTAGTTTTTTTCAACTGTTTTTTGTTTAAAAAATTAGTTAATTTCTGGAATTTATTTTAAACATTAAATCTTATCTTCCTTATTGCACTTCAACCCTATATTGCATTGATAAATACTGGAAAAACTGCTGCTCTTCGTAATAAAATTTAAACATCTAACTGCCGCCATAATCTATAAAGCACTAATAAGAATATTTTCTTGGTATAAATTCTTATCTCGTCAGATTTATTAGTTTAGTTTGAATATAAACTTAACTTCCTCGTTTCATCTGTACGATCAATTTCCCTCTCGCAGCTTAAGACGCTTCTCAAAAGTCACATGGAGAATTCTCCTCCGTATTGGAGGAAAATGGTTGTAATTTTAACAATCGCCCCGTGTTTGCACATCACATTTGTTTTCCCTCTGCCTTGGACATGTTTGAGAATTAAGAGAAGAAAAAAATCCTTATCATTCAGTGCTCTATATTATGTTGACTTTCTATATACTCACAATATGTACACAATACATGGAAATTTTGATAACAAACTCAAAGATTTTCTCCATATGTGTATTCCATTGAAATCGAACTCTGTGAAGCCTACAAAATATGGTGATCATCATGGCAGGGAAAAAAGTTCCAGCACATACTCACACACACTGTGAGGCCTTTATCTACACCTAGAGACACACTCTAGGAAGAGAATAAGTCAATTTGCAATTCAGACGTTTATTTAAATTGAATATTTGCCTCTCTTGGAGGGTCTCTATACATGGCGCATCGAGAAGGATTTGCAATGTGGAGCGAGTTTTGAAATGAAAGAAAATCACTCGAGAGTGTTGCTAAGGCATCAACTTCAATTAAATGATCTCCTCCAGTGTATACGATCGTCTTAATTGGACTTTTCCATACCAATCGAAACATCTTGTAGTAGTTTTTTTTTATTCATTTTCATTCTGTCTCTGCTCTTGTCACTTTAGCATTATGAAATTCGGTTTTATGTATTTGATATTGATTTAGAAAGTCCACGAAGGTCGCACATTCAATGGATTGTGGGGGCTCGAGAAGGGTCCCCAATAGCAATAGTGCTTCAGAGCGACTCAAGAGGATCGTAAAAAATGCTGTTGATATATAATGCGAAATTGATATTAGGAAATAGTCATCTGAGAGTGCTCTATTGAAGTTGAAGACTATGAGGTTGTGCAAAACACAAGAGCAATGAAGTGGAATTTGATGGAATGGACTCAGCTATAAAAATGTTGGCTTAAAATTTTTATTGATGAAGGTCATGTAGTCATAAAGTGAAGATCATGTTTATTTTGTAAGATCTTCAGAAGATCTGGAGCAGGCACTTGTCTACAATTATTTTCTAAACTATTCTTTCCTTAAAATAATGTTAATGTGTGTTTAGCTTGGATTTTTTTTTTTATTATTCTTCCTAACTAATGTTCTTGCCTTCCCTAGTTTTTTTTAGAGTCACTTTAGGCTGCATATCTTTTATAGGCTGCATGTTATCTTTTTTTCCATTCAACGCTTTTTATTTTAATATTATTATCCTTAAAAGTTGTTTAGTTTTCTGTCTAAAAACGCTGTCTAATTTATTTTATTAGGCTGCGTATAAAGTTTAAGCTACCTTAAAAATATCTAGACTTCGTATCTTTTTAAGGCTGACTTTTATCATTTTTTATCTACTCATCAAACTAACTAATGAAAACTTTTATAAATTTGTTTTAATATTTTTTCTGTTTTAAGGCTGAGTATTTATATTTTTAAATGTGACTTCCTTTAATTTTTACGCAGCCTAAAATTATTCTTGTTTTTTTTTTTAAGATTTCTTTTTGATCGTTTGAGATTGTTTTAAGACTGCGTATAAATGTGTATCCAACAAATATTCTTTAGGCTGCGTACCTTTTCAGATACCTACGTGATTTTCCAGGAAAATGAGTTTTTCTTCAGTTTTTTTTAAAGTTGCGTACCTTCCTTCTCAATCTGTCTATCAAAAATCTCGTTTTTTCTTCACATTTTTTTAAATTTAAATGAGTCCTTAACAAATTTCAGGGCTGCGTCTTTATCGACATTTTCAATCAAGTTCTTCAGGTTAATCTCATAAAAAAACTCACCGATATTCTGGTCATTTATTCAAATTCCTCTCGTTAATCTCATGTTTAATGTTTGACCACGAAAAGTGGTTAGAGTTGAGGAAATTCCGAAACTTCTTTTGCAAGTTTATGTGTGATCCAATGTTTGCGTTTGGATCATTGATCGTGGGATTTTTGTCGCTCATTTTGACGGGGGTAGAAGGTGGGATGTTTTTAGCGCATTTTGTTGACTTTATAGAAGAAGGAAACTACAGAAGAAAAAAAACTATTATACCACAACACTATGCAAAGTAGGAATGTTTTCTCTATTAATTGGCACGATTTTCCGTCTAAAATTAACATGGTTCGAGGTTCGTCAGTGTATTTCGTGTATTATAAATTACAACTATACTCTTTTTTTGATTCTCTTTGCCCCCTTGTGTTTATATATACACATATTTTCAAAGCTCTCTCTCTCTCTCTCTGTGGCTATGGTTGATGTACAAAGTATATAATAAACGATAAATATTTCTCGAAGAGAGCGCGAAAAAAAGCCCGAAGAGAGAATCGTGATGAGCACGCACTTTATCAGTGTGTAACATTGGAATGAGTTCAGTTGTGGATACGAAAAGCTGACCATTCCGTGGCTCAATCATCACATATTTAATGCCAATGGTGTTGGTCATTTCTGCGTGTTGGGCAGAGACCACGAGTAGCGAAAAAAAAGCGTTGAGTAATCACGATCCTGTTGAATATAATTCCTTCTGTCTTCTGTGCTATCTACCTAAGGTAGAAAAAATTTTGTGCGTGAATACATTCGCACTTGATCGTTTTTTTCCTTCTTCTTTTCCACCGTATATATACATACATACAACTTCTATTTCATTCGCGACTATTCACTGATGATGAGGGAGGTTCAAGGGGTGACGGAGGGCACCTAAAATTTCATTCACTTGGACTACGATAAAAAAGAGTCTGATTTATGGAACAATTTATAATTAGCGCAGTCTCTCGGGTGATTCGGTATATACCTACCTATATATTTTTTCGTAGAAATGCGCGATTCGTTGGGTTGTGGAATTTTAAAAACTTAATTAAATATACGAAAAGGTGTTTTTATTGGCTTATATAATTGAACATGGGTATCTATGTGTAATTTATGGATGAAAACTTTAGTTGCGGAGAAACGCCAAGATATTCCCAAGCAACACGCCACGACTACTGACTGCTTTGACAACTTTATGTAGTACTTTAAGACGTCGTATTTTTGGGTTTTCACGACTAGTCAAAACTCTTTTCTCAATATTTTAATTATTATTGCATCCCTGTTTATAATTGAGTAATATAAGTGGTCGTCGCCTTTTACTCTACGATTTGACATAAAAATAAAATACAAAAACTGAATGCTTAGCAGTTTTTAAGAAAAGTAGTCGTAATGTTGTCGTGCTTCTGACAACATTTTGTAATGAGGATCCGTAAAGTTGTCGTGAGTAGTCGTGAACATAAAATCCAATTTTTGCTTAATCTTTTAATATAAATCACATTTTGAAATGCTTTCATCGTTGTAATTTACTTATAAACAATTCCTGGATACATTTTAGTGCAAAATATTGATTAAAATTACAATAAAACGCAATTAAAGAAAAACATGAGAATGACCACGAAAAGGAAGTCTTAAAGAAGTCATAATGCGTTGGACAAAATATTGAATATTCCTGTGGTTATTATTTAGTTACAGAAACTAATTTTACATGATAATACTATTTACTGCATTTATCATTGGAATAAACAATTTTGAATTTTCTTGTTTAATAAAAAACACTTAAAATTAAAAAAAATATTTATTTGTAACCGACTCATTTCTACGACAACCAAAAATAAGTCTTAAAGAAGTCATAATGCGTTGAACAAAATATTGAATATTTCCGCGGTTATTATTCGATTAGAAAAACTAATTCTACATAATAATTTTATTTACTACATATATCATTGGAATAAACAATTTTGAATTTTTTTCTTTAATAAAAAATAACTGAAAATTAAAAAATATGTTTTTGTAACCGACTCATTTCTACGACAACCAAAAATAAGTCTTTAAGAAGTCGTAAAATACGTTATCACGCAGCTGAAATTTTTTGTAATTTGAAGAAATTGCTGATTATTTATAAAGTAAATATATCTTCAAAAGGTTTGTTTTAATGGAGCACACATCTTTAGCTGTAATTTTAGTTTATGTATTATTTAGAAACATGTTAAAATTACATTTTAATGAACGACTACCAAAAAGAAGTCTTTAAGAAGTCGTAAATATTGCAATGAACTTTGCCAAATTTTATTGTTTTTTGAACCTTTTTAAATTATTTAATAATTTTATCATCTTTGTGAATTATCAGTGAATCTTATTATTGAATATCGCAAAGAACTTAACGATATTTTAAGATTTTTATAATATTGTGTTGCATAACCTCATTCCGGATGAACATTCCGGCAAATTGTTCACAAGTCCCAAACATCGTAAGCTTTTCCCTTACCTCATCTTTATGATTCAAATGTATGCAACTGAAGATAAAAATATATTTATACTTTTTAACACAATATGTATCTAACTAATATTTTATTTTAACGAATATTCACATTTCTTAAAAACTCTATGCATTCAAGTAAATAATATTTAAATATCTTCAGTTCTTGGAATTCAATTATGAGTAGGTACCTGAAAAATATACCCTTTATGACCCTCAGACTTAAAAAGTGTTAAGGGCAATAAAATTTGCAGTGCGCAGGTAAACTTTTCTCAATAACTATTTTTGTTTTCCATGAAGTTTACAGGATAATCTTTAAGTTTATCCCATTTCTAAGTAAAAGAACAGATAAGATGTCATAAAAAATCTAAAATATTATTTTATAAATTTCGTTTTCTTTTTAAAAACTCTTATCAAATCTTACAAGATCACACGTTTTTTTTTATACTAATAATTATAGAAAGCTCTTAGAGAATTCCTTGTTAGCAATATTTGTTTACTGACAATATTTGTGAATTCTTGCAAAATAAGGTATGCAATTCACAAAAATGGTGGAAAAATCGTCGGTTTTATCACCACTCTTTGCATCTGTTGTAAAAATCTCATGGAACGTACAAATTATGCTGATGTAACTGACTAAATTTGTGAATGCGACTGCTTTTGATCGCCCAAATTATTTTCACTATTTTTTAAAAATATTTGATAAAGTTCATATAAATAAAATTCACATTATGAGCTACTACAAGCATTCGTTAAGCAAATACTTAACATATGAATTAATATGAAATATAAAAATATTTATTTTTAGTTAAAAATTTTAATAAATAGTCAACATTTTCATTTGTTCTCAATACTTTTGCCATATAATGACTTATTTCCTGTCGAGGGTATAGTCTTGCATAAAATTATTAGCATATATACGCATGAAATTTTTTATTTCTATATGTGGCACAAAATTAGAGAATATTTCTAAGAGAAGGGACGACATGAAAACGGAGAACATTTTTGTGCACCAAAAATATGCTTCACCAGGTAATTTGGAGAGAGAGTGAGTGCAATAAATATGAACGAGAAGGGGAAAAAATCATACAAAATGTACAAAAATGTTTCACAAATGCAAAATGTTGCAAAAAAATGTTTGCCTACATCCAGGAATTTTCACGTCGTAAAGTATTACGTAAAGTTGTCAGCTTCGACCAAAAAATGTACTACTTGATGAGTCCCAAAGTAATGTTATACGACTACTTTACGTATAAGTTTATGTATTACATTATGTACTACTTTATTTTCGAATGTAGTACATTACGACTACTTTGAGTTGCTTGGGTTGTTTCTGGGAATTTGACGTGTGAGCTCCATGTGATTACCCCACGTTTCAGATTATTTTTTTGGACTATTACGAAAATGTTCACTGAATCTGCAAAAGAGCTTTAAAAAAATGTTTTTGATTGACTTTTATATGATGAGTTAACTGGTTTGTTTAATTTTCATTTCTTTTGGCTTCGGGAATTTTAAAAATGGTAGTTAGTGGAAAATATTTTTTCAAAATTTTGAAATTCTAGTCATAATAATTTTAAAAATTTTGGCTATTAGGACTCTTGAAATTCTAGCTATTAGCTTTTTTTTTTAGATATTTGAAACTTAAAAGCGAAATAAAAAGAAAATTAAGGTTATAAGAATTCTATAAATTCTATCCTTCGGAAGTCCAGAATTTCTGGGCATCAGAAATCTACAAAATTTTAAAAGTTCAGTTCTTCAGAAACCGGCCAGAAGAAAGTTTGAACAATATGAGATTTTGTTACCTAGCCGACTACAACAACTTAATTATTTCTGAAATCCTAAATTTCTGATTCTTAAAAAGCTATAATTATTGGCATTCATAAGTTTAGAATTTTCCCAGGGATTTTAGATATCAGGCCGACGGAAATCTAGAATTTCAATTCCTCAGATATCACAAATTTCGAGTCGTCACAAATATAGAATTTCAGACTCTGAGAAATCTAGATCTTCTAGCCGTCATAACTTTAACATGTTAGACCGACAGGAATTAAAAAAATTTCTGGGCGTTAGAAATTTTCAATTTCAGGTTGTACCAAATCTAGAATTTCTGACCTTAAGAAATCTAGAATTTCCAATCTTTAGAGATTTAAAATTTTTAGATCTTCAAAAATCTAGAATCAAAATATAAAATTCCAAATTCCAAAATATACGATCTTCTGTAGTCCAGAACATCTGGCTCACATAAATCTAGAACTTCAAACTTTTGAGAAAAATTTAAGACTTCGACTAGCTTTCTAGTTCTATAATTTCTTCTTCTCCAATGTCGATTCAATCGTACTATTAAATGACAAACCTTACCTCACGGTACCTTATCATACGATCCTCTACGCAACTATTGATTCCACCAGCAATTGCCATATATGTATGTATGAGTTTCGTGTAGTAAGTTATGTTTTATGTAGGTAGTATTTTTGTCAAAAGGTTGATAGTGTGTGAATGTGCGTATGAAGAATCGTGTATGATAAATTGGCGATGGAGTGAAGAATGATTCGCGGGAAGAATGGTGGTGGAGGGTAACCTTTCAAGGCCGCGGCTTATTACTTCTGCTCACACCTCAATTGACATGCCGTGAAAATATATAGAGTGTGAGATTTAATGTGCATTTTACGATAATCTATCAACATTAAACCGACATTTACTATTTCACCAGCTCATTCGCGTTACTCGTCTCGTGGTAAACGTGGAATACACGAAGGTGTGTTCACCATGAATTGTCTCTCCCAATTAATGTGCCACGGCGGCTGGTTACGTTGTCTCTGATAACAAAGTAAACTATATACATAATGTACGTACATAAACGCAACAGCTGAAAGCTTTGGATAGATGTTTTATTTTCTAAGGGGAAGATTAAGAAAACAAAAATTGTATCACTTTTTTTCCAGAACTTTTTATGCAAAGTGTTTGTAAACAATACGAAGCTGCTTCTGATTGTTCCAAAGTTCACAAGAAACACCCAAAAAAATTCCCCCAGAAAGTTTTCCATTTTTATGGTCTTTCTATCGCAAAACACAGATGATGCAGAAAGAGAATTTCCTTGAAAAATTTCGCAATATTTGACACAGATTACAAACACCCATTTAGATGCGTGGACATTTATCAAGCACTTGAGCTTTTCGGTTCAGCAGCAAGTTCAAGAAAACCTGCTCAAATTGCGCGGTATATTTTTCTTTTAATGCCATGACACGTGCCTCCATCGAATTGTCCCACAAATTACGCAATTATATTATAATAAAATGTAAATTAATTTCAAAGAAGCACTTTAGCTAAAAATAACTACATGTTAGAGTAGAATTTTTGTAATGAAATTTTTGATAAACTTTTTAATTAATTTGCATTTAGTACCTAAAATAAATATTTATATGGTGTACAATAAATTACGATGATTGGTGGAATTGTTTCTTGGGAATTATCAATTAAAGTGACAGAAAGTTAAACAAAATATTCAAAGTGTTTTATTGCAAAACTTTCTTTTGACGTCAAGAAAAATTTCAAATGCGTCACAAGTGGCAATCAAATAAATTTAATGATTAATATTCCATTTAATTAATTCTTCAGAGATTTAATTTGTTTTTAATTGTTGTATTTAATTTTCTGATAAATCTAAACTCTATGGGAGCTTTAGTTTTGAATACTATAAAACATTTTTATCAACATTTATTTCGAGTTTAGAATTTATTTAAAAACAACAACAGTGATTAATTTATTGCTAAATTTACATTACACGTGGATTTTAACTTTTCTGATATTCTACATCAGCTTCCAGATGAACTTAAAGTTCTGAAGAGTCGGAAAAATGCCTCAAACGTATTTCAATGTTTGTCTAAAGCTTCACAATCTTAATCGCTCTCGCTTTTAACTTATAATTCAGTCAATTCTTGAAAAATTCATGAGCTTTTTATGAAAACTTCAGCAAAACTTACCCAATTTTTCTTTTAAGATATAGCAAAGCTTTCAAAAGCTCTCTGAGTGATCAAGCCAATAAATTAACTTTCTGAGAATTCTTATTCTCACGAAGAAGTTCTAAAGAAACCAACCCTCTTTAATACGTAATTTTGCTATCAATATTTTTCGCATGAATGTAAAGAAAATAATACGTAGATTGCATTTGAATTAATGCATCGACACACCTCCTATTTCTTTCCACAATATTATTGAAAATTTACATTCTCACTCCACTAGACTTTTAGCGAAATAAAAACGCTATCTATGCCAATTCAATAGATGGATTTTTTTTCTTACAATAAATGTAAATTGATTATAAAAAGAATATAAAGTTGGATTAAAAAAGGAATCCAGAATTGATCTTGAACTTTGTATTATTTAAATTAACTTTATTGTGTGAAGCTCAACTTGAGGAAAATGAGCTTCTTTTTTTATCAATGTCGCCAGCAGTATCCTTGGGAATAATTGAGGAAGAAGACCCAGTAACGTGCGAGTCTCTTTGTCCAATCAATTAGCAAATTGTCTTCATTAATTCTTTCAAGAAAGTTTCATAAAAAAAATAATTTAAAGAAAAATGTTGAATAAAAACTTGGTAAAATGATTAATTTTTACTGCGCTCCCGCACTTTGTTGGTGCGAGTCTTATTATAAAATTTTATTAATATAGCTATGAATTCCATATACGAGGAGTATGTTTTACTCTCTGCAGCAACGCAGCAGGAAATTCATGTTAATTAATCTAGATTTACATTTAATTACATATGCATGTGAACGTGAATTCTATTTACACTTTTCGTTGGTTTCAATGTGTGGCAAACACGCGCGATTTTTACCCGTCTCCTTTAGCATCCATGCCGTCCCCATGAGGGCTATAAAATTCAATGGGTCTCAGTGTGAGATTGCTAATAAAATAAGTGTGTGGTTCTTGCATTTCGCCTCCTCCTCCTCATTTCATCTTCATCCAGCTTCGCGGAGTGGTGACTTTCAAAATGCACATAACGTCTCACATTTGCCGCAGAAAGTCACACGGCAAGTGACGAGTGGAAAATTAGCTTTAATATTGTTGCGCGGGAGAATCGCGCGGGAAGTATTTACTGTGGAATATGCGGAATTTCTTTGCTATACTAATTCAATAAATCATATGGTATTTTATTAATTGCTCAAACGGGAAATATTTATGCTTCACAGAATTTAATGGGATGTCCCTCTTCCAAGGAAAATTCTTCGCATATTGAGTTATCTGTGTGTGGTCTTGTCTATGGCTAATTTTGTTCCTCACGCACACACACTCCGAGTCCATTCAGTATATCATAAAAGCTCATATATGATTTCATTAACATCCATCATATGTAATTTATTGGTGAGTGTCGCCTCCAACATGCCATGTGACTCGAATATTAATGGGATTCGTGGTACGAAATTCAACATGAATGTGGAAAATTTGACACTGAAGATTTTTGGCGAAAGATTTCTTTTCAATCTATGCCATGAGAAGATGTGATGAGAATACCGTATAGATGGGAATTATTTCAGAATTATCGTTGAATGCAAAACTTTTTCAATTAAACTGCAGTGATTCTGCGCAAAATGCTCTCACAATGCTTATTTCCTTATTTATTAGCATATCGGCGTTATCATATTTTGTTGTCGTTTTTGCAATGGAAAATGGGTTTCAAGGTCTAAGAATGTTAGGAATGCTACAACGTCTCTGTATTTATGAATGTATTTTAGCTTTTACACTATGTGGATCATTTAAAAATATTTTTAATGCGAATTTTGACCCAAGATGCGGTTTTTTACTGATTAAAATAAAAAAAATTAAAATTTTATCTTTGTGGCTTTATAATCTTTTAGTAAAAGCAAATTTCATTTCTCTGTTTATGGACGGAATTAGGGCTCGGACTTTCGATCTGAACATCGAAGCTTCGGTGATTCGAAGCATCGAAGCGTATTCGAAGCACTGCAAAAGAACTGCTTCGTTTTTAAAATGCTTCGATTATTCGAATAATCGAATAAGCTTCGAAGCTTCGAGTAATTTTTAGATATTCGAAGCTTCGAAGCTTTTTGAAATATTCGAAGCTTCGAAGCATTTTAGGTAATCGAAGCGGATGGACGACTCGTTTTAAAAATGCACAATTGAGCTGTGCTTTTTTGTGAATTTGCGTAGCTTGAAGAACTTTTCTTATAAAATTATCCTCAAGCGCGAAGCGTCTTTAATAAAAAACAATGTCCTTAAGAAATTATTTTATTTTTAAAAATCTTTTTTTTTAAAGGTGTCTTCAAGCGCGAAGCGCCTTTAATAAAAAACTAATGTCCTTAAGAAATTATTTTATTTTTAAAAATCTTTTTTTTTAAAGGTGTCTTCAAGCGCGAAGCGCCTTTAATAAAAAACTAATGTCCTTAAGAAATTATTTTATTTTTAAAAATCTTTTTTTTTAAAGGTGTCTTCAAGCGCGAAGCGCCTTTAATAAAAAACTAATGTCCTTAAGAAATTATTTTATTTTTAAAAATCTTTTTTTTTTAAAGGTGTCTTCAAGCGCGAAGCGCCTTTAATAAAAAACTGATGTCCTTAAAAAAATTTTTTAAATCTTGTTTTTTTTAAGGTTTCTTCAAGCGCGAAGCGCTTTTAATAAAAAGTAATTTTCTTTTTGAAAAAAAAAGGAGTGAATGAATATGATTTTAAAGATTTTTTAATTACCAATGTTTTTTTTTTCGGAAAAAAAAATTTCTAAACGAAGTTTCATGTTTGACTAAATTGTTTGTAGTTTTCGCGATTTAAGGACTTTCGAGCGCGCCATTTTGAATTTTTTAAGGGTCACAGGGAAAAATTCATTTTATATTTCTCAGGTACCTCCTACAGAAAACCGAATTTTCAGTCAAATAAAAAAATCATTGCGAGAGACAAAACATTTTTTTAAATAGCGAATGCACGTTTTTTCAGTAGAATCGGCCCAGTAGTTTTGTAGAAGTTTATTTGCCACAAACAGACATTCTTTTAGAGATTAAGTTTAGCCTATGTCTATCATTCAATAGGATTATAATGGGGTTTACAACAATGACCGTTAGAAGTCATTATGCTATCCTCATTATTAACTCAATTCAGGTAGATATGCTCCCATATTATACCTTCAAGTGCAATTTGCTCACACGTGATTGGGGGCTTGAGTTGACTAGTTTTTTATATGCATATGTAGTAACATGGGGCTTTATTGCGCTTCGCGCAAATTTTGGAGGAAAATAAAGATCGGCCTATCAGGTTCAAGTGCCACAAACAAACTTTTCAGCTTTAAGATTACTTTCAATTGTGCATTGTAAAAAAAACAATTTTTTTAGAAATTATTCGTGTTCATTTCGTTTTGTAAAGTACTAGATAAGCCCCCAATCACGTGTGAGCAAATTGCACTTGAAGGTATAATATGGGAGCAGACATATTATTAATTGTGGTCGAATAGATTTTTGGATATTCTATTGTAACTTTCTTTCAAAAACAAGACAAGCAGAATATCTACCTGAATTGAGTTAATAATGAGGGTAGCATAATGACTTCTAACGGTCATTGTTGTAAACCCCATTATAATCCTATTGAATGATAGACATAGGCTAAACTTAATCTCTAAAAGAATGTCTGTTTGTGGCAAATAAACTTCTACAAAACGACTGGGCCGATTCTACTGAAAAAACGTGCATTCGCTATTTAAAAAAATGTTTTGTCTCTCGCAATGATTTTTTTATTTGACTGAAAATTCGGTTTTCTGTAGGAGGTACCTGAGAAATATAAAATGAATTTTTCCCTGTGACCCTTAAAAAATTCAAAATGGCGCGCTCGAAGGTCCTTAAATCGCGAAAACTACAAACAATTTAATCAAACATGAAACTTCGTTTAGAAATTTTTTTTTCCGAAAAAAAAAACATTGGTAATTAAAAAATCTTTAAAATCATATTCATTCACTCCTTTTTTTTCAAAAAGAAAATTACTATTTATTAAAAGCGCTTCGCGCTTGAAGAAACCTTAAAAAAAAAGATTTTTAAAAATAAAATAATTTCTTAAGGACATTAGTTTTTTATTAAAGGCGCTTCGCGCTTTAAGACACCTTTAAAAAAAAAGATTTTTAAAAATAAAATAATTTCTTAAGGACATTAGTTTTTTATTAAAGGCGCTTCGCGCTTGAAGACACCTTTAAAAAAAAAGATTTTTAAAAATAAAATAATTTCTTAAGGACATTAGTTTTTTATTAAAGGCGCTTCGCGCTTGAAGACACCTTTAAAAAAAAAGATTTTTAAAAATAAAATAATTTCTTAAGGACATTAGTTTTTTATTAAAGGCGCTTCGCGCTTGAAGACACCTTAAAAAAAAAAGATTTTTAAAAATAAAATAATTTCTTAAGGACATTGTTTTTTATTAAAGACGCTTCGCGCTTGAGGATAATTTTATAAGAAAAGTTCTTCAAGCTACGCAAATTCACAAAAAAGCACAGCTCAATTGTGCATTTTTAAAACGAGTCGTCCATCCGCTTCGAATACCTAAAATGCTTCGAAGCTTCGAATATTTCAAAAAGCTTCGAAGCTTCGAATATCTAAAAATTACTCGAAGCTTCGAAGCTTATTCGATTATTCGAATAATCGAAGCATTTTAAAAACGAAGCAGTTCTTTTGCAGTGCTTCGATTTTTTCTCAACACTTCGAAGCATCGAAAAGTTCGATTTTTCGGAGCCCTAGACGGAATGCACTATACTCAGTCGGGCTTTAAATTTTAAGTGGGTTTTTAAGTCCGTCTTAAGGTTTTATGTTTTTTTTAATCGGGCATGAATTTTTATGTGTTGTCCTGGAAAATATGTAAAATTTTATGCTTAAAGAAGTATTTTATTTTATTTTTTTTTATAATATTTTATTTTATTTTATCTTTTTTTATTTTATTTTAAAAATAAAGTTAGACTTAAAGAAAATGATTTAAAACCTTAAGACCGACTTAAGTTTTAAGCCAAACTGAGCACTGAATTCCGCCCTATATTTACCATCTAGCTAGAGCTATTGGCCTCAGGGTGAAAATCTTTCAATGTTTAAGAATAAATGAAATATTTTTTTTTAAAGAAGATGACTTAAAAGTAAGTCTTTAAATTGAAACTTAAGCTGAAGCTTGAAGAGTTTAAAAGCAGCTGAATCGATTTTATCTGTAATTTTTTCAGTCCTATGAGTTGAAGTTTTTGTGGAATATATCTCATATTTTTATGTTTTTTTTTTTAATTTAAAGTATGTTTTAAAGATTTCCTCAAAAAGCGTTATCTCTATAATCCGATTCAAAAAGGAAATAATAGGATATGTTTTAAATAAAAACTTATACAGATGTTCAGCATAACAACCTTAACACATAGTTTATTAATTTTCTTTTTCCTAAAAATATATAAAAAGTTACATCTCTCAACAAATTGTACAAACTTTCAAAAAAACCCAAGTTGCTCTCAGAGTTCTAATCTCCAGCTGCAATAGCGCAAATCTCTGATAAATCGACCGCATAAGCTCATCGGATAGATGAGTAAGAAGTGGAATATAATAAAATTGAATGTGAAAATTATACAATTAAAATTGAAATAAAGTGGTCAATAAAGCGGGAAAAAATTGACATTTCCAACCAATTTTCACGGCCATAAATACACACAAATGGCGCAATATGCAATTTCCCCGAGTATATGGCTTCTGTGGGTGAGATAGAGACAATATCGATGACGATATTGTTGAAAGAAAGCACCACAAATGTGGCGTCCATATCAACTTCATGGTGAGTTAGTTCCGGAGAGCATGAAAAGAATAATTTGACGAAGAATGAAAAATCATATAGCGTGCCTCGCAAAGAAAACAAGGAGCTCAATTGCCATAATTTCGCATTCACGCCAATCTGAGCTTAAAAGTCAAAGTGCTGACGATCTTTTCCCGTAGACAGGCTCCGCAACAGTGATCCCCCATATGCAACCCGCTGCTGTGTAAATTCCAAATTGTCTGGCGTGCGTGCATTCCGCTGTAAATCACAATTTATGGCGGTGAGTTTGGGGCGGTAGTGTGGATAGTTCGTGGTCACATTTGAGCAATAACTGACCTACCGCCAATGTTAAGTGTGTCATAAAAATGTAAGGAATTCTTCTCACTATCCGACACTCTTTGAATACAATGGTACGTTTTATTTAGCATAAAATTATTTTAACTCTTACATGCGATGAGTCGCTCAATTAATCGCAATTTTTCAAAAAACAATCACCATCTAAGCGCCATATAGGCGAGCTTTTATGCTATCTGCGTAGTTTCTTTTAGTCATTTTCTTAAAGATTTTTATTTGTCATTTGCGCCGAAATTTCGGGAGTCTAATTGTGGGAGTTATTAGATGATTAGAATGGTTTTTGGTTGAAAATATTCAAAAAAAATTTACTTTACTTATAAACAAATTTAGAATTTTTAAAATATAAAATTAAAATAGGTACATTATTTTGAAAAATTCCTCGAAAAAGCGATCAGGATGAGACAATAAAAATACACCGTTTTTGACAATCAGCGACGTTTTAAATAATTTATATTTGTCTTGACTCTTGAGGCTTCTTCCATTCCCCACTGTTCCTTCGAGGAATTTTCCAACAAATAATTTTCACGGTAGTTAAAGATTTTCCTCTTCTTACAATTTTTTTGATATAGCCTTAAAATTTTGGAGAGATTCCTGCATTGGATTATTGCTTCAAGAAATGTATTAATTTCTAACCCACAAAAATGACATAAAGCTCAACGGATTTTCAACAAAAAATTCTTTCTTAAAAAAATCTAATCAAGAAAACTGGAAGAGTTTCCCATTGCTTAGTTTTTGAATTCAATTTGAATCTTGAATATCAAGAAATCTAACCGAATAAGCGACATGTGGAAAATATTTCAATCACAAGAATTGCTAAATCGTTTGTATTTCCAATAAGAAGCCAAATGTTGGGAAAGAGTGAGGTCGGCTGTCACCCCTAACTCGGCACAAACATTGCTGAAGAATTACCCCATGAGCCACATATCAAAAATTGAAGGGATTTCTTTTTTCAATTTTCCCCAACACAAAGACAATCCCTCAAAACTTGTGGCTTTTCATTTGAATTTCCCATGAGGTGCGCGCAGTGTGTGCAAATTTTACCTACCCCCCCCCCTACACTTCGTTGTGGAGGGCCTACACCGTCAAATCAAGTATATTGCCCTGTAGGCGAGTTATATTCGGTTTGTTTGCGGAGCCAGGATGATTTGTGTGCCCCGCCGTGGATATTGAGGCACGATGGATTGATATTGCAAATGAAATAGGATACGGTGACATCGGGCCGCAATCCAATATCTCTCTACTCCGGTGTAATTTTGTCAATGCATACAATTTATTTAATCCAAGGAGGATTTTTTTCTTTTGCTCTTTACGTTTGTTTTGTGTTGTCATCAAATTTAGGGGTTTGGTGGGCTTTAAATAAATTAATGTGTGGCTAAATGGAAATTTTATTGAGAATTTTGTCGAATAAAAGATTAAAAAGGAAAACTTATAGTTAATTTAAATCTGTGGTTTATTAGCTAAAATATTAATCCTTTAACGTCCAACGTAAAACATAAAAACATTGAAACATGCGTTCTTTTATCGCGATTTTTATTCTATGAATTTTTTTAGAGGACTTTTCTCACACAAAACGTCTTCTTTGACCCCTTATGCGTGAATTTGATGCATTTGTAACATGGAAAAACAATTACATTCATAAATAATTGAAAAAATAAAATGTTTCACGTTTGGGTCAGCGTATGACCCAAAAAACCTTAAAGGGTTAATAGTTAACTGCAACTCTATATTAACCCTGATATGCCTTGAGCATGTTCTGAGTAATCAATTAAAATACATCCAAATGATGGAATAAACTTAAATCGATTTGTATTGTATCAACATTCCTTAATCGTAAATATTCGGTTAAAGAGGAATATCTATTCTAGATTTCTAATTTAAGACAGTTTTCTTTTACAAGATTTAAGACAATTTTAAATAGCATTTTTGTAATCAAAGATCCTGAAATAAATCCCAGGAATTCAAGGTAAATTAACCTATTTACTCACCGGATTATTAACTTAAATAGAATTTATGCCATCATCCGCGAAAAATCTTCAACGCAACATCTGTCCAAAGAACCCCTTTGCAGTGGCAAATGCCAATCAAATGGAATTAAATTTTGCATAAACCTGGGTGAAGAGATCATTCACTCTGTCGCAGCTCAACCGGCTGGACATCGATTCCCTTCAATGGGTACCACATGATTCTTTTGCTCATCGTCTTGCGGAGCACCTTCCTGCATAAGCTCCACAATCACCTTATTTTCCCCTTGACTTGTTCGCGTCAGTCTCCTCGCAAACCACAATAATGGCACAATGAACCCTGCGGTAGGACTTTTTTTTTTATTCTCAGTCTTCTTCTTCAGCATATGGTTTTATTTTTATTATATATTTTTTTGCACAGTCTGTGTCCAACAACTCAAGCATTAGCTCCATGCTCGCCTAAATGGCATAGCGCAGGGACAGTTGGGGGGCTTTTGTCTCATCAAATTAAAATTCAGCCTCAGCGACATTCTATAGTAAAATGTGTGAAATGCAGAAAATTCTCGGGTAACACTGCACGGTGTCAGCAAATTTATTTTAATTAACACCGCAAATTGCATGAATTCATAAACAAATATTTTGCGCCATTTTCCACACACTGTCTTTTTTCTTTGACACCCTTCCCTCAACTTCTTTTTCAAGGTGTTAGCTTCTCTTGTTATATATATTTTGGCTGGAATATGAGAGCAAAGGAAGGTAGGAACCGGGTGCAAGTTTTTGGGTCCATTGCCCCTGTGTTGCCTTTTAATCAAAACTTTATTTTCATGTTCCTTTTTGCAATTTAATCTCCATGCCAAGGGGTTAAATACACCACTTCGATTTAAAGGGATTTTTTATTGAGAAATTATGACAGATCTTAAAATATCAATGCCAATCATCATTGCATTGGCTGTGAATTCTTATCATTTAATAATAAATTTTGCATATATTCTAAACTATTTTTAAATGCTTCAATTGAATAATTTATTACATTGTTGTAGGTTCGAAGCTGAGCTGATTTACATAAGCTGCAGCTTTTTTGTAGATCTTTCCACTGTTGCTGAGTCTTTTCACTTAGATCCTGTCTGTCTAGATAGATTGAGGATCTTGGAAAAAGAAATCAGAAGGAATAAAGAATAGAATGCAATTCTTCGTTTTATAGTATAACGGTGTCGTATTGCTGAAGTGAGTTTGTATTTTTATGCGCTTTATGAATGTTTTTTTCCCAGATTTATGTCACTATGTTGGTACTAAGATGTACATATTTTGTTGTAGAGCCTGATGATGGTTTAAAATAAACCGAAACGTCGCTGAAAGCGTGAAGACGTGCGTTTTTATTGACTGTCTCCGATCAAAAACAACATAAATCAAAAAGAATAGAATAAGCTCAGATTAGAATTTTTATTTAGGAATTAAGCCCAACGCAAAGCAATAATCGGTCTGAAAATTTTCCTTCTTTAAAAAATGTCTCATGAATTCTTTAACTTGTCCCTAATTTAGCCTCTTAAACCTTTTGGTACAAAACTAAATTTTCTCATAAATTCTATAAGATTTCTTCTAATTCTAAGAGCCTTACTCTCAATTTTTGCCCAAAAGTTTTGATTTTCCTCAGAAGATAGTTTTAGTGATAAAGAAGCTGCGACCTTCTGGTGTGAGCAACATGTGTACGATCCTGCAACAGTATTGGATGCTGTATATATGTATGTGAAAATGAAAAGCGTGTGCTGATATGTGCTTTTCTACGCCAAGTCTGCAGTTTTAGTGCATGAGGTCGGGTCAGGAGTCAAGCCAATCGCGATAGCGTCAAGTTTGAGTGTCGTGCCTTTTTTTTCACCCGCAATACTCACCATCTTTTTGAGCCACAAAACTCAAGCCAATGGGAAGCTCATTTGTGGTGAAAATTGCAATTTTCATGCTGAACTTGGGCCAAAGTTGAGCACACATCGACCTGTGAGAAGCTTCAGTGCTTGGTCACAATCTCTCATAGCATCTTGAGATGCCTGAGACGGGGGGTATGGCATTTTCTAAAATGACGACACACTCATATTCTCTCCCGAAGATGCTTCGAGATGGATTAAGATAATTTCTGCAACCAAGAGTAAAATTGCTTGACATTCGAGTAAGTTGACTTGAATTGACTTGAATTGGAATATTAATGTTGTTTAGGTTTGGGTTCGAGGGGCTGCACACATTGACTATTATTGCGCTCAAGTGCCACACGAGGACATTTAATGCTACATCAATTCGACAATTCCGGAGCGCACTTTAATGTTGCGGCCTATGTACACGTTAGCATAGAGGAATTTGCAAATGATATTTTGTATAGCGAAGAGTACGAGATGGGTACATAATGTACAACATTGGAGGGGTTCCGATTGAGGGGGATTCAGTGCAAATGAATTCAGTGTGGAAATTCATGTTTATTGAGTGTGATACGGGGGTGGGAGGGATGAAGCTTGTGGATGGGAAATCCATGCACCCTCAACAGCCGACTGACCATCAACTCCTCCGCACTCAGCCAGAATCATCGTCTGTGTCGGTCCCCATCAATGTCATCGAGTAATCAATTCCGAAGTTAATTTTCAAATAACAATCGATTGCCCACCAGAATTTACATTCATATAACGAGATTTCCCGAAATAATTTTGTCATGTCCAACCAGTGGTTGAATTTCATTTTGACAAACTGTCGAACCCAATTTTCGCCTCAACCTTACGATGATACGTCTGCATGAAAATTTGAATTAATCAATTTGTTTAGATTTTGACCTCATTTTCATGATATTTTCGCCGTGAGAATTATGCTCATTGCTCATATACGGTGATTATGTTGAAGTTTTAACGATTGTGGAATGGATTTTTTAATTTTTGTTTACTCTTCGTTGTTGCTAACGACTTTGAGCTCAGCGCTGTTTTAGCGTTAGTGACTGAGTCCTAGGACAAAATTATGGAAAAAAATTGATTTTGTATCCTATGCAGTGTCTTGGAATAAATTAAAACTTTTAAGGTTAATTTTAATGTTAATCCGAAAGATTATTTCGTATTTATTTAATCTGTAGTTTGCTAACGACTTTCAGCCACAATTGACTTAATGTTAGCTACCTAGTTCTAGGTTTAAACTCTGGAAATGTTTGACTGGAAAAACTAAAGACTTAAAGGATCTAACTTTAACTTTAGTCCGTATGATTGTTAAACAGTATTAAACTGGTAAACAGTTCTAACCGTTTAAACTTTGGAAATGCTTTATTGAAAGAACTGAGACTTATAGGACCTGACTTGAACTTTAGTCCGTAAGATTGTTAAACAGCGGTAAACTGGTAAGCAGTTTTAACCGTTCTAATCGTAAGAATTTGAAAAGATAGATTTTCGGTTAATAAAAATTTATTTAAAACCTACATTTCGGACTATATTGGCCCTTTCCTCAGGGCCTACAAGATTTGAAAAAAAAATACACAAAACTCACAAAATATTTCTTTTATCATATAAATTTCTTACATTAACCATCTTAGCCATTTTTTACCGATCTAAATGAAGCAAAATCCCATTTTATAGTGAAGAAGTCATGGTTTATTAATAAAACCCTCGAAAGCCGATGAATCTTCTCTCCATCTTCTCCCCCTTTTTGATGTCACATAAATGGCAAATTCCATGGAGTTTTCGTGTCTCTGGCAAACTTTGCAGCTGTGCGAGGTGAGTGTTGTCTCATTTGTGTGTCTTCGGGGCGTCTTGAGGCAGAAAGTCGCGGCGCGTCAAACCTGTTTCCCTTTGGTTAATTTGGCCAACCAGTTTGGCATTCGGATGAGCACGACGTGGTACAACGGGGTTGGCGCCATTGTTGTACTCCGAGACATTGATGGCCTATAAAACTTTCTTCCTCGCGCGCGAGATCCAGCGAGAGAGATTGCGCGACTGATCAATTGGGAGAGGTCTTCGGTGGCAGCAACGCGGAGACACTTTATCTCAACTCCGTGCGTTTAAGAGGGACAGTTCCTGTGCTATATATTAAATCACGTGGTAAAGTGTATCCCTTTACCAAATTTTACTTTACCAACAATTTTTTTAAAGTGTATTTGAGGACCTTTTAGCGGCATGAGTCGACTAAAATACCTTTTTTTTTAATTTTCAAAAAATTAAAACCACATGATCAAAACCAAATAAGTGTGACTGTAAAGAAAGCCACATGAAGAGTTATGCGTTCAGCATTGCTGACCCTGCGACTCAAGTCATGCGCGCGTTCTTTTTTAACATTTATAAACGACACCGTGGTGAGATGGGATGATGACACAGCGACAAGGAAATGTGGAGAGAAGTTCCATGCAAAATTTCCCATTAGCATCTACGTGCTAACTAACCATGGACTTTTTAGTGGGCGACTCCAAATTAGATAAACCACCGGAGTTTGTGTGTGCCTCATAAGATGCGATCATGACTTTTGCCATGATTAAACGGGCGTCACAACTGTGTGCGGGGGACGCTCGGGGGGTGGCCTCCCATCGGTTCGCAATTAACATTCCACCTGCGTTGGAAGCTTAATAGGAAATTAGAGGCGCGAGATCTTGGTGGATCGCACGGTACATTTGCTGGCCACTGATCTCACAACAAAACACATTTAGTGCGATTTGTGTCTAAAATTAACATTGTAACCACAATGTTAGGTTCATCTGCGTAGCGCTCTACACCACACAGATTATAGAGAAGCCTAATATCTGAGGTTGTGCGCACGCCAGAAGAAAATATCTCAAAGGAGGATCTCACACAAAACGCCCTCTTGTCATATAAAGGCATAGGAAGTGCGATGAATTAATTTTAAACCCGTGAGATTGAGCTTTTATATATTTCCGCATTTGATGAAGAAAACAATGCCTTGATGAGTTTATTTTCATTAAAAATTTGTCACAAGAAAAGCTTCTTAATCTCATTCTTATTTATTTTATTTTCCTTCTATTTCAGGTAAGAACAACACATTCATTTGATTGTTACGCATCTCTCGAGATATTCACGACGAATTGATAGTCCTACGCTCACTCAGAGAAATCTAAATATAAAATCATGTAAGTATGAATGGAGGGAATATTTGATGTGCTAAAGAAACTCGCAGAGAGAGAGAACATCTTTTAGTTGAGATCAAATTGGCTTTATTATTAGAAACAGATGCCAAGAGATCATTCGCAAAAAGAAAATGCTCAACACCTGTCCCTTTGAAGAACATTGAATTCTCTCATTCAATTTTCCTTTTTCTTTCCTTTTTTCTGATTAAGAATTATGCTATAAAGAAAATTCTTAAAAAGGGATTGATTTTCCAGGATATTCTGAAAGATTATGAGGCAGAGAGGTGAAGGTCGAAATTAACTTCCATTGGCAATTACTTCCTTTGTAGCGAGATAACTTCATGACAGTGAGAGTTTTGAAAGTTTCTGCTGTGTCACTGCAATCAAATTGAACGTAAAAGTTAAATGAAGCCACACAGTGGCATGAATTAGGTGTTCTCAGTGTTTTGCATCAATTTAAATAATAATTCAGAGTTTTTATTTGTCGTGGGAGTTCCTTATCAAGAAATCTTCTAATAATCTTAAGAAAAGAGCCATTTAACTCAAGGGCAAAAACTCTTACTCAAAATCTAAATTTTGTATTCGGAATATTCGCAATATTCTCAGAATATTAAGAATATTCGCAACGTTTTTCTTATTTATAAATGTTCGTAATATACCTATATACTCTGAGAATTCACGCAGTATTCTCAAATCACTAAGAACTTTTGCAATACTCTTTTTCGAATATATTCTCTTAGAAATATTCTCTATCTCAAACGAATAATTCCAAATTTACATGATATTTTTCAAATATTTTAAATTTTTTTCAATTCTTACGAATATTTCGTAATTTCTCTCCAATTCTAATTAATCTAGTTAATTTACGATATTCCTAAACGAATATATTCTGTAAATTTTACGAATATTCTCGATCTAATACGAATAATTCATTTTTTTTTCTAAATATTTCGATGATTCTCCGTAACTGAAATAATTAATTTAGTTATTTAAGAAAGATTAATTGGAGGATGGAGGCGCCTGGTACTTCATACTCTTAGCTCAGTATTATAAATTAATACCGAAGTTCCTGCTTTAGCTAAAAAGTTTTTCGAATTTATTAAAAGTTTTTTTTTTAATAAGAATTATCCCATCTAAAGATTTATTTTCAATTTTTAAGTCTCATAGTAAATGTAAATTCTAAAGAAAAATACTCTAAAATGCTTTGGAACACCTTTTCTGACCCACAATGTGTTGTTAGTCTGGTCCATTCGAATAAAGTAGATTAAGCTGTGTGTTGTTAAATTTTCGTGGTGAAGACAAGAAGCTCATGTGTGAGTCAAGCAGCAGCCCAAGGAGAGTGTTGCGTGTCTTTTATGGGGCAATAAACTTAATGGCCAGATTAACGCATTACAATTGCATTGCTCTCTGCCATATTTTAGCACATCTATTCTGGGGCAAATGCACGGAAATACACGGATCCCCATGGGGCGAGTGATAAAATAATGATAATTGATTGACGTTCACCTCTTCACCACTTTCGGTGTGCGCTCTAAAATTCCACGAATAGACTGTTAAATGGCAAAAAGGCGCAAAATGAATGTTTAAGAAGCTACGAAGGAGGATCAATTTCACGTTGTTTCCCCTGTGGCGGAGCAACAAAATCATTTAAGAACACATTAAGGTGGATCGTAAAGTGCAAAAAAAAAGATCAACATAGAGGGTGCGTCGGTGCAATCGCTTCGATGTATATATTTAATTACACAGAAGTATAAAAACAGATTTGTGTATATAGTAAAATTGATTAATTGCCAATTAATCCCGGATAGGTATAAAATCTCAAAGTGCATGAATCAGCAGCATGTATGCATATTTAATAAAGCAATTAGCCATTTTACCTGTTTCCCCCGTGTGTGTACACTGTGTGCCTGTTGCCGAACAGTTGCTTAGCTAAGAATCACGTAAATCCTGTCTCCACATTCACACCGATTGCTACATTTACTACGCTGGGCTTTTATGGCTCGTGCAGGCCGTAAAATTTTTATGCGCTCAACTCCTTGAAATTTATTAGGCTCCCACTATATAGCATTTAGTGCGCCGACCCACAGTATCATAGCTTGTTTGATTTATTAATCAACATCAACTCCCCAAAGAGAAAATGACACACTGCAGCCGTGTGGCAGTAACAAGACTTCTTATGGGACTGTAATTGAATCTATACTGAATGTATTAAAGTGACACGATCTTTATTTTTAATCATAGACTCGGATTTGTTGCTGCTACACAGTATTATATAAAAGAAATTTACATGAAGAGGAATTTTTCATTGCCAGGGTCGTGGCCGCAGCCCTTTTTTGCATCAATTATCGGCTTTGCCGTTTATGGCCCAAGTTCTAAATTTTACGATGTGTTTACGGCACATGACTCTGAAAATGCACATCAAGGCACATTTCTGCGGTTAAACCAATAAAATAAAAGCGCAATTTTTCGTCTCATGTACTTCTCCATTCATAAGACTCCATGTATGTTGTTGCTTATCCAACTGTCTTAACACAAAAATTACTTTTTTTGTGTTTACTGAACCGCTGTCTTGCACCCAAGATATTTTTATAGTTTTGCAGTCTTTTAAATGTTCTTTTTTGAGAGAAATGACTCATTGAATGTAATCAAATTTTTCATATTGATACATTCAATAGATTTATGCAATCAAATCAATTTTTCAAAGGGAAAGGGAAATGTTGTGCTCCCCTATTTTTCAATTTTAAACATTTAAATTCAAAGAGGTCATAAAACCTTTTATATTTCACTGAAATCAATACTAAATGCCCGTAATTTCCATAAAAGAAAACAATGTGAAAACCAATATTAGGAAGTACTCCCACCCCATGGGCGATAATAATAATATTTCCATTAGAATTATCACGGGAATTTGTGGATTTCCAATTTCTTCTGCAACAGGCGGAAAATTTTGCAAAAAATGGGGTGTATGGTGTCGCCCTAATTTGGTATTCGCACAAATTTATAGTAGAACGAACTGCGATAATGATATTATTGGAAAAGTGATGCCATGCGAATATTCTATCCGGGAAATCTGGATGGATATGAATAGTAAGTAATGGGAACTTTCACCATAGTAACACTTCTCACCCTCCCGTTGTGCCCATTTGCCGCCATCGTCGAGGCGATCATCAGGGGGATATTGTGTGTGAAAATCCATTGCGGGGGAAGAGAATCACTCTCAGGGGGGATTTCTTGTATAATAAAAGATATTGCTTCGGGAGACAAATCCTCGGCAACAGACGAAGAGCTTTTCAAACACTTCAATTTGGTGTGACAAAGTGAGGAAAAGTTCCTTTTTTTTGTCGTTGCTATTATATGTTGGTGTGGGAGCTTTTTTTGTGTTCGCTTTCTCGGTGCTCACGGATGATTTCAGCAAGGATGGATTATCCGTCGAGAAAGCAGTGTAATACAAATTAATTACACTGTCCTCGGGATGCAGACAGGGGAACATTTTTAAAATATCTCTCTGCCATGACCTCATGCTGTGTGCCGGAGAGGGTCACACAGGGAGATAATCAGGCACCATCAGTGACATGAACGAGAAGAAAAAAAAAACATCCAGAGCGGGATAATTCACACACAGTGACTGTCGCGAATTAATCACCAACTAATGAAGATAAAAGTCCTGGATGAATCTGCATTTATCGATTCGGGAGACGAATGGACGAAATTCAAATAGCTTTGGGGGTGGAGCAGTGATGCCACCCCCTCCCGTATAAACCAACATGGAAATTTAATTTGGACTGTAGTGATTTCCGTCACTTAACCCATCGTACTTTTTATTGCTTCCACTTGCAGTGTATTACTATTTTTTTTACTATCCATCCTCTTGTGTTTGCTCGTCTATAAAATTATCTTTCTCTCCAAGGCGGTCACACTTGTTGCTCATTGATATGTTTATGCTGTGGCATTACATTTGTATACAAATGTTCCCGCAGTGGATTGTCGGGGATTGTCTGTGGAGATAATGGTGAAGATTGCTAAGAAGTCAGCAATGGGGAGATCCTTGGTAACGGACAAGCTTAGAATCACTGCTCTCTATTGAATTTCACGCGCTTAGGAAGAAGAATTGACTCTGTTTAGAGGGGAATTTAAAAGAAAAGTTTTGAAGTGTTGTAAAATAATCCACAAGTTTCGATTGAAGATGAATTTCTTTTTTTTTCCTACAAAACCTACTTTTTGTTCTATATCGAGCTTTGTTTCCTCGAGGCGTTTTAAAGATCTATTCGTTGTTTCTTTTATTGATTTTTGTGTGGTTGAAAAAATTAGGGCACAACATCTCCCTTTTTCCTTTGAAAATTGTAGAATTTACTATTTCTTTTATTTTATTTAACATTCTAGTATTTTTGCGTATATTTTAAACATTGTTTTTGCATAAAATGAAAGGGAAATAAGAAAAAGAAAATGGATTTTAAATGGGGAAAGGGAAATGTTGTGCAACATTTAATGTATTAAATTACAAACTACAGCAAAAGATTTAAATGCTCTCCCCTGAAAAAAAAATTAAAGAAAAATGCTCAAAGTTCTTAGAAAGAATAACGAAAAAAAAATTTAATTCCAATTATACAATTTGACATTATCGTTGAGCTTAATTGTCTTTTTTCTTGCAAAAAAGTCGAAGACGAACCATAAGAAGATTGAAAGTGGGCTGGGGTACCCGGAATGGTATGCAGATGAAATTATTTATTTATAGAGTCAACGAGAGGGAAAAAAATGAAAATGCTCAATCTCCCCCTGAGATAATTTCATCCCACCCAAGTTAAATGTCTATCTCGGAAAGAGAATTTAAAAATTCATTTCTCAAGCTTCCTCATTATCTCATGTACTCACCATTCTGTTGGAAAAACCCACCCGCCCAGGGGTTGAAAATCAAAATGCGCCCTCTTCTCTGTGTTTGCCGCCATTCTCTCCTTAGGCTGCTGGCTGAAAAACCCCCAAAACAGAGAAAGAGATCTGATACATTTTATAAATTGATAGCCACTTACGTGGATTACATACAAAAGGTATGAGCGCAGATCAAATTAAGGTGAACCCGTGTTATGGCTCTTTCGGAGCATCGTCGAATATGTGTGTGTGGGTGGGTGGGGGGAGTGTGCCATTTCATTTTTCCGCAGAGATTCCTCTTGAGCATCTTCAAAGAGGGATCCACACGCGGAGCATTTGTGAATTGCCATTACCAGATGAGAAAACACATCAGAGTCAGATTTCTTTGTATCAAAAAGTCGTGAAACATGCTAAAATCGCTTCTAGCAAAAGAGAATATTATACATTTTCCTTTAATTTCATTTACCCCTCATTATTTTGCACCAAAATAAAACTACGTCATGGAAGACACGCGCGCGCTCAAACGAAAATTAATATTAGCTCAGTGGGACAGTGAGGCAGTGTGTGTTATATAGTAAGAAGTTGTAGCAATCATCCATGAAAATCCCCATGAACTGACCCATATTTCATACAATACTGACGTAACTGCATCATGTGTTTTCATCCCATAAATTGATAAGAAATTGCTTCGTTCTAAATCCCCAATCAAACCAAATTTTCGCACAAGAACCAAATAAAATAAATTTGCAAAAACATTTCAATTTAATTGAGGTGCGCGACAGCGTGAAAGTTGCCCTCCAAAATGCTTATTTAATCTCCATGATATTGCATATTTTTAAACTTTTACAATTTGCACCATATATTGACTTTAATTGCCGTGGAATTGTAATTACATACAATTTCCAAAACAAACTCGCAAGAGACGCAATGAAGTTTTTCACGTCTTTTGATCCAATTCCAATATTATATTGATAAAATTGCTGGGTAATTAAGAAGCGATTTGGTAAAAATTCCCTTCACAATCATTTATCAGTTATATTTATAGAATGCATTTTACTTTTTCACTTATTAATTAAACAGTTATTACGTGATATATATTTTTTTGTAAGAAATGAAGGGAAACTTGGGAAATGTCTTTTTTTTTTAAATTTATTTACTTTAAGCTTTTGGGCCACTTTATAGGTAGATTTTAGATGAATTTAAATAATTAAACTGAATTTAATATAAGCAAGTAGTAAATTTTTTTATTTTCTGGGAGAAAAGGAAAATTCGGTGCCTAATTTCATTTAAGTTCTTAAGCAAATTCATTTTTTTATACTAAAAAAATTAATTCTTTGAAAGAGAAGAAAATAGTGAATTTTACTATTTTTCTTGATGGAAATTATAGGGAAATGCGAAGAAAAAATAGCGAACTTTATTATTTCCTGGAGGGAAAGAGAAATGTTTTGCCCTAATTTCATATTATTTTTCAAGAAAATTAGTTTCCTTTTAAATCAAATTGCAATCTTTTTTCAAAAAAAAAAAAACGTTAAAAAATCATTGTAATTTTGCAAAAAAAAAAACATAAAAATAATTAATTTTTAGACTAATTAATTCACAAAATATTACAGAAAGTTTCATAATAATTCTAAGAATTTTATCAAAACAAGAAATATTTCTCCTATAAATAAAAATATATATCTCACAGTAAAGGTATGGTTTTGGTTATTCCTATACCAAAATCTATCTCTTTAATAAATATACGAATTGGGTTACCAAAGAGTGCAACTGAGCACAAGATGTGGCAAAATTTGCGCTTCGATAGTCATGCGTATGTTGGCCTATTGAGTTGTCCAATATATATGTATATATTTATTATATATACATACATACGTCTCTTATGTATGTTGGCCACTCATTGCTCGTTAATTGATATAAATTGATAAAGTGATGCTCGCCTATTCGACTTGATTTCATTTAATGGAATGAATTTGTAGAGAAGGCGCACTACAACTGTGAATTATAGGGTTATAGTTAATTTAATTTAATTAAATCCACAACACGGAGTGGCCAGTTGGGCACACATATCAGATGGATTTGGCATCACTCATCGGGGAGAGGCCTCAAACTGCGTAGATTTAAAGCTGAGAGAGATGGAGACACCCATCAAAGTCTTATTGACATCAACGAGGGCCACATAAATAGAAATCGAGTATCAATTACACACCCTATTGAAGGTATAACGCAAGAAGAAGTCACCCCTCATGGTGGTGAAAGAAGTAGAGTAGTCGCATTCTTGTTCTTGTCACTTTTTCCCATTGAGCCGTATATAAATATGATGAGTCGTAATTGTTGTGAATGTGTCGACACGTGGCGAAATGGGATCAAAATGAACCAGGTTAGGGCATCCACATATCCATCTTGGCATAGTCATGGTTTCCACTGGTTGTGCGCAAAAAGGTACAAAAGAATGGGGAAAATGGATGTCTAATTAAGATTGAATTACAAATCTATTCACTGTGAAGAAAAGCACCCTGAGAGAGTCATGTAAAAAGGGGAGAGCTCTTCGAAGCATTATTACCTACCTATTACATACCTATTGTATGGGAGGAGAGTATGCTTGATAACTCCTTTATTGTATTGCCCATCAATGCACTTATCATTTACACACCTCCACGCACCATGTCTGAGAACAAAGTCCATTAAAACAATTTTGCAGGTTTTGCATTAAAAATGGAAATTTCAATTAAATTCTATAGAGAAAAAGAAACATAAAAGTCATGTTAAATTACTTAAATAAGTACCGAAATAACAATGACTTGTGGTGTTTTTTGATAGTGGAATTACCTTTGTGATATACATACCTACTTAACGACTTCCTACGGGTTTCTTTTCGGAATCATTCACATGCTATATTTTAATTTCCGAGAGACTATGTAGTTGCTTAAACAATAAAATTAAATAAATAATCTATTCCAACATGAGGCCCAACAATAATTTCGCATTTAATGAAAAAACACTACTAGCTTAAAAAAATTGAAATTATCGCAAAACTTTGCAATTTTCTAGAGGCACGTGTCCAACAGAAGAAAAAAATGAATTCATATATGATAAACTTGGCACTCATTTTGAACGGAACCAAAAACGGCGGGGTTATTTGCTCTTGTGTGTATATCAATTCGTTTGTAGTTTAGGGTACATATGGTTTGAAATATGAGAATGTTTATTTAACATTCAACAACTTGTTGCCCCATTTTTTTTTCACTATGCCCATGCAATACAAATTTACAGAGAGTTATGGCTCAATTTAATAAACCCTGAGATCAATAAATTTAAATTTTAATAGGCTTGTTCAGAAAGTTTATTTACTTTTTAAATGCAAAAGCGGTCAAGAAACAATTGAAAGTGAAAGAGGATAACAACAATCCTTTCTCAAATCGTTTTATGATTTTTTATGTAATATTGATAGGGCTCTGGTGCTCTTAAAATGCCTTAAATAGGATTTTCGTTCCGATTTTTTGGATTAAAAAAAATTATTTTAAATCGAAATTAACGATCATTTCCATCACGTCAAAGAATACAAAATTACCAAGTAGAATCCCCAAAGAAAATTTTAAAATTATTTATAATTTACTTTTCACTTAGCTCCTTAAACTCTCATTGATTGGACGGCCGTCCAAGGACGAAGAAAATTCCCAAAGAGCTTATATGCTAGAAAATATTAAAATCTCCGCATTAAATCTTGCAATTTCATTAGAATTAAATCCAATTGGATGGAGGATGATGTACGAAAAATAATTTAATCCCTTCCTTCATCGTTTGGGGATCTCACAAAAAATCCTGGAGCTATATTAGAGAATTCTCTCCCGTCAATCCCCAATGGGCATTCGGCTAAAAAGGCGATGTGTGTATAAGGTAAATGTGATAATCGATTTTTAATAATCTCTCAGCTTCGTCCATCGTATAATCGTGTTTGCTAAATAGATTTAGTCGATCACACATGTGGTTAGGCGCGCATATTTTTATCCTCTGGGAGTTAAAAAAAAATCCACCCTCTTTGAAAGGAAAATTGAAAATGCTACGGAATCTGCTCACAAAGTATGTGTGTATGGGGGAAAGTTCTGCAGAAGGTGGAGGAATCGGAAAGTTTTTTTTTTGCACCCCTCTATTGACTGTGGTGAGTGTTATTGATTTACCTTAACTTTGATTTCAGACTCAAACAAGTGTTTTACAGAAGAAAAGTCTTTTCTTGCACCCTCTTCGCGCGATATCCTCAAGTGGTTTGCTTGACAGCAACTCAAGTATAACTTGTAGTGCTCGAGGGCTGCACGGTGTGTATGCGATCCCATGTGCAAGAGGTTCCTTCTGGTACTTTTGGGGGATTTTTTTTCTGGAAAAGAAAACCATCTCAAATACAGACGAATATTGCGGCATTTTGCAACCCCCTACCCGAATCATGGCTGTCGATGATGTAATTGAGATAGATTGCTTCTCGCTTTCACTACAATCTGTCCGATATTTACGTTACTTCCAACTTTGTATTCCCTGCATGTCTTTCTTTCTTTTTATGGAAATCTCCTATATACCCCCTAAGAGCCATGAACTCTGACCGTGTGAGTTGGGGAAAAAAGGGTCATCGTTTAAGCTTTGAAAATTTAAAACAATACCCCCTAAATTAGCAACATGAGATTGAAATTTGCGATACAAGATGAATTTTAATGTGACGCCAAAGAGAAATTATAACAACACACTTTTACAGGCATTTCTTGGCGAAATTTAGTCACATTTGGGCATAGACCGCGGAGACTTTTCTTCAGAGTTTTGTATATGCAAAAAGGCTTTAATGGTCTAATTCTCGCACGTCATTTTCAAAGTATTTCAAAGTATGTGAGCAATTAAAATTGAAATTTTAGCAGATCTCAAATCTGAGAAATTTTATTTTCTCCCAACTAATTGAAGACGACGTCACAAAATGCTACAACCTACAATCACTTGTGTGGGGGGTTTGAGGCAAGATTATATACTTTTACATAACGCTTCAACTTGACCCGAAATAAGGCACTGACCGATAACTTTTCCAAGAGCAATGTGGAGATTTCAAAAGACCGCAATGACCCATTATATTTGCCCCCAAAATGCCCCAAAATATTGTTTTTTTTTTTTGGTTTTTGAGTGAAATCGGTCAGTCACCTTCCAAAGATTCACCTTCACAATTTTGCTCGGAAATTTCCATCGCATCTCCACAGAAATTATAATAAAAGTCCAAAGTCTCGACCAAAGCGGCGTCTCAACTTAATAAATAAAACAAGAAGGGCTTTTTTGCCCATATTTCATTGGGAAGATTTTTTGTTGAATAAACATGCAAATAAAAAATTAAAATTCAAAGCTCTTCAATGCTGTATGCCTAAAGTTTATAGGGCTTAATAAAATGTTTTCATTTAGTTTCTTAAAAGAGTTAAAATCGTTGTTCAGGATGGTCAAATATCCTTGGAAAGGATACTCAGTTAAACCAAATAAATTATCGAAGTATTTTTCAAGGAATTTTTGTACGTAAATCAGCAGCAATTCATTAAGCTCTAATTTCATGGAGGAACATCAAAAATCCCTGCAAATACCCAAACCACAATTTGCCTGTGAGTGTATCCAATAAATTTTCCGGAAAGCGAAGAGAGACGTGGTAGAAAATTAAATAAAACACATAGTCGTATTCAGTGGGGGTTTTCCCACCCCCCACGACAATGACACACACACACACACGGAAAGGGGGTTAGGAAAAAGGCGACAAGATTGAGCATTTTGGGGGGATGATGGGGTATCCTGGCGGCTCAGCATCACGTCGTGTCTGCACTATAAACGGCACACATACCCCAGGATCAAGCCCCTGAATAAACGTTCCGAAATAGGGAACAATTTATTTCAATCTGCCCCTCTCAATAAAATATCCAACAATAGAGCAAATTCCGAGGCAGGAGTGTCGAAGCTAATTTCTCCAATGTTGGCTCAATTTATTCACATACAACACACCGATATCTCTATTGGGCCAGGAGCGGTGCTTGTCTTTTCCTTGGGAAATTTGACACACACTCGGCCGAATTAATTATGTTGCAATTAATGAATATGGATCGGTTTTTTTTTTCTGAGGCCCCTTCTTTTCCGCATTTTCAGGCACCACGTATATAGTCTCGTAGACGCGACTCTGGGTGATTGGTAATCGAATGGTAGAGGGCAGAGTACGGGGCATTTGTGGTCAGGTTTTGCTCTTTAAAAGGCACGCAAATGCGGCGAATTGGCTGGTGGAAAAATTGCGCAAAAGAAGCCTCAAGTGGATGACACATTCCAATGTTTTCATTTTGCAAGCTCGCGCTATAATTGAAATAAGGCAAGGTACGGCAAAAGCACCATGTGCACAATGGGCAGAAAACATCAAAATAAACCATTTGGCGGGCTGCCCAACAAACATTTTATTTGGCTTAAAAGACTAAAAGTCCTAAAAAGGTGTTATAATGGTGTAACACAGAACTTTTTGTCTTATAAAGGGATTAAATAGGCTATATATTCTACTAGAATTTTGCTCTTATAAGCCATGATTGTAGTTCTCTATAGGACTTCGATATGAGTCATTTGTTCTCAAGAAAATAATTCCAATAGTCTCTTCTTATAAAAGCCTACAGCCCATCCATATAGGATCAATCATCTACAAGAAAATATGTTTCATAATGGGGTATTATAAGTTAAAAATACTCAAAAGAAAGCTTATAGCATTCATTAAGAATTTTATAGAACTGCTTATAAGATTTTTATGAAACCTCTTTCTCCCTTAATGAAAAATTATTATTAAAGTTTAATTTTTTTTGCTAAATATAAGTTATTATTTGAGATCTAATCGATCTAATATGCGCAACAATACATCATCTAGTTGATTTTTCAAAGAAAAAAAAAGAAAATATTTTTTCTCGTATTTAATTAGCTTTGACATATCGCCTCTACCATGCAAAAGTATGGTAGCTGAGAAAGGCAAATTTCACATGAAAAAGTATATTTATCGCGTACGTACAATACTTTCTCAAGGGAGATGCGAAATTTTGTTAGAGCATTTTTGAGGAGCTAACTAGATCGTTATAAGAATTCAATTCTCAGAAGGTTCTAAAGAGTTCCCATAATGATCTACGAGTATAAAAGTGTACCAAATATCCCGTATACTTCGGTAGAAATAAATTCTAAGGAGTTTTGTTAAATACGAAATTCACACACTTGCTTGGCAAGATATGTGTGTATTCTTAACTCTTTCAGATATGTTCCCGGAATGCAGAGGAAGTTATCCAAGACATATGTTCATCAATTATACATATGAATTAATGAATTAATCATATAATATAATCACAAAATAATATGATATATAAATACGAAATATCAAAAAAATCAAAATAATATAGAAAATTGGAAAAAAATAATTAAAAATCTTTTTTAAAAATTTTACGAATTTTTTCGTTAGTTCTATAATGTTCTCATAAGCAGTGCTATAAGTTTCTCATAGTATATTATAAGACGCACTAATAAGTAATCAAAATTTCTTATAATATTTTTTATAGACAGTTATAAGACTGTTATAGGATAAACCTGGAGAATTCTTGTAGGCCCTTATTAGTGCGCCAGATTGGCTCATAATGGTCTGAGAGACATATCTGAGCTATCTACAAGCGTTCTCTAGGAAATTCATGGTTTTATAAATTTTACTTGAAGTATTCAATGAGAATACTATAGAACTTATTTTGTTCGTTGGGTGTACAACCTTGATTTTTACGCAATCACTCCGCAAGAGCAATGTCTGCGTGCAAAGAGCAACGGCAAATATTTAAATTTTTTTTCCAGCCGCGAACAATTATACAATCGCCATGTCATTTCAGCTCAATCTACGTCAAAACGGGTGTATTGAAGTGAGGTGAAAATTTAATTATGAAGAGTCACTGATACTGCGTGGCACATGGGTTTGTGTGTGCATGAAAAGATCGATAGAGTGAGCCATACAGGCCACATTATCAGTCCAAGCCAAGCCTCCAAAAAGTCAATTCAGTACACGGTCTTTTATCGTTGCTGACAAGGAAGTACAATTGTTCAATTTACTTTACTCATATTCACTCTTTTAGGAGGTGCCCAATACACGGAGGTCACGCCATAGAACTTGGGGTTTCCCAAGTGCGTGAGACTCCAATTTTTTTAAAAAAGGTTTTTTGAAGATTTTGAACTCTCGCATCTGAGGTAATCTCCCTCAAGTCAATTTATCATTCAGGCACATGAAAGATGAGCTGAAAGAAAAAATCATTAACACTGTTTTTTTGGGTTTGAGAAACAAACAGATTATTATAGAATATTCTTGATTTTTTTTGGACCTGAAGAAGGAGGGAAGGTGTTGTCGAAATTTCAGGAAATCAATCAAATTGAGAAAGAATGAAGGCATTTAATTTGAATCCTTTTATTTACAAAACTAAAAAAAAAAACAATTAAAACTACTATTTTAAAACGAAGAAGGTAACAAAAAACTCGGGCGATATTAAAAAAAGCCTTTTTTAAATAATAATAATAATAATAATAAAACGAAGAAAATTAAAATTAAAAATCTTTGAACAATTTCTAAGTTCTAAATGAAAAGTTTTTAGTTCCTTTGCAATTAAATGGTTTATTAATTGAAAATTTATTTATTTTTCTCGTTCCAGGTATGTTGTTATCTGTAAAGATAAAACTTCATCTAGATACGCTGGAAGACAGAACAATATTTCTTAACTTGCACCTAACTTTTAAACGTTGCGGCAAGTACAAAAAAATTCAACATTTTTATGTAAAAATTCTTGATCGGTTTAAAGTATTTAAAGAAAATCTTCTGTCCCTCAAGTTTTAAACTAACGAAAACCGATTTCAACACTTATACCTACATACATAATATTATGAACTGAACATAATATAGAATAAATCGAAACTAAAACTGAAATTCTTAAAGCAACAATTTGCTCTCCTTCGTTTTGCAATAAAATGCATTTTATTCTCTTTGCGTTGGTAGCTCTAAGAGGAATTTCTCTCAAAGCCAAATAGACATTTTTGTTGGTCTCCCACCCCCACCCTCTTATTTAGATTAAACACGGTGTCGGAATTATTTGCATAAGTGCGGTTTTGGAGTGCATACCGCAAGAGTTGATTCAAAAACACCCACATTTTCCAACAAACTACAAACCACCTGTTGGGTGTATGTACGGCAGAGAAGCCTTCAGGAAAACCTTTCTTGTTTGGTTTTCAATGCGAAAATTGTCGGTGAGAAATTTCAACTTGTGGGGTTAGCTTGCGAGGGAGTCGATGTGCTTTAAAGAGAGTGACTGACCAAAGTGAATAAATACAAGAAGAGGATTTTTACTCTTTTTCCTCGCCCCGCACCTACATAAATACTATGTGTACAGAACGCAATGTCTGGGTCGGTGGAACACAATCCACATGGGATAGCTCTTGTCAAAAACGGAGAGTGCAAATGTTTAAATTAGTTTTTGAAACAAATCTCTGAACTCGCCTTTGGTGCAGACATTGGTGCACGAAAAGTTTGTTTTTGCGAGTGCGGAGACCTTCTCCAGGGTTTCTGCATATTTATTTTAATTACACCACCATATAGCTTTTTCCTATACGCATTATGGATAAAAGCCAGGCATAAGACCCAAAAAAAAAGTCTCGGAAATGAGGAGGGGGAGGTATCATTAATTAGATGTTGAAATATAAACATCCGATTTTGATAGACTAAACATATAGAGAAAAACTCGTGGAGGTAATTTTTGAATTTCATGACGTGAATGCGCACATTTGGTATTGATTTGAATTTTCCTAATGATGACCATTGGTGGTGTGCACGAATTTTAAATTAAATGACACAGAGACACACATTTTTACCGACAGTTTGGTTGAAAATTGCACAGTGGCGCTATATAATTTAGCCTCGAGTCAATCGAAAGTAAATCACCGGAAAGTCATCATATCACACCATTTGCACCGTGCCAGTCCTCACATGTACATTGTTAGAACCCAGAAGTTACCGGAAGAAGGTTTTAGAAGGCAGAAATAGATCAAGGTTAGGAAGCTTTATAACCAAAATTTCCTTATTATTGTTTGACTTCAATTCAGTTATATTCTTTTTCAATTTATTTTGAGGGTTAAAATTAAGCCATGAATTTTTGTATTAGGTCTTCTTAATTCTTAAAATTTTTTTGAATTGAAATTTAACGAATAAGAAATTATTTTGAGAATTTAATCTTGTTAATTTTTAGAAAATTCATCAAATAATTTTAAAAAAAAATGAAGTAGATCTTTCAGTAAATTCTCTTGATTGTTAGTGTAGTGGATAGAACACAAACCTCTCACCCAAACATCCTACGGTTCGAATACAGACGCCGTCAATTTTTTTTTCCGATTTCTTTTGAGTCATCCTGCGGCGTATGCAACGATATCCTGTACTGACCATAAAGTGATACACAGAAGCCTTTTTTCCATATCCTCGCAACGAGATTACAATCGTTGACATGCAAAATTCACGTGCGTCGCATTATAATTCGAGGCATAATGCGATACGCCTGTCCACGGTATGGCTATATGGCGGAATCTGTGGGAATCACTCCACGTGGTCAAAAGGAGTAGTTGTAAATAATTCAGCATTGTTGAATGACATCGTCATTTGTTCGCGAGTGACATGCAATTTAATTGTTGATCAAATCACTGAACTTAATTCACCAAGGGGGGAGGGCATGATGGAGAAATAATAAGTCAAACTCTCACCACTCTGTGGAGTTTAATTGCGCACGCCAGTGTGGGGATCTTATCGTACAATGAGAGACCTCCAAATGAAAAATTTCTCTAATTGAAGTGAGATAAGGGAGTTTATTTTTTTTTTCGAGTAAACTTTCTGCATTGCAAGCAATTTTGGGTTAGAAAAATAAGATGACGAGGGGGTGGAGAAATGAGAAAAATGCTCGAGATTTATTTGAAGAGAACCTTCAAAAAGCTCAAACACGCATTATCTCTAATTTATTGCTCCCATCTCGTCGATTGCGAGTTGATTTAAAAGCGGAGAATTACACACAGGAAAATTCTGAAAAGGAATTGATTAATACTCGTTTAGTGAGAGAAGGAATCTCAAGAAATCAGTCTTTCTTATAAACTTTAAGATTAAATTTTTCGCATTTTAATGCATTTTTGTAAGAAGAAAATTGTTGAATTTTTAATGATTTTTGAGGTTCCCAAAAAATAATTCAAAATTACATTTTCTCTCACTATTTTCGATAAAGAAAAATTTCTGGTTTTGAGATCGTTTTTTAAGTTTATTTTTCAATTCTTCATTTCAAGTTTATTTTACTTTTAAAATAGAGCTTTTATGCAAAACTTAAGCTTTTCTAATGGAAAAACTTTTCTCGTAAAAGTTGTATTACATAAACTTCAGCAAAGTTTAAAAGGAAAACCTTCAATTTCAAGCTGTATTGACGTATCTAGACTATTAACAAAGTATTAGATTTTAAGAAATTAATTAAGCTTTTATTTATTTACAATTTATCTAAAAACATTTACAAAAAAAACCTTAATTTTCATAAACTTGCGTCTGTTTGATCATTCTTAAGACATTTTTGAGAGATTTTCCTCTGAGTACATTCGCTTATCCGTGGTAGCTCGTTCTCGAATGAAATAATAGCTTCTCAGAGTGATTTCAACTGATTTATTGGCACTTTAATGAGATTCTGATAAAAATTTTAACTAACCTCCCACAAACTAAATACAGGGATAGTGCCATGACCATAAATTACACATTTACAACGAGGCAAAAGAGAAAATCCTTTCGCAGATCGTTCCAAATATTGCAATGAATGGAAAGTTCTCTTTGGAACATTTATAACGAAAATGTGTGTGATTTCGATACATTGATACGACCAGTCGGGGAGGGCATATCGGGGCGGGGTGTGAGCTTAAGAACAAGAAATTTCGACCGCGCACAATTTTTATGGCTTGGCAATTTAGATATGAAGCCAGAAGGAGGTCTCCGAAGAAATGACTTTCCCCGCATCGGAGTAGAATGTTGCGGGATTGGAAGCTCATATGCGCTACAGTGTGCAAAAATATATGTTGAGTAGACATAAATGAAAGTTGAAACAATCGTTTGGGCGAAACTCTCTTCCACGAAATGCTCCTCAATACACTTTGAAAATCAATCGTAACTCCTTGATATCTCTCTGCTGGATCTTTCTCAAGGGAAAAAGACACAACCCACCCACAACTGTCGATGGGGGGGGGGAGGAGGGGGGTGGCAAAAGAAATACAATAAAAATGGAAGAAAAGTAGTACAACTAAGTTAATATTTATACATGAGGGGTTTTCTATATGTGATTCCACCATTGCTCGCGATTCTATCAAATACTTTATGTTTATGTGACTTCTTTTGCTTCTGTCACAATCATATGCGCAACCCCCCTCCCGCCCTTCTTTAACCCATGTGAGACATGGGAGGTGTGAGGACCGCGCTAGACTTGCCAAAGTAGTGGGGTATGCGAGGGAAACTCTCTTAGGCCCAAATTGTTGTACGTAATGTACATTCATATATATAGCGAACCGATAATGGATCGAAAGTAATTGATGATGTTCGGACCAAACCCACCCCCAAACTTTTTACCACCCCCGCGCCTCACGCAAACGAGTTGGATGACCGACAATTTGGTCTGTGATCTCTCGAAACTCATCAAGATATCCCATACTGGCTAATAGGATTATTGACTAGATTTACGGCCATTCACAGATTGCCAACTACACTCGTACCCGGAAAATTAGATAACAAATAGCAACTTGCACTTGGACGGCTCCTCAAAATATCTCACAAGGGCGATTGTTTGGATTGCAATAAAATTTCCTTCCAATCCACTACTCTTAATTGCGCTTCCACTTTCTTGCCCGAAAGGACTCACTCCCCCTTTACTTGAAGCAATTAGGGAAACAACACAAATATCTCCTCTTCATGCAAACAATTTACAATATTAATTTTTATAACAAACCAATTCATTGCTTAATGCTAAATTGCTCCGGAACGCCCCTCTTCCGTTTCGATGGCATTAATAATCTCTGCAGCAATATAGGAAGAGTTGAGGATAAGGCAGAATAAATATTAGGGATATCTATGAGAGGATTTATGAGACATTTACGAAAATTTATAGATAAGGATAAATTTTTTAAATGAATGAATTAATTTACCTTCAAATTGAATATAAATTTGTTCTCATTTTGTGAGTAAAATATATTACTTTAGAACGAACAGAATCAGAATAAATAATTATTTTTGAAGGTTTAAAGGGCCTTCATTTGCCTAGGAAAGTTGAAGTTTTCGCGGTTTTCTCAAAATCTTCTAGAAAAATCAATTCTCAACTAAAATTCTTGAAATTTTGTATAGAAAATCTTAGACTTTTCTTTTAAAAGAATCGATACAAGTTAAGTGAAAATAAAAATATGTTATCCAATATTTATTCACTCAAAGTCAATGAAAAAAAATTCCGAACAAAAACATTTAATATATTCCTTGGAGATAATTTTCCTCAATCTTAAATTAATATTCTTTGAATTAAAAAAGAATTAAGCTAAATTTTGTTAATTTTTAGTTAGAAAACGAAAAAATCATTTAAAAATAAATTTGAACCACCCTCATACTAAAAATATTTCCTAAACTAAAATAAATTTTTCCTCACTTAATTTGTCACCTTGTCCGCAATTTTGAGCCTTTTTTGCTCCTCATCAACTCTGCTTGAAATTCCGCAAAATTCTTTGCCAACTTTTCTTGACGTACTGTGGACAATTTTACGACTGCAAAACCACAACTTATTGTCTCGCAAAAACCCATTATTGCGTTTTCAAATAATTTCTTCTCACTCGCAGCTAAAAGCGCGCAACAACCCACATTTTGTACAGAAAAGGAATTAAACTCTTTTGTACGGTCCCATGTCCTGTAAAGTCCCCTCTTTGCGATGTCTTTTGCTTCCTTTCAACGCGACTTGTTTCTCTATTGCTTTTTTTTGCTAATGAATGAACCCTTCTGTGTACTATATAGAAGAATTTTCTGTGAAAAGCATCTTTCGTTAAAATACTACATGGTATAAAATGAGTTGAAAAGGGGTGAATTGATGCGCGCGGGAGGGTATATGAGAAAAATGAGCTGAACCCACTACTTTTTGCCTTGTATACTGGCGCCCCCCAGTAGACGCACTTCCCCCCGAAAAGTGAGAGCATAAGGAGGATGGAAGATAGTTAAATGAATTCAATGCCCGGCTCCGGAAACTTGTGTAGATTTGTAATGTCGCCTCCGCAGAGGACGCGCCATTTAGGAGATGAGAGAACGGAAAACTTTTCCTCCAGTTTGTCGATTGGAGATGCATTTTATGAGAATATATGGCGAAACCTGACCATTATCTCTTCATCTGGGGAGATATAGATAATTACATTTCCTCTCGCTTTGCTTCCACAGAATGGGTGGGTTTGCCAGCGAACGGGGTGAGATTGTTTTAGCAGCCAAAGTAATTACCTAATTACACTTATGTGGGGGTGGTTAAGTAAGCGGATTTTTCAAATGATTCAATATCTCTGTCATATTGGTTTTAAGGATTTTATGCTTTTCCATTTGGGGTTGAAAAGTTTTTCTTTGACTACTTTTTTTCAGGTTTACTTTTGAATTAAAAATTCCCAGAATTGTTACGTAAAATCGAGGACCTTTTAGAAAGAAAATTCTCTTTTCTAAAGCTTAATAAACTTTCACTTAAACCTCACGAATTACTTCACATTTAATTTTATTTAAATAGTGACATAATTTCTTATTAATTCCCTTTCATAAATTAAAACGACTTGCAGCGTTAAAATTGACACAAAAGTGAGCCAAGCAAGAAATCATTCTCCCGTGAAAAATGTCAATAGGGTTTTGGGTGCGAAACCACCCGTGAAATACGATCCGACAGTATCCATAATTTTGTGCAAATATGAAAATTAATTTCACTTAAAAGTTCACTCTTCAGCATGGCTATAAATTAAATTTGCCAAAGCGCTTTTCTTTAACATTTCTGCAATTTGGGTGCTTGCAAAGTGCTCTCGCGCCGTATGGAAATTAAGAAGTATGTATTAGCAGCATTCAGGATTTATGTAACGCACCATCACTCCGTCGTGGCTTTACCCTTTCACCCCCGAGAAGGCAACATAAAAAAAAGTCGAGTGAGTGATTCATAAACTCAACCTATTTCATATGTATTTGATTCAGCTGGTGCGGAGATACGACGCCCTCCTGTCTCACTGTGCGAATACTCTCGATATGGTGCAGATTCGTGTGTAATATTTTGTGTGTGGGTGGATGGGGGGGGGCCTGGAAAAGCGAGGGGAAGAAAAATGATCCATTAATCTGAAACCCAACGTCTAGGTGGCGCCTGAAGTCTTCGGCGCGCAAAAAGGGTGGAAAGGTACGCCAGAACTCCCACTATAAGTTTTCCACGACTTTTCAGCACATATTTTCACACACACACACACACATACCTACACTCTTCCACCCACTCTTGGGAATTTTCGATAATGTTTTGCGGAGGTTTTTCACTTTGTCTCTCCTCGAAAGGAATTTCTCGTGCTACATCGAGTAAATTCTCTTCATTCAATTGATCCCAAGGAGATCCTGAAATGGTAACCCTTTTGAGGAACTTTCTTTTTGAGGACATTTTGGGGTTTCTTCCCCAATGACCCATCATTTGTTTCTCCCCAAGAAGAGAAGAAATACAACAACACGGAAGAATTTCAAGCAAAAGATGCGACAAAATCGACCTTAGAATCGTTCGTATTTTGCATAATATTCCAAACGTACGATTGCTCTGTAGGCTCTGTATTTCCCATTGGCAAGCCCCCTTTTCGTGACCATGGCTCGGGGGGTGATCAAATAAATAAAATATTATGTAAAGTTGCTGACGGAATTACTGGAAAATGTCTTTCAGGAGGGAATTTGCATGAAATACGCACTTTGAAGAGCGCCAAAGGGGATAGAAATTCTGGAACTAAACTTTTTTCCTTCGCTTTTTATTACCATTTTTCTTGTGAATATTTTTTCCCTCGCAAACTACTTGCGGTTTAGTAGATTGTGTTCCACCCTCTGCTCCCTCCATAGAGCCCCCATTGCAAAACCACATATAGCAGATTCTGCGGGGATTTCCTTTTTGCAAGTGAAAAAAATAGCGATGAAGCAATCGCCTCAATTTTGGGATTATTGAAATATTGAGCATAACGCGAAACGAAATAGAATTTAGATGAATTGATATGTCCCCAAATTTAGATATAAATGTCACATCATATAAATGCTCAGGGCACATAAAAATGTTTATAGTCGCGAGATTTATACTCATACTTATTAGAATCCCGATATTGCCAAGTTATATTGGTTTAAGGGTGATAGTTGTAAAGGATATTCAGCGAGATTGCTTTTTTCCAGAAGATATTGCGAGCACACAATCTTCTGGAAATTCTTAAAAGCTCAAAACTTAATTTTTTTTTTAGAAAATATTTGTTTAATGTAATATTTAAAAATGTAACGGAAAGGCAAGAAAATTTACATACACAAGTAAAAGTTAATAGGACGATTCTTTCTTCACAATGTTCTTTCCTCCTTCAATATTTTTAAATTTTACATACATATAATTAATTTTAAGGGTTTATTGGAGAGCTTTATTTTACAAGAGAAACATTTTTTAATCCTTTAGAAACCATTTCTTTTAATTTTCCAATTAGTTGTACTTCAATGAAATGCTTTAAGAAAAACGATTTTTTTTTCAAAGTTTTCGCCCCTAATCCATTATTTTCAAGCTTTAGATCATTGTTTTTCAAAAAAGTTCCTTAATTTTCAAGAATTCACTGAAGACTTTTTTTTTAATTTGAAGAACATTTTATTAGTCATTTGAAAATCAAATAGGTAATAAAAAAATAAATTTTATTATTTTCCAATTTTTAGTCAATTTTAATGTAATTAATGAAAAATTTAAGGAAAATCCCGCTCTTGGTTTCACAAGTGTAAAAAAGCAGGGTAAAAAGATTATTTTTTTAATTTTACTATAATACCTATGTAAGTTCTTAATTGTTTTCTCCTTGTTTTAAGCTTAAAAGAAAATTCCAAATACTTCCAATAAAATATTCAAGATTATTTCACTTCCTTCCCAGCTGATTCTCATGAAACGTATTGGCAAAATTTATTGGATGATGTCTTTCGTATACATATTTATTCTTCGCACCAAAAGTGATCGACCCCCACTCTTTTATACCATCGATTGCGCCCATAGCTTACCGCATGTCACAACTTGGTGCTCCTTCATCTGTCATCAAACTTTTGACCTGGCGACAGTGTCTCTTTTATATAAAAATATGGACAGACATATCGAAGCGGGGAGACTTCTATATTTGTCCATTGCGGCATAGCTATAAATGGAGGCCAAATCACAAAAAGTGTCACTGTACGAGCTGCTGCTAACGTTGGAGAAGTTGTGCTCCGGGGGGTGGTTGCGTAATCTTTTGATTCTTTAAGAATTGACCCATAATTTATAAGAACATGGGCATGTGGAGAGTGAATGTGATATATTGGTTCACCCCGGGTAGTGTGGGCAGAAGAAGTTATTGAGAGAGAGGAAAAGAAAAAAAAAGGAGAAACTGGATACAAATGAAATTCATTGAGTGGTGGTGAAATTTATGAAAGGGAAGAATGAAAGGCGAGGTCCTTCAATGGCACGGGGCTTTCTTATCTTATCCCCCATGTGAGCCCCCTCATCTGTGTCGCTTCTATTATGACGAGGGCATAAAATTACAGCGAAAGAGAGAATGTACCCCGGCGGAGAGTCACTGCAGAAGAATAGCATTAATATATGATTCGATGATGATGTTAACATAAAACCATTCAGTCCCTGGGAAGGCACAAAGTATAGGGGTTAGGGGGACACAACATAGGATTTTCAAGCTGACGCGGCGGAATGACATGCTCTGGAGGAGAACGATAAAATTTATTGCACGATAATTGATTGACGAAAAATCGCTATTTGAATGCTTCAGCGTCTCGCAAGTCAATTCGTCAGGATTATGACAGGGTGCTGATGCGGTGGAAGGGGGTTTGAGACCAACTTTCACTCTCAAACATGACTCAGGGACACACCACATAAAAATTCTCCAAGTGAATGAACTTAATCACTGAGAAAATTCTCTTCGTCTATTTCTTCATCGTCATCCCGCAATGGAATACGATACTGTCGCCAATGGGAAGCCCCACATAAGTGGGTGAAAGAATAAATTCAATGTAAGTTTTTTTCTCTTCGTCTTCTGCACCCCCAACTATTGCTGCACTTTCGCCATATATCTTCCCACCGTCATACCCCGAAAGTACCACATTATTCAGCAACTCGCTCATTCAGGGCGGTGGAAAATTATTCATATTATTCCAGTGTGGTCTCTCCCCCGGGGGCTGGGACCGGGGGAACAAATCAAATTTTTTCTTTTGGGGTTTATTAAAAAAGAACTTGGCTTTATGTCTTAAGTGAATCTTTTGTATGGAGAAAATATTTTCCATTCAGCATTAATTTTCAACTTTGTCATCCCTTCTTTAAATACTTTCGCCAATTGAGAAACTTTTTCTTCTGTGGCTCTCATCTTAAAGATGGGTCGCGTAGAAAGCTCTGGGGAACTATATATCTGTTAGCTCTGAGAGGGATTTTTTTGAATGCAAGGAAAGTTTATTTATGCGTCTGCAAATTTTCTTTAAATTATGTATGCAATGGATGCAAGTGGAGCCGCCTGGCATTCACCAGGCGTCTCCACTTTACTGCTAAATAAATCTTTGAGGGTATATTGGTGTTTTAATAAAGATAATGATTTTTTTAAAAACTTTTAAGCTTTTAAACTTTGATTAAGATTGTTGAGATCATTTCCGTTCTTTTGAGAATTTCTAATTACTTGAAATCTGAGTAGAAAAATCAGTTGAAATTAAATCTTTTTGAATTAAGTTTCAAACAATGTCAGGACATTAAAAATTAAGCTCGAAAATTGCCCAAAAATCCTTTTTGAACCTTTCAAAAATTGAATTTTCCAAGAATAAACAAAATTCTTCCTCATCAAAGCAAAAATAATTCTATGCACAATCATTCGCTTCATTCGTTTTTCCACTTAATCTTAAACTCAATGAGAAAATTCTTTCCTAAAATTCTTTTCCTTAAATTCTCTTTTGAGACACAATGTCCCTCCGGTGGATTCTCACATTAATTACGTCAACTGTGCCACAGTGGCTACCCTCTCCACCGGGGCGATAACCCAAAGATTTTCCTTACAGTGCGTATTCTTTTCAATATATTCTCCTCGCCCTCAATCATTCGGTGTTGTGGTATATTTTTTTGCCAATGGCCCAAACTCGTCTCCCCAGAGACTTCCGACATCCACCCTTTCAATATATATTGGCGACGCCAGGAGGGTTGTGCAGCAATTTCTTTATCGTCGTATAGCAAGATTAATTGTTCTCGCCGTGCCCCCTTCGATGTGTGGGAGGAGCTGGGAAATTCACAGGGAAGGTGCGGATGAAGCTCTCGCCAAAAGATGCCTTCGTGTCACCTCCATGTGACTTTTTTCCCGCAACTGTAGAGTTGCTTTCTATATAGCGAAAGGGAGGTATTTCAGTTAATTTCACAGCACTGAAAAATTGTCTTATTCACGGAATGTGATTTGCATTTTATTGGCACTATACGTAGAATTCACATAAAAATTTACTGCTTTCGATTAAGAGTAATTTATTGGGTGCATTTTTATGAGGTTCCGTCATGGGAAATTGTCGTGAAGAAAGTGAAATGCATGCGGAAACAATTGGGTGGGAGGTAGTGCATGAACTTTTCTTTCTTTTTTGAAAGCTCTCTTGTGACTTTTGGTGAATGAGGGATGGATGGAAGCTTCTGTAGGCATCACTCAGTGGTCTTTTGTCTAATCTGGACACCCACGAGGGGCATCCACTCGATTGATTTCCTTCCACTTATGTTCGTTGATAGCACACGACAGCTCTGACAGGCAAAAGAAATGACAAATTGTATGGGACAGCTTTTCTCCCTCACGCGCAACCCCTCTATGCTGGGGGGATATTTCATTCATACAGGGTACTAAAAGCACGTTCTCTCTCTCCAAGAATTCTCGCATATATAGTCAGAAGGTATGGGGGTATTTCTCAGAGGTCAGAAAAGGCATTGATATTCTTCCTTCTTTTATGGACCATTGGAATGTTGAAACAGTGACAACTTTTATGCTTACCAAATGTGTTAATGCTTCATTTGATCGCATAAATGGATTCATATAATTTTTTCTCCTTTACACTCTATGAGAAGATTAACGATCCCCACTCACATATACAGTCAGGTATTGGTTAACGTCGCATGGGATATACTCTTTCCACCCATTAATAATAATGAGTGGGAAGAGTATATCCCATGCGACGTTAATCAATACCTGACTGTAGTTCGTTCCATATATATTAATTTTATGATGTAGTATTTCTTCTTCATTGCATGTCCTTCACCTCGATTTTGCAACACGGAATATCCCGCACAAAAGCTCCAAGTCGAATAAATCAATCATTTGACTGCAATTTGTTGCGGAGCAATATCCGATTATTGCAGCTTTAGCTGAAAAGCTTTACCAACAAAGCGATTAAAAATTTTCACCTCCTTAGACCCAATGCGTAGCAAGAAAAAATGAGCTTAAATGGCTTCTCAAGAAGGAAAATTACTTGACACGATAAATCTTTCGCAGTATTTATGTCTTCATCTGCTCTTTTTTTTCCTACCACCACACTAAAGCATGTGAAGGTCAAGGTTGAGACGAATTATGTGAGGTGAAATACGAGCGACACCTATTTTTTCTTCTTATTGCCAACAAATTCAGTGATGAGCTACGATGACTAAAATGTTTTCTACGGCTTTTCGGAGAGATGAATGAATTTCTGCGAAGATGTATTTTTTTTGGATAAGTTCAAGTTTATCCACAAGGGTTTATTTATACAATTTTTGGGAGATTTATGTGGGGCAAAAAATGGGCCTCTCAAGGTGTTTTCAAAAGAAATCTCGTGAATTTTGTGGAAATGTTTCGATTTCTTTATTTTTGTTGAATTAATTGTTTAAGATTTACTATTTACATGAAGTTTTCAAATATAAAAAAAGCTTTTTCTTCAAGTTTTGCTTGATTTGATACGATGAGGGCTCCTTTAAATCAAATAAATAACATTGTTAGAGTATTGGGGTCCCACTTAGTGCCCAAAGTAGTGGAATATTTCTGTGTTTGATATAGAATTTTAATATCAGGCCATATTCTCCCTGATAAGATAGTGAATGGGCAGAGCATAAAACGATGTGTGAGACAATTGTAATTACAAAGGAACGTGTGAGGTGTTGTGGTAGGTGATAGGAGACGATGAGACTTGTCACCCAATTTACCAGGGGAACGTGAAGTGAAAGAAAGTGGGTGAAAGTCGAGAAAAATTCTCAGTGTGGTTTATTTCTTAAGACAGAAAGACAAAAAATGACAAGAGAGCTTTTAAAAAAGTTCTTTAGGTCATCCCTATGTTTATTAGAGCTTAAGGGGGTTGTGTATATGTTCTTTTAGTGGATGCTCCGAATTGAAATTCATACGATGTTATCTCTGGGAGGGAGCGATGCAATAAAATTTAATAAGAGTCGAGTGGAGGAAATGAGCAAGAGTCTCCTCGAGTTCAAATTGACCAATTCTTCTGCGCTTGGGACGCGTGGACAATGGCAGTGTGTGTAAGAGGATGAATGGAGAGATTACGATAAATGCAATAAATTTTTATTTCTTCACTACAATGCGACACCCAATAGCATGTGAGACCATATATTTCCAACGTATGTTTCCGATTTGCCATCCTTTTTTACAAGAGTTTGCCTTGTTACGAAACACGGTCATGACTGTCGTGGAGGGGCGAACCATAAAATATGCAAATCGACTCAAAATGAGAGTATTTCGACGGAAAAATCGCATTTGATATCTCGATGGCGCTATAGAATGGTCAGGCAGTGTCCGAAAAAATATACAAAATAAGATTGAATTGCGAAAACATATAGAGAGTGAAAGAGCTTTCATCGTGGTAACATTGTCCTTCTTTTTAAGGATTCACAACCAATTTTTCTTGACGACATCAAACGCTTCTTCTTTATAAAATCTCTCCGAGAGAGTGAGAAAATGCCCTGTGATTCAATTTATATTTTTCACATTTCACCCCCATATGTGATGTGTTTGATAAGGCTGAGGGGTTGAATGCGGAGTGTTGTACTTGGTCAAATCCACCCCATCCCCATTCATGTGAGAAATAAATCTTCAGGGAGATTTTCCACAGACGGAATCTGGTCAGCTTCTCACGGTGTATATTCCAAACGTTCTGGCGGTCTTCCCATTGTCAGACACGATTGGGGATTTTGTGTTATTCCCAGGATAACTCAAAGGTGTAACTATGCGGAGATATCGTTGTCCGGATACGGGAGAAACCAAAGAAAATCTCAATTGAATTGACGGACTTTGCTCTCACTACAATATTATTTAATCCATTTTTTTTCTTTTGAAGGCTTTCCACGGTAAATCCTTTGAGAAATTTCTTATCGATAAAAAATTGAAAGGGAAGTTTGTTTAGAAATTTTCCTAATTTTTCTATTCCTTCAAAAAGCGGTAATCATTGCAAAATCTTCAAGTTTTTAACTCCTTAGATTTTAACCATAAATCCGGAGGAGCTTAATTTATTTCAACAACCTCAAACACACAACTTTGTACAAGAAATTGAGCCATAATTAATTCAAATTTATCCCTTCACTGTGCCAAGAATTTCTGTACGTTTGTCGCATTGAACGTATATAATTCTGGCAATTTTCAACGCAATCTTTTGAGTTTTAGTCGTGAGCGAAAGGTTATTTCAACGCAAGCCGTAACTTCTGTTGTACCTACATAAATTTTAGCACATTTTCCAAGCATAAACGTTCAATTGGTCCCCCCTCTATACAATGTATAGTTCAACTATGTAACTGTTTGGGGTAAAAATAAGTAAATTTGAAGTGCAATTTAGTACGTCAATGGATGGAAATTTATTTGATTCTCGGAAGATTTGTGCGTACATTCGGTGAGAATTGCCTGGTGATCCTTCACGTTGGCACCGTACACACCTCACTGACTCACATTTATTTACAAACTATTTATATTCGCATATCCTGGGTCAGGACGATCAGAGGACGTTGGCATAAATAACTTGCACCTATTACACATCAATAGGACATTGCGTAGATTTTCCCTGCGATGTGTCCACGCGGAAGATAAACGTTTATTTTTTCCAAAGATTTCGTGGGCTGTGCCTATTTTCCACCCAAACCACCCACAACATCCGCGATTAATTCGGGTCACAATCCAAACAGTCTCTCGTAGGACTGTTTTGGTGGCGAGGAGGGAAAAAAAGCTCTCGCGAGACGCGCCAAAGACGGCTCCCCGTGATTCATGGTGAGATTTTCACGCGGTAGACGCACAAGTTGAATATAATTGTTGGCTTTAGCGTTGTGGTTGGGCATGTAAACAATAATGTGTTTGTTTATATATTCGGTCATTGATATTTGGCGTCACTATCGACACTGTCTCGACAGTGGTCTGATAAATATAAAAATTTTCATTAATTGCCATTGGGTGCAAAAAGGCAAGCAATACCCATCTAAACAGATTATTTTCGGCAATGCAACAAACCAAAGAATTCTTCGCGTGGTTTTCTTGGCTTTCTCACCAAATCCACATAAAGAAAAAAAAGAAGATATATAATGTATGTAAACCCCAAAATCCGATTGAGACGCGATTCGGCATGCTCGCAATGCGGGGGAAAACCTTGAGACTGTACCCATGTATACATATGTACATATGTGTGGATGCTGGACGAAGGACACAGGTCAACGTAATTTGCGATTTTTTGCCATTTGTCCGCTAATTTAATATGTATGATCTTGCGAATTTTTACGCCACATTAGAATTTGTAATTCCAACCGCAGATTGACTTTTATGGGTTGAATCGTCTGACGATTGGCAGGCAAATTAACATTGTTGTATGCAGATGATTTGGAAAGATTGACTTTGCTTCGAGAGCTGTGTAGACAGGAGGAGGAAATTTTATTATTTCGCGAATGATTTGGATTTGTTTTAAAGGGACATTAAGCGGACATTGGGGTAGTGTGGAAACTTTTATAAAATTTATTGTTGTTTCTCCATTTAATTTTAGTTTATTAGATGATGAATAGTTGTAATCTAAAATTTTAATCTTAATTTTCTCATAAAGAAAACTTTTTTCAAATTTTTTTCAACAAATAAATTGTTCTCAATTTGTTGTAATAGAAGAGCTTGAAAAATCTCCTTTTTCTTCCTACTAAATAAAGGCAGAAAATTTATTTTAAGATTTGAAAAGAAATCTTGCCTAATTTTCCGCAAAAGCTATAGAAAATTTTAATTAAAAATTAACCGAAAGAGCCCCAGTCACCCCTAACTATGGAAAAAGCTCTCGGGAAAATTTATATAACTGTTAATGTGAAACCTACTAATCTAACCGATATCTTATGCAAATCACTACAAGTTAAAGGTAGAACAACAATGTATTTGATGGGTTAAACCACCAATTTTCTCGCACGCTATCTAAGCGGGGAAATTCCCTGCTTAAAATGTCATTAGTGCAATTTTGCAGCATCGATTGAGAGACACGTTTTTCAATAAAATTGCACATGGGTGTGAGAATGTTGCGAGGCAAGAAAAGAATGTGTGATGTCTTCTTGTCAACTCCATCGTCACGGCCTTGTTGGAGAGCTGTGAAGTGATTAATGAAACTTAATTGCATCGATTGAGTTGCGCCTGAGACACAGAATCTCGTCAATTCTACATGCATTGCAAAAAGCGATTAGTGTGGGCGGGAATGGCGGGAAATCTATTGAAAAGTTATGTCCGAATCCATCATATATTCTCTCGCCTAAGTGCCAATTAATTAGCAAACCATTGATCATGGCTTCGGCACATTTGATAGCAATTCCAACAAATTTGTGTGGGCTACCACCACGATTGGAGCTTTTGGGAAAGCTTTCACAGAATAAACATTTTAGTTGTTGGAAAATACGTTTTTGAGGGAGCATAAATCAGTTCTTTGCGTTTGCTTTTTCACTGTGATTTTCTTTTTTGCTCCTGCATCTCCACAGAGACGTATTAGGCAAATTTGTGTGACTTTTAGGATGAAATGCCAGTAAAAAACTGGTCACGCATAAAAATATCAACGTCAAATGGTCCCTGGCGGAAGGAGGAAAAGATGTACGAGGGTTGAAATGGTGGCAGCAGAAAGTATTAAAGCAATAAAAAATGGAAATAAAAGTTGCCTTTTTCCCCACAACCACCCACTTTAGTTAGGAAGGGGTGGGTGGGTTTGAATGGGGATGGAGTTGCTCTAAGTCGCGTACGCTAGATGAAGTCAATGAAGGAGAAATGGTAGATAAACTCTCTATAATTTTGAATATTTAATTAAAATTTTCTTACTTTCCTCAACCATGTTTAAAGAAAGCTTTTAAGAATAAAAAAATATACTATTTAGAAAAATAATTAAGCTTATCTCACTTTTCCAATTAAAGCAAAAATTTCCAATTTCCTATAAAGTGACTCAATATATATTTTAAAAGTAACTGTGGAAGCTCGCACCCGAAAGGCGGACGTTCGCATTGAGGCGCCAACTGTCTCCAGAGCCAGGGCTTTTTTTCCCGGGGAGACAATCGCAATTTGGTGTGGAAGGGGGTGGGAAAGTCGGGGGTGGTGAGAAAAGACAATTTCACAAATTTGCATACGAGTTTTTTTCCCTCAAGTTTTTCACTCCATTCCACGCGGCCCTCCATTGAATGCGTCAAGGATGTTCCGAAAGCTCCGCAAGAATCCCCATCCACCCTTTTCCGCGTTTTTCCGCCGAAAAAGAGAAAACTTTAATTTACATATTCACATTTGTGGCAACACTTGTGAATTGTGAGTCGTTTATTGGGTGATAATACATTGAAATTGAGTCATTGCGAGAGAAATTTTCCACTCACAATACCAAATTGTAATCACAATGTTGTAGTTTTGGGATGGAAATATTTCCAGCTGATCGGAACCGGCCCTGCTTCCCATTGGCAGTTCAAGTGGGTTATCGCGGAAAGGAGTTTTATATGTATTTCTTTTTTTTTTCTTAAAAATAACGCCGACAGTCAGACAAGTCTCTTGTGGAGCAAAGAAATGAATTTTCAATTGCGAAAGGGAATGTTCAAGAGGGGGATTTAAATTCAATTAGCAGAACCATGGTCACACCATCATCATGTCCCATCGGTAACTTCTTGTCACGCTCAGCACGAGTCTTGAAAGTGATAAGTGTGGAATTTTACTGATTAGCAACGTAGACGAGCTTTCGCCACGAGGTATCACACACGGAACAAGGCGCCTAATTGGCAGTGAAATGTCTTCTTGTGGAAAATTCTCACAGACTCCGGAAGGCGGCCCATATTGCATCAGCTTTTACACGTTAGTGGTACAAAATTAAGTCTCATGACGGTTGAGTTTGCAAAATAAATCAAAAATGTTCCACACGTTTGGCTTTTAATTGTTTTTCAATCAAGGTAGATTAGCTGTTAAACAATTAGAAGCTATTCCTTTGGGGTTAACAGATGGTCTTGACGAGAATGTCTTAATTTATTTAGTTTCTTTTCAAAATGATTTATTGCAAATAGAGCTTTTTTTGTAATTTGGTTTAAGGCGGTTTTTACATATTGATGAGGATTACGTAATGGCATGATATTGATAAGATTAAGGGGGGTAATAAACAAAATTGAACTCTGCTTTGGATTGTTTATCGCAAATGACGATATAGGCCTAAAATTCCATGCTTAACCTGCTGGCCGCCAAGACCTTGGAGCTTCCTTAGAGCGCCAAGGTGGGGTCGTTGAACGACCCCAAGAAGGAAGTCGATTTTCTCATAAACCATACAACCGGGAACTGTCGGGTCACTACCTTTAGACTCCTTATATAGTCCTCTTGCCCCTTGCATCACATATTCGCCACCCGGAAACACGCAGAAGAAGATATTAGGGAAAAACATTTTTCACTCATTTTTCACACTTTCTTCGTGAGAAATTTGCCACGAAGTTGACCGCAACTGCTATTTTTTTTCACTACTTCCCCACATTCCCCTCACTTCCCGCACCGTGATAAATGGCAATATTTCTCGAATATTCTTTATTGTTTTGCACATTTATATGCTTCTAATTATGTTTTATGTTGTTTATGTTACTTATTCGCGATAATTCTGACACTGAGAAGGTAAAGTGAGAAAGTAAACACAACCCTTCAACCCCCTTCAACCATATGATTTATGATGTGACTAACTTCATTCTGAGAAATTTTCCGCAGCATGGCCGTTACACCAATTTTTGAATTCCCTTCTTCTACATTTTCCTTCATAACTTTTCTTGTGGTGGTCGGATTGAGCTGAAATTTTTACACAACCTCCTCAGATAACCAAAGAACTTATTTCCAAAAGATGGGAATGGTATCTTTTATATTTATTAAGTTATAGCACGAAATATAGGGCTGGGGTCGTTCAACGACCCCGCTTGGCGGCCTAGAGGTTAATTATGATGATTATTATGTTTATTGTTAACCCTTTTACGACCGCGTTATTTCGTTTTGCGGCTTCGTAACTTTATTATTCAAAAATCATTCAAATATGTAATAAAATTAAATTAAGGTAATTCAACGTGAGACAAGGCAAATCTATCTATTTATCTAAATTAAATGAGTTTTGACCAGAATAAGAAGTCAAATCATTCAAATAGGTAATATTTAAACACTGGAATCAATTTTATCTCTCCGCAACTCTAAATATAAATCCAATTTATATAAATATATGCAAAGCTCTATTTAAATCTCAAACATGCATATATTTTCTCATAGCGATAAAGTGAATGATCAAACAAAACGTTATTAAAGATCTTTTATCAAAATTTTCCATTTGGGCTTTTTCCAGAGGCTTTTGAATTTTCCAATCTTCACCGCCTAGAGCTTGCCGATGGCTAAATGGCAAATCAAAGCTAAAACATGCTTAGGCGTATAATCGGGTCCCTCACACCTCGGTGACGGCTTTAATTATCGTGAGATATTGCATTATGGTTGAAAATTGTCATATCCAATTGCGCTTTGCGCCTCAAATTGCCCACCGTATGGCCAATTCATGTGCAATCGGAGCTACTTGTCATGTCAAACGTATTACATCTCTTAAATCGTGGCTATTTCGTAACGAATATTACTTCTCAAATGGGTACGCGACTCACGATCACTCGCGGCGGCGCGTCTCAACCTGAGCAGGTGAAGTGCTTTAGGAGCCTGACTTTAAGCCTTCAGCAAGGTCACAAGTGACAACTGCTGAGCACCTTCTTATGGTCAATTTATTAATATTGCCAAGAAATTAGTATTCCTTTTCAATGCTGTCGCGTTCAAAACATACATGGAATGGGGAACAACTTGCCGCCACTTGTTGCGCAATGGTGAATGACAGAAAAATGTACTGGTAAGCTGACCAAGCTTACGGGAGCTGTGTTTCTTTCAGTGTACCAATTTTGTGAGAGCAAACTAGAACGCGAATTAATTTAAATACGCGCAAAGTCGGGAAAAGTTGAAAAGTCATACCCTAAGAAATGTTTGGAAGGCCATATCTCGAGAACGGATCCATAGATTTTCATAAATTTTTTTTGTTTGAAAGGTCTTGAACTCAGCTATAACATATCGAAAAATGAAAAAAATTTATGTCGCCATTTTCGAAAAATTCGAGTTCGAAATTTTCGAAAACTTTGTTTTCGATTTTAGCGCCTCTTGCGGTCATTTCTCGAAGTTGCAATGTTCTAGACATTTGTAGGGTTTCACGAAACCTTTCATTTGCGCTTGAGTTGATCAAGATCGGACTTGTAGAACCCGAGATATGACATGCCAACTTTGGAAGGCTATATCTCGAGAACGGATCCATAGATTTTCTTCATTTTTGGCATGAAGCTAGATAATATGGTCAGCTACAACATATCAAAAAATGAAAAAAATTTATGTCGCCGTTTTCGAGATATTCATCGAAAACTAATCGAAAATTTTGTTTTCGATTTTTGGCCCCCTAGCGGTCACTTTTGAAACTTCGGATGTTCTAGAGAGTTGTAGGGTTTGTTGAGATCTTTCATTTGACCCCGGGTTGATCAAAATCGGTCAAGCCGTTTTCGAGTTATGGTCGATTTTCGATGAAAAATTGTGGCGGCCATATTGACTAAACGGCTTGACCGATTTTCGAAAATAAGGTATCGTTGGAAAGCTCTTGATGTCCCCTATAACATATAAAAATTTCAGATTTTTACCTATTACAGGGGCTGAGATATAGCGAAAGCAAAATTTTGACGTTATCCAAAATGGCGGACGCGGGGGTGGGGGGTAAAATTTGACATCATAATCGGATGTCTTCCAGTCGATATTTAAACTTTGCCGTTTACCGCAAGTCTCTATCTATTACCGTTCTCTTGCAATTTAGCTCTGAACTCCGGACGGACGGCCGGACGGCCGGAAAAAAAATTTTTTGGCGCATACGTTTTTTAGAATGTGGGGACCCTAATTCGTGCTCATCCCAAGTTTGAGCCCGATCTGACGACTTTCGATTTTGCTCGGTACACAAAAGCTGTGTCTGAAAGAAACACAGCTAAAATGACACACAACTTAACCCTTCAGTGACCTTCCAATTTTCATTTGAATAACCTTTTTTTTTCTTTCGTGAACTGTTCCACTGACAGACTTGTGTTGCTTTTTTTTTTCTTTGCAGGTATGTTAGTGCAGGTGATGATGGTGATCTTTAGCAGCATTCTTTTCGCGAGAAGAAAATGCCCACCTCTCGGGTATTTTGGGTCACATCCAGATGCCTGAAAACCATCTGATTTATTTTACGCCACTATTAGCAGTGATTGGCAAGTATAAGAGAAAGAAAACGGGAGTGGGAAGTCATGCACACTGATGGAAAAGAAATTAGAGCCACGAGAGCTACTGTTGAGATTTCTTTTTAAAGAAAAAATGAATTTTATTTTAGTGAAAGATCTTGAGGCTAAAAAATTATCTTTATTTTATTTAAAATCTCAAAGAAAAATCGAAGAAAAGAATAATTTGTTTTAAGATTTTGCTATGAATTTTGGGATCAACGTTTGAAATTCTTGAATTCTCGACTTAGAAAAAGAATCTTTTTTAGATTCTTTATACAAAGCTTCAACAAGCGTTTAAAAATATTTGTTAAACGTTTTTTATTAATTTTAAAAATGGATAATAAATATTTTCCTAAATACTAAACAAATATTTATTGAGAAAATAAAGAAATTTTACCAACATGGTAATGCTAATATATAACATCCTGTTTTCAATAATTGAAAGAATATAAAAAATATTCTTTCAATTTTTCTTAGAAGTTTTCTCTTCGATTTAAAAATCAACAAAAATCCTTCTTGATTTCTTACTCACTTCTTAACCGAGCTAAGGGAGCTAAGCGACTAACTATCGTCACAATCTCGTAAAATCTCTTTGGCTGGAATGCGAAAAATTTGCCATCACGAAATTAAAAAAATGATTCCGCATAGATTTAAAGCTTCCCTAAAACATTAATTAAAACCTTCTCTATGTAAAAAAAAAAACTTCTGCGTAAATTTTTTGCTCATCAACTGCGTGCCCATACTTTTGCGTCCCACACTGTGCAAATAATGTATGTATGTACGAAATGTCTGGTGTAAGAAACAGCCTTGAAATCTCCCATATGATTATTTCTTCTTCGCTTTTTTTTGTGCTCCACCCCGTCATACCCACCGCGCGATGATTTGACAAGAAAAGAAGAGGAAGAAACTGAAGAAGTGCTCACTTTTGCCGATTCCAATATATAATTTTCCAGTTCCGTGAAAAAAAGCAAAGAGTAAAAAAAGAGAAGCCCTGTTATTAAATGTTTTATGCAGCAGCAGTCAATTATGGTGATAGATTGTGGAATTAATTAGCCAGTGCGGAGAAGCCACGCAGAGAGCATAAATATGATTCGATAATTTCGAGATCAGCCATTTGAATTATTCACACCTGGGAGAATTCGCAGCGTGTTGATTGTTCTTTACCTTGATGGGAATTGATTATTGCTGCAATATCGCTGTGTGTGTGTGTACAAAGTGAATGCGAATCGATAGTGCGGGTCCGCCTGGGTATGATAAGGCGCCACCCCGGAAAGAGAAAGGACTTTAATGCGGAAAACGCCAGGGAGATTTTTCGCGCGCAAATGGCGCCACTGCAATGCAAATTACAAGCAGCATTCCAGCGAGTGTTGCCACCTGTGGCGAACGCTTCACTTGATTGGTGTTCAATAAATGTTATTAATTAATGTGACCCAAGACTCTGTGTGCGACATGCAACACGCCACCGGATCGCAAATTACGTTCAAACCTTAAAAATTATGACAATTTTAACAACCAAAGAAACCTTCCAAAAAATTTTATTGCATCTTTAAGTTTTATTATCATTCATTCCGGAGAATTTAACCAGAGAGATCTTCATTACAGGTGTAAGCAAAAAATGTTAACGCAAATTGTAGTACAATTTTAGGAGGACATACATATGTAGTCAACTAAATGTTTCAAATAATAGGCAAAAACTTTAGCCAGTTGGCTACTTTTAACAATCATTGCGCAAATCTGCATCTGCTACGTTCTATTTTCTCCACAAAGTTATGACTCAAGTCGCGTGGTTAGTTTTTATTCCTTTAAGCACTGTCATAAAGGATTTCTTTCAGTTTACTCTCCGTTTGTACAAATTCTTAATAGAGTAATTAAATAAGTATGTCATTTTAATTTATTTGTTTCATTCACAGACGAAGGAGAAAATTAACAAAAAAGCGGAAATTAAAATAAAATTTAAACGTTCCATCGTCATTCCAATATTCATATATTTTTTAGGCATGTTTCACTTTGATAAGAACATAATGACCTTAATCTATTTTATATAGTTTTGCAATAACTTTCAATTGTTAATTAGTTGGAGTTTATTGCAACTTTGGATTAAATTCGATAAGTTAATATTAGTCTGGTTTAGGTTTTTGGAAGTATTCTGAAAGAATTGTAACTAAAACTTTTAGAATAAAATATTGAATAGAGTTTTTATTCCTAAAATTTGTTTTAACTTCTAAATCATTAAAAATCATTTTTTATTATTTAAAAGAGAATTATTGAGATAAAAAAGTATAAAATACTAAACATTTCATTTGAGAAGTAATTTTTATCCAATAATTCTTCTTAACTCTTTGAACATTTACGAAAATTTAAATTTGACTATATTTAAATAAAAATTGAAAATTACACTAGACTAATTAGACTAATTAAAACACTTCTAAATTACAAATTTATTTAGAAGAAATCTCCCCTCTTTACGGGTCTTAAAATCTAAAATTCAATTCAACATAGAAAATGGGTTGTATTTAAAATTCCAAAATAGCGTGGCGCCTCGTTGAATAGAACCAGCGCATAGTTTCAAACTCCCTCGCACTTTCTTCGCGTCTGCAGCCTCGTCTTCTATTACTCGTACCATTTTGTACTATATTTGTATTCTATCACGAAAAATTTGTTCTCAAGATGAGGTGCACGGAACTGTGCCAAAAATTCATTGCGGTAAGTTCGACGCAACTTCAGGGTCGGTTGCTGTCAGTTTGCGAAGATCTCTCTATATATTCATGACTCTTTGTTGGGGTTTTTTTGCTCATTTTGCTGCCGGTAGAGAAATCCAAATATACATAAATTGCTATGAAAAACTCAACGAGATAATGCTTCTTTTTTTGCCAAAGGGGATGCTTGATGTGCAAAAGCCACCGCTGCGCAGAATTATGAATAAATAACGCGTTAAGCGCTGTAAATAATCAAATATTGACGGAAATGTGCATCCTTTTGGCTGGTGGTGATTTTTTTTTGTATTGTGTATTTTATGTAAATTATCTGAGAGAGCAAGTTCTTGTGGCCCTTAATATAGCATCCACCCACTTAAAAGTCATCACACAACCCTCAGGGTTGTCTTTACACACTGTTGAGAAACATTCGTTCCGCATGAATGGTTGCATCTTCTGCGGAATAATCGGATGTCACTCTCTGTGAGGGTCACACAGAGTACCCACCCCTTCTGTGCGATAGTTTTCCTATATAAAATACCCAGCTAAAAGGTCTCGTATTGAATTCTTTTTTTTTGTGAGGAATGTGCGCGGTGTGAGTGAAAAAATGAGATTATTTTCCGTCGACAAATTCGTTACACGAACACAAGAAAAGATAAGATTTTATTCTCGCGTAGATCTCCCGATACATTATTTATTGTCTTGTTGAATTAACAATTCTCTCTGGATGCAAGACTAGGAGCAGTAATTAGAAGAAATTATGTAAAGAAAAAATAATCACGCGAGTCTTCTTTTTTTTACACCATGCAATGCTTTATTTTTTCTTTCATTGCTCTTCTCAAAAACTAGACGGGAAATAATGAATAATGCTATGTCTGTGAAGTCTGGTTGTCTGTTTGGTATAAAGTGCGATTGTTGTGTGTTGATGGTTGGAAAAAATGCGGTGTTATTAGATACACAATAAAAATACATATAGCGCTCATATCTTTCGTTACATAATAGCCGTATTATTCATTAGTGCTATTAAAACGTAGAAAGGCCAAGGTGAAGTGTCTGACACCGACACTTTTTTTTTGTAAGTCATTTTACGAAAAAAATGGCAATATCTAAAAAAAAAAAACGAACCACACTGTGTGCCTCAATCTCAGACCACTTTGGAACTAATGTTGCCCAGGCGTAAGAGTTAAGTCTCAGCATAGACTGTATCGTGGTGGATTGAGATTATCTCCCAGAGATTGGTGGGCAATTTATACTAAACTGATGAGCAGGGAGTTTCACAGAGATGGGACCATTAACGAAAATTTACCTTGATTTAGTTCTCACGTACAAAGCACCAAAAAAAAGCGATAATAACTCCATAATTTAAGTCGCTACTACTCCACTTCCTCCATTCGAGTGATCACAGAATGAGGCAAAATTATTCACGAGGTGATTAAATTCATAAATTTGGTGCTAAATCTTCCATGCAATTTATGAGCTAATCACGCCCTTTTTGAAACAATCATACATAAATTCCACTGATTTTTTCGTTCTTCCTTCTCATCGTGAAATATGGCTGCTTTTAGCAAAAGACTCTTGAATTTTCATGACATTTCGGTTCTCAATTTTTAGGCCCATGTCCATTAGAGCTATTTTTATAACTGTCTGTGGCTCCAAACTCTTAGCTCCAGACCAAAAAAAGCATTATACGGAAATATCTTTCATTTTACGATCTTAGAGTTTTGACATTACTACTCAGCACTTGGTGATTTGCATTACAAAGTTTAAGGTTTTAATTAATGAATTTTTATGAGAACCTGAAGATCCACAAGATTAAAAATTAATAGTCCGGAATAATTAGGCTTTTATGATAAAATCAAAATGGATTAAAACTCGCATCACTAAACGTCTCAATGGGAGAATTTAAAAATCTATCAAAGCTGTATTAAGAGCTTTAAAATTGTTCACAAAATGTTTGAATGAAGAAAATGGGAAAGAAGAGGAAATTCTAACTTTCCTCGTGCCGAAAGACTTTCCTCACCGACAGTTGAGGACACGAGGCGCCAATGTGACGACAAATCGGTAAAAATGTTATACAGACACAATCACTGTAACAGCCATTCTTTCTATTTGCCACCCACAGTAGTTTGGCTGGAAGAGCTTCGCTAAATTTTGACTCGAGTTACAATTTTTCCAACCATACCACGCGACGTTACCGCTCAATGTTGGGAATGACCCGAAAATTCCCGAACTTTGTCTTGAGGATTTTTCTTTTTTTTTTTTAAATTTCTTTTGAATTATATTCTGACGATTAATACCCTCCTTCTTCAGGTATAAATAAGTACTCTTATTTCTTTATATTTTAATAATACATAAAAAATTATAATATTGCGAAAAATCTTAAAAGAATATTCTTTTGAGTAAAAATGATAAAAAAGAAATTCTAAGCATATTGAGCTTTCCAGCGACGTTTCAGAAAATTTTTAATTTGACTTTTCTTTAAATTCTTGAACAAATCGAATAATTTCAAGCGATTTAAGCTGATACCATTTTGATAAAGTTACAATATCCTACAAAATTGTAATATTCTCTTTAGTTCAAGACATTTGAATTTTTTTTAAAGATGTTATTCAAGAGAAATTTTTCTAAAATAAAATTAAATAATTTTACGTAAAAACTGCATGAAAATTGTTTAAAAAGTTTGACCCGAAAAACCTTAAAAAAATGTCTATTTATTTTACGATTTATATCATGAAACTTTCCGGTCAAACCCTGAATTTTCCAGCATATAGCATATAGATAGATATACTCGCTTTTTCCAAGCACCGATGCTGAACATACAATCTGTCAGTATTGGTTTGGCGCGTGGAAAATTCCGAATTACTCTTTCGTAACCTCCAACCATATTTCCTTTCAAATCTTTTTGGCCCTCAAACTTACCCCCCCCTCTGATATTGGGGGGAGGCAAGTATCCTTGTTGGAAACTTTAAAAATTTCCTCCTGAAAACAATCTCAGCTAAATTGGATTTTATTGACGAATTTTGAATGATTTTAATAAACCAAAAAAAAAGTAAATGGAAAAAAGAACAAAAGCAAAAGAGCAACAATTGTTGGGCGGAAAAAAGAGAAAAGTCAGTGCGGGGCTTCATCACGTACCCAATTTAAATAACAATAAAATCAGCAACCCCCTCTTTTTGGTGGTTAAAGCCACACGACCGAATTTATGTGGCCTTCTGTCCAACGCAAATACAATGCAAAATAATGGACACCATATTAAGCCAATTTGGTTATTTTGTTCTTCTGGGGTTTGATTTTATTAATAAAATTATTAATAATAATCCACTTCTTTGGTTTTTAAACATGGAATTTTTTAAATAGGGCAAACACGTGCGGGGATGTACTAAAGGACAAAATGAAAAACTTGTTTTAAGGAAAATTTTTACAAAAATTTCCTTTCATCAATATTATCCTTTTAAATGAAATGTCAATTTTAAACTAATTAGTTAAATTAATTAATTTTTTATGCAATTGAAATTATTAATTGCGCTTCTCTCCTCAAGACCATATATAATAAAATAAATTTATCAAAATTAGACGATATTGCCAGATTAAAAATTCTAAAGGAGAACACCCACAAAAATCTTCCCCTTTTGCCAAAACGTAGCGAATTTATTACATAATTCATTCACAAAATGAAGGAAAACTCATTGATATTTCTCGTCATTTAGCATCTTTTAATTCCTCGTGGTACCCTTATTAATTAGTCTGTGTGGCTTGAGGAAATTGGCATTGAGACGCAATTCTTGCTTTTCATCGTGCCAATGCCTATTCATGTATACAACATGAAAGATCTGTGGGGGGTCACATAAATCACTCTCTTGAAAATTTTTGATGTGACTCACATGGTTGAGAGTTGGAAAAGCTTTTTTTCACATTCGTTGATTGCCAAAAATTCCATCTGTCGAGAAGATTTTCCACACTCAGCAGAAGCTCCTCCAATAAGCTTCTACACGGCTTCCACACTTTATGACCGCTGACATTTCGGGATCATTTCCCATTGAAATTTTCCACGTGCTGGGAGGATTCAATGCGGAAATCACGATAAATGCAGAAAAAATTGGAAGTTATTGTGCACAAAAAAAATGTATTGACGGAAATTGGTGGAAATGAAACATTTTTGTGGTAATAAACACCGCGTTTGATCTGCAAATGCAATAATGAAATAGTTATCCGGGCATTATTACTAAAATTACCACCCACTGTGCCAATGCAACTATAGTAATGCCCCCATGAGGGATTCAATGGCTATACATATAAATCCCACCCAAAAATTCATTCACGATTCCAATTTCTATACTTCTCAATTCATTGCACGTCTCCATGTCAATGGTTCGGGCATTTTTGTGTGCATTTATCAAGCGCAAAATTATTTTGGCATACAAAAAGCCACAAAATTCAATTTATTGCCCCTCACAATGATGAAGATGTGATTGACCCACGTGGGCATTATTGTATAATTTTTTCGCACCGGGAGCCCTGTAATTGCATACGTACTCCCACCCCCGCCCCCTTCTTTTTCAATATTATATTTGTATGTAATTCCATAATGACATTTATCGTGATTCCGTATGCATTTCCCATCATGGCTGGGACACAATAAAATTGTGACAAAAGTGAAAGAGTCGCCCTGAAATTATCATTATTATCACTGTGTGAATGTACAAAATTTATTCATTAATAAATATGTTGAGGAAATTCCAATTATATACGTATTATTGCAAAATATTTAATTCACATTGAATTGCAGGTTGCGTGCAAATAAAAATGCATCGACACCCCTATCTCAAATTAAGGTTCCAATTGGGGGTGATATTTCAAACTATTTAATTTATATACTTTTATTTATGTAACTGTAGTTAATCAATTAAAATCTATGAATCTTTAATTATACCATAATTAGGAATTATTTTGCTTTGAATTTTTATACTTTGCCGCACATAAAGTTAAGGAAAAATATATATTTTCATTTTCCTTTAATCCAAAGCTTCAAGAGCTGGGCTTTGCTTTAAACTCTCTGATATGAAAATTCAATTTCAAATTTAATTTACAATGAATTTCTCATGATAAAGTGGATGGCATGAATTAATTTATAATCCGCTAAAAAGTTAATTGGTTTATTGGGTTAACTTTCTGCATGACTTAAGGAGGAAGTTACTAACTTCGCGTCGTCTTCTCACCGCGATTTCTTTCTCCACAAACCAACTGGCTTTTGACTTGAGAAAAAGCTGCATTCTCACATTGGCGACGCGATAAAAAGTCAATTCAATCGATAAGATGCGATACTCCGCTGTAAAACAGTGATTTAGCAGGAAATTACCTCCAGCAAATACATATTTCCGTCTCTGGGTGAAAAACTGCAATGGGATGTCACACTATCAGCGCGCGGAGTTAAGTTGAAGTGATGAAGCATAACGTTATTCTCCAACATTACTTGGCGGTCACAGCATGACTTTTCGTGTAGTTGAGTCAATTAGCAAGTGACGGTTTGAAAGAGAAGAGACATGGTGTGTTGAAAGTCTTGCTATATGCGTGAATGTGTGACAAGATCAAGCGGAAAAGTTCTATATGCAAATTTTCGACGCAATTTCTCTGCAAACTTTTAAAAGAAAAAATAAATGTGAAAAAGTAGTAAATTTTCTAAAGGAATTCAGAATTTATTTTTAGTCTATTGATTGTGAAAAAAAAGAAAAATGAAAAGCCAAAAAAAAAGCTCAGAGAAGTCACTTAAAATGATGCACCCTAGTGCGAAGAGGAAAATTAAGATTGATATATTGTATGGCAAAGAGTAAGAACTTCCGGTCAAACATTGAGGATGCTACAGCAGTTTTCCATTCTATTTCAACATTTGCACAGAGTTGGTTGTTTTTCATCCACCCTCTAGAGCCACCACCCCTATGTAGTGCCCTTTAACCCCTTTCCCATGTGAATTGCACAATGAAACTTTTGGTGTAACAAAATTTTATTGAAACATACGCGTTGTCAGTATTGTTCAAAAATGCGAATAAAAGTTGAAATCTTTCAATGTAATCCGATTGGATGGTATTCTCATTTCCCAAAAAGACTGCTCCCACATATATAGCATACATACATAGCAAAATATGGGGTAAGGGTGAAAATATTCGGCACATTTGCAGTGTTTGAGCAAACAATCGCATGAAAATGCGTAAAATTGCGTCCGCTGTATTACGATTATGTTCTCATTTGCTATGAGATTCATCCCTTCTGGATATTTTTTGAGTTTATTTTACTGCAAAACTTTTTACAACCCTATGGAATTTTTTAAACAAATAACCCAGGAAGTCTATGCTAGGAAGCTTCATTCACTTTGTCCCTTTTGTGCATACATAAAAGTTGTGTAGCAAAAATTCTCCACATATAAATGTTTTGAATGTGGGTACAAGAAAAATCCTTGTTGGCGCATAATCAATTGAGTATGATCAATTCATGAAGAATATACCCCCTGCATTGTGATTCAATGTGAAATGCGAGAGTTAAGAAAGAGAAAAAATGCCATTTTTCAACTTGCAATCATATATAATCGTAAATCTCACACTTGGCAGAATGGCATAGTGTCTTATTTCAACCATCATATTTCAGCTCAACACTCAACTTCTTGCACGGGCAGCAAAAGTTTTGTCATCGATGAAAAATTGCATGTCCTTCGGATGTGCCAGAAACGATAGCAGCTCCATATATAGCATTTTGGCCACACAATTACGGTCCATCGGAGGCACAGATTTTCTTTTCTTTTGCCCTCCACCCCCAATAGCTAAGAGAAGGAATTGCCAATAAAATTGATTTATTCACATTTCAATTCTCCATCCCCTGATAAATGCTATCTCACAAATTGCACCACGTATAATCAGTTAAAGTTAATAAATTTTATAAGTTACATATTTTTGTTGATTAGATACGCTCCAATTGCGATTTATTGGATAAAACCCAATTCTATATGATGAGAAATTTCCCATAATATATGAAAACCTTCAAGTCAGCGAGAAAAAATGAAAATCCGCCACACAGTGAAAGTATTTTATTTTTTTGGATAAGAAAGTTGAGGAAGTTATAACAGAATGATCAATCACATGATGACAAAATTGAATTTCTACTCAAATTGAGCAAAGAACTAGGCAGAAAAAACTCTAATGTGGTTTTCCGAGAGATTACTTGAGGAAAGCGAGGAAAGCTCATTTTCTTAACATATTTCCAAAAAATTCACAAAAATAGAATTCATCCCTTTCTCTACTTACAAAGAGGCGAAAACGTAAAAATCTCTTTGCCCTTTCGAATATTTATTTCCATCCAAATCAGTGGGTAAAAGGGTAATTTAGAACCCAGAAACAAATAAATGTAAATGGATGAATTTGCCAAAAATTATTTCACCGAACATTTATTGTGCTCAGTGGTAGGGAAGAGTTTTCAAATAAAATTGGCAACTTTGGCAATTATTGGTTACTTAACTAAATTAAATTAGTTGGTGGATTTTTATTATATCAGCGCTAAGGCGGTGAAATGAACCCCATTAGTATCATATGTGTTGGAAGAAATATTCTCCTCTCTTTCAAATAATTTTTGAACCTTTTGTCGGGTTGACGAATCCGCTGAATCGCAATGTAATCCCACTCCGGGTGGAATCCAATTCTCGTACTTTTGTTAAATGATTCGGAAAGTCAGTGTGATGGATTTTTTTTGTGTGTGTGTTTGGTGCCACAAGAGAAACACCCCCACTGTGTACAACATTCCACCCCCTGTGGGATGATATCATTAGCATCATTTGCAATCATTTGTATCAATTTCACCGAATCTGCCATCCTTCGTCTAGACGTGAACACACGCCATCCTCCCCCAGCCACCCCATTGCATTCCGTCACAGCATTTGTAATTGAATGTCGCGAAGTGTGTCCCCATTGTCGTGTGCGATATGGCTCCGAGGAAATTGGGAAATTATCCAAATTGACTCGTTTCCGTAAATATAAATAAAAGTCACAGCTATGAATATTTATTGCTGTGAAAATCGTGGCGAAAACGGTGACGTTCAGAGGTTACAACCCTTCTCTCAAGGGGTTGATGTCACAACATCCCCCACGAGGTACTAAATTTTCACTGCTTTGACGCAATGATTTTTAAACGAGCAACTCTATGGAACCCTTTTGTGACCTTTTTCTTGTGCACAAAAAAAATGAGCAAAGGGTTGAAAATATGGGGAGGTTTTGAATTAAATTTTGCTTTTAATTTTCTAACAAGTTGTTTCGATGTTGAGGATGTTGTATGCAGTGTTTGTAGCAAGTTCTTAAGGAGGGGAAATTTCTTTTTTCCAATTTATCGTGGAGTTTTAAAAGGTACGAGAAAGCTTTATAAGAAGAAGAATTTAATTAATTATTTAGTGGAGTAAACAGTTTTAATTGAAATTAAGATTAAGATAAAAATAATTTTATAAAGAAATCTTAAGAACGATTAAATTTGAATTAAATTAATCATAATTATCATAGAGAAAAGATGCTTCAGATTAATACTAAAATTGTAGAAAAAACAAGCAAAGTTTCAATCAAATTTCCATTAAGAAAAGAAAAGCTCAACAGCCAAATCCATAAGTTAAGTATGTAGCTGTTCTTTATCACAAAATCTTTGTTAAAAGTGTGCTAAAAATGTCTAAAAATACTTCTTAAAACCACTTCGTGGGGAATTCCATGATCTGATGTATATTTTTGGAATATACCCACTTGAAATTCCCGAAATTCTGGTTTTATAATAAAACTCCACCGTTGAAGAAAAAAAAGGTAATTTTCTCCACAAGAACCTCTTAACACCAACTTACACTCAGTTTGCTATTTATAGAGTGATGTACTGGCGATTATCGGACAAGTCCCATTGAGGGGCATTTAACTCCAATTAACGACAATTTCGACTTTCGTCGCATGATCGATATGGGGAGTAATTTACATAATAAGACGCAGGCACGACATAGAGTTAAATTTCTGCGGTCACCGCCTTTCAAGAGCACCTCTGTGTGCGGTGATTCATGCATTATTGAGAATAGAGTTTACAAAATGGGTAATATAGAAAAGGAAATTGATACTATCGCGGACCAAAGGGTTAATAATGACCAACAAAGTTCTTGGGGGGGAGGCTCAATGAAAAATTAAGAAAAGTAATTAGATTAGGGGAATTGGAGGTAAATTGTCGTCTCCCAGGAGGTAATTTAATATTGTATTATAGCCAAAGAAGGAGTTATGTAAAAGCAAAGTTCTCCTCAATTATTCAATTGAATTACATTCCAACAATCCATCGAGGTGGAAGAGATGAATTTAATTCCAAAATTGTTGAGGTGAAATTATCTAACAACCACCTCCCCCAAAAAAGTTTGACCTGCATGGACAAAAATTTATGATGATGGGGTAAAACCTTATTGAATATTCAGCAAGGAGTTTTCTGCGGGAAAAGAATTCTTTCTCAGTGGCAATCAAATAAAATACGCTAAAAGTTTTTGAGTAAAAGTTTTCTGGCATTTATCTTGTTGTTCTATTTCCACATCTCGAGCTCTGTGCCACGTTGTACCGAGATTAGAACACTTTTAGCGAGATGGAGAACATAAAAAAGAATGGCATTCATCGTCTTCTTTCATGATGATGCCTTCTCCTTCAACTTCGCGCACTCAGAGCAATTCTTTGGAGAAAAAAAAAAGCGCCACAAGTTGTATGTCGCGCAGTGGATTAATGAAGAAGGAGTGGATTTGAGCCTCAAAGTGAAAGTTTTTCTCTTCATAAAGAATTTTTCGAAAAGTTTCTCATTCTTGGGCAAAAAAAATGGAAATGAAGATGATGAGCTGAGATATTGCAATTGGAGGTAATATAGAGAGAGATTGTCGCCTCATTAATTCGAGACGTGCAATTTCCATGATTTTTTTTGTGCCAGTTGGAGATGAATTAAATTGATTCGAATGCACTGATGAGTAAATACAGGGGTGGAAAGTTGAACTGCGATAGTTTTTTATCTTAAAATTGATTTAGAAATTTTATTTTTTTCATTCTTTAAAATTTTTGTGCTGACTTTTTATAAATCTCATTATTCTGCTTCATTTAGGTTTTTTTTACTTATGATTTCAAGAAATACAAATTTTCCTTTTAATTTTTCTTTATATATCACTCCACACATCCTTTTGTTTTTAAATTTAAAAAAAAGAATTTTTAAACCTTTTTATTAAGATTAATACAGGAAAACTAAAAAAACAAAAAAAAATACTTTTAATTTCTTAATTTAAATTAAAAATCACATCAACTGACCCACAGTGTTGCATCCTCACACAGATAGAACGAATTTAAAGAGGGTTCGAAAATCATGTGCTCCTGACTTTTACGATATAAATAAAAATAATAGTGCCACCCTCGAAGTATATTATTGGAGTTGCAGGAGAATAAATCACTTTATGGTGGCATAATAAAGACATTAAGTGAAACTCTCCTTGCGATTTCCTTAAACACCCTGACACTTTGGAACGATGATGATATCGCATGACAATATTCTCCCGACACTTTTATGGACCCCCTTATTTCAAGAAAAAAGGAAACTTCCTTTCGTTTCTCTTTGCTGCCATCACCACCCCCTTGCATCCATTTTTGTTCTCCCCAAAAAGCAAGACGAAAAAGTCACTGAGAGTTGTCCCCTTTCTTTGCAGAATTCAATTCGGCACAACTTGTCACTCCACAATCGATTTATGCGTGTCCAGAACGAAGGCACCGGTAAATCATCGTGGTGGATGCTGAATCCGGACGCAAAACCGGGGAAGTCGGTGCGACGGCGGGCCGCCTCTATGGAGACATCCAAGTTCGAGAAGCGCCGAGGGAGGGCGAAGAAGAGGGTGGAAGCTTTAAGGAATGCACAAGCTCTAGGTAAGAGAGGAAAAAATGGCAGGAAAAGATACGGGAAAGTTTGCCACGGAATTGGAATAAATTGTATGTGGTGAAATAAATCTTTCAGGGGTTGCGGCAGTGCTCAATGATGCCACACCGTCGCCAAGTAGTAGTGTCAGTGAGGGTTTGGATCTCTTTCCCGATAGTCCCCTGCATAGGTAAGCATCAGATCTTACTTGCTTTTTTATCGTCTTTAAAATTTTTTCAATGATTTTTACTTGGCTCCATGAATCTATTCAAAATTTTGCATTTTAGAATTTTAGAAATTTTTTTATTCATTTTGAAAAAAACTTTAAAAATTAAGGGATTGATTTCTAAAGAAAATATGAAATTCATCTCTTATTTATTTCTTAGACTCTTTTAAGCTTTCGATGTTGTTTCAAGTACATAATTAGTCAGTAGTTTAAAAGTAATTATTTATCATGTAAATAAATGCAATGCAATTTTTTATTTTCTAGATTTTATTTAAAATTTTCTTTTATTTTTTTTTCATTTTTGCAAAACCACCAAAATTCCCTCAAAAAATCATCCTTTCATTAATTAAAAAAAACTTCTAAATGATTGGAAAAATGCATGAAAAATCTAGCGGAGGTTTCCAATTGTCTCCTGATTTCCGGCAACGTGCCTCATCGAATGCAAGCTCGTGCGGGCGGTTGAGTCCAATCCCGGCTGTGCTGGGTATTGAGCCGGATTGGGGATACCCACAGGATGACTTTGTCCCAACCACAACAGCCAGCACAACTGCTGCTACCACAACGGCTCAGGGCTCGGCGCAGCTGGATCAGTTGGCTGGTTCTCTGGCCGATGATCTCACGCTGCAGTCAGAATTTATGCAAGGGTCAGTATTTGTTTTTTTTTTTTTTTTTTTTTTGCAACTGTTGAAGCTCCTTTTAATCAGCATCAAACCCAAAACATTCACATCTCGCCATACTTCCTCCTTGAAACATCTTTCACCACTTTCCCTCAACGCTCTCTTGCTCTTTTCTCAAATAAATCATCTTACGCCTTGACACGAACACGCACCACGGAGATGCTAAGATATTGTTTAATGTGAGAGACCTGGCAACTCACCAGGCCAAGTCATTTACACTTTGATGACCACCAAATGGGCGTGAATGAGAGTAAAAATTTCTATCAATGGTTTTTTAATTGATGCGCAATGTGGTAAAAAATGCAAAAATATTTTCTTTGGTTATGCGGGGTGAGGAATCAAATAAATAAATTCTACCATGAAATAAATAAAAACAAGCATCAAATGGTCGGCAGTTGGGAGGAAAAATGAACCACATGTGACATGCAAAATTGGCTTGAAAAATTTTGCGATAAATTAATGGACAAAGTGGTTGGGTGCAAAAAAATCGGTTAACCAGGTACTGATTTACTAAATTGCCCGCAAAATTCGAAAATGAGGACTTCATAATAAAATTCCACCTGTGTATAATTATTGACATTAAAACAAATTTAATTTCGTTATGTAATTCACCACAGAGCTTTGTAATTTTAATTTAATTTTCCACTCTATTAATGCCCGTAGTTTAGTGCACGAAATTTTCACACTATAAATGGGATTTTATTACAAATTATTGTAACGAATATTTGCATTTCTTTCCTAAATCACCTTGAGCATGTTTTTTTGCATTAATTTTTGGAATGATATTGCGAGTATTTAGTGGATAAGTTTATTGATATTTATGAAGAACATTAAAATATCCATCTTCATTGAGGGTAAATTAATGTAATTTCAAGGAAAATTGCAGCAGAAAAATATTATCACGACCCTTTTTTTCTTTCAACTGATCATACGGTTGGAGTAGGTTCAATACAGCGACCACGCAGCTCCACAATCAACCTCCACCACCGTACCAGGCTACCCAGTCCTATGCCCTGCACGCTACAGTCGCTCAAACGTATGCAATGCACCAGAATCAGTGTCCCATTCACAGGATGCAGCCATGTTCGTGTATGCACCATAACAATACGAGAGAGGTACGTTGGAACAACGCTCCAACGTCTGCGGAAACGTTTAATTTTTGTTTTTTTTTTTTGCTTTTGCAGAGCATGTCACCAGCTTCGGGAACGGGGATGTCACCTTCGTATCCACACAGTGAACCCTCACCAGATCCAATGGGCAGCTACAACTCTGTAATTATTGGATCGAGATTAGCACCTAGGCCATCATCGAGTAGTCCACCACTTACACCTCAGACAGTTCCCATCAACAACGGTGAGTTTGAGAGCTTTTTAACGTTCTTTAAGACTATTATAAAAAGTTGTTTAGATATTGTTAAGAATTTGAAATTTAAATTAAAAATAAAAGAAAAGTTTCGAATTCAGAAAAATTATTTTCCAACATTAAAAATTAATTTTTCTCATTTATTTTCACATAAATTCTAGAAATAATAATTCTTAGACAGCTTTAAAGCTTTTTGAATTTAGATTTAAAGCTTTTTATTTACTAAAAAATACATTTCCTTTAGAAAAGATCCAAACTTTCTGATTTTTTCTTACAAGAAATTTATTTTCTTACCATTTTTTTTCCAAAGAGAAATGTCCTTAATTTATTATTATAGCAACCAAGATTCAAGAAGCAAGACAGCTTCCAAAAAAAAGAGAAGAATTTATTTCATATCCGGCAGCAATAAATAAATAAATATAGAATGTTTGGTCCTAAAAATAAAGCTTTTCTCTTTCGTCCTTTTTTGCAGGTGATGCTCCATCGACGCTCATGGGTCAATTTATGGAGGCGCTCAACAATCAGGCCATCATTGATGATTTAGGACTAAATATAGATAGTTTTCACGGAGGTCTGCCAAATGTTGACGAAGTAGGTGGAGAGCCTTTGGGGGGTTTTGGGGTTACGCCACAAATTCATTGCTCCAGTTCATCGACTTTCTTCTAGGTTATCAAGCATGAGCTTAGCATGGACGGCTCACTGGACTTCAACTTCCCCATTTCACACCACAATATGACCACGTCGCACTCATCGAGCGTCTCGACGGTCACGGATAGTAGCATCGTCAACACACTGTCCGGCCCATCGCCGCAGACGGCAGCAGCACACGCCCCCGTTCAATATTCCACGAGGACGAGCGTGACCCCGCCGTCGTGGGTGCACTAGGCCGAGGCGAATCACCATTGCCCATGGGTAAGTGTCCGCATCTCCGGTCATGTGGGGAAAAAAAGAAAATTCCTCCATTGTGGCTCTCTTGTGCTTTTACCCGGCATGGTCCCACGCACAATATTGCGAATCTTGACGGCAAGTCAATTAAAATTCCACCAATTTTTGCGTGCCGATAAGCAAAATCAATTAATCACGTACCACACCGCACTGCAGATGGCTAGTGGATGGAAAAAAAATCTCCATTAATTACCTTTCTATCCCATTAAACAATGCGTTCGCACAGAAATTGAGGAATTGCTCGGTGCGCTGAAAAGTGCGAGTGGTTTGCGTATCATCAAAATTCTTTTCAGTTTTCTTTTTTGCTTTAATTTTTTCTTTTAATTTTAATTTACTCTCAGGGATGAATGAGTTGGGGGTGGAGAGATAGGGTGGGGGAGATCTTGGTGAAAGTATTTCCTCTGAGGAAAGGAAATCTTTCTTATTAGAAATCTGAAGAAATTACAAGGAAAAATTACATTTAGTACAGGGTGGTTCAACAAAGGTAATATTATAATTTTGTAGATGATCAAAATACATTTTAAGAAGAACCAGAAAGACTTCCAATTTTTCATAAAATAAGCTAGGAAAAATTGAGAAATAATTTCCAAAAAACGCTGTTTTTATACAAGAAAAGCATGAAACATATGCGTCAATGTTTCATAACTATTTTTTAAATTAATTTCTGGATTATTGTCCAATTTATTTTCAAAAAAATCATTTATCTTTGATTTAGCAGTCAATGAACTTTCATGAGTGAAGGATTGTTGAGAAAAGACCTTCTTTAGTATTTTTATATTATAATTTTCATGCAATGTTTCAAAGATATGCCTGAAGAATAAGGAAAAAAGTCTCGAAATGTCATATAAAAATATAATGGAGAAAAAACTAAAGAAGATCTTCTTCTAAGCTCCTCTGCCCGAAATGAATTTAAAGAAAATGAGAAGAAATTTTTATTAAACGTTATTCTTTCTTACAAGGGGTCACCCTATTCCTTGAACTATGTGTAGTTTATTGTTCTCCCAACCCCTCGCAGAAAGAAACCATCAAGAGGGAGAAAATTACGAGGGGAAATGAAACATTTACAGTGCAGTTCTTCCTCTTTTAATTTATTCCGTCAATTTTTGCTGATTATTTCGCGTGAATGGATAAACTGTGTGTTGCCAATGACGATGGTGTAGTACTCACCCTATTCATGGTCCGAAGCAGCTCAATCAGGCGGAGACTTCTGGGTGGTGGGTGAGTCATCGCGCCTCTTGGAAGTTGGCCGAAAATATGCGGAACGCTTTTAGATATTCCGAGTGCATGAGCACTGTGAGGAATTTATCCAATTTGTCACGATTTACTAAGCTTTGATTAAGCCAATTTATGCAATTTATCCACTTCCAATCGCTCTCAATTCAATCAACACAACCATATGATGTAAATTCAACAGTGCTAATCTGCGCTAAATGACCAGTTAATCTTATTTGATGGAATTGTGTCAATTTCGCAAACTCCAAAGTGGATTATTTTGTTAAGTTTTAGTTAGAGCTCTCTCTCTCTGTATTTAAAAAATAAAGAGCTCACACAGTTCTCATTGGCATCAGATGCAGATATTCCCGGAAAGCTAATCTTGCATTTGCAATCAAACATTCAACATTGAAAAAAAGAACTCGCGAGTTCTTCTTCATTTAATGAAGATGAAAGAAAAATTTCACATTCATAAAGCCAAAAGAGAGATTCCTTTGAGAATTTATTCAGATGATGATTCTTGGACAAGAAAAGTCTGCTAAAAATCCCAGCATGATTTTTTCTTTACGGCTTTTTTCATCCTGTGAGAAGAGGTTGTGGCGTTGAGAGAAAAAAGCTCAGAGTGAACGTGGGATGAGCTTTCATTTGCTCAGGGGCGTACATTATTAATTTATATGGAGCTTCCTTGCTAAATGTTTTTTAATTTGCTATTTAAGTCCGCTTCGGAAGTCTTCCTCAGGCAATGGAAATCGAATAGGCGGAAGTCCAAAGCTCATCTTCTTTAGCTGATATACTTGCCATAGGGGGAGGGGGTGACTTAAATATTTTCTCAGTAAAAAAATAACAGAGGAACAACCTTTAGTGTTTTATGCCATCGTGTAAAGCTCAGGATATTAATTCTTTGATGAATAATATTGAAGTTATAATCAAAGAAAAATATCAAATGAGAAGATTTTTTCTTGGGATATTTAGTGAAATAAAAATACTTAAATATATTTAATCTAAATCCTAGAAGTCCTTAAGAAATTAATTTTTTTCTTCAAATTTTTAGACCTTCTCAGAATTGTTAAAAAATATAAAAAAAGCCTAAACTTTTCAAAAATTTATAATTACGTCTTCAAATAAAATTCCTGGAATTTTGAGAGATCCTTGAAAATCCCTTACGCTGAAAATCTCAAGGTGAGCAAAATTAGCTACTTAAGTATTCCCAGGAAGTTTCCGGCAAAAAGACACCCCTCGATAAAATTAAAATTAAACCCCTCACACCCAGGAATCACGTTAGTCACTTCATTAGAACACTTAAGTGCTTCGTCCTTTCTTCCCCATCGCACATCCCCTTTTTTCTCCGGGAGGGAGGATGGAGCGAGAGCCTTGACAGGAAGACGATGGAGAAAAAAAATTTAAATTGTTGAACAAAAAGAAATTGCACACACTCGAAGAAACTTTTCCACCCCTCACGACAACTTCAATTATATCCATCTCTTACTCAATTTGAGGTGAATTTAACAAGATGAAATTTATTAAGCACTCCTCAACGAATAAATTCGCCAAATCAAATACCTCTACCTACAATACTCAATTATGGAAAAATCAAAAAGTTCAACCTTATGTTGCCGACAATCTTCCTTTTGCCTGAGGGTGGATTTTCAACACACACACCCTCGCACGTGAAAAAAACTCCACAAATGTCGCAATAAAAGAATGAGAGGCAGCAGAAAGAGTCCTTGATATGAGATACCTTCCTTTACTTGTGGAAGTTACATCCTGGATACCTTTTTTGTGCGATTCCTCACACTTTCGGTAAATTGGGGGATTTTTACGTCCGAAGTGATTTTAAAAAAGAAACTTTCTCTCCGACGAGACAGTCCATTCCATCCCCCCACACTCGGACTTGCCACAAAATTTAATTTCCGCAAATCCCTGCGAGAGACGAGATTTCCCTAATTTAATGAATTATTCTGTTTTATTAATCAACTTAACTTAGAGGATATTTTGGGTTTATTTTTTTGAGGATGTTTTGTCGTTGATTTGGTTGTAGAAATAATTTTTTAATTCTATGAAAACGCGCGGAAAATAATCCTTTACAAGTGCCCTTAATTTTCCTCAAGAAAATTAATCTTTTCTATTACAATTTTCTTATGAATTGTAACATTCAATAAAGAATATTCTTGGTGGGATTCCTTGAATTTGAAAAGATCGAAAGAAAAACCGTGAAAATGGACTTTTGTTCTCACCACACGTGCTAAAGAAATTCGAGGTCTAATTTTGAGGGGACAAACCGCGAAGAAGCTTCATTGAATGGAAGAAATTTCCTTTCATTAAACCCCCCAAGAATGGCTGTTTGAAATTTTCCCTGTCAATAGGCATCATCTGGTGTGGGTGGAAAGCTGGGGAAAACCTCTCAGAGACCTTGCATGCCCGCTATTTTAAAATTCCCCACGATTTTTTTTTCATCTTTGCCTTTTTAACCGCAAATTTTCACTCTCGATATAAAAATGAATCAAGTCGTGGAAGGAGTGGTGATAGAGCTGGGAAAATGGGACGAAATTGTATGGTTGCATTGAAAATGTGAAATTGTGAGAAGAAAATTTAAAAGAATGCAAAGTCAATGTGGAAGGTGCGGGGGAAATGTAAAGAAATCCCTCAAGTTCTGATGTTACCAATTGAAATCACTCCTCAAGTGTCTTTCACTTTCTTTGATCTCCAACCAACTTTGCTGTGTTGAGTGTCTCTCTTTTGATATTTTCCACGTGAAACATCATTTTTCCAGGGAAATGGGACTTTTAAAAAGAAACGTGGAAATTACGCGGCTAGTTGATATTTCTCTTTTCATTCAGCTTTTTGTATTCTTACTTGGAAAAGAGCTTTTGCTGATGGAATGGTTGCTATATATTTTTTTCTTTTATATATTTTATCACGATACTTAATTTAAATGGAACTTAATTTGACCTTTTTCGTACGATTCCTGATTTTGAAAGCTTGTCAGAGATTTTAAGGAATTGAACTATACCAAAGCATCGCTGGAAAGCAAAAAAACAGCACCATTTTATTGAAATTAAAAAAAAGAATCTACAAAAAAATCGGAAAACGTATTAAAAGCTTTTTGGAAAATTCTCTGATTTTAACTTTCGATTTTTCCAAGGATTTTCTCCATTTTCCTGTAAAATAAATCAGCCATTAAAGCTTAACGACTTTAAACTTCCGTTTTCCGGATCTCCATTGCCTCCAGCCTGGCACGTTCCCCACCCACCTACCCTCCTCTTTTGAGCTCTCCTCTCTTGGCATTACACAAAGTGCCTCCATCAGTGGCATCGTCGTCTTTTTCAATTCATACAAAGCGCAAAAGCGTCAATTCATGAAAAGCGCTACAAGTGAAATACAGTCCTCGTTTTCTTTTCAAATTCATTTTTCAACATGAGCACTCAAGACGATTCAATGAGAGAATTTTCCCAGCATCCAAATTGATGGGAAAGGGAAGAAAAACTCCCGCTTATATCAGTGACGACAAATCAGCAATCATTATCTGTATCGCAGTAAATTTTCTCTTCTCGTCCTTTCCATGCTTTTTGCATCTCAAAAGAAATTTCCACGAGAGGGAGAGAGAGAGAGGAAAATTCCTCTGCGAAGCATTAAAATTGATAATACGGGAAAATCACATGATTTAAGGAGGGCATGATGGTGAATTTTCCAGTCACATGCGGGAACTTGTCGTGTGTGATGGTGTGGAAATTATTTGGACTTGTAGGGTAAATAATAAATAAAAATAAATGGCGGAAGATTCAATTTGCAAGAAATACTCCACCAAGCGTTCACTGACTTTTCCATCCCGGATTGAATTTCCCAACAGCTGAAAAAATTCATTCTAGTGCGTATGGGGGAAGCCTAAGGCGAAATTGAAGCCTTTCTGTGGTACATACATAATCAAAAAGGGGTTAGTAAGTCGGGAAAATTATTGATTTCCTCAAATTGTTAAAGAGTTTTCTATTTTTGGAATTAAATTTGAACCAAGAGATTTTTTTCTTACAATATTTTTATCAAAATAATATAAATAATAAAAATTATTAGGTCCCCTAGAACACCCCTAAAATAGCAGAAAATAAATTCAGGATCGCCATAAAATTGCGGGAGTGAATCACCCCTTTAGATTTACGCGGTCGCTATCGTCACCGAGGGAATCCTCATTGGGGAGGGGGAGTCAATGGGGCTGATATACGCAAAAAAAAGTCCGAGCAATCGAATTTTACGACAACTTCCTCCACCATGCACATTCTCCTCCCTCACATCGTCACTTTGTCGCCATCGACAGCATTCCGGGATGAAATTTTCTTCCCATCTGCATGGCAATTTCATCCCGCAAAGAAAAACCACCCCTCCAGAGCGGCAAGTTAGTGTGCTGCAGGGGATGAAGTTTGTGAAAGAAGAGAGAGATGCAAAAAAACGTACATTTTGTGCGCGGAAGGTGGGTGAGACAATGACGCGAGGCTGTTGGGCCAGATTAAAATTTAATAATGAAGATGTCAAGAAAAATGCTCCCAACTTTATTAAATTATATTTAAAAATTCACGATAGGAAAAGTTCAGCAAGTCATTCTTCGCCAGCACCCAGCCCCATGCTGTGCCACCCTTCGCGGGCGTTTGCGGTGTGAAACGCACTAAATACGTGGGGGTGGCTTGATGTGAGAGTGGGTGACTCTTGAGGCGCCCTGAGGCACTCGATGACACAAACGTGGGGGGTAAAGTGTCAAAGGCACCTCATCACTCTCCACCGCGCTGGATGCTGCCATGTCGACACGAAGACTTTTATTTTATGGGGTGGCAAGAGAGGCATGAAATGACGTCTTGTTAACCAAACCGTCACCACCAAGAGCGGAGGAATATGTGCCGAGATAGACCAAGGGTCTCCACATTGCGTATATATTGTGGGGGTGGTGTACAGGATGAAGACGACAATAAGACGACAATGTCGTGGTGGTTATTGCATTAAGCTCAACACTCCTGAACTTTCGTGCGCTCAATCTTGGGAAATTTTCTCAGAGCCTCTAGCTATGGATTTCTTTATTACGAGGAGGATTCGTGATTTATGCAAATGTTAAAGGAGAAAAAATTGAACTATGAGTTAAACCACGTTTTAGATTTTTTAAATGTAAAATTATGCAAGGAGTGGTATTGTTGAATTTTCAATGGGCTTAGCTCAAATATTTGACGGTTCTTGACCTCAATTTTCAGAGGAATAAAAATTCTTATGGTCTAGAATCTCAATATTCTTTTTAATCTTTTCCTCTCCTTTACATTTCCTTTATACTTAAGATTTATTTAATAATTAGCTTTAAAAGTTCATAATATTTAGTAAAAAAATCAGCAATTTCCTCTAAGATTATATATAATTCTAACTCTTCCATTAAATCCTAATATTGGGCTAAATATTTAACGATTTTCTTAATCTTTCAATTGCAGTCATTAACCTCTGCTCTTTAACAAATTTATGCGCATAAAAGATGAATTGCAAAACCATTGATTAGCCCCTTGGCAAATGTATCAATTTCTTCTTCATCGTCTCTTATATTTTTGGGAGAAAAGGAAAATGAAGAGAACGTCGTACGAGGGGTTGGAAGCACATGGAAAACGATTCATCCCCAGTCAATTTTCCACCCGCTAATTGTGATCCCCTTATCATGGGGGAATATCATGATTCCAATTTTCAGCCGGATTTATTTTCATTTTCGCCCACCACCACACGTAAATTCTTCCCCACAGCACCCTCGTGCGCCTCTCCTTCTGCCATCGACATCCCATTAATACGGGCATTAACATGTTTTTCCTCCGCACTCAAAACAATCATCACCCACCCACCCGGGCAATTCCACGCCTCTCGGGGATTCCTTGCACAATCTTTCCTCCTAAATGGCCTTTGCACGACGACCCCTGCAAAATCGACTAAGAAGAAGCGAGAAGTGGAAAAAAAGGTCGTGAAATTGGGTGTCTGTTGAGGAATTTTATCTGTGCAGACAATTGCGGCATATCCGCTGTGCATTGTTCAAGCACCCACCACCACTCCTCCGCCACCGCATGCCTCTACTGGGAGTACTTTAGTCAACCCTCTGGGCTTACGACGTGCCAGGAGGGAGTCCCATGCAACCCCTTTCATTCGCACCCCACACCCCCGGAATCCGCAATATTTGCTGTGTGCTTGGCAAATCAACAAGTGGTATCTCTGACTCCTCGTAATGCGGTGAATTAACTGAAAAAGACTTGTTGTTTTTGTGTATTCCATGCTCAATCCCTTTTTGGCCCTTTCACCCCACATTTTACCATTTTGTAACGTTGTTCTGTTCCACACAGGAATTACCCCTTTTTTCTCAACATTGTGGTACTCCGGGGTTTTTTTTTCCTTTCGGGGTGAAAAGGTGGAAGAATATAAAGTCATAAAATGCTCCAATTTCTTATAAAGGAGAGTCTTCAAGTGGGAGGGCTTAGAAGTACCTTAAGCTCTTAAGTACTCCTGGGTTAGGTAATAAATTGTGGAAAATGCTTTTCACTTGGCATTTTCGTATTTTATTTTTAGCTTTTCCTCTTTGGAAAATTGATTTTATGAGCTGTTAATTATATTTTTTACTTGAACTACGTGTTATTTTTAGTTCTTTTGAGCAGAATTTAAAAAATTGCGCATTTAAACGTATTTTTTTAATGTTATGTTCTGTTTTTATAAGAAAATTTTCCCACAATTCTCTGAGCCTGATGAAGATAATTCTAACTCCCGAAATGTCATAGAAAAAGTTAAAAATGTTGAAATAAGATGTTTTTAGGTCTGGAGCTTGACATTTATTTTTTTTCGATTTTTTTTTTCAATTTCTAGGCAAAGAAGAGTGTTAAAAGGAACTATTTCATCTCTCCTTTTTATCTACTTCTCTACAAACCTTCTAAAAATAAAGATCAAAAAGAAAATCTTTTAAAAAATAAATAAGAATTGAAAAATTTGTAAAATTCATCCCAAAAATTTTCTTCCCTTGTATAAAAAGTAGGTAGTATTTCACATTGAAGTGAAACGCAAAGCAGTTGTTAAATTCTCTTCATCTTCCGTGATATGTGTGCAGTGCACGTTTAAATTCTCAATGATATCACTTTTCTTTCAATTCGATCTGCTGAGAAGTTTGTACGTCAATTTGAGTACGTCGTCTGGGTGAGAGAGTAATTGCTAAATATAATACCAACGACGTTGTACATTAAGCCCAACAGGTCGTGTCATTTAGTGGCTGCTGTATCAATTTACATGAAATTTGGCAAGGTAGTAAAAGACATTTTCATCTCTGCACCAATGTTTTATGTCAGTTCCACGAGATTTTTAGGTGGCCCCCACCTCCCAATTTAATGGGAATTTAATTTTGAAATCTTCAACACAACTCATTCGCGATGGGAGAATGTTAATGAAAGGAATTTTCGGTGGGAGAAATGGATTTAAATTATTATTTTATTCTCCTGCAGAGGAAATTAATTTAATTTTTATTATTTTTGTAGCCATAAAAATTTGTAAAATAAATTTAATTTGAGTTTTTATGGTCGTTACATTGTTGCAAATTTGAGAGTGTGAGAGAAAAAGAAAAGAACTCAAAGAAATTACAGACTAAATGTCTAGAAATTGGTCGATTGATCCTCTGAGCTATCAGCTTAAGTTAGATAGAGAGATAATATATTTTTTGTTAAATGTTTTACGTCAGTCTACCCAGTAAATCATTTCTTTTTTGTGTATTAAAAATGTTTCCACGAGATAGGTAGGAAACTTGCACTGATAAACCCCATATTGTGATTAATTGGTTTTCCTTTAAAAAAAAAAGCAAGTCCAATGAACCTCCTCCGTCTTTCTGATTACCGTATCTCCCTTCAAAAATCTTATCAAATTTTTGTTTAATTTTTTAATTATTTTTTCGGTCACTTTCAGGGCACCAGACGTGCAATCTTCAACGTGCGTTGGAGGGAACGCCAGAATTAGCTCCAAGAGAAATTCAACAAATTGATCTTCATAATGCCGTAAAGGATAATGGAGAGAGAAAATTATGTTCTTGCTGCCCTTTCAGCATAAGGTGGCACATATATAGTTACATATTTCTCTCAATATATCCCCAAACACACACACATGAGAAACAATCAATCAACCAATCAATCATGCAATCAGACGGAAATGAGCAGAGCTCAAATTACAACCGGGATGTAACTCAATTTTGTACGCGGCACTGGGTCGGCTATAGAGGAGGGATGCTGTTAAATGGTAGCTGTGAAGCCCTACGTAAAATGCAACACAGATCTCAGGAGAACTTTATGTTATATAAAGCACTTGGAATGAAAAAAAAATGCACAAAAGAATATCCCAAATACTGGTAAAAATGAAGCACTAAATGTTGCTTAGTTTGGGGCTATGAGGAACATTTATGTTGATTATTAACTTTGACAATGGATTTTGAAGGAAAATCTAATTTTACTGCAAATTTTAAAGCTCAATTTTTATTTAAAGAACAAATGATTTTATTGGAAAATTATTTTTCTTAAGATTTTAATTTTTAAAATTATAATTTTTCATCAAATAAATTTCTTTCAAAGGACCTTCTGTAGCTTTCTTATTATGCCTACAACAGTTAGTATTGCATTTTTACCAGTATAAATTGCCCTCAAGCGTGCTCATGATGGCACAGGGTGTGCCATATGAGCCACTCCGTTCTTTAAAGACTTCAGTCAATAATTTTTTCTCGCATAGTTTTATTCGCAATATATTTGTTAAATATTTCAAACAAAAATAATTCGCAGTGTAAATAGAATTTAATCAACAAAAAATATTAATTACAGGACTTTTAAGGTTCTGTTTTTGATTTTTTTCCCTTCTATATCTTTATTACATTTTATGTGCCATTTTTGAATGATTCTCGAGCAGCTTTTGTGGTGAATGTGTGGATCCTGGAAGTCACAGTTGAGGAAATCTTTTTTTAATAAAAGAAGAAAATTGAAAAACTCACGTGAAGACCAACAATTATATACAAAATATTAGTGCCATTTTTGCAATAATAGCAATGAGGAGTTTTTAATAAAAGAAAGAAATAAATTTAAAAAAAAACTCTCACTCAATAAGAAAAATCTTCTATGTCGCCTGTTTAAATGTAAAAAAAAACTAATATGATAAAATATTGAAAAAAATAAATAAATGTGAGCAGCAAAATTAAAAATTATTAAATGAAATTGCAAAAATTAAAAAAAAGTTTTAAGAAAAAAATAACGATTTCTTTCGGTCTGAAATGAGAGCGTTGGAGTCAGTAATTAATTGTAAAATGGATTTTAAAAAAAGGAAGATAAATGCTTATTGTGAGAAAGAGAAAAAAATGCATTAGAAATTTTTAATAAATGTCGGCTTTAAACCATATTGCAAATTGAATTTCCGATTTTATCTCCCTTCATCGTAAAAATGAAAGCATAAAATTTATAATTGTTAAGGTGCGTATCAAGTACAATTAGACAAATATTAATTATTTTCTATAAATATCGTAAGAAGTTAGTTAATGGTTGGAGGGTCTCTACAATTTTTTTTCAGTTTAAAAAACATTTTCTTTTCCCTTTTTTTGTTTTTGAAATGTCAGCCAAATTTATTTTTGTGATTTGGGTTAAACCTATGGTGAGACATTTTCTTGCAGAATCTCTGTATTTTTTTTTGTTTGTTTAATTTGTAAAAAGAAAATTTTTGTTGATATGTTTTTTTTTCTTAGAGCGGGGAAAATCAATTTTAAAATCACAGATTTTAATGAGAAAGAAATTCTATCAATTACAAAGGCCAATTAATAAAATAAAATAATAATTAGATAATAATGTTAGTGAATCTTGATAATGGAAGGAACTCTAAAAGCTTTGTACATATACGTTAATAAGGGTAGGTCGTAGTGTATTATTTTTAAGGAAATTTTAATTAAGGAAAACTGTGTAATAATTCGATTTTCTTTTGAAGAAAATTATGTGTACTCAATATGAATGATTTCTTAAAGAGAATCCTTTGAAGTGGTTTTATGGTTTGTTTTTCCTTCATTTTCTAATTCTTTTTTTTTAATAATATTTCCACCAAACAAAACACAATAAGCTCTGAAAATTGATTTAAAAAATATGGCTTGGATACATTTTGATTGATAAATAGAAAAAGTCTTAAGAAAAAAATATGAAAATTGAAAAAAATCAAACCATAAATCACTTCAAAAGCTTGTAAATAATTTTTAGCGTAATATTTCTTGTTTTTTCTTCTTCACCAGAAAGGTCTTCAAAATTATATAAATTAAGTATTTTTAAAAATTCTAAATTCTATTTTGGTTTTATTTGGCTTATTTTTAATTTTTTTGGCTTATGATGATTTTTGGCAAGAAAAAAATTAACCATAGAAACAATAATAAAAAAATGTGTTTTAAATATAAGAATAGAAGGAGGAAAAAAAATGAGGAAAAAACGTTGAAAAACGACAAAGAAAAATCATAGTGCGTAGCATGTAATAAATGTATGTTCAATATTAAGTGTGATAATATGCACCAATAGGGTTTACTAGGCCTAAAAAGTGAAAAAAATATTGCTATGGTTAGTCGAGGTGAAAATGTTCATAAATAATTTTTTATTTAGTTCTTACAAATCATTTAGTAAGTGAAAATGCAAATTTTGTAGTTAAAAAAACGCCGGAATTAATTTAAATCCTATGGAAAAACGTGGACAAAGCACAAAGAAATCAAATAATGTGATTTCTAAGCTAAGTTTATAGTGCGATTGGTGGAAAAAAAAGCCCAAGAAAATCTGAGCAAAAGGCAACAAAAAAATATTTATTGAAAAAAACGCTGTCTTAAGTGATGAGAGTTCAAAAACATAAATAGCAAATTATGTTCACAATTGCGATAATGAAAGAAAAAAATTAACGAGCGAAGCTATGAATATTTCATAGAGTTTTCGTTCTAATTTCTAATTTTCATTTTGAGTGCTAAATAAAAGAAGATTTATTTAATATATTCGTAACTATTGAATCACCTATTGAAGATATGCAACTATATGTAACGGATGTTAGATAAAATAATAATGTATAAAATATATATTAGTGAAAAGTTTAATGAAAAATTCTTGTTTTATTTTTAAAACAAAATTTTCTTTAATTTCTCTTCTTTTCTTTTCTGTACCTTGCAACAAGTTCTCCGCCCTATTGATTTGCTTAAGCAGTCAGAAACCTCAAAAACTCCTCCCTCTCCCTCGTCCTTCTTAGCATAAAAGTATTCCATGAGAGGTCCTTCATCTCTGCGGTGAATGTAATTTTCTTTGCTTCATCTTGTAAATTGTGATGAAAATTCATCTTGCAATTTCCTCCAATTGTCGTAAAAGATTCATCAAATTATACTCAAATGGAGATTGTGTGTGTGTGGAACAACAGAAGAAGTCGACACAAAAAATATATAAGATTAATCCTGAGGAGCAATAAAACACGGCTTGGAATTACAGTTGAAAGTGATGTCGAAACAAGGTGAATTATTTAAAGTAGCTCCAATGTTGTGTGAAAAATGGGGGTGGCTAATTGGAAAGGTGGTGGGAAATATGCTGAATTCTTGCCCTTGTGAGATGGTTACTTTAAAATGTGGAATACTTAAGATTCCTCTGAGATTTTTGCTGAAGAATTTGCCCTAGAATTTTCAATCAGGGGTGGGAAAAGCCGAAGGGTATCTATTTGAGTGAAATTAAAAAAAAAATAATTTGAATAATGGGGAAAAATCCGTTAAAATTTTGATTGAAAATTCTTGGAAAAAAACATTTAAGATTAAAACGAACGTCAAAATAACATCAAATATCAAAATGAAACGTAAAAGAATATCAAACGTTAGAATAGCCATTCAACAATAGATTAAATGCCAAATCTAAGAAGAGGTAAGTTAAGCTTTCAAACAGGAAGATTAAACATTAAAATAAACATCAAACGTTAGGAAATTAACGTCAATCGATAAAAAATCATTATTCTATTAAAAAAAAACATTTATAGCCATTAGAAAAGAAACGACCAAGACTAGAAAAGAAAGATCAAACGTTAGAATTACACAATTTTACTTAATTTTAATTTTTGCGTATCCAGGAATTTTTCTTCACCCCCGAGACTAGCACTTAACGCGAGGAATACGTTCTAGCAGTTTCGTTACTCAAGCGGACAGTACGAAAGAGCTAGAATAGCTGAGAAACATTGTACTAAAAAGAATACGAATGCGCCAACTAAAGGAAAAATTTCTCGTACTAAATTATGCTACAGTCGCGGCATGCTCCATGTGAAATGTTTCATTTATGTGCAAACATACAACCCGCCTCCACATAGTGGCTGTTATCAACGGTTATCAGTCATCCAGCCCTGCTGTGAATCCACACTCCTTCGCACACCGGCCACATGGGTCGCTGGCGCCCCTTATCAACCCTTATGGAATTTCCCAGTGAAGGAAATTCAGGGGAAAACGAGCTCCATCGGTGTTTCCTCGCAACGCACTTTCAGTTGAGTTTCACTCACCGGTCCGGTTGAACGTCTCACGTGAATCGTGCGTGAGCCAAAAAAAAAACTCCCCTCTCTCTCTATCAAAGGATATCATTTAAACCGTACACATATCAAAAGGAAAATTTCCCTGTAAAAAAAAACTCAATCAACGAGCACTTTTGTGCTGAAAATTGTCTGAAAAAAAAGTTTGAAAAAAAAATTAATCGAGCGTTATCACGCGGCAATCACGATGACCACTCTGTAGCCAAGTAGTTGCAGGAAGCATAAAAAATAGCTGTGTGAGAGTTTTTCACATGAAGTAGGACACGGGAAATTAAAGTGAAGAAGGAAAATTAATTTTTCACCATCGAGGAAGTGAGTTTTGAAATTTTCTCCGAGATAGTTTTCTCACCCTTTGCACACGCTCTTCTCTTTCTCTCTGTGTCTGTCTCCCGGATTTCATCTCTCATAGCCCCAATTTGGTGTCTATATCTCCCGGCTGAATTTCCCAAATTCGTCTGAATCTCGCGCAAAACCCCCCAAAAAGGTGCAAACCCGAAATAAAGAAAGGACGAGAGACATCGACCCAGAAATTGTGGTGCCGACACAGTGTTACCTCGTGGGAGTAATTTTGGAGCAAATCCCACATCAGGCGGCGGATAAGTGGCCAGGAAAGGATGATTAGTAAGTTAAAATTATTATGCTCTTCTTGTGTTCTCCACAACAAAAGGGGGTATGCTGTGTACCCCCATTTAATTCACCCTTTTTTACTAATTTCACAAACGTGTGTGTATGTGCAAAAAGTCAGTTTACATTATCATTTCAAAGCGGCAAAAAATTAATAAATGCACAGAGCTTTCACAAATGGCAGCGTAACGTTTCTCCGCAAAATACTTTATGTGTGTGTACCACCATCTCTCGCACCTAAAAGCACATAATAGTTTTGAGGGAAATATAAATAATTTACAAGAGCAAGTTTTGCATCATGAAAATTTAGAGAAGGCAGACACTGAATAATTTTGTGGTTTTATACTTCTAAAAAGCTTTCCTCCTTCTCTGGTGGATTTTAGTTTTTCTTCTTATAAAAAAGCTACACTCTGCATGAGAATAGCTAACAGCTGAGGGTATAACGCAGAACAGGATGAATGGGGATAGGAAGAAAAACGAACCGGAAAGGATAAAAAATTGTTCAAAAGTCACTGAAAATATAACACTGAGCAACAAAATTTGGAGGTTGAATAGGATTAAGGATTTGAAACTTCTGAAAGTATTATTTACCTAAATTTATTTTTTATCTTTTTTGAATTTAACGAAAACTGCATTAATTCTTTTGAGGAAAATTGTGAACATTTGCAATTTTCTTTTTTTTTTATTAATTCTGTGAAATTTTTGAAAATCCTCTTAATGATCATTTAATAAGAAATTCTACGCTCTTCAGTATTTCCTCAGGCCATTTTATATGATTTCAATTGGAAAATAATTTAGTTATTTAACCTATTTTCGAAAAAAAGGAACACATCAAAGCTTCAAATCAATTAAAAATATTATTGCTAAATCTAAAATTTTTGTTCAAAAATTTTCATTTGAACCGCGTTTAACCTTTTTGCAATAAACGAGGATAATTAATATACAAAATTAATTTATTTTCTGACAAATTAAAATTGTCCTCATATACATATATGACAAATTAATTTTATAGACAGATAGTTTAGCTTTATCACTCAATAAAAAAAGCTTTGGAACAGCACAATGTTATTAATTAAATTGACTAAGAGAAGATAATGATAATATTATTCATAGAGCATTTATGTACGGAATTGAGTGCATAATATAGTTTTAGTGACATAGATTGATCTCATATTAGGGCATTATTTGGTTGTCAATTACACAGCTTTTGGTATTATAGAGATATAGGGATAGGATATAATAGTTACGTGAGCTAAACGACATTAAAAATGATAAACAATTTTTTAAGTATTTCTTTAAAAGTAATACAAAAAGTCATAAAATCATTTTATAACCTCGATTCCTCCTTTAGAAAGTCTATCGTCGTCTATAGACCCTAATTGCCCTAATTTGCAGGTCCTTCAGTTTCATTGTTGAGATAAGTTAAAATGTATTTTAAGATAAAAATAATAAAAATAAAAAGAAATAAATTTCCCGAAACATCGCTGGAAATTTGGAATGTTATAATTCATTTTTCCTCCTAAACTTTAATTTCTGATTCAAGGAAAATTAAATTTTCTCCTTCAATAATATGGTTCTCATCATAAAATTATATCAAAAATCTCTCTTGAAACAAGATAATGTTTAAGATGTTTAGAAATTATTCTGGTAAATTCTAAGACAACAATTCTTGAGAAATTATCTCTACATGGATTAGTGCTGTTCTGGAAAGTTTAAACAAATATCAATTTCAAACTTTAAAGTTAGACCACACGTTAAGAAGCCACCAAGAACTTTCAGTAACAAAACAGCATCTTCGGATTATTTTCAATTGCAACTGAATTGAATTAAATGGAAACATATGGAAAGGAAAATTTTATATTCTTTTGAAAATGTTAACCCGTCATAAATAAAACTTCCCAAATATAATAAGCCAAATATAAATAAGCTATTTCAGCTATCTCCAAACAAATAGGTAAAATAATATGGGAATTAAAACTGTGAATAACAATCGGATATTATGAAAATAATCTCATTAACAACTGAATTATGTAACCAATTAAACAACCAAAAAAATGGGGATTTGTTGCTGCGGCTTTCCAGGAATGAAGGAAAATTAAATATATCGATTTTCCACGAATTACAAACCAATTATAGGTTGATCTGAGCAATCATTTCAGTAGTTTTTTTATACTGAAAAGTGGTTAAATGAAGTGGCAAAAATGTGTCATATACATATAGATCAATCAATGTGCTCCACCCCCTGTTAAAAGCCCTTCGGGACTCACATACGCCACCCAGGAAATGGTACATCCCTTCCCACAGATGTGTATCCATTAACTTTAGACTATAGAGAAACTTTCTCCTTTTCTTTGAATTTCCAGCTTCTTTCACTTGCACGATGGTGCTTGACAAGTCATCCGGAGAAAAGAATAGAATGCATTATTTAAGACTTTCAGTGGTTTCCGCTTCATTTTGTACGAAAGGGACGTTGCACCCTCACATTGAGAAAGTATATCACACAAAGAGAAAACATCCCCAGTCCGTGAAAAACATTAAAAATAAACAAGTCTGAGCAATATGTTTCCAACTTTAATTTAGTGGTTGGCACTTGGAAGATTTCCAAATTGGCATCTTGCAACCCAAAATCGGAATTTATTGTTATCAATGAGTGTCACTTTAATGGGAAAACAGTGGAAAATTTAACAATAAAAGTTTTTTATATACAAATAGTTTTAATTGAAATTTATTAAATGAGTTTACAATTAAACTAAAATTCACAAATAAAAGAAAATAAGTCTTTTAATTAGAAGAGAAGACAAAATATTCATTTTTTCCTCATTGAAAATCAACTAAATTTATTTTCTATGTTCTTGAGTATCGAGAATAGATGACCATTCTGTAGAGCATAGACTGTAATTAAGTAAGCAGTATCATCCCACGAGGAAACTCTTTGATTCATTTGTTTCCTACATCCTCATGAGAATATAAGGTGAAACATAACAAAACTTAATGGCAATATTGATTAGATTAGGTGGGTTAGAGGTGGAAGAGCACAACATCCGGAAGTGCCGCTGTATTCATCCCACAGTTTTGGCTATATACACGGAATCGTGAAGGAGAATAAGGAGAAAATAAATGAGCCGCCTCTGGGTGCTAAACACGTAATGATAAGATATGGTGAAAATTCTCAAGATTCACGTGATGAGACCTTAATTGTGCACATAAATTAAATGAATAAGATAAATAGGATGTGAGGCGATGGATATTATCGACTAAAATTGTTTGAATCCATGTCTTCACCAAATGCTGGGAGAAATTAAATTTAAATTTCTTTTTTTTTCTTACTTGCACAATTTGTGGAAGAAATTTATGCAGTCTTCCATCCCCTCTAGATGAGATGTCGTTATGAATTTGCAATGAGCTCTTCCTTCAGGTCGATAGAAGAACATTCCGTAATACGCCAATAAAATACCCACTCCCCCACACACATACACATGAGGACTTCTCCTAGTTCCACTGATTTGTGAGAAGAGGGAGAATAGATGAATTTTATGGGACAAGTCTCGAAGATAAAATTCGATTCTTTTACAGGGAAAGATGTTCAATTTCTTACATTTCTTTTCATACAAGAAAAAGGAAAATAGTTTTTTTTTCCTTTTGTTCGTTCGGTTTGTGATTTAGTGGATTTAATCTTTCGTTTCAATTTTGAAGAATAGAAATTATTTTCTTAAAAATTCTTGAAGCTAAAAGCAATAAAAAAATCAATTAAAAAGAATTCTTAATAATGTTGCAAGGGTCCTAAGAAAATAACTTTGGAGTAAAATTTTTAATGATTTTAAATTGGTACTTCTAGGTCACCTGAGATCACGAGCTCTTATTCTGTCTTTTCACCTTTTCTCACAGAAAGTTTCGTCTTCAAAATTCTCAGAATCTATTTAATTAGCTTTTGTTTTTTCTCTTATTTTATTTAAGAGTGTAGCAGAAGAATCTCTGAGTCCTTCAAACAATAAAGGAATGATCTCAAAGGACATTTTAACTTTTAATAAAAATTAAGACAAAAAGCAATTATTTTAAAATTCTTGGAAATTAAATTGTCCTTCTCTCTCTCTCTTTTATAGCATAGCTATACAACATAATCCCATGTTCAGTAAAATCCTTAATATAGGTATTAAAAGCCTTGGCTTAGTGCCAATATTTTCACTTGTTTTCTTTCCAGGAAGTACACAAGTGGAACACAGAAAAAATCTCTACTTCCTGTGTATGAGTTAACTCATGTTTAGGGGATGTTCGTTAATTTTTTCTCCGAAAAAAAAAGACTCGCCTTGCAAACGTGCCTTATAAGTTGATTTTATGGGTCAGTGGGGTAAATTCTGGGGAATATTCCATGGGAGAGAGGATAATGATGAAATAAAATGGCACAATCAGCGGGAATACATGAGTTGGAACCCTGTAGTTTGGCTTCATTATATAGGTACTGAACGTGCTTATATATATTTCGCATCAGAGCTTTTTTATTTTCTACTCTATCCACTTGTTCCTGGCAGAGGTTTTTCCTGGTGGTGTCCACTTTTATAAAGTGACGCGATGCTCTTTTTTTCTCGCTCTCTGTCTCTCGCTCCCTTCATCTGCTGACTCCAACAATAGCATGTCCTAGTGAGCTGAAAGCATATTCATGTGGCAGGCGAGAGAATTCAGTGGATGGGAGATGATGGTGTGGCTGGTTGACCACCCAGAAAATCAATGATAAATGCTCCTGCCTGACTGGGGATCCCGTATATACGCAAACATGCTGGGGATGATCGCATGAGCACGGAAGCGCCCAACAAAAGGGTAGTTATTGTCAATTTTGCTGGGAGAAACCTCCTACATTGCCGGAATCACATCGTTCCCGGCACGCCATGGAACAATTATGGGGTTTATGCGGAACCCCGGGAACGTGGGACACTCTGCGTACTTCCGCCCTGACTGACTGATCTCTTGTGACCTCGGACAGCGCGATTATCAACCCACCGCCCATACTCACTCACACCCCCACAATACGTGCCAGGAATTTCATCCCGCAGACAGTGGACAGATAGAGGGTGGTTCATTTGTCCGGCATCCGGTGGCCGTATTTGAATTTCCCATTCACACCTTCACCACACACGGTCGAAGCATCACCATCCGCATGCCATTATGGTGGCTGTGTTACGTGTGATTTTCGACAGCGCGATGTCCTCTAGCCCTGGGAAGTTTCCGTTACTGCTGTACCCTCAGACGATGACTGGGAAATATCGATTTTAGTGAGTGTACTCCTGTTGCTCCCGCGCGGCGCACCAGTTACGAGGGAATTTCTCTGTCAAACATTTCCCCATATTCAGCCCCAGTTCACCCTCAATGGGACTCCCCCCAATAAAATACTCCCACTTTGCTGTATAACTGCCAATTAATTAAAATTACTTTTCATCGCACATAAATACCTACATACATATTTTATATATTTTTTAATTCTTTTGTATTTTTTTATTGAATGAAATGTTTTGTTAAAATATTATTATTGTTACGATCAAAGAAACAAATTAATAAAAACATGATTAAATTGTCTTTTTTGTCATAATATAACTCAACTATCTCTATAAAATTGCGTCAAATAATATTGACTATAAATTTGCATAAAATTACCTTTATTTTATGCAATATACAATATTTTGTTTCAATTAATTTTTATTTAAAATTGTTACACGGTTGGGGAATATTCTATTGGGAATACACGAGATACATGAATGAGAGTAACACCAATATTATTTTTCAGTTAGGATAAAACTATAAAATTGAATATGGGCAAAATGATATCAGAGAAATATTTATATAATTAGAATAAAAATATATTAAAATAAACGAATTAAATTTAATGATTTTTTTTAACAAAATAAAATTAAATATTATTGAAAATTGACACTAATATGCACTAAAATTGATAAAATATCATATTTGGTGCTGTTGTGTTGTTACGAAAATTCTTTTAAGGACAAAACCCTGAGTCTAATGAAAGTTATGACGCCTGTGAAGATACGAAAATTTATTTTCAAAAATCCCTTTTAAATATAAAAAATATAAGACCAAATCAGGAGTTATAAAAATCAAGATTTATTTAGAAACTAAGGAAAATATCTCCACATTAACCATTAATTTTGAAGCAACTCGACTTGAAGGAATGACTAATTTCTAATTTCATAATTCTATAAGAAGATCAAATATACATACATACATACATTATATCTATACACAATTTAGATATTAGCAAATAAATAGGGTTTATACAGGGATTTACACACTTGAATTCTAACAAACTCTCTCTACAGAAACTCTTTGAAATTGTGCACATACATAATTAAATTCCTTAATCATCTCTTTACTATTTATTTTGAGAACATATAAATTTTATTTACAATATCACATTAACTTAATCTGTATGCTAACTCAAGTGTAAAAACATATTTGATTTGACATGAAAACGTGAGATGAGTTTAAAAATTACATTAGATTGAAGAACCAAATACTCATGACAGGCCTCCCCCTATCCTTATCCAATTTAATGGAACTCTCCGGACTTTTAGACGTTTTCTTGTGATTTTTTTTTTCAGCAAAAAACTTATTAAGTTCGTTATCCTGCGACATTGTCGGCAATGACAGTGAGTGGGAAAATAGCCACAGAAATATCCTGTCACTTTATTTTTTCTGTTTACATGAAGATGGTGTCATCATTTTTTTTTCCTTCGTATCAGCCGCATTTCGGCCCTTTTTCTTCACCTCTACCCCATGTTCCCGAAAGCTCCTACCCTCCTCCCTCCATTCCTATATCAGCGCGGAGAATTTCAGCAAAAATTACCTTTCCATGTACAACTGTGAAAAGCTTTTTTCTCTCGGTGTTGGCAATTGCGAAAGAAAAATTCCCATATATCCCTCGTAGCACTTAAAGATGATACGAACCGAAGCGATTTTCTCCCTATAATGTTTGAAGCACAAAGAAAAACACTAACGAAAAACAGAAAGAGGAAACATCTTGCGGAAAAGCAGCATGAGAATGCTTTTGACATATTTTTTTCCAAAATGTTTTTCTTTTAAAAATTTTTTGTGTGTTTTCAAATAAAAGGATATTTTTATTGTGCTTAGAGAGTAAAGTAAATTCTTTTTTTAACAAATAAAATGTGCAGAAAATGATTTTTTCTTTGGTCAATGCTAGAGACGTTTCTCTTTAGCTTTCATGTGGATTTTTTTTTTCAAATTAAAAATATACCTGCCTAAAGCAAACGGGATTAATGATTATTGAAGTGGAACTTTTGCCATAATTCAAATATTCTTCGATGATTTATTTCATTTCCAAAGGATTATATAACTAAATTTTCAAATTAATCTTTGGATCAGACGATAAAATAATTTTCTCTGCTTATTAAAAGTTTAACTTTACGTATGAGTTATCAAAGTGCAAAAATAACGATTTTTTATTATCAAAGATTATATTTTAGAAACTAAAAATTAGCGAGTTAGCAAGCTAGAGAAGTTTTTGTTATCTTTATGAAAAGCAAAGAACTTTTGAAGACAAATTTTAATTAAACAAGAACTTTCAAGAAATTGAATTTAATTATGAATATTAGGATTATCATTAATACAAGATTTGCTTATTTAATGTATTCTCAACATTTTCTTTATTGACTTTGAATGCAAAAAATGCCAGAAAAAGTTTTTTATGTTCACAAAAGTCGAAAAGATTCGATTTAAAGAAGAGTTTTAGAACTTAATACGCAAAGTTTTAAGAATTTTGATTGAGAATGTGAAAGAATACAAAATTCTTTTTAAAAAACTAAATTAGATCGTTTTTTCATCAAGTGCTTAAGGTAGTTTTGAGGATATGTCTAACATTAAAGAACATTCCGGTTAAATGTGATGATGGCATCGTTATATCGTCAGAAGAAAACATTCTCAACTCTAATCACGTGCTGGAACAGGACATTCACAAACGGGTCACCTTCAAAAGCATTTTCTCCTCTTTTATCCACAAAAGAACTTTCTTTTGCCTCTTAACAAATACTCTCCAATTCACATCACACGGAGCTCAAGTTTCTTGATTTTTTAAGCATTTCGGAATTTGTTATGAAATATGGAGGAGACTGGGAATTGAGTTTGTCACGCATTGGTGTTGGGAAAAAGGCCGGAAAATCGCATTTTCCCATTAAAATAGAGCATAAATGACTGAAAAAAAATTGGAGGATATTTTTTTTTAAATAGTTCTCTTAATTTTTTTTTTCAATCATATTTATATTTATAGAAAATATTTCATCCAAGTTGATTAACTTTCCCACCTTCAATTTTCTTTTATTGATTTTCTCTTCCATTGTCTGCGCTGAGAGCAGTTGGGATGCTCTATAATTTTTAATGTTTTTGTATTAAAGGATTTCCAACTTACCTCAATCATCGTGTTAAATGAAAGTCATTAACCATTAAGAGAAGCAAATAAATCTAATTAAACTTCTCAATAAAAAAAAGTTTCTTTTCCAATTTAATTTCATTCGTCATGAAATTCCGTGTTCAAATCAGAAAACTGAAAATGAGTTTTTGCCATCAGAGGGTATTCAAAACTCTTGTAATTTTCCTCAATAATTACTCTTTCATATCCATTTTGCAATTGAGTATAATGATTGTGATATAGAAATGAATGATTCAACTGCAAATGGGATTCCCTTCTGGGGGGAGAGGAGAGGAGCATTTGGCTTGCAAAACGTGCATTTATGGTCGATCTGTGAATGGGAATATCCCTCCAGCAAAACTCTTTAACTCTATTTAGTCATTGGGGGTTGTGTGCAGGCCTCTTGCAGCAGATAATTTTGCGATAAATTACCCCATCATACTTGTGACAGCAGACTCGCGTCTGGCACTCCACATCCTCAGCCGATCCTGGAGCAACATCGGGAGGATTTTGCGAAACTAGGCCATCCGCAGACAGAAAATTATATCCCAAGATTAAATTCCAACGCGAAGGGGATGAATTAAAATTATATGTATAGAAAAAAACACAAGAAAGTGTTGTATCAGTGAGTTTTCGAGGCGGAGCAATTTATTGCTGAAGATTAAGAGTTTGCGAAGAAAAATAATATTTTATCCACTTCCTGCTGGTGCTTCTGCGGGACACCCTTACCAGCAAAAAGCTCTCACACCATTACAGTGAGGTAGTGCAAAATAATACCAACTTCCTTGGGAATTTTCTCAAGAATTTCAATTAATTGCAACGATTTCAAATCAATTAAGCAAAAGATATTTGATTACTGCGGAAGTTCCGCATTGTCTCCACTAAATTTTCATCTCATGCCGCCGGGAGGGGTGGGAGGATGGAACATTAAACCCCCACATTTTGGGAATCATCGCCTCAATTCAGCCTTCCCCAGGCAAGAGAGAGTGAGGAGCACATAAAACTAACTTTCCCATGGTGATTGTTATTTGCAGAAATTAGAGGATTTGATGACATTGTGCTTCTTCGCATTCATCAATCGTCATTCCCATACAGAAGCTGTCCAGTTGGAAGATGTTCAAATTAATGAACCTCTCAGACAATTAAAGGCCAGAAGCTCTTTAAAAGCAACAGCATGTGGTGCACAAAGATACAGAAAAGACAATTTCTTCGAATAATTGTGAAAGTGTTAATTGTTTCCTGGTGTTTTCCACAATGCTGTGGTTCTGATGGCTTTTCCAATTTACTGCTAAAAACCCACGCAAACCAATTTCGAATTTAGATTTTACACATAAAACTGAAAATTTGGTCTAAAATTCAAGGTATTAGTTAAATTTTGAATGTTGAACAAAGGAATGAATAAAGTTGATTAACATATGCAAGATTTTCGTATTTTATAAAGAACATTCTGCATTTGACTTTGATCTTACAAAGAGAAAGTTTAAAAAAAAAATCAGTTAAATTGTATTTTATTTGAAAGGCTTTTGATAGAGAATGAAGATTCTTCCGTAATAAGAGGATATTTGAGACGTTCACATAAATTGCAAAGTATGTCTCATTCATTTATACATAGAGCAGTTATATGTAGACAGGGGGGCAATAACTATTGCGTTCATGGTGCAGTTGCTTGCGTTCAATCTTGCGTTCTTGCGTTCACTTGCGTTTAGCCATACATTTCCTGCGTTCACTTGCGATCTTGCGTTCACTTGCGTTCACCTTAGGCCATAGTTATTGCCCCCTTGAGCAAATCTGAATGGATTTTTGGGTCATCCCGTACTCGCAGGTTCGTCGATGAGCCTGATCGATATGTACCAAAGGGAAGTTTCAAATACAAAAAATAAGAATTTTCAATTTTTACCTTAAAGTTCAGACATATTTTTGGCAAAAATCAGTTTTTCGCATTTTCTGGCTCTCCTGTTGATTTTAGAGCAAATCTGAATGGATTTTTGGGTCATCCCGTACCCGCAGGTTCGTCGATGAGCCTGATCGATATGTACCAAAGGGAAGTTTCAAATACAAAAAATAAGAATTTTCAATTTTTACCTTAAAGTTCAGACATATTTTTGGCAAAAATCAGTTTTTCGCATTTTCTGGCTCTCCTGTTGATTTTAGAGCAAATCTGAATGGATTTTTGGGTCATCCCGTACCCGCAGGTTCGTCGATGAGCCTGATCGATATGTACCAAAGGGAAGTTTCAAATACAAAAAATAAGAATTTTCAATTTTTACCTTAAAGTTCAGACATATTTTTGGCAAAAATCAGTTTTTCGCATTTTCTGGCTCTCCTGTTGATTTTAGAGCAAATCTGAATGGATTTTTGGGTCATCCCGTACCCGCAGGTTCGTCGATGAGCCTGATCGATATGTACCAAAGGGAAGTTTCAAATACAAAAAATAAGAATTTTCAATTTTTACCTTAAAGTTCAGACATATTTTTGGCAAAAATCAGTTTTTCGCATTTTCTGGCTCTCCTGTTGATTTTAGAGCAAATCTGAATGGATTTTTGGGTCATCCCGTACCCGCAGCTTCGTCAATGAGCCTGATCGATATGTACCAAAGGGAAGTTTCAAATACAAAAAATAAGAATTTTCAATTTTTACCTTAAAGTTCAGACATATTTTTGGCAAAAATTAGTTTTTCGCATTTTCTGGCTCTCCTGTTGATTTTAGAGCAAATCTGAATGGATTTTTGGGTCATCCCGTACCCGTAGGTTCGTCGATGAGCCTGATTGATATGTACCAAAGGGGAGTTTCAAATACAAAAAATAAGAATTTTCAATTTTTACCTTAAAGTTCAGACATATTTTTGGCAAAAATCAGTTTTTCGCATTTTCTGGCTCTCCTGTTGATTTTAGAGCAAATCTGAATGGATTTTTGGGTCATCCCGTACCCGCAGCTTCGTCAATGAGCCTGATCGATATGTACCAAAGGGAAGTTTCAAATACAAAAAATAAGAATTTTCAATTTTTACCTTAAAGTTCAGACATATTTTTGGCAAAAATTAGTTTTTCGCATTTTCTGGCTCTCCTGTTGATTTTAGAGCAAATCTGAATGGATTTTTGGGTCATCCCGTACCCGTAGGTTCGTCGATGAGCCTGATCGATATGTACCAAAGGGAAGTTTCAAATACAAAAAATAAGAATTTTCAATTTTTACCTTAAAGTTCAGACATATTTTTGGCAAAAATCAGTTTTTCGCATTTTCTGGCTCTCCTGTTGATTTTAGAGCAAATCTGAATGGATTTTTGGGTCATCCCGTACCCGCAGCTTCGTCAATGAGCCTGATCGATATGTACCAAAGGGAAGTTTCAAATACAAAAAATAAGAATTTTCAATTTTTACCTTAAAGTTCAGACATATTTTTGGCAAAAATTAGTTTTTCGCATTTTCTGGCTCTCCTGTTGATTTTAGAGCAAATCTGAATGGATTTTTGGGTCATCCCGTACCCGTAGGTTCGTCGATGAGCCTGATTGATATGTACCAAAGGGGAGTTTCAAATACAAAAAATAAGAATTTTCAATTTTTACCTTAAAGTTCAGACATATTTTTGGCAAAAATCAGTTTTTCGCATTTTCTGGCTCTCCTGTTGATTTTAGAGCAAATCTAGGGTGGCAATAACTATTGCAACTGCGTTCAATCTTGCGATCTTGCGTTCACTTTAGTTCACTCCATATAAAGATCGCAAATCTTGCGTTCGTGGTTCACCTTAGGCCATAGTTATTGCCCCCTGTATGTAGATAAAAGAAAACTTTGTTGAGTTTTTTAATGATAAAGTTGGGACTTTAATCGTTTTATTGCAGGCAAACAAGGAACTATTATGAAACACTTTAATTGAAATTATTCATAAGAGCGTTTTGCAAAATAAAGTTATCCAGCTTTTATCGGTGAATGAACTTTAATTGATATAAAACTCTAGGTCTCTATTTTATATAGAATATTTTTTTAAATACTTCGGCAAATATTTTTTTTATAATCAATGAAAGTCGTCTCGATGTCCTCCCGAAGTTTTATCATTACAAACTTTTCCATTAATTTATTGGAAACAATAAACCGACAGAGAAGAAATCTAAATTAAAATAATTTACAGAACTAAGAATTTGAACAAAACTTTTTCTTATTTTTTAAAAAAAAATTATCTATTCAAATTAATTGACAGTAAAATATAACCAATAAAATCATAAAGATATACAAAAATATATGTATCGAAGATTTTATGTACATAGTTTTTTTTATGATACGAGGTGACTCATATAAAAATAAAATATGATTCATATGATTTATGTTTAGCTTACTAACCAAATATTGCTTCACTTGAATTTATGATTATTATTGACAAATATTCTAAAATGCAATAAGCATATAATGCTCGAGAATATATAGCATATTTTGAATTTTCATTAAAATGTTTATTTGTTAAATTAGTATTGAAACGTCTGCACGTTTAGTGCTTATAAAACGTTATGGTAGTTTTATTGGCAGCATTTTTTTCTTCTCAATTATCATGCAGCAACAACGACTAGCTTGCAAAAGCTAATTTATTTTAATTTGAATTCCATGTTTTTATTCTTTCTGTTCCTAAATTTTTTTGCCGCCTAATTTGCAGAAAAACTTGATTTTATTTAATGCTTCAAAATATATTATTTTCAGGAGAAGCTTTTAAAATTACCCCAATAAATATTATCTCACGACGAGGCCCTCTATTGTGGCCTCTATCTCCCATCTATGTGCAAGACAGCTCTACAAATGATTCACATGGCAAAAGCACTCTCTGCGTGTTAAAGAGCACACCAGGAAACTCATTGAACACAAAGTTCGCTATCTTTACAAAAGTTCTTGGTGAAGTGGAAGAGAGACATTAGGAATTACGAGTGGGAGGTGTTACCACCACCCCCACTTTAGCGTGTGGTGCAAAAAAGGGAGTCATGAATAATGCATTGCTTCCCCAATTATATTGTATAAACAGTCACATGTGTCGGGGGCGTGGGAATATTTTTCAATTTATGCATTTTCATGGAAAGTTCCTCACCCGAGGGTGTTATCAGCAGCCTTTCCAATATTCACACTCATTGAACCTGAAGATACGATTCGGAGCCTCCGCACCTTTAAGCCAATTGATTCATCTCACTGATTTTGGAAGATGTGATTTTTTTTTTTCAGAGGGGATCTTTTTTCCCGAGATCGATAAGATAATCATGCCTAAGGGGATGCGGGGCTTTAAACCCCCAAAAGCTCCTCTGAATATATCGCATTTGTGTACATTTCTGTATATAATATAAAAAGTTGAATGTATAGAGCAGATTTTGTTGTAAATATTACCTCCATATATATACCTACAAATATACTTTTAGTGTGAGAATGATGTACAAAGTGAATGTATAGTCCCTTTAAAAACTTTTATTTAGCCCTGGGTGCTCCTCTTTTATCTAATATTATTCTCATACTATATACCATGGTAGTTTTTGGAATCCTTTTTTGACCTCTTTCTCTTTCTCTCTCTCTCCCCATTTTATCTATTCCTGTCTAGGTGTTTGGTACAACAATAGTGAAAATAATCGGGACTGGGTCCGCATAGCTGGACGATAGTATCCATTATACCCTGTTAAAGGGCTTCGGAGTAACCGTAGAGTCACAAACTCCACTTGCTCGACCTCCAAGCTCCCACAGCAGACGCACCAGCAGCACCAGGATTTGGAATCCCAGCACCACCACATTCCACCCACCACCGGAACGGATAAGCAAGCAAAAATGGGCAAGAGAGAAATTAAACGTGGCGTCGTCCAGAGAACCTCAGATGCTGGTAAGTACTAAACCATTTCTCTACACATATCTTCTCTACTATCCACCCCCCATTCGCCTCTTCCACCCACCCACCCCCTTAAGCCACATACTCACATTTACAATCACCCAAATGGAACGAGAACTTGCATACCCCCAACCCCAAAAAACCCATGTCTTCCGTAGTGCTTGAATTTGTGTAAAACATCGGAGAGATTTCTTTTCCCAACCCCCTGATATGAGCCCAAAAAACACCAAAAATGGGAGGAAAAATACCCCTAAAACTGGTAGAGGTGAAAGTGATATGCAGGAATGGAATGTCTTCCTTGGTATTTGTAAAAAAGGGAATTTTATGTGAAATATTTTTTTAAACGACTGTGGGTATACCTTACTTTTTTATTGTAGATAAAATTGTCAAGAATTCTTCTCACAGAGAAGGGATATTTCGGTTAGAAAAAGAAAACCTCTAAACCTTCAGCTATAACTTCAATCTTTCGTTATCTCCAAAGAAAAATCGATTATTCTGATACCTATATAAAATACAGAGGTGTTCGACAAGATAGGGGAGAAAATGTCTCTGGATTATTTGAATATGAAAGAATTTTAAATATACGGAAAATTTAGACTAGAATGGGGTGACATGACTGAAATTTTCGCCTTTGCTTGAATTTGAAATTTTTATCCTAAATTCTAAGAGAAAAATAAAAAATTCTATATATCAAAAGTAAATTAAAAGTGTCTTAATCTAAATCTTCACATTTCTTCGTTAGTCTTTTCTTAATTTATTTTATACCTACCTGAATTTTCCTTCAAAAGCTTTTCCGTTTTTTCACAAAAATTAAACTATACAAACTCCGCAAGTTTTTGTGCTTTGATTTTCAATATTTAACTAATTTCATTTAAACTAAAATTTGTTATCAAGAATTGTAATTAAATTCACGTGAAATGAAGCTTTTTTTTATCAAACAACTACCTCTGATATTTTTTTAATATAATTGAATATACATACATAAATTAAAGGGTTGTAAGTATTGCATTTTATAGATAGTGCAAGGGATGAAATTGGACCTATATACCTACTAAATCAATACAGCTATAAAAGCCGGTAAACAAAAATGTTCAATAAAATTAGCATTTCTACATATTATAGGAATTACAGGGATTACATGATTTTTACATTCAGCTTTTTTCATTTTATCTCTGTATCTGCTCGTTTAAATAATGAATGACCAAACACCCTGCATTAAAATATACGTAAATTTTGTAATTTTGCACTGATATGGGTTTTTAAAATTGAGTTCTGGATAAAAAATTTGTAGTTTTGGGACAAATTTGTTTTTTTTTTTTTTTTTTTTTAAATCCCACCCTTTAACCCAGATAGGTCTATAAAACCGTAGTTTATAAATGACCGCGCAATAACTTAAAGATAGAATAGTAAACATAATAAGACAACAAGAACAACAACAACAACAAAAAACACAAGAAACACTTTGATCGGCCAATTACAATCCACATGACTATACTATATAGAAATCCGATTCCTTCTCAGGAATGTGACGATCTCAAGTAGGGGGTTCAGGATCTTCGCCTCCAAGCTACAAGCAATGATATCTCTACTGTACTTATCGCAACCCATTGTACGGCCAGATGGGACAAATTTGTATATTTATTAAAAATTTAAATACAAACTAACAAACAAATTCAATTTAAATCCTATCTTTTGGCAAAATCTTCATGCTATATGTAGCTGATTGCTCTCGGTGGGGTTGTTTCAGTTTACTTCGCGTGAGAAGATTGTATCAAATGGGCTAGACGATGTGTTCGGTCGAAAGTTCAACCAGGTAACCACCCTTTCCGTGCACAAGGAGGGCCAAACATACCGCACTTGTGTATGCAAAATTAAGGTTGTTCTTCGGAGAGTGAAATGGAGGCGATCCAAGTTTGTTTTGTGTGTCTACCAACTCTGCCTCCGTGCGCGCATCACAACTGAGATGGAGTTTTCTTATGTCGATAGACAAAGACGAACAAGAATAGATTAATATTTAATGGTATATTCGGGATATATATAGTGTGAGTGGAAAATACTCGAGTTTCTCTTTCAATTCGCAATTTTCTAAGAGATGAAAAGCAAAATGTTGGGCAGTGATGGCGAGAAATTTTTGGTGCGGTATGGCAGCTCCTTTGGGTCCATTATGGATGCAAATTAATTCAATTCCCACTATATATAAACTCCCCATTGGCTATGTGTGCGATGTTATACAGTGGAAACACCCTTACGGAGGGGACTTAATTTTCCCAGAGATTTAATAAAGGTTCTCATTTGTGAATGTGACACTGCGAGAAAGAAATTACGTAATTGCTGAATAGAAAATGCAAAAGTGATTTTTCCTTTGAACTCCCTTTTCCTCACGGCGCCCTATTTAATTTGTCACGATGAGATATAATTAAGAAAGAGTGTCAAATTCATTGATTCTCACGAAAAAAAAACAGAAAAGGTCGCAAGGAGAAGAAGGTATGAGAAATTAAGGGAAGAGAGCTTTATAAGATTAAGTTTCACACTGAATAAACATTTTTCCCATCAGGAAGTTACTGGAATTTCTTAGAAATTGAGTAAAAGGAAAAATTGTATATAGCGTGGGATAATAACGTAACGAGCTACTTCAGTTTCTTGCCAACCCCTATGCAGATTCTTATGGAATCTATTTAAAAAAAAAAGCTCAGGATATTCAGTTTTTTGTTTAATAAGATGTTTTATGCATTAAAACGGAAGTTTGGAACTAATAAGAAAAACGGATATGGGTATGAAGAGATAAGTTTATTTAACGTATAAGAAAATACTACACAGCAGGAAACTATGCTACAGCATAACTTTAAAATGTACGGGTAAGCTGACCAAGCTTACGAGAGCTGTGTTTCTTTCAGTGTACCAATTTTGTGAGAGCAAACTAGAACGCGAAGTGTTTAAATACATGCAAAATCGGGAAAAGTTGAAAAGTCATCCCCCAAGAAATCTTTAAAATGCCATATCTCGGGAACGGCTCCATAGATTTTCGAGTTTGAGCTATCGTTGGAAAGGTCTTAACCTCAACTATAATATATTAAAATATGAAGTAAATCGATAATGGCATTTTCGAAATATTCGAGTTCGAAATTTTCGAAAATTTTGATTTTGACTTTAGCGCCTCTCGCGGTCATTTCTCGAACTTGCAATGTTCTAGACATTTGTAGGGCTTCACGAAACCTTTCATTTGCACTTGAGTTGATCAAAATCGGACTTGTAGAACCCGAGATATGACATGCCAACTTTGGAAGGCTATATCTCGAGAACGGCGACATAGATTTTCTTCATTTTTGGCATGGAGCTAGATAATATGGTCAGCTATAACATATCAAAAAATGAAGCAAATCGATAATGGCGTTTTCGAGATATTCATCGAAAAGTAATCGAAAATTTTGTTTTTGATTTTTGGCCCTCTAGCGGTCACTTTTGAAACTTCTGATGTTCTAGAGAGTTGTAGGGTTTGTTGAGATCTTTCATTTGACCCCGGGTTGATCAAAATCGGTCAAGCCGTTTTCGAGTTATAGTCGATTTTCGATGAAAAATTGTGGCGGCCATATTGACTAAACGGCTGAACCGATTTACGCAAATGAGGCATCGTTGGAAAGCTCTTGATGGCCCCTACAACATATAAAAATTTCAGCCTTCTAGCTATAATAGGAGCTGAGATATAGGCAAAACAAAATTTTGGGGTTATTCAAAATGGCGGACGGGGGGCTGGGGGGTAAAATTTGACATCATAATCGGATGTCTTCCGGTCGATATTTAAACTTTGCCGTTTACCGCAAGTCTCTATCTATCACCGTTCTCTCGCAATTTAGCGTTGTACTACGGACGGCCGGCCGGAAAAAAAATTTTTTTGGCGCATACGTTTTTTGGAATGTGGGGACCCTAATTCGTGCTCATCCCAAGTTTGAGCCCGATCTGACGACTTTCGATTTTGCTCGGTACACAAAAGCTGTGTCTGAAAGAAACACAGCTAAAATTATGCATATTTCTTCTTAAAAAAAATTTTTTAAATATTCGCAAAAAAACTTAATCATAATATTAATCTTAAATCCTATAGAAAATATCAATCCAACGATTCTCTTTTAATTATTTCATTTCCCTAGGATTACCTAAATTACCTACAAAATAAAGTACAATAAAATAAATTTTCATGGGAATTCCGGAGCTACGCAACAAATCTTTAAATTCTTCTTTCAAGTGATTTCCAATAAAAAGAAAAGCATTTGCCCCGCTTTAACCTCTCGTGACGCACTTGTGGAGGGTTCGAGTGAAAATTCAATGAATAAAAAATCAACTCCGCCAGAGCAGATAAGGATAAACGAGGAAATAATTTTTCCCCATGACACTTTAAATCGAGGAAATATGTTTTTCATTCCACCAGGCCATGCAGCAATTTTTCTTCTATTTCATCCAATTTCATCGAAGATGCTGGAAAAAAATTATCTCTAAAAAAAGAGAAATAAAAAAAAAGAAAAATTGAATGATCCTCTTGACTTACTTTCGAAAATAAATTGGTTGAACTGATTATACGAAACTCCCTATAAGTTTTATTATTTCATGGTACTCTAGGAATCATCCACGTAACATACTTCTATTGATCTACAATTAAACATTTTCCACATGAGCCAACCTGGTTGTTCCCCACCCATCCTCCCACTCACCCTTAGAACCACATCTGACGGAAGAAAATTGTGGTACAAAAAAAGTTAGTCCATTGATTGAAAGTTTCTTTTTTTTCCACTTCTTGGCAATTTGAAACATCTGAAAGCTTTTCTGTAACAGAGGGACTTCATCATATATAGAGGGTGAAAGTCCTCTCGTCTTCCGACTTCCTGGAAAATTCTTCTTTCAGTACAAACAGATAGGAAATTAAATTGTAAAATAGAACCTAAATGAGTTCAGGGTGACAGAATTGTTTCAACGTAGGCACATCTGTGCTATAATTACGTTACGTAAATGTCGTGAAATTGAAATGTGAATTATTAGATTTCCCCATAAAATATTGAAGATATATACATTTTTTTATTAAAATTGTATATTGGGGGAAATTGATTTTCACGGTAAGGAAACAGTGGGAAATATTGGAGAGTTTTGAATAATAAGATAATCCTTGGAATGATTTTTAAGGAAATTATTTCAATTTTAAGCAAATTGGATTCTTGGGCAATAAAGATATAAGAGACGGTTAAATATTTGAAAACTATACAAAGGAACGAGAATAAAAAAGGTGAGAACTTTAAATAATTTTTCTGAAGAAAAATAATTTTTTTAAAGAAAAAATAATAAATTCTGATCAATATTTAACCATTTAACGAGAATTCAAGCAAATTTTTAATTGCTTCCTTCAAGTTTAACTCGAATATCGCTCTTAGAATTCTTCATGTTCCTTCATACTGAACTAATTTGGCTTTTCCTTTTAATTTTAGACCAAAAAAAAATGTTTTTAACAAATTTTCTGTCTCTCACAAAAATATTCCCAAAAGAAAAATTTTTAATTAACAATATTTTTCTCACATCTACCCTATGAATCATACAGGGGGTATCCGACTCTTGCCACTCGCCGGGCACTTCCTGCCACTTTTTCATTGCCACTCTTGCTACTCTTGCCACTCGCGGTGCAGTCTCGCGGTACATTCTAAGCATAGTCGGTTACCCCCTGGAATCATATAAAGATTTTTTTCCTAGAAACAAAGCTCAATCACATTGATTACATTTTCCTCACGATCCTGTCATAAAGTTTAACCTAGACCCGTGGGGACATTTTGTATGGCAAATGAGGATAAAGAAAAAACAGTCTTTTATGGATTCTCGTGCCAAAAGGTAACACAGCACAGGTAAAAGTGCATAGAATATATACATACCTACTAAAAAAAGCGTCGAGGGATGGAAAATTGCGCCCAACATATTCTCACAATCGTCCATCCCATGAGGGTAAATATTACATTAGCCAGGAAATTGTTTTTGTCCCTGTAGACTGCCTCAATTGAACCCTACGGGTTCTTCTTATTCAGCCTCATGGTTGGATGTCTCTGCAGAATCACTATTTGCACAATAAACGCCCCTGCAATTTGTCTAAGCATTGCTCCTTCCTGTAATCGAAGCCTTTTGAGTGAGTAATTTCATCCTGGTGTAGATGAGAGATTAAAGAGCATTTCATCGTCTTCGTGACGCCATGTCAATGCACTATTCATCCCATGTCAAAGAGAAGCTTCGTTTAGTTAAGGAGGAGAAATCTGAGAAGCTTTCTTTTTAATGATATGGATTTATGTGGAGTTCTTTTAGTCAAAGAACTCCTGAGAGTCATGATGTTTGTATCTCGCACTGAGAATCTTCAAAGTTAAAGAAATATTTCTGTTTTTATTCTCCTTTTTCAGTTCTCTTTCACCACTAGACATATCCTTTAAGGATTTATTATAAAGGAATATGGAAAAAGAATGAAAATATCATGAGCTTTTCATTATTCTACAAAATATTTATTTAATCTATTTACAAAATATTTCTTAAAATAAACCTAAATGGGACAAACAACATAAGAATCTCTTAGAATAATACAGAAAGAATAATTTCCTGAATTTTGCACCTTAAGGGGATTGTGGGGATAAATTAAAAAATAATAAATTCATATTTTGCCTCAAGTATTTTGTGTTTTCTTTTGTATAAATAGAGGGTGTCTCATAAATGCTGTGAGAAGTTGAAATTAAATTTTTTGTGTTCTATGAAAATTTGTATTTGAACGAGGTATTTTTTTAGTTGAAGTATCGATTAGTCTCATCAACTGCTGCCTGGACGACGACGTCACTGCAGGGATTTAGGTCCCAGAAAACCCCGTGACAGCCCACCCTCTCGAAGCAGGCGTACCTCACAGCCGGGTTGCGGGGTGTGCAACAATTAACAATGGCCCAAACGCACCGCGATGGCCCCTCAGGCTGGGTAGGTCTCGTTGCAATGGGGGTGGCAGGCGTGGCGGGGAGTGGTCTCGGCCGCGCTGCACTTCCACTTCCTAGTTGGATAAGGCTAATAGTGAGTGGCACCGAGCAGGGCCAGAACAGACAGGTGGACAGAAAACAAAGCCATTCAGTGCGTGATAACATATTTGGACAGTGTGTGTGTGGGTGCTTCCAAAAGAGATATCTTAAACCCCCATTTAACAGTGTGTTAGTTGAATTTGTGTCTGATATAACGTTCAGACAGTTAAATTGTTAGTCACGCTGCCAAGTAACATTTCACCAGATAAAGTCAAGTAGAGAAAAAAAAAGGGGAAAAAGAAAAATGAAAAAAAAATTTTTTTGCCTCCTGTGAGGATTGAACTCACGACCCCTGGTTTACAAGACCAGTGCTCTCGCCACTGAGCTAAAGAGGCCCCATGACTTGCGCGATCTAGTTTTATAAGCGATGATTTTTTGCCTTTTGCTTTATCTCGAATTGTGTGGTAGAATTGGAAAAATATTTTAATAACCCATGACCACAGGATGTTCCAATTAAACTGTCTAATTTTTTTGTTTCGCCCTCAATAAATTTTTAAATCAAGTTAAGTTATAAAATAAATTAGAGGTCTTGTTTAAAATTTATTTGAACAATTTAGAGCATTTAAATTAAATTATTAAAATTAATTTGTCTTCAATACAATTGAAATAAAATTATTGAATTAACACCGTTATATTCAACTTTTTTTTCAAACTTCCGCGAAAAATGATTGCAAGATTTTCAAGAAAAGTTAATTTTCAATCAAAATTCTTAAAAGATCTCTGAGAACGTAGAAAAATAAAATGAAAAAATCTAATTTTTTAATGTTTCTATTTCACGTAGACGTCAAAAGGTTAAGCAACTGTCATCACTTGGATTTTTTGCCAAAAATGTCATATTTTATGTCAAAAAAAAAACCACAAAAATAATTTTTTCTACATTCCACCCTTTGGATTCCTTACAGATTTTCAAGGGTTAAAATACAATTGAACATTTTCATAGAAAACATTTATTATTGCAAGTTAATGTATTAAAAAAGTTAATAAAATGCATAAAAAGACTTTTCACAGTTCAATCGGCATCCTCTGTGTATCCCCCAAATCATTACAATAATATGAGCAAATTTTCAAGGTGAAAAGTCATTATCATTTCAGCGAGTTCCTCAAGAAGCACTGAGCTAAAAATACTCTTCTAAGGACGATCTAAAGGCAAACTTAAATGATATTCTCTCGCGAAAATGCTCCCTCGAGTGCCATTGGGGGAATCAGATAAAATGTATTATAATGATAAAAATCACAAAGTTTAGACTTTCCAACACTCCATTTTAAGCGATTTGCGCGAGGAGTATGAGGGAGGATTGTTGGGGGAGGATTTGTAGGGCGGAGGTGTTTCGTGCCTCCCTTTTTCCTGGGAGAATGTTCCTTGGCATGAGCGGTATACCACCACCAAATACTCCACAACAGAGCTACAGCAAGCGCAAAACTTCTACTCACCAAGTTGATTGGAATTTGTCTGACTGGGAGGACGCTGGGGGCGTCCGGAGTTGCTAGTCATGTCATCGTAATAATCATTGTCGCGGATAAGCGGTGGCGATGGGCGTCTCGTTGTGCTCTGAACACCTTGATTCACATTCGCCTGTGGGATTTTATTTGATTCCGTGAGGTCATCATAATAATCCTCATTATCACGAATCAATGGTACTGTAGGACGTCTTGTGGTTGGTTGAGCTTGACTCGCTGTGTGGAAAAGTTGGGAGAAAATATTTTCTTAGCTTCTGCTGAAAATCATCACAAATGGGAATTTTCTTCTTTATATTTGAAAAGAATCATGATGGTGCTAAATGGCTTAGGGATTTTCTTGTGAATTTCTCACAATTGTGTAAATGCTTAATGTATATAGATATAATATGTATAATGTACTCAATAGGGCTGTGAAGAAAAGGGTGGGTGAGGGTGCAAAATTTTCATAAAAGTCAATCAATTCGATTGAAAGTTATTTCGTTAACTTTGTAATGCAAAGTGTGCAAAGTGTTGTGGTTATCGACATTTTAGCAAGTAAAGAGCATGATTTGCCTCAAATCCAAAACCGCAAATTAACGCTGTATTTGACCTATATTTGATAGCATAATAGCACTATGTGTGACGTCAATCAATCAATGAAAATTAAAATAAATTATTTAAAGTTTCGTTTGAAAATTCATGGGAAAGCAATGCCACGACTTACGTCTCTCAGGTATGAGTCTGGAAGGTTTTTCAACAACATCCCACACTGGTGGTTGATCATCTTCCTCCCCGAAGCGCGTCATTGTTCTCTCGGGCTCCTCTGGAGGCACTTCTGGTTGCACTTGAGGCGGCATTTCAGTAGGTTTGGGAGGAGTAGTTGTTGGTGGTTGCGTGACTTGATTTACAGGAGGATTCTGCGGTGGAAAGGGTACGTTGTAGACAACTCCAGGGATGGGGTAGCCAATGAAAGTCTGCTGGGGATGTACGACAAATTGTGATGATGGATCAGGTGGGAGGTAGTAGTTATTGAGGCGTGGACGGTAGAAGGGATTATTCCATGGATTTGTCGGGTCTGCACTCACGGGTACGTAGATGTCATTCGAATAGACAACAGGCTGGTAGTGTTGGCTATATCTTCGATTGCGTTCCTCCTCCACACGCCTAAGATGCTCATAGTGTCGCCTTTCATGCTCCAGAAAATGCCTCGACCAAGCCCCTACAATGCACATGACACATTTCAACAATCTATCTCATTTTGCATTGTTGGAAGTGCTGTCAATGGAGTCCCAACATTACACAGAGAGAAAGCTTCCTTTTGCAAATGGATGTATCGCATATACAGTTTAACAATTTGTTTAATTAATTTTCCTCCCCACAGTATCAGTGTGAAAACAAGAACATCTCCCCCCCCCCCCCCATTAGGTTGTTTCAGCACAAAACATGGACTTCACACCGCCAGTTATTAATGTTTTGTTGTGAATAGCATTATAGGATACAAACCACATTTTCATGCTCTTCCCATATTGCTCTCAAAGGACTCCCAATAAACCATATTGAGAGAGAATGTCTGGATTAATGCTTTTAAGTTTATCACTATAAATAGTTCGTTACAAAACTAAAAGCTCTCTGTACACATTCAGTAATTAATCTCCATTTCAAAATCAACGGGTGTAACGTATGAGAAGATTGCAAATTACATATAACGTCCCTCTGATTACTTTTCATCTAATTACAGAGAAATTCCTAGTTCAATGTCAATATATTCGTAAGTTAGGAAAGATAATTCCTTGTTTCATCACACAGTGAGCACTTTAATTGTCTTATGTTGTAGGATGAGCATTAAAATAATAAGAGCTTATCCTGAATTTATTTCTCCAAGAATATTTAAAAGAAAAATATTTGTTCTTCTTAAGCAAATTTGAAGATGAGTCGGGATAATCCGCATGCAAAAATTAAAAGTTTCTGCATTCGCTAGAAAGAGCAAAAGCTCTCATTAATTCTGCAGTATTTTTCTCAATCTTTATGATTAACTTTGGGAGCCTTTGGAGCTCTAATGAATTTTACAAAAGAAGAAGAGTAAGGAAATTTTTGAAAAGAAAATTTTCCTACCCTCCGTAAGCCTTTCTAAAGGTCACTGTAAAGGCTGGAAAAACTCAAAATTTTCATCATTCATATATCAAAGACTTTCCAAAGCTTCCTTTCAAGCACAGAACGTATCATTCCCTTGATTTTCCTTACATAATTTAATCATCCCAAAATATTATACTCAAATGTATGATTCAACTCCCTCCACCACAGAAAAGCAAATTCAAAAAGAGATATTCTCTCAACATTTTCATGTTTGTATACGAAAGTTAAAGCTCTCCCAGTTTATATAGTTTTCCCCGCAATGGAACTTCTTCGAGATGCAAAGAAAATATTTTTAGAGGTTGATGGTTAAATTTTAAAAACTCCCATGAGATGGAGGAGTTCTTTTTTTCTTTCTCTCTCTGATAGGAGATTAAATGCAAACAATGACAAAGATTCTCAAGATACGGAGGAATTTTATGAGCAAAGAGCTTTCTTTAATTTTCTTCCCGCAACGAATGCAAGAGGATTGCATGGTGAATAATTGATAGGTTCGTCCTGAATTGTGGTTCATCTGCTAAAGGTTTTCTTGCATTTTCTTCAGCATGCGGAGACAAAGAAACGTGGAATGGACGAAAGTTATTAAAAATCAAAGATTTTTTTACTCATTGTTCATGACCTATTCAGAAATGGGGACATTTTTTTAATGCCCACAGGTCTATTAAATTTAAATTTACCGAGAGAGGAAGTTTGATGTTTTCTTAGGGGGTGGTTGGGGCGGTTAGTGTACTCAACTTTTGTGGAATCTTTTTTTGTTACCTGAGTGCCTCTTGGTGACCTTCTTCTCTTCCTCTGTATCTGCGTTACGCTTTGAACGTCTTTTATGTCCATGGTGCCGATGATGAGGCTGCTGTGTGGGTTCCTGGTCCAATTTTGCTTCCTGTTGATCCGATGGCAAATAGTCAAAATACTTCTTATCGTAGATTGAGTATTTAGACGTAGGCTTGGGCTCAAGTACAATTTCCTGAAGTAGGTCGTCGTACTCCTTGTCCGTGTAGGGTTTCTTCAGTGAGCGGATTTTCTGCAGGAATTTCTTTGCTGCCGCCTTCGTAATATATGTCTCTTTGTAGGCGGTAAATAGTTTGGGTGGAGTGGCTGTGTGGGAGGAAGTAGGTATGTCTATAAGCACAAAATATAAGATTTGGATTGGATGGAAAAAATCGGAAAGACTTGCTATAAATCGAAGGAGAAATGTGGAGAATCTTTGATTGAAAATTTCCATTAAATTTTAATAAATTTCCACATGGGTTGCCTACATCACACACCCAAAAGATACCCTCCCCCCATCCCAGAACTTGGGGCTAAAGGAAATATAAAAGTGAGCAAACTAACCTTGGGACGGGTCCAATTTCCAGTTCTCTACTATTTCATCCTCTCCACCGTGCCCTTTGACATTGGTGTTAGGAATCGAGTCACGGAGTGAATTCGATTTACTGAGAACCTTCCCATCTTCCTTCGTCACATCAACGGGGGATGTTTTTCCGGAAATCACTGGTAGAGTGCACTGCACAAGTAGATAAAGAACTACTACTACTTTCATCATCCTTCTTTGAGATTCCTTTTTCTTTTATTTTATTTTATTTGTTCTGCTCAAATCCGTAAAAGTTCCAGGAGCTGCAAATAAAAAGGAGTACAAAGTCATTACAATTTGCAATTCATTGAACCGTCAAATCTTAAATTGTTCCGACATCACGGTGGAAATATTCTCGGTTGGATTTGCATTGCAAAAGTGCTTGCACACAGGGAAATGGTGTGCAAGAAAAAAATTGCCTGGTGCTCCTGTCGATTTTTCACCCAGATAATCCCTTTTCTAAATATATTGCAAACAGCCAACGAGAAAATTGACTTCGATACACTCCACGCCCGAAGAGCACGACTTCCGCCAAATGGTGCCGGCTGACACCCCATACGGGAGACTTTTATTTGATATTGATTGGGAGGGGCGGACAGCCTATTAAATTTAAACCCCATCCATTGCAAATCATCCCCAAATGTGTCGCGAAAAAAGGGAGTGCGACTGAAATATCTACAACAACGGACGTCAGGGTGTATTTTTTTTTTGGCACACACGTCGTGCGGCTTTTACGAGCTTCGTACCCTCGGAGTGGGTGAGAGATCTAAAATTGCCAGTTCAATATCTCACACACTATATATATATTGGAAAATTTATAAAGGTCACCCGAAAAACTAATCAATCATTTGAAATCAATATACAGATGTTTTAGGGTGGGTCTTCCTCCGGTGGCAGAGGCCAAGGTTTTGGGCATTTACCTTCATCCACCAATTATTCCAAACAGATGAGAAAATCAATACATAAATTGTCATGATAGAGGATTCGGGGAAATTAGACAAATTAAGGAAAAATTTCTTAAAATTAAATGAGTGGTAAGAATTTTCATTCAGAAATTGTTATGAAATCTTTTTTTATAAAATCATTCACATCAATCCGCTAATAAACTGGGAAAAAAAACTTTCAAAAATATTTAAAAAAAATATTAAAATCAAGCTAAAAGCTGTAGCTTGGAATTCAATTAAAAAGCATAATAATTAAACATGAAATATCGTTGAAAAAATTTGCTTTCAATTTCATTAACTTTCCAGTGTTTCCAGTTAAATAATTACATTTTCAAACATTAATATTTCATAATTTTAATTTTAATATTTGGAAAAAGTTTTAAAGCTCTAAATGCAATTATGTACATTGAATTTTTTATAAAGAAAAATAGAGCACAAAATTTCCCTTTCCCCATTAAGTTTAATTAAATTTATAAAAAACAACAAATTTCAATTTTTAATTTTTTCAATAAATAGTCTGTTTTGAAAACATTTTAGTTACACAAAGGAGTTTATTCAATGGTCTATGAAAAACTTTTTCAAACACAAAACAATTTTGAACCATTTTATCTTATAGAAAATCTATATCGCTGAATAAACTCAATTTTTCACTAAGGTCACACTAAAACTGAAAAAAATGCCAGCAAAGATTGCATTTTTGGCCCTTTAAATCAATTTCTTAATTTTTTTATGTTCTCTAACAAGACAAAAGAGTCAAATTTTTTTCTCAATGAGAAAATTTTCATAAACTGGTGATTATAAGCTACTTTGCAATAAAAAGAAAAATAATATGTAAAGAATTAATCATTTCGGGTTTCTTTAAAATTCTAAACTCAAACAAAAGATGTATTTAACACCTCGTATTTTCTATTTATTCAACTGCAAACAGAAGTTGTTGAGAAAGAATGATAAATTCACAGGAAAATCAACTTAAAAGACTTTTAGAAAGCACACAACACTCCTGACCTTGAATGCTATTCTAAATATCAAAATTTTAAACTTTTGAACTTTTCTTGCACCAATTATTGACTACAAATCACCCTTCATCAATAATTTGAAGGTTCTTTCACTTTTCAACCACTTTTCTCACTTTTACTCTCTAAAAGCTCAATGGTTTAGAATGGGTTGTCTGCACTACGCCTGCCAATTTTCCCAATCACTGAATTAATAAGGTCGCGCACGTAATATAGGATTCGGGACACATGCCAAATCCTTGGAGTAGTTATTGAAATGAAGAAGGAAACTCACTTTATTCTCCAATAAATTCTTCCCCTTGATGATCTCACACACGAACTTTTGCGCGCTTCTAATTGATTTGGGAATTAGAACATGAATTGACATCGAAAAAATTCAATTTCAAACTGATTCCTGTCAGCAAGATGTTTCATGTTATATACAGCGTTCAGTCAATAGCGATAAGTATTTGTTTCTTTGACACCTCCTCCCACCTCTCTGTGTGTGCGGGTGGTACTTCCGCCAAAAGCTGAACTCTATACCGCATGAAAGCGTTTTTTCCCGCGCTCCACGCGTGAGTTTTGTTTGAGCAACGGCACGATATTCAGCAGTCGCACAGAGAGGATGATGTAATGTCTCGTGCCACACGTCACCGTTCTATACCGAATGTGAGTTACCTACAAGATTCTTATGAACAGTAGAAGCCTTAAGCCGTTCTTCAGTGTGGCCCCCTTTTTTGGAAGGCACACTCATATATGGGACAATATTTGTTGTATGCGTATACCGATAAGCCACTGTCGCGCATCATTCATCGCTTTTATTGGGAAATTCAGGTTGAAATTGATGACAAGGAGGGTTTCTCTTTATCGTTCCACTTTACTCATTTTCATTCTCTTTTGTACGTCGATGGAAAAAATGGACTTATTCATCACACGGGTTATTTCGTCTCATGCGAGGGTTCATCTCATTCTGGGAATATGAATACTGATAGATGCGCTCGTACACCATCCTGATTGATCATCCTTTGTGAAAATGACGTATTGGGTTTATTGGGTGTTGAAGCGTTCTCAAGCACATAAATTCATTATGGGTTATTGAACGTGAAACGTTATCGCCGGTAAGAGCTTTGGCAGCACCTCTCTTGGTGCTCGATTTAAGCTTTAATTACTTTTATGTTTGCTTCCACCTTGTCTGCTTGCTATCGTCCTAGAGAACTGATTTTTCATGCAAATCTGATTAATTTTGCCTTCATTTTTAACGCGATTTTAATAGAGGAGTCTATTCACTCTTGGTTGTATCGATGATCTTATTATAGGATAAAATTAGACAAATAAAATTTTTAAGAAGTCAAAACAAACTTTCAAAAAAGGAGCTTTAGTAGCTCATAAGGACTAGCCCACTTCTTGTAACTCAAAATTAATTTTTGATTGTCTACATTTTTCTTAAATCTTTGATGTCTTTAATGATCTTCTATCATAATTTAAAATGTAATTGGTTTTATATCATTCACACAAATTCCTAATTTTCCCCTAGGATCAGTCTAAAAAAATACAGAAAAATTACCAGAAAACATAAAAGCCACGCCCCCATTAAATTTAACATAAAACTTATGCTTCACTGCTTCAAGTTATTAAGAAAAGCAAAAACGTAAAAAGAAATTAATTTAAAACAAACAAAGTCTTGAAGAATGACCATTTCTCACCCATCGACGTACTGATTCCTCATTCTCTTAAGTTCTTGTGTCCGCCATGAGATATATATTCTATCAATAACAGAGTCTTTTCTAGGAAATTTGCGGAAGTCTGGAAAATTTAATTTACCCACTCAAGGTAATCCTAATAGTTCCAGTGAAATCTTTGAAGTTTTGTTTGATGTGAACACCAAAACAGCATTCTTGTCAAAAGAGCAACAATAATTATCTGCAAACTGAATCTCTAAATCCAGAACATCTCTTTACGATGAAGGTTAACCGAATTTCTGATTTATTGAGATAAACATTGTACCTCAATGTTGATTCTTCATACATTATATATAAGAACTATTATGTACCTTTAAAATGTGCTCAAGTGGATTTCAGAGATAAGATTGTGTAAAATGTGATTCAATTTAAACGATGCTATCAAAATGCCATCAGCGTGATTTTCTTAATTGTATGTATCGCCCCCTTTTTACTGGGATATGTGATCTCAAAAAATTGTCGATTAAAAGATGAAGAAAAAAGAGGATTTTTATTGGAAGTGTGAAACATTCAAATCTCATTTAACACCCCTAGAAAGCAATTGAGCAATCGGTTACAGCAAACTCCTTGCGCGTACGCGGGGGAGCCAAAAGAGTATTAAACAATCTACCCTGCGGGAGGTTTCTGGCTCAAGTACTCGCTGTATCGAAGTAATTTCATCGCTCAAGTGATACACCCTCTCATAAGATAAAACGTTGAGATATTTTCGCATTTTCCCCCCACAGAGGTTGGGATTAAAAATCCATTAAGTACTTCAAAAGACGTACTTCCTGTCACACATACCACTCACTCTCACACTATAGTATGTATTAACTCTCTCGGTGTGCTTCCTTCATAAGCAACGCATTCTCTAAGCATTTTGTCATGAGGTAATATAGATTTAGTGATTATAAGGTGACTCTGCATATTCAAGCCCGGTGAATGGGCAAATCCATCGGTGCGATACTTCAATTCCTTCAATTGAATTGATATAAATCTAACAATCGTGCTCACCAATTCAGATGATTTCGCAGACAAAATCGTTATTCATTTATTTAATTAGAAATGAGAAAAACCTTCAAGCTTAATCGACAATTGTACTCTGTGAGAGAGAATGACAAAAGTCTTCAGGAAGTTTATTCCTCCGCAGAGCTCCTGGGTGTAATGGTTAAAGAAATCAATTAACATTTTTACTCATGATTTGTATCTGTTGAAATTGCTCTGGAGTTTGCCATTTGAGATGAATTGTGCCCGCAAGACCATGAATTTTACTGAATGAGCCCCTCTTGGTGGGTTATATCGTGCTGAAATTCTCTATCTAAATGCCAAATATTATTCATTGAACCCGCTTCGGGGCACCCAAAGAGCAATAATATTTGATTAATATGCTCTGTGATTTATAAGAGCGCCTATACATTAGGGGAGGATGGCCCTGATTTGAACCTTTTGCAGACAATTTTATCTTGTTTTTATGAATAAATTATTTGAGTGAACTCTGAGATTAATTTTAGCATTTTTTTGTCAAAATATCGGAAGAATTTAAAAAAAATTAAGTAGAACATATTTTAATGATTAAAAAATGATAGTAAGAGTCAAGGTAAGAGTTGATTAAATAAATATTGAAAACTCTACAGAAAAAAATGTTAAAAAATTAAATTGATTTTTCTAATTTTCAAAATTGAAAATTTAGCTTTTTAACAAGAATGCAAGAAAATTTTATTTTTTGTATTTTTTTTCAAAATCTACTTGAAAACCGCTTTTAAAATTTTTGAATTATATGACCACCTTCTAGCTTTAGAATTCAGCGAAATTCTGTCAAAGGATTGTCAAATAAAGACCCTAAAATGCTCGTTAGAAAGGACCTAAAGGATACACAAGCTTATCAATACAAATGACGATATGTACAATAATAAATAGAGCATCAAAAAATTAAATTTTACATTCACAAAGCAATTAAAAAATTCCCAAAATTATACGTGAAAGTTTCCCCTTCTGAAAACTTAATTTAGTAAAAAGAATAATAAATAGTTTAATATACAGAGAACAAACAAGAATAGTTTGTTAAGCATGTTGTGTTTCATTCATAAATCAGCATTGTGTTGAAAAAAGCATGCAATTAAATAAAATTATATAGAGTTGGACGTGTATAACACGTTTTGTCATTAAAATTAAAATGCCTCAAAGGGGCGTTTCACATGTGAGACACTCGCTGCATGCAATTGCGTATCCGGGAATTTGGGTAGAGTAGCCCCTGTGGGTCTTATTTCACTTTCACAGTGCACTCTTCACTCAAAAACAGAGGTGCAAATTTATATATAATTCAAAATGAAACCCGCAGTTAAAGCAACAAAGTGTTTTGCATGCTTATGGCAAGTCCTTTGATCTTGCACCTCGAGATACATGCGAATGGTCTGGCCCCAGAACTTAACTTATATTAGGCACCACAATCAAAGGAGAGGTGTGTTGCCTCGTTAAATGTACTACGTGTGCGCCAGAGCTTCTGGCGGTGTCATCACAGACAAAACTATAAATAAATTAAATCATACAAAATCCAAACTACAAACGTGAGTGCGAGTAAATGACCTTCTGTGACGTGGGTGCGAAAGTATCTGTGATTGGGTGTTGTGAATCACCACAGGTGTTAGGCATATGCTCACCGTGAGATCGCTAAAAGCACTACACTCCAAATTACTGTAGGCATTAGACATTCCGGTGTTTTGCTGTTTGGTATGAAAATGAACACATTACATTTTATTACTCTACGTGCGAGCTTCTTGGTCTCACTAATAATCTCCTCCCAAAGCCCCATTGTCTAATACCTATGTATGTATTACCAAAAGATGAAAAGCTATTCACACGGTAAATCACATTTTGTTGACAACTCACCAAAAACCCTTTCACGCCCCCACACCTTTCAGCACAAAACTTTGACTAATCGTTGGTGGAGTGAAAAGGTCTCTTGTGATTAATTAGTATACGAGATTTGTGTGTGTGTGTAGGAAGGACATGTGTATGGATTTTGCATTAGAAACAACATCCTTGTTCTCTTATCTATCTACTTTGTTTAATGAATTTGTCGGTTCTTGGGGAATTTCTGGCGGGTTAGGAATTGCAAAGAATTTAAGTAATTTGTAGACTTTTTAGCTTTTTATTAACGAGGTAAATTGTCGCTTCGCTCCAATTTTCCTCGCCCCGCTTCGCGGGGGGTTTTGCGCTTCGCGCAAATTTTAGAGAGAAAAAATTGTGATGATTTATAAGTATGATTGGGCACACTCATCAAACCCAAAAGAAAAAATTTGCAAAGCGAAGAAATCATTTTCATACAACATTTCCGGCGCCAAATTCAAAAATTCGCAAAAAAAGCATGAGAGTTATACGGGGGCTACCTGAAGGGGGACTTTGGGGGGGAAATGAATACGGCCACTCGAAACCGCCTGATATAAGGAGCTTCTGTACCAAATTTAATCGCGATCGGACAAACGGTGTAGATTTGTATAGCCGAACACGACGGAAGATTACCAACAAACAGACCTTTCTTTATTATATAGACGAGGTAAATTGTCGCTTCGCTCCAATTTACCTCGCCCCGCTTCGCGGGGATTTGTTGCGCTTCGCGCAAATTTTAAAGAAAATAAATTGTGAAGGTTTAAAAGTAGATAAGGGCGATTAGGGCCACTTATCAATCCCAAAAGAAAAATTCGCAAAGAGAAGAAATCATTTTCATACAACATTTCAGGCGCCAAATTCAAAAATTTGCAAAAAATGCATGAGAGTTATATGGGGGCTTTGGGGGGAAAATGAATACGGCCACTCGAAACCGCCTGTTATAAGGAACCTCTGTACCAAATTTCATTGCGATCGGTCAAACGGTGTAGATTTGTATAGCTGTACAGACACGAAGATTACCAACAAACAGACCTTTCTTTATTATATAGATAAGGATATAAATAACGAGGTAAATTGTCGCTTCGCTCCAATTTACCTCGCCCCGCTTCGCGGGGATTTGTTGCGCTTCGCGCAAATTTCAGAGACAAAATAAATTATGATGGTTTAAAGGCAGATTTGGGCCACTTATCGATCCCAAAAGAAAAAAAATTGCAAAGAGAAGAAATCATTTTCATACAACATTTCAGGCGCCAAATTCAAAAATTCGCAAAAAATACATGACTTTTATATGGGGGCTACCTGAAGGGGGGCTTTGGGGGGAAAATGAATACGGCCATTCGAAAGCGCCTGATATAAGGAGTATCTGTACCAAATTTCATCACGATCGGTCAAACGGTGTAGATTTGTATAGCTGTACAGACACGAAATCCTTTCTTTATTATATAGATAAATCATAAAAACCGACTTTTAACAAAATTGGTTAACTAACTTTCTCGGACAAAGAACTTTTTAATTTTTTTTTTTAATATATGATGATTTTTCCGACCTATCTCTTCAATCTATCAACATTCGGGTTTCTCGTAGGTAGCGGAAAAATGCTCACCCAGAAAAAAACTCACGTCTTTCCAGAGCTTTCGGCTCTGCTTACGATTTGAATCTTCATAAGTAGCTATACAATGAAAGGCAAAGAAAATATTTTCTAAAGGCTCCAACAGATGGACGAGAAATTTCTCGTGCGGTGCGACGCGGCGAGGTTTTCGGCCAATCAGAAGCGAGAGATGGCACACACATTCTCACCGCACCGTACGAGAACGTTTTTCGGCCAATCCGAAGCGACGATGGGCCACGAAATCCTCGCCGCACCGCACCGCACGAGAAATTTCTCGTCCATCTGTTGGAGCCTTAAAAGAAAAAGAGAATTTTCCATTCAATAATTCAAGGAAATTTTCTTTTTCTTTTGTAAAAGATGAAGGTTCTGAGCAGAGCCGAAAGCTCTGAAATAACGTAAGTTTTTCTGAGTGAGAAATTTTCTGCCATCGACGAAAAACACGAATTTTGATACATTAATGTATTCAATTAAATAGATATGTTCTTGAAGTTTTTGAAAATTTTCTTGAATCACTCACTTTTTCTTTTTATATAAAAATGTCTTTTAATAAAATATCTCTTTCTGTTGCCATTAGTGAAGCCCCCGAGGAGACCTAACGTCCTAAAAAGACATGAGTTTTTCTAAATGAAAATTAGGAAAAAGAATGATTAGAGACTTTTCTTCTATATTCAACTTTCCTCAATCTACGGTATTTCTATACGACAAATCGGATATCCTCATACAAAAATGTACAGGTAAGCTGACCAAGCTTACGAGAGCTGTGTTTCTTTCAGTGTACCAATTTTGTGAGAGCAAACTAGAACGCGAATTAATTAAGAACGCGCAAAGTCGGGAAAAGTTGAAAATTCATACCCTAAGAAATCTTTAGAAGGCTATATCTCGAGAACGGATCCATAGATTTTCATAAATTTTTTTTTGTTTGAAAGGTCTTGAAGTCAGCTATAACATATCGAAAAATGAAAAAAATTTATGTCGCCATTTTCGAAAAATTCGAGTTCGAAATTTTCAAAAACTTTGTTTTTGCGTTTAGCGCCTCTTGCGGTCATTTCTCGAAGTTGCAATGTTCTAGACATTTGTAGGGTTTCTCGAAACCTTTCATTTGCGCTTGAGTTGATCAAGATCGGACTTGTAGAACCCGAGATATGACATGCCAACTTTGGAAGGCTATATCTCGAGAACGGATCCATAGATTTTCTTCATTTTTGGCATGGAGCTAGATAATATAGTCAGCTACAACATATCAAAAAATGAAAAAAATTTATGTCGCCGTTTTCGAGATATTCATCGAAAACTAATCGAAAATTTTGTTTTTGATTTTTGGCCCCCTAGCGGTCACTTTTGAAACTTCGGATGTTCTAGAGAGTTGTAGGGTTTGTTGAGATCTTTCATTTGACCCCGGATTGATCAAAATCGGTCAAGCCGTTTTCGAGTTATGGTCGATTTTCGATGAAAAATTGTGGCGGCCATATTGACTAAACGGCTTGACCGATTTTCGAAAATAAGGTATCGTTGGAAAGCTCTTGATGGGCCCTACAACATATCAAAATTTCAGCCCTCTAGCTATAATAGCGGCTGAGATATAGCGAAAACAAAATTTGGGGGTTATTCAAAATGGCGGATGCGGGGGTGGGGGGTAAAATTTGACATCATAATCGGATGTCTTCCGATCGATATTTAAACTTTGCCGTTTACCGCAAGTCTCTATCTATTACCGTTCTCTTGCAATTTATGGTTGAACTACGGAAGGACGGCCGGCCGGCCGGCCGGCCGGACGGCCGGAAAAAAATTTTTTTGGCGCATACGTTTTTTGGAATGTGGGGACCCTAATTCGTGCTCATCCCAAGTTTGAGCCCGATCTGACGACTTTCGATTTTGCTCGGTACACAAAAGCTGTGTCTGAAAGAAACACAGCTAAAAAACTTCAAATAAAATCTCCTTCTTTATGTGGCTTTTTCAAAATGATCCACTTCATCTCCTTAAACCACTTAAACGTATTGTCTTCGCACATTCCCAAATCCCCAAGTGTGCACGTCATTTAGAATGAAAATTTCCAACAAAATAAATTGCTATTATACAGAGATTATTTCACAGTGAGAAGAAGAGATGGAAATAATGTAGATACAAATAAAACGTTCATTTGACAATGTCGTGCTGAAGTAATTCAACAGTTGGTAAATAAATAAAATTGTAATTATATGTAAATTAATGTATGTGCGCCTGTGGACTTATGAATAGATTGAGCGTAGTGCTCATGAGGTACTCTCAATCAAAAGCAAGTGCTCCCCGCATGTCTTTGTATTATAAACAAAATACATCATTCCGCGCGGAGGATGCGGCGCGCGTATAAAAGTGAAATGAGAAATTATTCGCAACACCTGCGACTCAATTTAATTTCTTCTCGGGTGGGGGATGAGGAAAATCCCATAAAAAATCCCTTTTCTGCTCCATCAATGAGTGGATAATGAAGGGGAGAAAATGGTGCGGGAAGCACAATGCTGGGGATGATAGAGAAACCCCATGGGCTACGTGTATTAACTCTCTGCAGAATTCTTGCTGAGATTTTATGTGCATTCCCAACGAATTTTTCACTATATGCACATTTCAATGTAGCTGGAGGGGGAGTTATTCTATCTCACTTTTTTTTCCCTGAACACAGTGCTGGAATATATATTTATCTACCCCCCGTTCTTCGTGGTTTGTTGTAGTGGGAAAGGTCAGGGTGAAAAGATAGTGCGAGGCAGGAAATGTTGGTGTCGCACATGTTGCACGAGTGTGCAAATTTTCGGCAATTTCCACAATTTGTCCATACCAACATATAAAAGTTTATTTATTATGCAGTGTGTTTGAATCACCAATAGGGACACCATAAAAATGTGTCAAGTACAAGAGGAGTGGTATCTTTCCGTCCTTCGACATCTTCCACTAAGCCGGATAAGCTGAAATTCATGCTTGTGGAAGGCAAGCATAAAAGACGGGAATATTTCTTTTTTTTAGTATTTGCTTAAAAATTCAAATAAAGGTAGAATGAAAAATAGCGCCATAAAAATTCTATATAAACTTTACGTTATAAAGAATTCTTTTAACATTTTTAATTCCAGTTTTATTTTTATTCTAAATCTCCCAGACAATTCTTTAAAAAAATTGCATGTCTATGCGTATTTTTTATTGCTATCCTGTTTATGAAGTTCTGACGCGTTTTTCCTATGTAAAAATTTCCATACACAGAAGGTTTTTTTTTTAACAAAAGCTTTCTTTAGCTAATTATCACGCATAGGTGTCTTTCCTATATATTCATCTCATGTACGTACATTCAATGAGAATAATAGATCGCATTGACTGTATGGCAAGAATCAAAAGTCAATTGCATATTCCTGATGTGTTTGACTATAACAATGGCATAATGGTGTAATAATTGAGTGTTTCCATTAATTTACATATTTCATTGGCAAATTTGAGATGATGAGGCTCATTTTGTGGTGACTTTTGAACGCTATATGCCGCCGCACACTTTGAAATCCGCAAAATAGTCGAATTGTAAACTAAAACCCCAAAGCAATAATTTATGCAAATTCCCAATTGTGGGATGGTTATTTATTTTAATCAATATACTAAAATTCTCACCTTTCTACTAATTAAATTAAAAATTTATGCAAATTCATTGGATTTTATCACGCTGTTTTGCTTTTTTTTTCACCATGCGATAGTGCTATATTGTGATTTATTTTAGCTATATATGGGTTTTTCATAAAATGACGTGATTATGTTTGAAAATTGTATGCTAATTACTTAAATCTGCGGGTAATTTATTTTTGAGATTAATTCGCAAATTTCTTTCCGAGGGATAACTTTCAACAAAAGCTCGCCTTTGTCACGCACACACACAAAAGCACCCCAAGGGAAGAAAAAAAATTGACCATCCGCTCGGTGTCAGGGTGTAGTAATTTTCGTGAAAATTAAATTTTCCGCTAATAGAGATATTCATGGAGTTTTTTTTTGTTCATCCTTCCATAATTTTTCCCCCAAGGCGTTATAACTTTTTGGGTTTTCTCAATCACTTCTCGTCATCTTGTGTTGTTTGGGCTTATCGTGAGATTGAAGGTGAATTGGTTGTCATCTTTTGGATGAGACTGGAGTGTATTTATAGCGAGGCAGGTGAAAAAATATACATATATACAGCAGGTAGCTCTTCTTCGTGCGCAACGCGTGAGACACTTGATTTCTGGAAACTCGTCTGCTTCATGGCTCTCCTTGAAGACAACAAACAAGGAATGAATGCTGATGTGAAGAGAGACCATTGAGGAAAATATCCGCTACAGAATTAATCGATGTCATTTTATTCATGCCGGAATATTTAAAAAAAAATCTTTTTTCAGAATATTGTCTTAAATGAAATATTTTGTCTTTCGTCGTCTCGTTTTAATTTATTTTCGAAAAATCTTCAATGAAAAAATCTTTTGACTGAAAAATAAATATTATTTAACAAAAAAAATCTCTCAAAACCAATCAAACCACCAAAAAATGTTTAAATTCAAAACCATCAATAAAATCGGGAACAAAGCTACCAAACAAATTAGTTTCCCCAAATAAATATCGAGGGTTGGAAAATACACTATACTAAGTCGAGTTAGTATAGTATATTTTTAACGCATTTTTCGATTGTTTTTGATGTCCCTCATCTTCCCTCAAAAGGACAAATTCGAATATTTGTTCCCTACAAAGTTACAGCGAAAACTGTAAAAAAATTTACATAAGAAGCAATGTAAATCTCAAACTTCAAATCGCTCTCCTGAAAATCAACAAAAATGAGTTAGTATAGTATATTTTCCAACCCTCGATATGTATCAATACATATTGGGGTGAAAAATAGTGCAGGGAACTTTCTCTTCAGCTCCCCAGCATTTCCCATCTCCCCCCATCCACAAATCTGAATGTTTCGCGTAATTAAACCAAACCACCATGAAACTCGGTTGCACAAGTTTGATTGTGTGACCTCGTAACTATTTTAGTGGTGTATTGTGCTTTACTGAACACTCCCGGAAATTCTAATTTGGGTGCAAAAGACAGTATCACACCCACAATCCATCTTGGTTTTCCATGAATCTATCGAATACAGAAGCCAGCAATGCTGCCAACCCCATACATTGAACCATTGATCTTCCCGCATGTCAAGAATCTCCCATCTCGATAATCGAGATACTCAATTTTCGCTCAATAGGGAAATATCCATAGAAACGAGATAATGCAATGTTACAATCTCGAAAACATTCTTCATCAATTTATTTGAAGAAGGAGTGTGTGTGCGCACTCCTTGGAAATGCATCCGGGCAATGGGTGCAACAATAATGGGTAGCACGGGAAACTCCCATTGCAATATGCTGAGCAATTTGAGAGCTTTCCGCACCAACTTTGTATCAGCGTACTTGACAACATAATCATTTATAGGGAGCTTATGCGGGGGGTCAGCAATGCAATTCCCCCTCGCGGAAAACAATATAAATTCCATCTTCTGGAGAATTTCATTGGAAGAGTTGTTAATTAAATGGTCACTAAAATTTTATACTATCATCATTCCATCCTTCACAGACCATTAGAGCTTTTAGAGCTTTTCATCATCTATGCTTTGTGAAATATTTTAGAAAATTATGTGCTATTTTGTGAGTAAAACTGTGAAATATTTTGTGAAAATTTTGTGGGGAATCCTTTAAGATAATTAGATAGGGGAGAGCGGGGTTAAAAAAGTCACTTAAGGGTTTATAAAAAGCTCAAAATATCATATTTCCCAAATAGATAAAGCGAAATGTATAGCTCATTTCTTTAGGAAATTTACTGCTCTATAACTCTTTCTCAGATCATTTTGTTCTATCTAGCTAGGAAATATGATATTTTAAGCTTTTTCCGAACCCATAAGTGACTTTATTAGCCCCGCCCTCCCCTATTAATTTAATTACATAGATATTTAGGTAGTTGGATGATGAATTTAATTATGAAAAATAATGAATTTTTGAAGACAACAAATGAATAAACTTTAAAAAGTAAGAAGAATTTTCTGTTATCATAAAAATTCGGGTGTACATATCGTATGGCGATACGATATAAAATTTAGGTATGTACATCTTTTTTTTTTAAATTTCAATCCATAAGAAAAGAATATTCATTTGACAAAGTATAACTTTTTTTAAATTGCAATATTAACGATTCCTGCTTTTCCTCAGAAATATTTTGGTAAGAAATTAAAGAAAAGTTGATGAATATTGCGGTCATTTCTGTTAAAAATCTTTTCTTTAAAATAAACTTCTTTCTTCTCTTAAAATAAACTAAAAATGCATTTTTTCTTCTTCAAGAAAATATTCTACTTCTTGTAGTAGTTTTGATTACCACATCTCTATAAAATTGATATAAAAAATCTCTCTCCGTTGGCTTCTCTCATTCACTCAGCAACATAAGCATATCCATGCTTAAGCATGAAACCCCCTGATATTCAGAAATGCATGGAATTCCATCTGTATGTAACGGATTTCATTGTGAACCGTCGACAATACATCTCGCAATCAGGATTCCATTATTCTTCGACTTCTCGAGATATCCTTTCTTCCGTGATTCATCAGCTTTGGAAATCCCATGTTTCTCTCTATCCTGGGTGTGGCGTGCACTTGGTAGAAAAATTCAATGAATATTCATGGCAGCCACTTACGGGTTTGTTTATAATAATTTAGCCGAGTTTTATTGGCAAAATGCGACATTCTCAGGCTACCATCGTGAAGCGGGGCAATATTTATTTGCAGGAGTATCTTGAAAACTTTTTCCCCAGAAAGAAATTTTTTCTCTGCTTTCCATCTTGGAGGGGAAAAATTGTATATGTTAATTTGCACAGGGGGAGGTATTAGAATTTCCCGGGAAATCGATTTAGAATGAATTCTAATATGAATTCCTGCTGTGTGCTTTAATTAAATTCGCACAGCTCCGACATTTTCATTCCATCGATCTGGCGGGAAAGCTCGCCTATACGAGCTCTTTGCACGCCTGCAAATCGCCTTTGAAATGCCTAGGAAGACATGAAAGGATATAGGAGATTTGGTTGAAAAAAAATCATATATAGTCAATATATTTCCAGAGATTCGCAGGGGGTGGAATACTTCCGTATATGTGGCTGCACAAACATTTCAACTTCCATGGGGCCACCCTGAAAAATCCAATAAAGTATCGGCATTTGCGTTCTAAATCACGCAAATTAAATTCTCTTCCAGACAATACGGGTACGCCAGTGTCGCAAATCTCCGTGGTTGGATGATTTGCCATCCAGCACAATATATATTTTTTTTTTTATAAAAAAAAATCATCCAACGAAGGCCGACATGACGCGAGTATTGGCACTAAAAATTATGAAGAATATTATTTTGTTAAATAGGTTTTTGTGTGTTGAAAAGTCTTTTGTTCCAATTTTAGCACACAATCCATGACTTTGATGAAGGATTTAACTTTTCCAAAGAGGCGTACGTGGTTTATTTCAAATGGATTTCGCGTTCTCAGGCGAAAAAAAAGAGACATTTTCAATTCCTCCAACTGTAATAATTCATGTTGGTAATTTTTTTCTTCTTTTTTTGTGTGGAAACTCCCTGACCTCGTCAACGTTTTGCCACATCTCTGCAAATTGGCAAAGCACTGAGAGAAATTGCTGAAGTTTTATGGGAATTTTATGGAGATTCATTGGTTGAAATTTGCACGATATTTTCCTCGCAGTGTGGTGCAGGGTGGAAAAAAGAGAACAACAATGTAGCTGAAAATGTAAATTCAACAATAGCCAACAATGAGACATCCTTTGCGGGGTATTCGTGCAAAAAGTCCTCGAGCACTGTGGGGTGGTAGAATTGCTTTTTGGAGCTGTCGCCTATGTATGCAATCAGGTGCAGTCCACCGGACAAAACTCATTGCATTTGTGTAAACAAAATGTGTGCCGACACATCAAACGACCATACCCCCCATAGATTGTGACGGGGCACTTCCCTAGCCACACAGCACAGCACTATTCAATTTGAATTCTCCCCATCGATTGGCATCCAAGACATCAAAAACATTTTCATTTCTATATAGCACTGGAATGCGCCTCTGGAGTGCCACCCCCGCAATTCCGGGCGGCGGAGAGTTTCCTTTTGAAGTGTTGCAAAGATGTGAGTCAATGGCTCTCTAATCTGTATCCTTCGAAATAACACAAATTGAGTTATGAGCATTTGCTCCATTTTGTCTCCTCCGGCGAATCCCATTTGACGTGCATCACTTCATAAATTCTCAGTGTGAGACACAATGCATTGATAGGAATAAGAGGGAAATCACATGCCATTGCTGAATTAGCACCCGAGGTAATCTCATTTGCTCTACACTCAATGTGGTGGAATATGAGCTAAATCGTTCTGTGAATAGCACAACGTTCTGATATCTATATTGTTGGTATTCATAAAATCCCAGTCAATAAATTTTAGCAAAGAACTGAATGTGCTAAAAAATTTCATACAAATGAGGGATCATAGAACAAGTAGAGTTGAGATCGTTACGAATAAAAATTTTTTAGATTAAAGATAATGATTTTTTTTAATAAATTAAATAGATATTTATTTACGCCAGGATAAGCTCTGAGAATTCTCTTCATAAAGCTTCTAAATTGAAGTTCAATCAATATTTTTTTTACAAAGTTAGTTCTTAAAAAATTGTTTCTTAAAACGCATAAATGCATAATTATTCGGTTTAATTAATTATTATTTAACAATTATTCTGTAATTCCTTTATTTCATGCGAATTTATTACTTTATGTTATTATTCGTTTAAATTTTATTCAAAATAATTTTATCATTCCTTTTTTTTTAAAAATTCTATTTGACCAAATTATGTTACTCGGATCGAAATTTTTTGTTCTAAAACTTTCAATCCAAAGCTTTCGAATCTTCAATTTTTATTCAAAAAATTAAAAATAAAAAAACGTTAAATTATTAAAAGAATTTACTGAAAAATTACTTGGAAATATGCTATTAATACTTCTAAACTGTTTTCATCTTTAATCCTTCATCTATATTTTAATTTCCCATTCCATGATCAACTCTGATAGGTATTAAATTGAAATTGTTAAACGATTCTCCTTCACTGTATGAATTCTATGGGGAGTATCGTATATAATCAACGGAGTAATGAATCCCATATTTTAAGTGTACAACATTCGATGTGGCACATTTTTCACGTTAACAAGGCCTATCTCCCGTATTATGTATATTCTATATAATTTTTTCAATATAGAGCTTATTATTTTCAACAAAAACTATAAGCCTAAATTCTCTGAATTCAGATTTATGCTTTAGCAATGCACAATACATCCCCATTAAGGGGCTTGAACCCTTGAGCGATGATTCTGCGAGGGAATCCCTTGGGGAATCCTATTTAATTGAGCATGAATATACTATAACAATAGGATTATTATGGATTTTCGGGGGCGGCCATAAATGGTGTGTTGGAAAAGCATAAATGGGCATTGAAAAAAATCCTCGAATATGCTGAATTTTTTATATGCAAAAGTGCTGCGAAATTCAGCACATTTTGGGAGTTCATCCACCCCCGTAAAATCCATTTGATTGCTGGTCATTCTTCTTAATCAGCGGATCGTTGGCAGACGGACGCGTGTCTGATTGAAAACGAAACATCTGTGGCTGGCTTTAAATCTCTCTTTTTTATTTTTTTTTCTAAATAAACAGCATAAACGTTTAATTTTGGGATGTGCGTTTGTGTCTCCCAGTGTTACATTTTGACGTCGCGGCAAATACCACTGCTGCGCCAATTAAAGTTTTCACTTAAAAGCCTCACAGGGTGGAATGACTGATCTGAAGGCAGTTCTGGGCGAAACTTGAAAGTGTCATGAAGAGACACCGACATCTTATAACAAATACTTCTGACATCATCTGAAACTTGATGCAACTGCATTAAAATTCCAAGAAGCTATGCAAAGTTCGTACAAAAATCAACCATTAAATGTACATCACTCAAAGGCTAAAAGCAAAGTGGAGAATTGGAAGGTACAAGGAAGATATTCGCAAAATTCATTCCGCAAATTAAAGTTTATCTTTCAGAAAGTTCACCATGACATCAGACAGAATACAAAGTCTGTGATGACTCATAGAATGCAAAAGCCACAACGTCATAAGAACATTCGAACAACTTTAGCCAATTTCTTTATACTAATTGCCATCTTGTCTGGGAACTATCTATGTCATTTTATTGCAATTGTGATTCAATCAAAATGACTCACAGTGGTTTGGATTGAGCAAATATTGCACGGGGTATACCTATACACAAGTTTGTCAACACAGAACTTTAATTTTAATGCAAATATTTAATTTTCATCCGCAAGTTCCCTTTAAAAGTATGTCACGTAACTTTCGCATTGGCAATTTGAAAGGAGAGACGGCCCCGGAATTTAATAAAAATTTTTCATGAATTTCTTTCCATATGGATTTGCAAGTTGTGAGAAATTTTTCTTTCCCCAAAAAGGCATTTTTATTCGTGATACTTGAGTGCTATTTGCGTTTAAATGTGCATTTGAATATTAAATTATTAAGCAGTGATCGTAAAATTATAAATTCAAGAGGATTTAACACTGAATTTAACCAAAATTTTATTACATTAAAATCTTGGGAGAATAAATCGCATTTCTTGAAAATAAAACCCGCAAAATTGGAAGAACAATAAAATTAATTTCTTTAAAAAAATCAGACACAAACACTCGTGAAAATAATATTGCAATTACCTATATTATGTAGGTAGGTTGTACCTATATAATTAATAAATTATTTTTATTAAGCAATGTCGTTCCATATTATTCCAGATTTTTACAACTTATATAACATTATATTTATTATATATTTCTATAATAAATGTAAAATGTTTTTTTATTATTTTTTTTATCTTTTTTTCCAAATATTACCTTCAGTTTGACCAAACTTTACCGACAATTTGACCAAACTTACCTACACTTTTGCTTTTATTACCTACACTTTTGCCAATATTACCTATACACTTTTACCAAAATTACCGACCGTTTTGCCAAAACTACCGACAAAAAGAATTATTCCATTTAATAACCACAAATCAATATTTTAAAAATGATAATTCATTTCACAAAAATATATATTAAGAACGTCTTTAGATTCGCAATATTTCTTCTTCGCATTCAGATAAGCGGATTATATTTTCTACCAATCGTCATTTTATGCAAAATCAATTCAAAATGAATTGAAAGGTTGAATAATATGGCAATAAATTTTCTGGGTGGATATATGTATGTACAAGTTTGTTAAACGTTTGAAAATTCGGCAAAATTTTCATGGACTCGCTATCTAAGCAGAGTCATGCTACATGCAAATATTCTTAACTAAATTATTTAGATGGTGAATGGCCAGAGACTTGATAACATAAGATGATACATTTTATGACTTATGTGTCTCAGTTTTTTCTTCCATATGAAAAATTATTTGGCCTACAAGATATCCCAGACACACCATGAATCATTGTTTTTGTTTTAGAGGAAGTTTAAAAAAAAAAACTTTCAATTTTATCTTTTTTTGGAAATTGGTTCTAAATTCTAATAACATTTATATTTATTAGAAAGAAAAACTTCTAATGAAAATGATTTTAATGTTTTACTTCCTTTTGTGGAAAATAATCGTCATAAATAATTTTCCACAGTTCGCAAAAAATTAAACAATTTATTCACAAGAAAAATTCCTAAGAAAACTATCTTTTAATCGAAAATAATAATGAAAATGTATAAACATAATCAAAAATGTACAAAAGTAGAATTTTTATCAAAGTTTTCCAAGAAGTTTTCAATCCATAAACAAAGTGTCTGAGACACCTTGAGTACAAAAATGCCGCAATCCAAATAAAAATTTATATTTTGGCTCTTGGTGTTGTTTGCACATCTTTTTCGCAAACACAAACTCATAGAGACAAAGTGAGACTATTAAATTCTTATCAGTATGGTTTTTCAAACATAAATCTCCCCATATTATATTAAAAGAGTCTCAGCGTGTAACCCTGCCATCGTCAAAAGACAATTTATATCAATTACATTCCGTCTCGCGGGCACTGTGAAAGTGTGGCGCGGAGAATGCGGTTGTTAATTTTATCAATTCAATTTCAATTTTAGACGATCCAGCGAGTTGAGAGAAAAAAAATGTGTTTTTGTTTATTTGCCTTTACATGGCTGCGAACATTCGATGGCAATGAGAAGCTTAAAAACCCAATTTCTGTGGTGTATATAAAAATTACGACCACGACGGAAGTTTAGCACAGTAATGTTGCTTTGGCTCATTGGCATACAAAATCAATGTGCGAGAATGCAAATAAGAAATTGAATTTGGTGGCCAGATGTGATGATCTCGGGGCAAGCTCCAAACATTGGACGGGATAAACCTGCTTAAATATCAAAAGGAAACCCCATTTTAATTCTGATAAACATTCTCCATTTGCACATCTGTGGACCCAACAGCTCCATCGGGATGTCATGCAAAACTTTCAGTCTCTCGTATATTTCTTGCGATTCGACCATGAACTTATAGAGTTCGTTTTCCTCTTTTTCCCCACACGGGGCAGTTTATTCTCCTCTCAATATACAAAATTTGTCTTCTTCTTCTTGGGAGAAATCTTGTGTCGCTTCCTTCTCTTCTACGACGTCTTCTGCTTTCTGTGGCTTCTCGAGGTAGGGTGTGGCCCTCTGGTGCTGTCGGTGGCTTCTTGGGGCCAGAACGTAGCCCTCCTGTGCTGTGGCTTCTTTAGGGCAGGACGTGTGCTGTATCCGGAACCTCTCGTAGATCCCCCAGGGTAGGGCGTAGCCCCTCTAGTGGTTCTTCTGGGATTTACAATCCCCTCGGTGCGATAATGGGAAAGATTCCTTCCCTCCAGCTCCTGACCCGCAGAATTCCGGCACAGACGGATCCTCGTTCTCTTCACAGGCTTCTGGATAGCCTCTAGCTTCACGGGAGGAGTGGTAGAGCACTCCTCAAGGACTTCACAGAATTTATCCCTTTTGGGAGAGAAGAAAATTAATGGGTCTTTTCCCCAAGAGAATCAAATTAAGACTGCTGGGCCCACTGCCAGAGCAGAGGGCAACCAGCTGATACACACACACACATAAACATAATTTTCAGCACTCTTCCCCTTTTTGGAGACATTTTTGAATTGGACGTTAATTCCCCCATTATGGATAATTTTCAAAAAATATGCACGTTACATCACCCGTACGTTGTGAAAAGAAAACAAAAAAGATTAAAAAAAAAAGAAAAGGGGATGAACGTGCAGGGCCCTTAAGTCCATTTAACAAGGAAGAGCGTGTAAAAAGAAACATGAATATAATAGCAACACCTCATTTGCAAAAGAAAATTAAAACTAATCTAAAATTACAAGGCCTTATTTAAACAACTTAATCTTAAATTATTAACACCATGCATATAAATAAATAAGGAGTATAAATAAAAAGGAATTACCCTAACACAGATTCAATGTGCGAAGGCCAAAGGCTCAGAGCAAAAATATAAGAACTTGATCACCTGGAGTATTCAAATACAAACCCCAATGAAAAGGACATTTCCAGGAACGTTTTCTCCTTCTATACCCTTCACAATCTATAAATTAATCCCTTGCAGATTAGTGTGTCTCACCGAAGGTATCAAAATTTAAAGCTTGATCCTCGCTGATGGCATCGACGAATCTCAATTGATCAATGAATTTCTCCTCAGGTGAACCGGGGAAAATTGAAAGGGAAATTTGGGGGAGTGGAGAAAAGCAATTTTTCAAGGAATGCGGTAGCTCCGTTGTTTCATGATTGATATTCTTCGGCGAGTGAAACATAAATCCGGTTCAAAGGGAAAAATAGAAATTAGAAAATGTGAAAATACAAAAGGTATTCTGGTGATTGATTCTTCTGTTGGGCTCTATGCGCTCACTCAGACCTCACGTCCTCCTTGATACACGCATAGGGACGATTAAAGTGCTCGCTCCGACCTCACGTCGTCCTTGCTACGCACAAAGGGAAAATGAAAGTGCTCGCTCCGACCTCACGCCGTCCTTGCTACGCACATTTGGATTTTTCTTACGTTCGCTCCGAAATCACATCGTCCTTGCTACACGCAATCACCTTTATCAGCATAGCCTCACGCGTATGCGCCCTTTTTCCGTTAAGCCTCACGCTTATTAGCATAATTTCTGCTAGAGAACATTCTTGAGGTAACGGGAAGGTTTAGTGTGGGCGTTATGATGCGTCAGAGGAAAAAAAAATAGAAAAAACAAAATTTTCAATATTCATTCATTAGTTTTATCCCCCCTTGAACATTCTCTGATCCCGAGAAATTCTTTGCTAGACTCAACCCTCACGGGTGTTCTGATGCCTTTCACACCTCGATTATACATAGAAGGTATTTAATCAATCTTAGGAGCTTACTGAATTCAATTTACTATAGGGCGATATTACTCCACGCAGCATTTAGTTTCGTCAATGGCTTCATAATTTTCTAAATGCATTCTCTTAACGATTTTCATGTTGATTTCTGTCTCACACAGAGTACCCAATTCGAAGATGTTATATTCTCTTCACGAGATTCAATTGTGGTGGTCTAGCATATCAATTTTAATGTTTGTAGCGAAGAAACTATCATGGATTTACTTAAAATTTAATTATTGTAGAGTAGCAAAATCCTTCTTCGATTATGTAATTGCTAGCCACCTGCTCTGGCTAGTAAATGTGTAGCCTACATTATGAGCAGTAAAAATACGAAGATGTTTGCAAAGAATGTGGCAGAATGCTATATAAAGTTACGGTGGAAGCCCGCATGACTAACTAAGAAATCAGTTTACTTAAAAAGCATTTTAATTTCGGAGTAATTGTCGAAGAATTCGCCTTGCCTCTCGCATTGGGTTTTATTTGCCTCACGCATTTCTTTGAAGTGCCTCACGCATTTTTTATGAAGTGCCTCACGCATTTTTTTATCTGCCTCACGCGTTTCTTTGAAATGCCTCACGCACTTCTCTTCAGTAAAGTCGCAGGACTCACTCCTGAACTCCCTACAAATCGCTTGTATCCAGATCGATCCTTCTAACACCTCGAGGCAACATCTTCTCTATTTTCAAAGAAAATATAAAATTTTTAAAGTCTATTAATTGCAAAGAGATCAAGGGATATCTTTTTTTTCTTTTCTTCGAGAAGTTCTACAAAACAAAATGATTAATCCTAAGAAACTTAATTTCCATTTTAACCCATATTTCTCCTCTTTAAGGAAACAAAACAATATTTTTCCCCTGACGTGATCAAGAGAAAAGTAGTAGAAAGGGATTATTAGGTTTTATGGAAATGGAAAGATTCAGGGATAATAATAGTTTGGGAAGAAAATTGATCTCAGGTGGCAATCTCATGATTTTTGAGAATTGCAGGGCAAACCCATAAAGGTGGATGAAATCCTATCCCTGGCTACTCGCTAGCCAATCAACAACCAACACTAGAGAATCAACCCTTCATTCACATTTTAGCATTCGGTTCTCACAACACGAAGCTTTATAAAGAAACATGAACCTTATTCTTGTTCGCCGTCTTCTTATAGTGAATTTGACAAAAAGAAATTTAGAAATTAAATTTTTTAGCATGAGAGGGAAAAATCTCGTGCGTAAAAACTTTAAAAATGGTACTTAGCGACCGCATGTAATTTTATAAGGGTTTGAAGGGAAGGAATTATAGGGATTGTGCATAGAGTAAGAAAAATTCAAGGAACAAACATCTTAGCTTGTGAATCAAACGAATGCCATTCGAAAGAGCTCTTGCCAAAAGGCAGGATATGACTCCCACAAATTTTAAGACGCGATTCTCGCCAAGGACGCTCCAAGGCAGAACAACTACTTTTAGGGAGCGACCCCAAAGGTGCTCATGCTAAATCTTCCCTCATTTTATAACTACTGAGGATCCATCAATAGTAATTTGTTAATTGGCACTCCGTTACCTTCCTTCGGATAAGAAAAGTGGAAAAATAAATAAGGAGGGAGTTAGAAAAGGCAGTAAGAACCTAATTCCATCGGAATTTGCTTTAATCTCCTTAACTCCTTCTGATGTATGCAAAAGGGCGTTACACAAGCTCTGATCATTCTCAGATCCCTTTTGGGCGATGCAAAATCGCTGAAAGATATTCTTTCATCCTCAAATTTTGTTACAGAAGAAATAAGAAAATTGAGACACACCTAATTGCAATTAAAGAAAGTTAATAAATCAAAAATAATAATTAGAATTAAATCCCTGAGGGGATTTTATATTATTTCGTGAATTATGTTTTAATTAGGCTTAATATCCTTTTTGTGGTATCTTGCAATTCTACCCGAATCCACGTCCTCTAACTCATAGGTATCTCCTTGTTTTGAGATTACTTTAGCCTTGACCCAGAGAAGAAATTTATGTTGGATGCCTTTAGCTTGATCAGATTGCCCAAAATTTCGGCGCCACACTATATCTCCCACATTAAAAGAATGAACCCTTTTACGGAGATCATAATTCTTAGCATTAGATTGGTGCGCCTGGCGCAATCGAGGACCCACATTCCCTCTGGCATCTTCTAGCTGCTTTAATCTCTCCTTCAAACCCAGAGGAGGTCGTATATTAACAATAGAATACTGATCTGAATCCGTGATCATTTCCATTCCAAAATTTACAAAGTAGGGTGACATTTTAGTACCCTCATGAATGGCTGAATTCATCGCACACTGAACCTGATAAATATGATCCCCCCACTCCTTATGGTGTTTCTTAATGTAGGCCCGCATTGAGGTAATTAAGGTACGATTAGCACGCTCAGTTGGATTGGACTGGGGGTGGTAAAGTGGCGTTTTCCAATGCTGGATGCCATATCCTTGGAGGAAGGATTTGAATAATTTGGATTCAAATTGTACTCCATTATCTGAAAGAATGATTTGGGGAATGCCGAAAACACAAAACACACGATTCTCAAGCACCTCGACGAGCTGCGGAGCTTTGGCATTCCTTAAAGGAAAAGCCAGGACAAATTTCGAAAACCTATCCACCACTACTAAAATATCAGTGAAGCCTTTGGAGGTTTTAACTAAAGGACCAATGTAATCTAAGGAAATGGTCTGCCAGGGCCTCGTTGCCTCCACAAATTTTCCCATAGGGGGAGCTAAAGCTACATTTGGGGCTTTTGAGGCTTTGCAAATCTGGCAGTCCTTTATATATTTGCTGACCTCCTTCCTCATTTTTGGCCAATAATAAAGGGTGGAAATTCGGTTTAAAGTTTTGAAATAACCAAAATGTCCAGCTCTTGGCTCATCGTGGTACTTCCGCATCACATCAACGCGATCCTCTTTGGGAACCACCAATTTCCACCGATGTTCCACCACACCCACATCGTTGAGCACCCTGCATAGCTTATACAGCCTTCCATCCTCCACCTTGTACTCGGGAAGCTTCTCAGGAGTCTGTGTGGCCTTCTCAAAGAGAGAACTGTACCACTTGTCTTGAACTTGGGCGACGGAGCTGACATCGAAGCATCTTGACAGAGCATCAGGAACTATGTTTTCCCTTCCTGGCCGATGTCTCACCTCAAAATCAAACTCTTGCAACCTCAAAATCCAACGAGCAAGACGGCCACGAGCCTCCTTCTGCCTCAACAGCCACTGTAGTGCTGAGTGGTCTGTTTCTACCACAAACCGGGCTCCCACAAGGTACTGGCGGAATTTTTCAATGCTGTACAGCACACCCAGAAGCTCCTGCTCCGTGGTGGTGTAATTTTTCTCGGCGGCCGTGAACTTCCTCGACATATAGGCAATTACCCGCTCCTTATCATCCTCCCCCTGCACGAGAACGCCTCCACATCCGAAGTCGCTACTATCTGTCTTCACTCGGAAGGGTTTGGAATAATCGGCGGTGGCCAGTATAGGCGCGGAAATCAGGGCACGCTTGAGATTCTCAAAGGCACGGTCAGCCTCAGGCGACCACTCAATTGATTTGGGTTTTCCCTTGAGAAGATTGGTGAGGGGCAGAATGGTGGTTGAAAAATTAGGGATGAATTTGCGATACCAGGACATCATTCCAATTACCTGGCGAAGTCCCTTCACCGTGCGCGGAGGGGTGAGTTGAATGATGGCGTCAATCTTCTCCGTGTTGGTAGAGATTCTCTCTGAAGAAATTGTCAATCCCAAAAAGCTCAATTCGGGGACGCAGAACTTGGACTTCGCCAAATTGATCGTGAGATTTGCAGCTTTGAGCCGCTTTGCAACTTCTCCCAACATCCGCACATGTGTCTCAAAGTCAGGTGTCACGACAAGCACATCATCCAGGTAATAATACACAAAGGGCTCCAGATCATGCCCCAACACCAGTGACATCAACCTTGCCATAGTCATGGGAGAATTGACTAACCCAAAAGGAGTTCGCTGAAAACAGTATAACTTCCTTCCAGGTAACGCAAAGGCTGTCTTCTGTTGATCCTGGGGATCCAAAGGGATCTGGAAAAATGCCTCTGAGAGATCAATGCTGGATAAGTACTGTGTGCCAGACAGCTGGGACAAAATCGCCTCAATATGTGGCAAGGGGAATGTGTCCCTCACGGTGACATTGTTTAATCCTCGCGCATCCAAACAAAATCGAATACGCCCATCCTTCTTGTCGCGAATTGTTACCGGGTTCAACCACGGAGTGGGCTCGCATTCCCTAATCACGCCACGTTTCAAAAGACGATCCAATTCCACATCCACAGCCTTCATCAGGTGGGTTGGAACCGGATAACACCGTTGATGCACAGGTGCATTGTCGAGGGTATCAATTTTGTGGGTGATCAGATGAGTACGTCCAAACTTATCCTCCGTGGTGATGGGAAATTGAGGGATAACTCCATCCAATCCGGCGCGTTCCTCGCTGCTGAGAATCACGGGATGTCGACTTAAAGCATCACACCTCCGTGGATTTGGCTTGACTATCCTAAAGTCAAACTTCATCCAAAAATCCACTCCCAGTATCAATGGCGAATGCAAATCGGGGACAATGAGGACAGGTAAAAGGTGTGTTCTTCCATCGAAGGTGATTGGAACATCGACGAGTTCGGTGCACTCATGCATGCTGCCGTCTGCAGTTCGGATAAAAATTAATTTTGATGCTGCACGAGATATTAAATGACTTCCCTTCAATAATTCCTCCGATCCTTTTCCCAAACACGTGTGAGTTGCTCCACTATCCAACAGTCCAATCACATCGCGGTCAAAAATTCTCACCGCGGCGTAAGGTCGACGATCATCCTCATCAGGAGTGCCTAACGGCCTGTCGTCTACCTCACAAATTGTGACAACACTGCAGCTGAAATCCTGAGCAATTCTTGGGTGAAAAATCGGAAGGGGTTCACCAAAATCAATCAAATCCGTGCACTCAATTGTATCCGCAGCAAAGTCTATCAATGCACATTCTCCAGCTGATTTAATCACATCCAGAGTTGTGACAGAGATAGATGAATTGAGCGCTTCCTCACCAGAAGATGACAAATCAACTCCATTAGCCTCTTCAACGTCCTCAAATAAAGGAATTCTCTGCAACACGCGGTCCAACTCTTCATCCACTTCAGAATAATTTTCAAAATCCACCGCGAATGCTTCAAATTCATCAAAAATATATTCATCGACAATATCTAAATCTTTATCTATATTATTAACAACTTTGGGGTTCTTCTTGTGTTTTCTCTTCCTCATGGGTTTTTTCTGCGGCGGTTGAGGGATTGTTGGGGATATGCCGGTGTCCACCATCCCTCCTAGTGTCCCGGAGATGCTTCCCCCGAACACGCAGGACACTCTCTCCTCGTCACATTGGCTGCACCACACCCATAGCATAAGATCCTAGCACGGCGAGGCTGTGTGCATTGATCTAAAGGATGATTTCCAATGTAACAATTCAGACACAAGGGTGAATTAGTTTGTGGACGGCTTCGATTGGTCTCCGTGGTTTGACCTGTGTTCCTCCTGTTGTTGTTCCGAGGATTACTCCTTCGCGGAGGATCATTGGTTCTCATTGTTTCCACAGCATTGATGCGCGATGGTCTTTGGCGCGCAGAATCCTCACTCGCGATGAGCATGTTATTTTCGATCACACGGAGCGCATTTTCTAAATCCAACACGGATGAAAATTCCCGCAACAAAATTGACTCTCGAATCCTTGGGGCGAGATTCCGGCGTATCATCTGAATCTGGGTTGCTTCATCCAAAGGGACATCCAACTCACGAAACAACGCACGAATATCGGCAATGAAAACACCCACACGTTCCCCATCGCGTTGCTTTCTGTCCTCCAATCTCCTACGCACTGATAAATCGCAATCAGACCGATCGAATGTGGTCTTAATTGCGCGTGAGAAGTCCTCCCATGTGGGGAATAATTCGCAGGACCGATACCAGCGTAACGCGTCACCACTCAAGCACAAATGCACACTTGACAACACTGAATCGGCGGCCACTTTCTGTGCCCGTGACATCCTCTCCATTTCGCGCAAAAATGTTCCAACGCGCGTTCCTTTGAGATCACCGGAGAAGGTGATCCCCCAATCCTTCAATGGAATAGGCTTAAAGGTGGTGAGGTTGCCAGCTGGAGGGGCAACAGTGGTTACCACGGATGTATCAAGGCTCCTAGGCTGAGACTGTACTTCCGGCTGTGGATTGCCAGAATCCTGTGGCACATCCTGTCCACCGACGGCTCCCACTTCTTCAGGAATACTTTCCAAAGAATGGTATGTCGTGGCATTCAGAGCCGCAGCATTCAAGGCCGCAGCAAAATCCCTCGAAGGTCCCGCGCGTGAGAGTCGCGGAAGTTGTGGCGTCTGCTCGTGCCGAGCTCTGGGGGTTACTTGAGGAGCATTGTGGAACTGTAGTAAAGACATCTTGTCCACCAAGGTGTTCATTGTGGAGGCCAGAGTGCTCATTTGCTGATTCATCCTGTCGCTATTTCCTTGAAAGGTTTCATATATCTCTCTGTTCCTTTCCTCCTGTTGCCTTAAGAACCTCTCGGTGGTTGTTCCCAAGGTCTCAACAAGGTGTCTATTTTCCTCGCACTCTCGCTCCAATCGCAAGAAACGTTCCTCCCATCTATTGATTGCAATCCCACGACCACTTCCCATCAGAGGGGTTCGCGGAATTCTTGATTCTTGTGGTGTGCTGGCCACCGAAGCAGTTGGTGGCTGTTGGCTTGTGGAGGGTGGTTGTTCCATGGAAACTGGTGGTGCTTGTGCAACAGCACTGGGTGGTGGCTGGCTCCCGGAAGGATTCTTTCGCGTCCCAACCATATTGACAAAATCGAAATGAAAATCAGAAATTTTCCCAGAAAAATCAAAAAAAAACTTTCAAAGGGAGAACCAAACTCAATCCCAAATCAAGAAAAATCCCAAAAATAATTATTCAATTCTTAATATATTCTTTATTCGATCAAACGAAACAATCCCAAGTATATTCTCAAATTTCCAATTCAAGAAAACTTCCAGAAATAATTGCTTCAAATATTCCTTAAACTTACTATATTATTAACAACAATTATTAAATTTAAAATCCTGGAAGGGGATTTCCTCAGATACAAAAAAAAAGAAAAACCAGAGAAAAAGAAAAAAAAATTCTTCTACCTCCGGATGGCTTCCCAAAAACTCCCGGATGATCCTCAAAAATCCCAAGGTGACTTTCAAAGAGCCCCCAAACCGACACTTTGATCAAGGTGACCAAAAAAAAAAATTTTCAGAAATGCAGTTGCAAAATTTAATAAATTATTTTATTCTCAAAGGCAATTTTAATTTTTGACCATCAAAAGTTTATAAAACTCTCCCCAATACTACTTTTGTGCTATGTATAGCGGGATCCGTAAGGGAAACTTCAAAGAAAAATCCCCGCCAAATGGTCAAAAAAATTATTTCTGCACTAAAGCCCAAAATGATCACTCAAAAGCTTATTGTTTGGGGGTTGCGGTTTCTGAGAATCGCAAGGAGACAAAGCACAAAACTTCACAAATTGGACGACACAGAAAAAATTTTTATTCCTCCGTAGAGGCTAACTTTTATGAAAAACTTTAAAGAAAAATTTTCTAATGATTTTACTCTATAATTTAATTTTTTTTTCAACCCTGAGACTCTTAAATGCTACTTGCGTGAGTTCCAGCGGTGGTTGGGCGCCATATAGAGTTCGTTTTCCTCTTTTTCCCCACACGGGGCAGTTTATTCTCCTCTCAATATACAAAATTTGTCTTCTTCTTCTTGGGAGAAATCTTGTGTCGCTTCCTTCTCTTCTACGACGTCTTCTGCTTTCTGTGGCTTCTCGAGGTAGGGTGTGGCCCTCTGGTGCTGTCGGTGGCTTCTTGGGGCCAGAACGTAGCCCTCCTGTGCTGTGGCTTCTTTAGGGCAGGACGTGTGCTGTATCCGGAACCTCTCGTAGATCCCCCAGGGTAGGGCGTAGCCCCTCTAGTGGTTCTTCTGGGATTTACAATCCCCTCGGTGCGATAATGGGAAAGATTCCTTCCCTCCAGCTCCTGACCCGCAGAATTCCGGCACAGACGGATCCTCGTTCTCTTCACAGGCTTCTGGATAGCCTCTAGCTTCACGGGAGGAGTGGTAGAGCACTCCTCAAGGACTTCACAGAATTTATCCCTTTTGGGAGAGAAGAAAATTAATGGGTCTTTTCCCCAAGAGAATCAAATTAAGACTGCTGGGCCCACTGCCAGAGCAGAGGGCAACCAGCTGATACACACACACACATAAACATAATTTTCAGCACTCTTCCCCTTTTTGGAGACATTTTTGAATTGGACGTTAATTCCCCCATTATGGATAATTTTCAAAAAATATGCACGTTACAAACTCAATGGTATATAAGCTAGCTTTTATTTTATAGCGTTGATTTATTAAATCCCCGTACAGCACCTCGCAGGAATGACGCGACTTTTTTGAAAGATTCCATTCCATGCGAGACATGATGAAAATTCAGACAATCCAGCTGGGAAAATTCTGCGAGGATTTGGAATGTGAAAATTCAAGGAAATTCTCATGGGAATGCTGTACGTATTACGCGGGAATATTTTGTCTTGTATTTCATAGTAAATTCCAAAGAGCAAGTAATGCAAAAGTATCGTAACAGAGAGGTTAAAAGGTGAGAGGGAGTCATGTAAAATATTTTACAATTGCAATAGAAATTGCCTTCCGCTACAGTATTGCATGATTTTTATGCTGGACCATTAACATACATTTCATTACAGGTTCTAATAAAAGCCCCCACACACACCTTACCTACGCAAGTCTGATAGAGGAAAATGTGCAAAAAAAAGAGTGCAAAATCTTGTCACAGTCACTTAACAAGCTTAACAAGAATTAATCTTGAGTAAAAACTGTTTTATGAACTATTAAACTATTATATTACAAAAAGACGATCATGTGCCCCATCTAATTTTCTTCTCCTCAATTATTTAATTAAATTATATTCTCTTCGTTTTCTTATTTTTTTTTTCAGAGACCTAGTCGTTATTTTAGCTTCCACATAGCGTACTGTTATAACTATACTGTTATAAGAAGACAATTTGAGAAAATTTGAACTCCTGAAAATCAAATTTAGTCAAATTAAGAAATGTCAGAATAAGTTCTGTCAATTTAAAAACGTCAGATAAACGTCTACCAAATTAAGAAATGTGAGACGAAGTTCTGTTAAATTAGGATTTCTTCAACCAAAGTTACAAAAAAAAACTCTGGCACATTATTAAATGTCAAATGAAGTTCTCTAAAATTAAACTTCTTCCTTTATTTAATTTTGCCAAGCTAGAGGTAATTTTGAATATTCCTCGCAGTCTTGAAGTACTGTCAGATACCATTCTGTCAAATTAACACATGTCAAAAAAGTTATGTCAAATAAACTAATGTCAAAAAGTGCTGTCAAAATCCTTTTAAATAGTGAAAAATCCAGAAACATATCACTAACCTTTATGAATTTATCAGATACTCTCTCCACTATTTTTACCTCCCTGCGTATCATAAGTTTCAAAATTGCTTTTCGCAAAATTCTTCCCAATCCTTCATTCCATTTCCTCCCAAATACCGATGATTTATGCTTCAATATTATATGATCTATGCATACAGCACAAAATCTCTACCGCTGATAGTTTAATTAAGCAATAACTCCATTTTACTGCAAAGTGTAGTTTCTATGTGAAAATCTCATTGGCATTTGTAATGGGAAATATACATTAAATTTATTGCGTTTTCCATGTCATATAGTCGGAAAATCCGCGAGTTGGTTTGTGTTTGTTGAAGATAAATCAATAGGGTAGCAAGAGAATATTTCTTGTGCGGAATTTTCCGGGATGAAATTTCACTTTTGACTGAATTTCCCAGTAATATTGTATACCATATAGCTTATGTTCACACACCTGTTAAATTTTCAGCAACACACCACGTTTGAGCTTCTCGTTTTTTTGGTCTTTCTTCTGTTGTCTCCCAGAGTTGCGAAGAAGTATTTGTTCTTTTTGGTGAGAGGAGATAAAGCGCGCGAATATACTGTTTGTCGTCTTTCGCCCCAAATTTTCTCTATGGAGGCACCACGGAGAATATTCTCTGAAGGAGTTTCTAGTCGCGTCGATCTCCACACAGTTCCGCGTTTTCGGTGTGAATGTTTAAATTAAAAATACTCACTCTACACTTTATTTATTTATTCACACGACACTTGTAATTTGCCTTCTCGCTCTTTGAATTTTTTTTCTGGCTTCTTGCAAATTTTATTGCTGATCAAACATTCACGAATCGTCACAAGCGAAATATCTGCGACACGCGCTTGTGTGACAAATTGTACGTCTGGTCGCAGACGATGTTGCTTACTGACTGATTCGGCTCGGTGAGCTAAAATAATTTCATGCGCAAGCTAAAGCCACCACTTCTTTGATAGACTCTCGCGAAAGAGCGACAAAAATGTATGTAGAAGAGTTGATGAAATAAAGAACAACATTGGCGATCTTTATAAGCTCGTCTACAGACACTACCTAAAATTTCCGTACAGGTGCGATCACAGGGAGGTCAAAGGTTCGATAGATTCCGATATGTGTCTCATGTGCTAATTTGTCATTCACGTCATTGGAATTTCTTTGTGTGTGGACTCAATCACCAAAATTCATTTGAAATCAGTTCAAGAATATCCAAAGTCTGCTGTCGAATCATCACACAGAGCACACCTCTGTAGGTAGTCAATGAAACAAAACCCATGCATTTGCGGCAGTTCTTTATCCATTTTCGATATTTATGCAAATTTATGGGAAAATCCGCAGTGGTTTTTGCAGAGAGATTATTCTAACAATTTATTGTTATATTTTGAATATTTATAGTTTATTTTATTCCTAATTCGTGACTGTTTATTTTTACAAAACTCTAAAAGATTAAACTCGCTGAGATGGGAAAATATAAAAATTAATATTGAAAAATTTTAATTATTGATGATTTAATTAATTTTCATTTAATCTTTGATATTATAGATCCGTAAAGTTTTCTTCGTAGTATGCATTACATTCGTTATTTTTACAGGATGTCGGATTTGAGGTATTTATTACTTCCAAAAATTATTTAATCATTTTACTACAAAGAAAATCCTTTTTCTTATTTTTTTCAATTAAACAAAATTTCAAGTTTCCTTGAAACATATTCTTACCAGTTTCCAAAAAGAAACTTTCCTCAAGTCTAAAAGCTTGACAAATGTATGGGACATATTTTTAGTGAAAATTTATATGAAACTTTTCTGTGGAGAATAAATTAAAATTTCATTCATAAATTCCTTAATTAAAGTGTCCCAATAATTTATCTGCCAACTGTGTGTCTCCACTGAGACTCAATGGTGGAATGAGACGAGCGTCAGCAAGAATTTTGCACAAAACGAGATCGTGCTGACGGTGGCCGAGAAAAGGGCAAACTGTAGCGAGACAGCGAATAAAAATTCGCAGCTCCTTCTTGCAAATTTTCTTCCGAGAAATCCAAAACGTGAATCAATTCTCATGGCATCTCTCGCGCAAACGGAAGAAGCTATACTCCTTGGTGTGGGGTCAAAGTCAAGGTGAAGATGCTCATTATTTCCTTAGACGTATAGAGAGACCCACAACAATTGCACTCTCAATTGGATTTATTAAATTAATTGACACAAGATTGTGAATTGCATAAATTCAACTCTTCTCCATATACCTACTGGGGCTTTCCTAACTAACTGGAAAACAGACAGAATGTACGTACATATTAATTAATGATTTTATGTTAGATAAATAACTTTCCGCGTTGCTAAGCATTTGACATAATGAAGAGAAGTTCCAATGAAATGAAACTTATTACTATTGACAATTTTCCATGATAGAAGGATTGCAATCAATAACTTTCATTGTATACGGAAATCATATTTCTCCACATATGTATGTCATCATGAAGGCATCCCCGGGCATCCACGTTAAGCACGCCGCACACACCGGGGGAAAGGTCTTGGAATTTTCGCTCGGATGCAGGAGTGACGGAGTGTGACTAAATGCGCAATTTCAATTTTACCCATGAACTCCTTGTATGTGAAGATTAAATGAGGAAAAGTGTCACCTTCGTACTCGCCATCCATTTCAATCATAATCATCCTCAATTCATGATGAATACCATATGATTTCCTTCCTCTTAATGCCTTCAGCAAAGCTCTCTCTCTCTCTCCACATGTCATCGTTCTGAACTACTTACAAATTGAAAGAAAATTTCAAAGTATTTCACTGCTCGGCAAACACAGGATGGAGTTATTGAAGTGAAGAGGAATTTTTTCTCAGAGGAATGTCTTTTCTTTGATACATCAAGAGGATTTTAAAGTGTAGGAGTCATTTACGTAAAAGAACAATCATGAGAAGTGAAAATTTTGTGCTTTTAAGTATATTTCGAATATTGGATTCTATTCAGAAACCAAGGAAAGCTTGAAATTTTGATTTTAAGAAAATCAAGACAAACCAAGATTTGGTATTCTGAAATCTTGAAATTTTTCTTGGTTTTCGGGATGACTTTGATGATTTTTTTTTCTTGATTTCTGCAAGGAAAAGTTTAAACGCTTGACTTCTCAAAATACACCCGTAAAAAAATTAAAAACAAAAAGTTTGAAATTTTTTTGAATAGGAGAAACTGAAAATTAGGTTGTTTTAAAAATTAATTTGAAATTTCTTATATTTATTTCAATCATTTCAATAAGAAATTGATTTGAAGGAAATTATTTTCATCATGAAAAAAATACTACAAAATAATCTTGATCCAGAATAAAAATCAGAAATTTGAGGTTATGTATTTAAAAAAAAGACCCTAGGACGCCATTAGTCTCTTTATCTGTGCTAAATTAAAGAAAAATGTTGTAATTTTGAAAAAATCTCGTGATTTAAAATTTTTAGCTGAAAAGCACCTGTTGAAATTGAAATAAATAAATAAAATAAAATTTCTAGGAGCTTTAAAAATTCTAGATTTTCTTGATAACAGAATAGAACCTATTTTCCGTATTTTATTACCTGCTTAAAAATACAATGGATACAAATATTTGCAAAACATTTGAACGATCGCGATTTATATATTTTCTTCTTTTCTTTTTAATTTATGAATTTTTAAAACAAGTAAAGTCAGTTCAATTTATACATCCTATAAATACAACAAATACAATAAGGAAATGGCTTATTGTGGAGATTTTTCAAGTTTTCCCCGCATCATTTTCTCCGTCCAATAAAATTACCGGAAAGAAGGATTTATACTTTTTCCCATTGACAAAGTTTTATTAAATAAAAGATTATACGTATATTCCATTATATAAAATCCTTCAGTTCACAGTTCATTACCGATTGGCAACTTTTTCGTACATACATAGCAAAAAGCGCAACATTGTCCACATAAAGTTTTAAATCCTCTTATCCCCAGAGACACCCAACGCTGCATTCCTAAGAGAGAATAGGAAATGCAACTCACTGCGCAACAAAGCATTTAAATTGTTTAGATATTGAATATATATTTAATGTTTTCCTGTTTGTATGTTTTGAACGTTTGAACTTCCTTTGATGTTCCAGGAACCCAGCAAAAGCATATCAAATTGGTCAAGAGACACAATGTAGCAATAACACGCAATATTAATTTTCTTCTCGCCTATAAATCTTTCAAGGGAATTTCAATCAAATTTTAATTATTTGTTTGGCTTTGATATTGAAAATCAAAGTCCATGCTTTTAATTGAAATAACTCCAGCTAATCAATGTCGCTCATCGTGAATAAAGCTTATCACAAAAGGATTTCCCGAAACACTTTATTAAATAAAAATACACATAAAACAAAAAAATCTACTTAAAGTTTTTTCTCTGTTGCTTGGCAGGAGCTTAAACTTTTCCGGTGAAAAAAAAGGTTAAGCCGTCCGAGTTAAGAGATGAAATTCCCCATGAAATTGCGAAATTTCAACTCTGCTCACGGATGTTTATTTTTGGAAACAAGGGATGTCCCATAGAAATTCAATGAAGTTAAATCAAGGATGGGAAAGGATTTGAGTTTTCCTTTTTTATCAGGGAGGTAAATAAATTGGTGAAAAATGAGGGACACCCAAAAAAACCTTTTTCACTAAAGACTCTATTTTCCAGGAAAAGCTATTAAAACTACATACGATTAATTTTCTAAAAGCCTTCGGGACAGGCGTTCAATCTTTTCCTTCTTTTGTATCCCATTAGCTGTGAGGAATTTCCTCGTGATGAAAAACAAGGACAAGGAAAATGATTGAGCGGTTTACATTCAACAGATTTTCATGGCATATAAAATATAAAATGAAAACATTCTTACCCACTGTTTTTCCCACAGAGACTTTGAGCCTCAACACTTTGGTTATTTTTCAGCTATCCTTTGAATTTTTTACTGGGTCATTTACTACACATTATGTAGTTTTTTTTTGTTCTATTGCCTCTCCTCTTACACATATCTATATAGAATTATATATTTTTCCGATTTTTCTCCCACCACAACATTCTGTTGGATTTTTTTTCATTACCACGATGGAATATGTGCTTAAAATCGATTTTAAATGAACCAATATTAATATATATTATGCAGAGGGGTCATTAATCCCACAGACTGATGTGAAAATACATCGGATTTTATGGGATTTCAATTCAACATTTTTTATGCTTTATTTTGTGAATTAAATTACATATTTTTTAACACATTGCATTGTCGTCCATTAAAAATATCTTATTTATTGGCTGCGAGAAATAATTCTCATTATTCAAATATTTATTGGGTTTGCCCAGCTAAAAATTCATAAATCGTGATTATTTCACTAAATTCTGAAAATTAAATAAAATCGATGAATTTTATCGCCATTTATTCAATTTATGCTTTATTACGCTCTGTGGTTGTTTCAATTTGCTACTCCCATAGAGAATCATTAATTTTAAGTACCACAGTCATGCATATATAAATCCATGGAATTTCATTTGGAGTTTATTATTCTTGTCCAAAGTCTCTCCTCACGACTTTTTGTTAAGCTGAATCCCATTGACAGGCAAATTACAGAAAAGTAACTCTATCAAAAGACAATTTATTCACACACAGCTGTAAGAGAGCCATCAAGCAGCAGATAACCTGCACTGGAAAACCCACGGAGAGTTAGCAGAACGAAAAAAAAAGAGCTCAAAGTGCACGAAAGCACAATTAGGAAATTCCATTTATTCAAATTTACTTACTTTGCAGAATTTTTTTGAATGATAAACAGTTAATGTGTCATAGATCACGTACATTGAAATTTCTCTCTTTTTTTCACCATCTTCGTGGGATGGATAAATTACACTTGACAACCAATTTTGAGGAGTGTTCACTACGCTTGAGAAAACACAAAAATTATCATATGGAACGATTTTAGGTGCTGAATTTGTTTCAAATTTTTTGAAGATGAATTATTGAGATTTTTAATTCTATTTTTGGTTGTCTCATTGTCATTTAAAAGATGATTATGTTGCAATGGAAAATCTATCGAAAAAATATTTTTTAAACCATTATTTGTATATTTTTTATGATTTAAAAACTTTGCGATATGTACAATATAAATATTATAAATGTTTTCAAATAAGCTTTAATGGAGCTTTTGCATAATGAACTTTACCTCAGTCTAATTGTAAAAATTGTAAGGAAAATAGTGCTCAAAAATTTTCCTTGAGCACGTAAAATTTGCATTAAAATTTAATTTTTATGGATTCGATCAAATGTAGAGTTGTAGAATTCATTGAGCGAAAATTCAAGAATTGTGCTTGAAAATCGACTTTCCTAGACGATTTTTTGAAATTAGATTTCAATACAATTTAAAAAAAATCGAGTATATATATCTGGGTTATAATAGGAACTTAATTATGCTAATTTTAATGTGAAACTGTAAGCAACTATGCAAAATCTAGAATAAATAATTAATATTGTATTGATTATTATATATAGTTTTGGACAGCTTTAGATTTATTGCTTAATAGTTAAGCTTATCGTCACTAAATTAGGAGTTACGGGACGGACAGCAAGCTTCCATAAATAGCAAAAGGGATTATTACAAAGGAAATTAACCTGCTTAAAAGTTATTTATATACAAGTAGGAAGTACCCTTGGTTGAAGATTAATCCCAAAGGGGGGTTGTACATAAATTCCCGAATTAGAGAATGGCTTGAATGAGCGATTAAAGTGCTCCAATTTAAAGTTTTCTTCGTCACCTTTAAAAGTGGCGTCGTTTGAGTGTCTTAATTGATTGTGAGAGCAAAACATCTTGTGCACGTGTTGTGTATCCTTTTGTAACAGGGTTAACTTCCTGCCTTATTATGCATTTTGGGGTCTATTAATTATATCATTAAAGCATCACACGCCCTTCCATCATCATCCATGTGGACGTGTGGGGTTCCCGACAATAAATTCCGTATTCACCGCGGGTACCCTAAGTTACATCGGAGCTCATCCGTAGAAGCATCTAACATACACGGTGACTCATCATAGAATAGCATTGTTGATGATACCACCCTTTTCAGCGGGGGTGGGTGGGCTGCGGGGGAGGTGTGTTCCTCTGCCTTGTCTCGCGCGTGGAACAATGTGAAGAGGGCACGACGATGTGCTCATATTAGTGATACAGCAATGTCAAACAGCGTCATTCAAACTGGGAATGAATAGCTGTGTATGGTTGGTTGGTATCCATCATTATTGATGACTATCTATCGTCCCTGTGTCGTGGTCTACCACGGCGGGGGGCTACCCAATGACAAGTACGCGAGGATTAGTCGATAAAAGGCCATAATTTGTCTTTGATTGATTTGAAATTTTGTCGATTTTTTCGATGGTCTACGGCAATTGTGCTCGTCAGGGGATTAATTATAATTTTTCCCATCATTACCAACGCAATCACTATTGAGTGTTGGTTTTTTTACTCCCCTTACATCACCCACTGTGTGTACACCTTTCAGGCAAGGACCATACCAATTACCACAAGATTGCCGTTCTTGAAATTTCTTTTCTTTATTCGTTTCCGCTGAAGAATTTCCTGTGTATACATATTGTCTTCAGGTCAAGATGATCTCCATTGAAGTGCGTCACTTCAGCACACCTCATCAACAACTTGTCGTGTATAAGCTCGTTTTTCTGGGGAAAACCAAAACATTTACTTTACCGGTGGCATTTTTTAAATGCCACTTTATGCACACCTGAAGCAACATTGCCGCATACACAGATGCAAGTACTGTGGGATGCTTGTACGTAGCAGAGAAAAAATCAGATCAACGCAGACTTGGGGATTCCAGGAGCTTGTCATCCGCCCCATAACACCGGTGCCGGTATGTGACAAAGGACGGTTGTGGAGATACTTCACACGAAAAAACGAGAGTAGAAGTTGAAGAAAAAAAAAGGCAATCCAATGCCGCATTTGTATTCATCCACTCTTGTATATGGCCCCACGCTTTCGAGGTATTTTCACAGCGAGACTTGCTCGCACGCTGAAGAAACACCCAAATGGAATTTCATTACACCCCAGTGGATTTTGCCGGCAGGCATCATATATTCAGAGTCACGTATGAAAGGGGGTGGTGGTCGCAACCTCGCTTGTGCCAAAGAGCGGCCTACACGCAAAGCACCCCCGCCCCAATACAGCTGACAAACCACTCCACCCCTGTGGAGGGGTTTCCTCTTCACTTTGCTGTTAATGTTTAAAAATTAATTGAGCCCATTTAGGCGTACTTTTGGGCCTGATTTATCCCACACAACAGGTGATTGATTTATTTCATTCAACGCAAAATGTCCCACAGCAACTCACCCAAACAATTAATTCTCAACCATGGCGCAGCGTTGTTTGCTACAGACACTACCCCCAAGTTTATTGGGTCATCACTTTCACAGAAACTCTCAGCTTAGAGGGGAGTTTTGGGAATTAAATGCAGATTCTGCCTAACACACAACTTGCACAAATGCACAACGAGTCAGGGTTTTGTGTTTTACATGCTAGGCAGATTCTTGAAATATTTCGAGCTTCATTAGTCTGTCTGAAGTGTTTTAGGTGGATGGGTTTTAGTGCGAGGATGCCACAGCTGAAGCCCTATAATTTTGGGTGATTCAGGAGTGGTTTTGGGTGAAATTCATGAGTTGCATTGCATTAATGTATATAAATTGCATTCGTGATTAACTCGAATTTCAACTGGCAATCGGCTGTGTTTTGTGAACAGGAGTTTCGAGGACAAATTGGAAAATTTATAATGGAAAAGAGGAAATTGCGATTCAGGATAGAATATTTTAGAAGATAAAAGGACATAGAATATTAATAGAAAAGGATTTAGAATTTAATTCTAAAAATTACATTTTTTGGTGCTTAAAATCAACATAAAAGTTCATAAATCTATATATAAAATATATCTAACTCACCCTTGTCTTTTCTATAATATATAGAGACTTGTGGTTTTTACGCAAAGTTCAAGGTTTGGTTGGAGACTTAAAAGTGACCACAAGAGTCTTATCAATATTTTCCCTTCAGAAGCTGAATCATCTCTTGCCTCACACTTAAAATTCTTTCAAATATAGGACTGGATGATGAATAATTCTCAAAATTTGACGCTAAAAAAAGTTACTAGCGGGATTGTCAGCAAATTCAAATTATTCTGTCGAATTTTTATTCAAATCCCGCTTGAATATCTCTCTTATTACCCCTTTTTTGCATCAAAGGCTTGAGTCAGAGAATGAAATTTATATATAGACAGACATATATAGCATTTTGGTAAAATCGATATCAAATCTTACCCTCGACTTCACCGAAAGGCATGACACCTCCTTTGGGGGTAGTTGGAGATGACTCCCAAGCTCTTGCTCAATGAACTTCACCAGGAGTTTGTTTAGGTGTTTATCCAAATATCAGGCAACGAATTTATGGGCTACACAAGGAGTCAAGTGTAGGTATATACAGGAAATTGGTTTAGAGAGAGAAGGAGCATCTTCTGGGCAAACTATTCCAATGGGAAAGTACTGTGAGGTGTTTGTTAAGAGAGAGTTTTTGGCGCAACCATCCCCCCCCCCTCTTATTCTTGTGAAACTTCTAATAGCATTGCTTGTGTATTTGCGTATTTTATGGAGTGAAAATGCGATGGTGCCAGGTGAGAAATGGTTTAGCATCTCATCGGATATTTTCCGCTAATACCGGCAACAGCCCTCTTCGCATTCCTCCGCAGATGTTCAGCTATAAATAAACAAACAACACCTTTACAAGGGGATTTAATGGCATTTTGTGCTGCTGAATCCTCAAATACGTGGATTATTAAAACCACCACCACCACCTCTAACCCCCCGAAAAACCAACCCCAAACCAACACCTAACTGGATGCCATGACATCGCACGCACTAAATGCTTTTCCATTTTATACGATACAAGTGTGGAACTCGGAAAAATTGAGAAGAATGACATCATGCTTCATAAATTAATACACATGGCGGTTTTCCCGGATGCTCTATGCTCCTCCCAAAACCAACCCCTCAGCAAAAGAGCAAACGAATAATAAATTGTGGTAGAATGCTTTTGCTATCTGCGATACATTTTCATTTTATTACCCATGGCATGAGAAGAATTTTCCCAAAGTACGTTTCACTGGATTAATTGACTTAATAAAAACTCGGCACTTTGAACTTTTAATTAAAAAGTGGTAGTCCATGGGGTATCCTGTGGTATTGAATTCATCAAACTCATCCACTCTGAATCAAAAATTAAGAGCAAATAAAATTCTTTCAACAACAAAAAATTCCACCCGCAAAGGGAGTCATATTTTATTGGCAACACTGCAAGGGTTGCGCCCCATCTTTTGCAAACAAACAAGAGGTGGTGGGAAAAATAATTATTTTTACAGTCTTGTTTTAAAAAATGCACGAGGAAATTCTCTTAGAGAATAATTAATTTGAGGCCAGGAAAATTACCTGAACTTTCCCCATGAGAAAGTTTTCTCGCGCAGTGAAATATGAGACGCCGGATAATATGCAAATTTTCGTAGCTTTTCCCAGAGAGACATTGCACTTTCCTAAATTAAATCACTGTGGAAGCCTCAATTACCCGATGTTAGTAGAACAATTGGTTAACACACTGCTAAAAAACACAAACTGCGTGGTTGCAGGTTCAAATCCACCCCCATACGATCAACACAGGCATAATAAGCTATCGCAACCCTCTCTAGATTGGCTTATTTCCAATTTGATCGAACATTATTCACAACAAACTCACTAATTTGCGCTATAGCTCACAATTATGTATGCGTAGCGTGATTGCTGAGTATGTGGAACACACAAACCTCCCACCAACATCAAGTCTTTTTCAGCTCCCATATGAATTTCCTTTTAACAACCTAATTTTTCTCTCTTCTCCCAGGAAACACAAACCTCGTTGGGAAATTCACCCAAAGCGTACGACGAATCGTCCAGGATGTAAAAGATGAAGGAGCTGCAAGTGAGTTTCCTCTTTAAATTTTTCTACATTACATACGTATGCACATAAAACTATTTTCCTAACAGGTAGCATGAAAAACAATTTAAAAGAAAATTTTTTTTGAACAAAAAATCTGCAAGAGAAGAATGGTGTGGTTAATGAGAATTTAAGAATTGTATTGTTTTGAACATCATTCCTCCATGAAAGCTTTTCTCGAATTTTGAATAGAACGGAAGAGGAATTAAAATAAATGTTGAAATCCTTAATGAGTTTAATGGACTAAAGTAATTAAAAGAAACGATAAAGAGAAATTAATGAATGAATTTATGATTAAAACAGTGTAATATGAAATTGAGGATGTTTCATACATATGTAGGTATAAATATATAGAATTTTGGCATACATAATAGGTTTCACATACATATACATATACCTACTAAATTATTCTTTTGGCACTCGAAATAATATAGATGATTTTTTAAGATTTCCCAGATTTATTTAAAATTTTCAACTTTAATATAAATTTACTTAAAATAGAGAAAATATATTAGAGGAGTTTTTGTTTAAATCAATTATCCCAAAACAAGGTTAAATAGAGAAATAGAGAAGGAAAATAAATCAGAGAAGAAGAGAAATTGCAGAACTTTAATTTAGTGTGTATTTTGTGGATTTTATTACCCCTTTATACACGAAGCTTTGAGAGCTTATTTTTTATTGCACAAAGCTTCGTTATATATGGTTTGAAATTAAAAGGATAAATAGAACGTAAATGCACGACAATGAGAGATTGGAAAAGAGAAAACGCGAAAAACATCATTTGAAAAAGTTAAAGCATTGATAGGAAAAAGATTTAAGAGTGCGGTATTTGCATTATGTTGTATAACTACAAAGAGATCAAACCACCAAAGAAATAGCTTCTCAAAGGCTTCGCTTTTGTGTGAATGAGTTGAAAAATTTCAAATTCATAGAGAAGGAAAAATAAATCTTTTTCAATTCAATTTTTTGTATAAATCGAATCTTTTTGAAAAATGTTTCAAAAATATTGCTTTATGAAAAAGCTTTCTACAAAAAGCAAAAAGAGAATAAGCTTGGATAAAATAAAATTTTGTAGCTTTTTTTGGAAGTGATAGACAAAAGTCTATAAATATAGAACAGCTTTTCAGGATATTTATTCCTTTGATTTTTTTTCTCCATCCCTATATCGCCTATATTCTTTAAATATTCATATGGTAATGCAATGTTCGTTTTCCTAAAACTTTCCGCGAATTTTGCATTGTGAGATACATTAAATTTTCTTTAATTTTAATAAATTTTATGTAGTAAAATGCACATTTATTAACATTAAATCATAAATAAACAAACAAGTAATAATAACTTTTCAATTTTTCTTGTAAAAGTTCAAAACACATTTTAGCTTTTCATAAAGTTTCAAAAGTTAAAGCTCACGTGCTACACGCGCGCATTCTTGAGCTAAGACAGCTAAGAACTTAAAGCTCTAAATATTGCAATTCAATATCCAAGAAGCTAAAGCTAAGAAATTTGTTTTTCATAAGTTTTTCAAGAAAATATTGTAGAACGTCTTCTATATAAAGCTTTATTTTTTCAAATATTCATTTCATAACGTTCTTCTCTATCTATTTCTTTTAAGAATATCAAAGTCTTCTATTAAAATTTATTAGTAGTTAATTTAGTACTATTTTCCCTGGCATCATTTTAAAATATCTCATTTTACATTTTCAGGTGGAATGAGCCGTGAGGAGGTGATAGCTACCAATGAAAGACTTCGTGCCGTAAGGCTACGCTTGGAAGATTCATACGACACCGCCAAGAAGGCACTCGTGACTCTAATGAACAAATACGGTGACTCCAAGACCCACCGGAATATCTTCAATCGCTACCCACTGCTCAAGGTTATGATTAAGGAGGTTATCCGTTTGGAGACGCAGTACTGGACGCTCGTGGACATTCCCAAGCAGGAGAAGCAGGAGACTGTGCCAGCGTACGTGATGCGTGCGTGTTCCATTATGGAGAAAACTCAAAAATCCGGCGAAGGCGTCAAGACGTCCGCCAAGCTTGCCGAAGAAGCAGCTGAAAGGCGCGAAAGACTCGATAGGCTTGAATGTAAGTTACTAGGAATTTTCCCCTTTAATTTTACGAATGAATAGCGATGAAATGCACGACTAGACAGCTCCATGGTCCATTCATATTTCAGTACTACGCCTGCATTCATTGATCTCACAAATTTTTAATTTTTATTTCCATAATACCCATCCCAGATTAAATATTAATGTATTGGCCACAGGCGATGTTTTTATTTTCTGTATATCGACCAAAAATTTTATATTCCATTGGTTTTTGAGCGAATTTCTGTGTACACACATACATAATTCACTTGGTGTGAATGCAATTTACCCGTGAGCGGATGTTAGTCATGCTTTAGGGGTTGTGTGTTGTGAAAGAATTATAAAGGAAATTAAGGGATTTTTGTATTTAAATTAAATTCATTCATAATTAAAATGAATAATTCTTTTTAATTCATTCACAAATGTTTTTGCAAATAAATTCAAATATTTTACCCAAATGTAAATCCTTTTTTAATTAAGGTTCCATTTAGTCTGATTAATTAAAAAAAAATTGGGAAAATTTAGGGGATGTTTTTATCTTTAAATTGTGGATTAAAAACTGGAATATTACGTTTATTCATCGCATTGAATCAGACTGTAGAAAGAACAATCACAATGAGGATATCATTTTATTTCTCAAAAAATAAAACATCGAGAAACATTCTTTTCAGTCATGCTAATGAAGTCCACATATAAAATAGTTTTTAATAAAAATGTTAGCATTTAATTAAAAAATTTCCTTTGCTCACTGATTTATAAAAAAAATGTTTCTCTATGATTTTCTTTTCTTCTTTTTCTCTGCTTTCGCCAGCGATGACAACGGCACTAATTGAACAGGAAAATACACAGATGATTAACGATTTGTACCGCTTGCTGAAGAAATATTCTGGATTGCGAAATCTAATAAGAGAGCTCAAGGTGAGAGAATATTTTTATATCTTTTATTCTCTCCTCTTACAAAAATGAAGACAAAATATGCTTTCCAAAAATATACACCAGCAAAATTCAATTATGATGTTTTTCGTGGAAAAAGAGAGAGAAAATTTCTCCCTCGGGAAGGAAGGTGTTTTCAGAATGAAGACAAAGCGCATTAAAGTGCTGACAATGGTCCTTACTTTTTACTACCATACTGTCAGCATTTTATTTTGGCATACAATGTCAGCATAATGACCCCCCGGTCCTGATGAAAAGTTCATCATTTGCACATCTTCCGCCACGCGATGATCTTAATTTTCATAATGTCCGCCCCGGCTATGCCAAAAATTGCTCTCCTTTGCATAATAAAATGCTAATATTGTTTGATAAATAATGAAATTCACATGTAAAACCGTATCTTTCTCTCTGTCTCAATGTCTTTTCATGATGGTGCGACAATCGTGCGGGGACGCCCCCATAGTCGGAGTATGGTAACTCGAAGCTATATCCAATTTTTCCGCGCTACACAATGCTCAAGGATATGATTAAGGACATCATGCACGATCCTGATTACATGGAAGTGTGTCACGAAGTAGACAACTAAAGTCTGCAGACGGTGGATTTTTCTTCCCGCTCCCCGCTGCCCTCTCCATGGGATGTGGAGATGACACAAGAGCGACAGCTCCCTGGAGGAATTCCTCCCCCCCCCCAAACCCTCCCCCAAAGTAGCATAGAGGTGGAGAGTAGAAAGATATGAATACGGCATGGCATTGATATGCGTACAATTGCGGATTATGCTGTGTTTATGGTGGTCCTGGTATAGCGAGGGAGGAGGTCAATTGGAGTAGTACCAAAGAAGATGCGCCGCATGTTAAAGGAAAGCTCATTTTCTGCTACATACATACATAGGAATTTATTTACGGACCCTGCCGGCATGAGGAAGGAAATGAAACTTGACATGACGCACTTGTAATCTCCCAGAACGCCGAACATGATGGAAATGACAAATTAATGTGGGCAATATTTCCAAGAAAAGTGTGAGAATTTCCGAAATGTCTCCATATATCTTTTCCTTTGTGCTTTTATTTTTACAATTCCAAGAAGATTTTTTCTTGATGTGAATCAAAAATTCTGGAGAATTCTCAAATCAAATGCAATAGAAGCGAAATTTTTACAAAGAATTGAATATTAATTGAATTCTCTATCGTCATTTGTTAGAGAGGATTCTTCACAGTCTTACTAAGAAAATGATTAAGGCTTTCAAACTATAATGGGGCATTTAATTTTAGAATTTTAGGCCTTTGAAAGCGCAGAAGATATAAAAGAATTTGTAAAATAATTTTTAAAAATTCAATTCATTCAATAAAATAGAAATAGGTAATTTAAAAAAAAGGAAAAATAAAATGAAAATAAGTTCATAACCAAACGGAATAAACGAAAATAGCCGCTAGTATCACAAATTTTAAGTAGATAGGTAATTAAAATAATAAAAAATAAAAATGTTCTTAAAATACTCGAACTTAGCTTAGTCATGTTTCGTGATTCTGCTAAGTCTTCAGTTAGTGAAGAAACGAAAGCTCAATTGAGCTTTTTGATTGATTAAGAATTTAACGTTAATAGCAGTATTGTCTAAACCCCTTAAACCGTTTTACTAAACCGTTTTACGTCTACAATTACAAAAAATCCATTTAAGGAATGAATGGATTGGATACATTTTGAAACAAAAAATCGTTCATTCATCAAAGCAGAAAACAAGGATGGTCGTAAAAAATTCATGAAGCTGTTTAATTTCATACAAAAAGGTAAACAAAAATTAATATTTACATTCATAAATTTTGTGTTTGAATTTTCAAGGAAAAAGTTAATGCGCACAAATGGAATTGAAATTTAAAAAAATACCCCAAAAACAGCTTTAAGAAAAAAATAATGAAGCTTTCAAAAAATTCTAGGATACAAGAAAAACATTAGAAAACATTATTTGGCCTTCAACAGGCCTAATCTTCTAGCGAAACTTAGCTAGTTTATTTAAAAAATTGAAATTCAACGGCTAAACTTTTATGTAAATCAAAATTAAGGCATTAATTAATGAATTTATTAAGGCCTTTAAGTCGAAAATTAATCAAGTTCGAAATAGACCTTATTTGTTTAACAATTTTATGCTAAAACTATAAAGCAACATAATTAAAAATTCAAGCTCATTATTTCCATTATTTCTTTCGAAACGCAAATCTTTCATGCGAACCCATTAATCTTTTGCGATTTCTTTAGTTTTTACATTGGTCTGCCTCAGTTTAATTTTTCAAATTAATTTTTTTTCTTGCAAATCTTTTTAAGAAATAATTATACAAAATTATACATTTTTACTAAAATTGACCTGTCGGCAGCACCCAAAATTCACGAAGCTTTTTGCGCTTTTAATGAAACATTTCGGAAAATTCTCACACAACACAAATTTCGTGCGAAATTGCGTGCACCATAAAATGCTGGTAATACAATGTATCGTACACGGGGGAAGATGAAGGATTTATCCGCGCAATAAGGAGTAGGATAAATCCAAACAGATGAGTGTTTTGTAGCCCTCGTACCAGAGCGAATGAGAAGCTATGCTGCCTATTGACTGGTTGCTGTAGTGCTCGGGTGCTCAACTCTTGGAGATAATCTCACTTTGATGATGATATAAAATGGATCGCTGTTGGGAGGTTCAAGGCGTCAAAATGCGGGGGAGGGGGTATGACGGTGGCACTACGAATCACATGGAGGCAGGATTGGCGGGAAAATTGTACATATATTGGGAGGAAAAATATATATATCACGGATATTCCATTTTTAGTGGATATGCAACATAAAAAAAAGAAAAGAAAAAAAATAAGCGGTAAAGTGTGAGAGTTTCTCATGATATTCTCTCAAAGTGGCGTGACACCGCAATAATCATCCTTGACATGTTTCTCACTCCCAGTCCCATATATCACGTTCACCTTCCGCCAGCATTACATACATAGATTCCCCGAGAATGGGACTCCATGGAGTGCAGAAACCAAAAAAGAACGGATTTATTTCCTGGCAATGACTAAAAGATTTATCAAAGAATAGAATCTCATAATATCATAAATTTTAAGGTTAAACGTAGAAAATGTAATTTGTTAGAGAGTTTATCAGAGAGATGGAAATTCGTGAGAATGGGAATTTGTGCCAATTCTCCTCAGAGAGACAAACACACCAAAGAAAAATCATTACTTAATCCTAAAATTAAATTCTACTAACTACAAAAAAAATCGCAAGAAATCAAATCAAGTGATGACGATAATGAAAAATTAATAACCTAACGACCAATATTGAGAAAAAAATGAAGAATAAGGATAAATAAGAAATACAATAGAGGATATAACATTTAAGACGCTATATAAAAGAGACTTTATTGTTGTAATAGCATCATACATACTTGTATGCAAAAAATATGCTTCATAAATGTGGGTTCTATCATAGTATAAAATAATGTTGTAATACATTGGTGAATTGATATCAATAATAATCTGTTGAATATCATGCCATTGACAGTGACGACTTCATTGACAAGACGTGAGCGAATTACAAAGTATTAATTTGTCATGTGAATCAATACAAAACTATTTGTTGGTTTTACACCGTCTCCGTTGAGTAATTTATGGTAAAATCAATAACCGCATTGACATCTCCATCAATTTTTCAAGACAGGATGAATAATATTTATTTTATGAAAAAAATATGCAGACATTCAAAGAATAAAAAATCCAGGGCTACATTGTAAAACCAGCTAACTTTGTATAGGCTCCGAACCGACTTAGCCGTTTTCACAATGTAGCCCTCGAAATAGATTTGACGATAATTAATAGTTTTTAACGTTCTTGACTTTAGTTAGTTTTTCTATAACTCAAAAAGAAAGCTAACTTGATATGAAGAATCTTAATTTCTAAATTTTCTATATTTTTCATAAACGATATCCATAATTTTTCGTCAAAAACATTAAAAACGGATCAGTAGACTTTTAAATAAAAGCTTGAATTAAAGTGTAATTAAAATATTAATTTTAATTATTTATATGCCGAATTTTAAATGATTTAGAATAACAAAAAAAAAACAATGTTGAATAATCACGCAGTTTTTCTTCCAGAATAATTTAACAACGTCTTCTCACTGATAGAAGTCTCCGTTGAAACACTACTAAACCCTATCATCATTTACATAGAGAGAAACATTTATGAATATATCTGTCACAGTACCTACATAACATACTAAATATTTCACAATTTTCCCTCAAAGGAAAATTACTAAAGGGCGTGTGTGTTTGTGTATGTATCTCATCTTCTCAGTCAGTAATACTGTGGCATAGTTGGAAATGGAAACTTGATACTACTAAATGAATCAAAATACTCACTCCATTGCAAACCTATCAATCATTAAATCACACACCAGGAAATATATGTTAATCCTCGATGTTTGTGTATATTACTATCAAACTAAATGGGGTGTTAAAATTTATTGATTCCAATGGGAAGAGATTGAATTTTTAATAGGGCACACCCCCGTCTCTAAGTTTGTCGTAAACCATGAAATTAATGTTGCAGCTGTTTGCGCGAGAGGAGAAAATGAGAAGTTAGTTAACCTGGCAAAATGCTAATGTGTTTTAAGTGATTTCAAAAAGCGAGCTATAGTGCATACAATGCGAAATAATTAAATAAATTGACGTTGCTCTATTATAGTTTGTTGATTATGAGCGTATTATGGAAGGAAGAAGCTAAAAAAAATGTACATTAAAAAGTATTGAGACATGGAACTGTCACCCACCGAAAATTAAATCCCAAAAAAAAGCATTAGAGTCATCAGATAGGCCAAATGTACATTAAACTCAATCTGAGAGCTTAAAATTAAACTGTGTGTGTGTAGGAAGTACATAAGTAGTGGGACGTACACGTAAAAACATCAACCTTGTCTGGCTCGACCAAGAGGATTTTTGTGCAAAAACTAAAACTCATCAAACACCTTTTACCCACAGAAATGAAAAATTCGTATTTACACTAAAAAAAAAGATCCTTAATTGACACTCATAATCTATTTTTGATACACTTTTGAGAAAGGAAACAGAGTTACTATTTATTTTATGCTCTCTTTTAGCGCTTAAAAAGCTATATATAATATTTATTTTCCAAACTTATTCTCTTATCCAACTATGTATATTCTTCGTTGAATTTTATCAAAAATTTTATCATCACAACCAAATCATATAATATCCATATTTTCCTAGAGGAATTACACAAAACAAAAAACATAAACACGGTTAAAAAGATATCAAAAAAAAGTTAATAAATAAGATATATAACACTGACACACAGACATATTTTAATGTAGCTGTATACCTTGCCGTTTGTAAACTATTTTTATTGGCAAAAAATGGAGACATAATGTAAGAAAAAAAATAATGGAAAAAAGATGTGTAAGCTGATTAATAAATAAATAAATATAAAAAAATCTACCTGTCTTTATTATTTAGGTGTTTATGGCTTTTGCTGACAGAAATGTCCCGGAAGTGTTTAATGAAGATCCTGGAAAAAAATGCAACTTAGGAGGTAGATTAATTAGAGATTCCACATCTTGGGGAATAAATTCATTAGAAATTTAGGTACAGGTGATTTAGGTTTTAGGCTTGTCTCAACATACAAGATTTCTCAATTAAACAATAAGAATAAATAATTTTAGTGCATTAGTTGATAATACTATAAATCCTCTAATGTGCATCCGTATAAATCTTTAAGCAATGTACCTGGCAATGGAACAGCCAAGGTATTGTCCAGTATTACATGTTTAGAATTAATATTAAGGTAGAACATGTTTATTAATATTTGATAATTTTACTAAAGAGTTAAATATTAATATTTGTTTTTTAATTTAAACTGAACGAAAAAAATCTAAACAGGAATTTTCTTTCTTTAACGTCCTTAATTCTTATATAAAAATTTTATTTAACTAACAGCTAAAAATCTAAATAATTAAATATTCTTTTCCTAGAATTTAAACCTAACCACCTTCTTTTAAACCTTAACCTGCTGTAATTCGTTTAATAACTAATAAAATCTTTGTTAAAATCCTTAATTAAAACCTCCAAAATCGTAATATTAGGAACCAGAGCTGTAAGTTTACATAATGCTCTTAGGAAATTTTAAAGTAAGATTATCCAAGATACAATCCCTGGCGAAAAGGCGAATTCGCCTGTTGCTGTCTTAACTATAAATTCGCTTTTTTCGCCGCGCCACTCTAAAATTTCGCTTCCAATTCATCAAATACACCAACCATCACAACTTAAACCCGGGTTTAAAATTAAACCTCAATGGAAAATAAACATTTCCGATGGCACGGCGAACGATGGCGACTGGGATGAGTGGAATGTGAACACATTGAGGCGCGTAAAATCCAAACAAGAAACTATTCTTCAGTCTCTCCGTTGCCGGCATCGCGAACGCGGCTCACGGGCAGTCTCTCGCTTATTCAATGTTTCTGTGCTCTGTGTAATACAAATAAAAAAATTGTAATAGAAGCAGTGAGGTAATCTTAATTAAGTCGCTCAACTACAAATCCGTGAATTAACAAATTTTTCACCGTCACCACTTGAAAAACGGCCAAACTGTGTGGATTTTTGTGAGGTTCCCGGTGAATGTGGGGAGGAAGTTGTACCATGTGTCTGTTGTGTGCATGTTAAAGTGGAGGATTGCTCAACGGCAAAATCAACGGACTGAAAATTGAAATTAACTTTTTTTTTCTTACTTCTTCTTCCCAAGTGGAAAGGTGAATTGGTAGTGCACACATTGTCTCTTTTTTTCGGGAAAGGTGAAAAAAAAACAGAAGTAAAAACCTGAAGAGAATTTTTCAAGTGAGGGGTTAGTACAAACGCAGTTACAATGTTTTTTACCGCCGAAAGCGCAGTTTGTTGGAACGTGGAGCAAACTGCGCTTTACTGGTGGTTCCCTTTGGCCTTTCCCAGTTCTCCCTTGGATGGACTTTCTTTGCACTCTGCAAAGTCTCTTAGGCATCAACTATGAAAGAGTGTTTTATAGAGTGCAAAGTTGTTTCATCAACATTCACTCTCATTACCTCGCTGTTTGCGTAATATGTTGCAAGTTCGCTCAGTTGGACGTTGGAGCTGTAGAGTATTAAGCATTGTAAAGGTGAATGGTAGGGGCCCTGTGCAAATTACTCTATCGCTTCAATCGCCGGTACCCTGAATGAATACGTTGCGTTCAATTGAATTTTAAATTCTCCTTTAATTACCGCCAAAATTCAATTTATTTGAATGAAATTAAAAGAAGCAATCCCCGGCAGATGCATGTAGTCAGAGGAATTTTTCGGTGAGAAACGAGGCCATGTCTGGGGCTTCAATTTCATGGTATTCTCGCTGCATGGTTCGCTTGGGAGAAACAAAGTGTATTGAATGATGGTTTCAATGAACGGAGGGCCGTTTTTGTGGGAATAAACGAAGGGACGTGGATGGGAAGGACGTGGAAAAAACAAGTCGGACTGAGAAACGCATCCCAAAAATACCTCCAGGGAGACGAGAATACCTGATTGAAGAGTGTTTCGCTGCCGACAGCATCGGTGTGTGTGCGGAAAAATTTCACGATCATTTTGCCCGCCACAAGGGGAGGATTTTATCTTGGTGGTGTACACGCTCATGTCTCGCTGGGAAGATTAAAAATGGCATTGACAGTGATTTATTATAGGAGAAAATATGGAAGGCCATCTGGATTTTGGGGCATGGATTGCCTACTAGCTTCTGTGAGAGCTAAATTTAGTCTCCATTTAATCTGATTTAAAAGGAAATACCTTTAAAAGAGCATGAGGGACAATGAGGATCCTTAAAACCCTTAAAACAAAAATTCTAGGAGTCTTAGAATAAGAAAAAAAATCCTTTACAACAACTAAATACAAATTACGCAATTTTCCCGCGAAAACTTAAACTTGACATAAATCTTGCAAAAGATAATAACATGTTAATAAATGTTTATTAATAACATGGGAACTGGCAACAATGCTATGGGCTTCAGTTTATTGCTCAAAATTAACAAGAAACCAAGCTATAAAAAATGTAAACTTAAATTGCTTTACAACTCGTTGTTTTCTTTAAATGAAAAAAAGATATAATAAGTGACCGAAAAGATTCTTAGAAATGTTTCATAAAATTCTCTCTAGACTGCAAGAGGCGTCTTGAAGGTCGATTTGTTAATTTAATTTTAATTAGGTAGTATCTGTAGTATAAGAAATAACGATTTTTATGTTTAAATAAATGTTTAAAAAAAAATTAAAGAAAAAAACTACTATAAAATTGAAAATTTTGAGACTTAAATAATTTTTTAATATTATAATTTAAAGTTTTTTTAAACTACATTTAAGAATCAATTAAAAACTAATTAGAATAATGTCCTTAAAAAATGTACAAAGAAAAGAATAAATTCCATATTTTCTTTACTATACTAGCATGATGATGACTTAAATATTAGAAATTGATTAAATAACCCTGAAGGAATGAAAATATAAGTTTTCGTGTTTAGAACGTTTTTCCAAATATTTTATTTTTTCTAGAATATGTACATTTTTAATTATTTGTTCTTCATTTAATTCATTGAAACTCAAATTTTATCAAGTAAAAATTATTCTGAAGAATAAAGTTTTTCTTTTTTTTTTTTAATTTTTCCTTTCAGAAAATCTTTTCAATTTTGAAAGTATGTACATAGAACATTTTAAATTTTTAATTAAAAATCACAATAAAGCAGAAAAGAATGAATTTGTTTAACCTAAAAAAATTAAAAAGAATATAAAAATTATTCTAGAACTCTTTTATTCTTACAAAATCTTTAATGCGGTGTACTTTAGTAATTCTTCTCTTGGTAATCTTGTTTTTTGACCTTCGCATAATCGTGTTTTGGGAACATTTTTTTGAACAAACTTCTTTCGCGTGTTCCCATCCAAGGCAGGTGAATTGGGGGCCTAATTTGCAATGTGGTGGTTTCAACTTGAGCATTTCATGTCCCTGGGATAGTCACACTTTTGCACGCGGGATCGGTGGGAAAATGAGTGCTTATCAGTGGGCAAATTAAATGCTTTCGCGCTCGAGCAGCATGTACACGACTCCAACTGAGCGAACTCCCATTTGTCGCATTCCAGGTGTGTTGTGTTTTCCTGGCCACCATCATTTGCTCTCGCTGCAAATATAGCGTAGAGGAGTGACTCTGACCGAGTGCAAGTGCAGTTGGTGATTCTGTGGCGGTGTAACAATAAAATGCACCAAAATGCCCTTCGTGCAGCGTGTTGTGAGCCCAGTGTATGTTGCCCGTTCCAAGGGGGCGAAGTCAACCCCAAAGGTGGGTGGTGGTGCAAATCCCGAGGCGGGATGCAGCAGTGTGCAGTGTGGCGATGCAGGCGATCAAATTGCCGCAACGCAGAAAGTGGTACCTGTGAGTGATCACGAGCTCGAAGCCGTGACCAACGTGACACTGAGCAATGCTCTGAAGCAGCTTGCATCGCTCGTTCTCATTGCCAATGATATCTTCACGGAGCTCAATGCTCAACTGCAGAGTGTCAGCGATAGATCGCGTGGAATTAAATCCCGAATCGATGCCCTGGAGCAGCGTGTGGAGGCGTTTGACCCCAAGACGGTGCCAGTCCGTAAGTACCAAGTTTATCTTTCTTTCTTTTTTTTCCTTATTCACAAATGGCTTGCAAGAATCGAAAATATGTGTACCCCCTTTTATCGCCTGAGCGCCTCATCAAAGGCATTCGCACCATCACACCTCGTTTCCGACTTCCGGCCCACCTCCTCTGACCCACCATTCGCATGACCCCAAAAATATTTTCCACCCAATATCACCCACCGCAACATATTTCCAGCCAAACCTTCTCCAGGATATTTGTGTGAATCCCAGAGAAAATGAACTAAACACGACATAAGATAAAATGTCATAACGCTCGCACTTACATAGAGCTTCTATGTTGACTGTGTGAGATGGATAAATAGCATCCACAACATCTTTTCCATGAGGAGAGAAAAATATCAACGTGTGGTATAAAAGAAAAGTATCAAAAAGGGAACAACCCCCAGATAGCAAATCACAAACTCACCTCAACTTCCTGGCAACAGCATAAAGGTGTGTGTGTGCTCATATAATCCGATTACACCTCTCTCGGTTTCCTGTTACCCCATCATCATCAAAAACATGGCATTGTCGAGATGAGAAATATCAAATGGAAGAATTTATTGTTTTAGATCCCAAAAACCGAAAACGTATCGTGATTTACGACTGAGCCGAGGATAGCAATTTTCTTACTGGCTCACAATGTGATTAGGTGAGATATTTCTGCGGAGAACAGAGCTGACAAATCTAAAATTGCATTTCCCAAGAATTCACCTCACATGGCTTCATCCTACAGCTCAGGGAAGAACAATGGTTTGGAGCATTTTGACAAAGAGCTACATAGAATAGCTTTTCTTCAGCACCCAACGAGAGAAATCGCTTGAAAATAGGGAAAATTTTCGTAAATCCGTCGGCAGGGATAGGTCAAGAATTGGTCAAAATCTCGACGCCTCGACGAAAATGGGGAATAAAAATCCCAATTTTTCTGCCGAAAGTTCGTCGAAAGCATGTTCCCTATTTCTGCCCAATTGGTAAGCTGATGTCGAAACGTGGCCGACCATATTCCGACCTACCGTCGAAATAGGGCAGAAATAGGAAAAATTTTCGAAAGTATGTCGACATGTATTGCCTTGATATCCCCGTTATTTGTCTCTTTCTCTCCAATAATATTCAATTCAAACAACATATTTTTATATTCTTCTACTCTTTTCACACATCAGATGATTATATTGGGGCCTCCATGGCGTTATTTTACATGACAACAATAAAATGCCAAGACAAAATGGAACACGATATTAATAAATATTAATATTTTTATATTGCGACTTATCCTGACGCTTGGTCTTTGAAAAAACATGCCACACCCTTTTCCCGTCATGAATATTTGCCATAGGCGATAAAATGCCATTGCATTTCATAAAGAATTTAATTTTTAATTTTATTTTAATTACACATAAAAAATGAAATTTTCCAAAACCTTGTTGAAAGTATTTTTAAAATTTCTTTACACATCCTGTAACATGTTGGTCAACATATTTTGGATGCAAAAGTCTTAGATAATTAATAAATCGAATTTAATTTTAGCAAGTAAATTTTTGATTTGCCGCGCACGAATAAGTACGCCATTGAGCTCATTAACCTCTAAACCTTAAAGTCCATCTGTTGACAAAATATGAAATCAAAAATTTGGACAAGGGCAGAAATTGGGAAGAAATAGGGCAAAAATTGGGAAGATTGTCGAAAGCATGTCGAATATTAGTCGACAAGCGGCCTTATTTTTTCCCTAATATTAAAGGAAATGGAGGAAGGAAAAATTTCGACAGACTGTCCACGCCCAATTCCCTATTGGGAAGGCGTCGAAACTTTTTCGAAATATTTTCCACTTGGGCTGCCCAATTTTTTTACTTAAAAATAGGGCAGAAATTGGGCTGATTGATAGGGAAATATGCCGAATATATTACGAAAGATGAGTTCCTTCCAAAATAGGGCAGCTATTTTCGACATATTTTGGAAATTATTTCCACAAAGTCAGCATTTGGGAAAATAGTTCTCGTTGGGGCACTGCAATACGTTGTTTCTTTAAATTAAATTGACTTTTTGAATTAATCTATCTCTTCTTACTTCTGGAGTATAATAGTATAAAAACAATGGCGGAAATGAGCAATACTGAGAATCAAATCAAATATTTCATTCTAAATGGATTTCCGAGATTTAATGATTTTATTCCATTTCAAAGTTAAAACTGTTGCAGAGATAGAAAAAAAATTATTGTGGATTTTTTGGAGCAATTATTTCCTAAAAGCTCTGCTAAAATCTTAATTTTATATCTTTATTGGGAGAATTTGGCTTTCAATTTATACCTAAATTCTTGCACTTAAAAAAGTTATAAAAAAAAACTTCGCAATTATTGGGTAATATAAAACCATAATAAAGTAATTGAATGTTGCGAAGTTTTAATTAAAAAAATAGAAAAAAAAATGAAAAAGAAGAAAGTGTGTATAGCAAAAGATATTATTTGACTCATTCTTTTCTCTATTGAAAACAACTTTATGAAAAAAAGCTGAGTAATTACCCATCTCAAAAGATCCCCCATAAACATCTAAAAATCTTATTCAAATGAGTCACAATTTTATTCAGATTTTTTTTCTAACTCATTTCTCCTGCTTTAGAAATGAATTGCAATTTAATTCTTTTTATAACACCCAGGATTTCTTTAAAAAACGACCGATGTATTCAAGGGGCTAATATGTGGAATGAAATCTATGTTTTATAAATTATTTTAAAAGAAATGTTCTTAAAGAAATTTTAAATAGACTTCAAATAATTCGGAATATTTCTTCTACAATTCTGATGAATATTCTGAAGAATAGATCTTTTTTTTTTTTCAAGAAAAAATTCATATTTTTAGAACAAAATAAATATTTCAAAACTATTCAAAATATTCACGGCTTTTCCTCTTTATTCTCCACACTTTTTCCCTTTTGCATGAATCACAAAAATCACTCAAGAATTGACATAGTGATAGAGAAGAACGCATAATGTTTGTAAACTTTCCTTTAAAAAACATTCCCATAAAAATAGAAATCCATTTTTATAAAATGAAATTTCTTTGTCAAAGTGTTGAAAAATATTTCTTTTCTCTTTAAGAAAAAAATTGTAAAACTTCCTTTATTGAAAAACACGCAGAGATTGTGGAGAGATGCTCAAGCATGAAATGCTTCTGGACTCTGTCAGCCATGAGAGAGTACAAGATTTTTTCCCCACAAATGTTTATAGAAGTGCTCGTGCACGAGTTTTTTTTGCTTCCCTCCACTTGAACAAATTAATTAACCTACACATCCCGGAGTCATGGACTTCCAGTGTAGGTACTGTGTTGATATTATTCTAAGAGCACAACTGTGTGCTGGAGATGCAGCCCGAAGATGCATAAAGTACTTTTGCGGCACTTTTGTATATAAGATTTTTAAAATAATTTTTGTGTACATTGGGTGATTCACGTGGATAGCACTTGCCTCCTCTCAATGAAGCTGACAAACTTCACTGGGTACCGTGCATTGAAATATCACATTTAATTGAGTCATATCACGCGAAGAGTTTTTTTTTTCAGCCGAAACGTGACATTTTTTTTAAACTTGTGAGGTTTCGTCAGAAAAGTCAATCATAACGCGTCCAGTTATTAGAGTTGGTATACCACAACGCGGATGAGTCAGTCTATGCGTTGTAATTTAATTTGTGAGCACAATTAGTAGGCAAAGTCGATTTTTTTATGAAATTCATCAATATGAAAGATAAAAATGCTCATATCTGAAGTTCTATAAGACCTACAGAAATTTCTTGACTAGTTTTGGAAAGGTCTTGAAACAAGCTATAAGTTGACATATATATCAATAATTTTCAAGGTCACATCTAGAACAAAAATAGCGGATATTTGTTTGACCAAAACAGTTTTTTACACTTTTTGTCCTCAAGGAATGGTTCTAGAGGTTTCTGATGTTCTAGAAAGTTGTAGAGTTTAGCAAAACCTTTAATTTGATACCAAATTGAGCAAAATCGAACAAGGCGTTCAAGAGATATGACTCTCAGAACTTTTCAAATTCAAGAATTTTTCAAATGGTCATATCTTCTAAACGGCGACATAGATTTTCTTCATTTTCGGACTGGTGAAAGATATTGAATTAGGCTACAACATATCAAAATTTAAAGGAAATCTATAACAGATGTTCGGAGATATAGCCCCTTAAAGTTAGGCAATTTTTGTTTTTGATTTTAGCGCCTCTTGCGGGCATTTTTGGAACTTGGTATGTTCTAGACAGTTATAGGGCTTCTCAATACCTTTCATTTGATACCAAGATCGTCAAAATCGGTCAAGCCGTTCTCAAGTTATATCGAAAAAACACTTTCTGCTTTAAACTGCCATATTTGCTAAACCGCTTGACCGATTCTCAAGTATGAATTGTTGATGAAAACATCTCACTGAGCTCTACAACATACTAAAATTTCAGACCTCTAGCTATAAGGGAAGTGGTTGACGGTATTTCAAAATGGCGGACGGCGGCCATCTTGGATTTTGAAAATACGAAAAAATAAAATTTTACACCCACATTTCTATAGAAAGCTTGAAACCGGAAGTCTCTATCTGTTACCGTTCTTGAGATATAAGGCAAAGTTTGGCGCACCGGCAGGACGGCAGGACGGCAGGACGGCAGGCCGGCCGGATCAAAAATTTTCCACCACCATTTTCGTAATGTGGGATGTCTAAAACGTGCTCATACCAAGTTTGAGCCCGATCTGAGGTGGTCGGTTTTTCCGACGATTACAATACTTGGTATGCCACGATTGTGGTATACCAACTAATTGGTATAATTGTGGGAAGTTTTGTGGGGTTTTTGCATAGCAAGATAAAGTTTCTATTGCTTTATTTGCGTCTCAGAATTTCAAGAGGTCAGATTTCGTTGACTCCTTTATGTTTGTGGAGTCTATATACAATTGGATGAATCAGAATGTCTTCGAAAAGCGATCTCAATTCATCGTCTTGAACCCCTTTTGTGTCATACACCCATGAATTCTCCGTCAGACGTTATCCATTCACATCCACTTGAACTCTGTAGAAGCATCCTCATGGGGACCTTTCTAATAGACGAGACTGCATATTAATGTTCTCTGTACTATCGCATTTTTTTGACACTGGGTTATACCTCACCCAAATAAATGGGAAACAATTTATCCAGAAGGAAAATACAGGAAAAAGTGGAAGAGTAAAAAAAACAAGCCAAAGGTACAATGGGTCGTGATAAAAAATTAATCTTTCCTTTTCATTTTTAGTCACAGAAAATGGGTAGATAATGGAAACATTTTGAGAACATAGTGCCTCTCTTTATGACGGTTGGGGTACTTAAATTTTATCATCTTTCCATGCCGAGATAATGCGCCATAGACACTACAGGATGGCATTAAGGACCACAGTGAGTGCATCTCAGCATGCACACACGGTAAAAGGGAGTAGCAATTTCCTCAAGATTACATCGCCATGAAAGAGTTCGTTTGTAAAGCCAGACGAAAATTTTCCTCGCATTAAGGCAACAATCGTAAAAAAAAGTTATTTTTACAGCAATATCCCAAAAAAAACGTCCATGCGAAGCTCTTCTCCATAGAACATTGATATCTTAAATTACAAAGACGAGCACAAAGTAGCCCATCTACATGAGCAACAATTTGAATTTTTTTATTACCTAATACGTTAATCGCATACATATGTTAGCCAAAATTTGAGAAGAATTTTCTTGTTTTTTTTTTCAAGGGATTATAAAATCAGTAAAAAAACGTCCGAAATATGGAACACAAGAAACCAGAAAAATTAACTCCAAAAGTAAAGAATTCAAAATTTGTTCAGGAGAATAAGAAAAACTATTTGAATATTCTACAAATATAAAAAATTTTGATATTAATTCCGTGGAACACAAGAAACAAGAAGAAGAACAGATTGAGAAAAAATGGAACTGGTGCAAGAAACAAAAAACAATAATAGATAAAACAGAATTGAAAAAAGAAAATAAAAATTTAAAAATTAGAAATCTCTTGCGAGAAACTTGAAAAATAGTTCCACGAAACACAAGAAATCACAAAAAATATTCCGCAGAAAAATCAAAAATTACAAACTGATTCAATAGAACAGAGGAAACCAAAAAAAAAAGAACTTTCAGAAGGAACAGAAGAACTAGGAAAAAGATCGCATATCACAAGAAATCTAAAACCAAATACGCAAAACCCAAGAAATCAGAAAGTTTCGCTGAAATAAATCGTATTTTTTCGATCCGAAAAAATCTACGGAAAGAGCAGTGTTAGAAGAACATCGAAAAAAGAATCAGAAACAAATTTTCAGAAACACAAGAAGCCAGAAAATTGAAAATTCAAATTTTCTTTTAAACGGAAAACATCTTACATCCCCTTTAAAACCCTTCCTTGTCTTCATAGCACATTGATCTCTGTTTTTTGGAATTCTTCGATGCCAGTACAGATGTTCCGGGAGGCACAGAGAGCAAGAAATACCGCGATGGGGTCATTGGATTGCATCGAATGGGGTTAATTGAAAAATCACAACCATATGATTAATTTAGTTTATAGCAATGCACTGCTCCAGAGCTGAAATTAGTAATTCTCCTCGAGTTCTCTTTCATGTTTCAATTAATTGCTGATTTATGCACATATGCATCTCTGCAGATATGAGTGTTGTGCGAAGTGGGGTGTGGGGGAAGGAGCATCACCCACAATTTATTGTAATTCTATGCGAAAACTCCATGCTTAATCCTGTGATGAATGCCTCCCCGTGGAGAACATGCGAGTTTGCCCATGGCTTGTTGCTGTTGCTGATGTACCGTGTTATTATGTTTCCCCCCGTCGAATGGGTGCAAACTTCTCACTTGACACCCATTTCGTACCAATGCTAATTTTATGATAAACACCCCACCCACATCACCCCTTTGCACCCCACCTACTCGTGCAAATATCTCCATGCAAATGCTCTTTGGCGACAAGCCTCGTTGATGATGGGAAAGGCGATAAAATGCGCGCTCATGAAATCGAAAGTCCGCACAGCCTTGTAAAATCCATCCGCCCTCCGAAAATAAGAAAAGTGCATCAAACGGAAAAGTTCACCCCCCGTGACTTCGACACCTCCGTGCAAGTTTTCACTTTTGATCACTATCGCAATATCATCCGCCTCTCACGGTAATTGTATTTGAATAGCAAGATGGAATTTCACTTTGTGGCGCAACACTGTCGCTGTCTTCTCGATGGCAAAAGGCAAAAGATGGTGAATGGCATTTCGCAAAATAACATCTCTCCCGTATTAAACTCAATGAATTTCTTATTCGATTAAGACTCGCATCAAGATGAGACGCCTCTTATGGCTTTGCTTGGCTTTTTTGCTGTCTTTCCTGGATGCACGTATGTGTTGCGATTTTCCTCGCTTTAAACTTTATAAAATGTAATTGCTTTAATGTTAGGGAGCATATTTAAAGCGGATTTACTGTAATGCTGGTATTACAGGAGTCAAGAAATGTCGTTAGTTGTCCAAAAAAAATTTAAGAAATAAGATCATTCATTTTCAAACCATTTTCAATCAGTTGTAAACCATTATCAACGATTACGAAAGCTTCAAAAATATACTTTTCAATAACAAAACCGTTTTTATTTGATTTTCAATTATGTCAGTTACTAACAAATAGGTTATGTATGCGACGCTTTCGCAGCCATCTTGCAACAACCTCAAATTGAAAATTAATGCTCGTCGAAATCAAACCGCACTTTACTAATGCACAACCATAATTTCGCAAGTACTCTGTGGTTTTTTACCACACTCCTCCATATCAAATGTTATCAAAAGTAAACATCATCAAAGTCAATTGAGGTTACACCACACACTCCCTTTGTAAGCAACAACTATGCTTTGATGCAGCAAACTAACTTCGTTTAAACTCTCTCACAGTGCAGCAAAAGACAAAGCATTATACATGAGACAAATTCCATCCCAGAGGATCGCTAAAAGGGTTGAGAAGGAATTTCTTCCGTCTTGTTTAGCGCGGGTGTGAAGCGCGCCTTAACGACTTTGAAATTGATACCGCAGCCATTGATATGCTGCGGGGAGCATAAATGGCAAAAGCTCTTTCACGAATTTTCTCCAAGAATTTCCTTGACTTCCCTTGATGTCAAGAAAGATGTTTTCTCGTCACATCGAATATCTATTATTGGCCTCCGTACGTTAGAGGCGAACGTTGTGAAAATTAGGGGCGAGAGACAGTCGATGGTAAACATTTTCCCAGTTGGAGAGGAAATAAATTACGTGATTCAGCTCGCCGTGTGATTTTGGAGGGTTGAAGGTGACAAGTCGACGAAGCTGGGATGGTGTTGATTCTTTTTTTTTTGCTAGAACGACACCAAAAGTGTGAAGTGGTGTATTCAGTGAGGAGAAAAGTATTTTCAAGGGAGTCATTGTGGGGTATATCGCTATGAAAACATGAAAACATTCCACAGTGTCTGCTGTGTGGGTGGAGAACTCGAAAATAAACGGAATAGAATCAGGAATTTATTCAAGAAAATATTTTTTGAATTTAAATTCAAAAATTTAGGGATTGATTGTTGAAATTTTGAAGAAAATTTAAAGAAGTTTTAAAGTTTTAAAAGAATGTTACTAAAGATTGAAAAAAATGGATAAAACCGATTAAAATGTGACTGAATTTAATTTTTTATTTTAAACAAACGAATTTTTAATATGAAATTAAGGAATAAAATAAAATCCGTAACGTCGCTGGAAGTTAATTGAGCAATCAATCTTCATCAGCATAGTTTTAAAATTAATTAAAAATTTCACTATTTTTTAGACCTTACCATTTCCCTGCAATTAGTCCTAATATCTTCAGGTTTATCTCATACAATGTTTCACCATTGATTTCGCAATTTCTGCGACGAGGTAAGGGAAGTCGCGTACATTCTCATTAGTGCTATTTTGCCATGGAACTTAGGTGGGGTATAAACACATAATATTTCTAAGAATTACCCATTTGAATATTAGCTTCGCTGCCCATTTCATGGCATTTCGTGTGTATTGTATATATGATGAACAATCTCATGCGATATACAAAAAAACCAACAACCTTGAGCCTTCCTCTCACTCATTCTTAAAAGAATGACGGCAAACAAAAAAAGCATCGCCGAGAGAGAACATAAAAGAATGTGTATGGTCTTTTAATTCTCCTCTGACTTTAGCCTTCGGAGAGTTCAGTAGACCTCCCAAAGCCAGCATAGAGTGATCCGAACGAAAGAAATCCCTCTACCTGACTTTTTCTCAAGAATTCCTACATTATCAGATTTCTTTTACAAACTTCCCAAGAAATTCTCATCCTTGTGCTCTTTCACCCCAAAAGAGGCTGCCAAGGAGGATTCAAATTTGTACGAAATATTTTACTATGCTGCTGCTGTAAATTTCTGCTATGTGCGATGGAATGAGAATGGTGAATAACCGCATGGCAAAAAGTGGGTGAAGAAATGGAAATTGACGACAAAACTCCAAATAGATCACCGATAGTGCAATTAATTTGACCTTCTTTCGTGACTTGCCCATTTGAAACGCGCCGCAAGATTTCGCTTCGCATGGGAGAAATTTATTGCAACTCGTGATCGCGTCATTTGGTGCGGATGACCTGGTACTTATGGCACAAAAGATCTATGCGAGGCCTTCTGTTTATTGGAGAATTGATTGTTTAATTGGTGTCTCGCGTCCCGTGTGCGGATGCCCCGGAGGTGGTTGTCCCCTTCTTGATTGCGCCCAGGTCAACATGGGGGTTTCTGTTTAATTAATTGGATTTAATGGTTTTAGTCAAGCCTCCCAGATGGTCCTCAATCAATTTGCACCTCGCTCCCGGGGTCAGGACTATTGTCGCGCACATTACCACCCACAGAGCTTTCTCGTGCCAACCACATGCGGAGAACCACAGAGCTTTGAAATTGTATGGAAGTTAAGGGGGCACGAAATGCAAAGTGAAAATGCAGCCCCCCTTCCGTCTGCAGAAGCCATGGAAATCTTTTCATTATATTGAATTCTCGTGTCTACAAAGTCTCACCACTAAATTAATTTTCTCTTGCACCCACAATGGCATCCAAATAAACAAGAAGCATTTAAATGGTTCTTCCCCAACAAGATCAGCCACCGAGAGAGTGATTAATATGAATTTCACTATTTTAGTGCTTTTCATTGTGGCTCAAGAGTTGTTGTTGCTCTTGAACTTATTAAATTGAGCAACTAACAAAGAATAACTACAGTAAAGTATCAGGGTAATGGCTCAAGTAGCTTTAAAGAGTTTAAGAGTGTATCTATTTTCTTTGACTGGTTTTTGTCTCTATAAGCGATGGAAAATTCTTAATTTGAATTTATGATTTATTAAAAGATTAAAATTATTTTTATTCGATTGCAATGAATAACGTCTTTTCATCTTTTTATGCGAGTTTGAAGTCAAAAGTTTCATTCAATTCTTCAAGAAATTAATAAAGATATTCCAAGTAAACTAAATTTGCTCAATATTGAGTCAATTTCGGTTCACAAAGATGATCAATTTGATTGATTTATTCATTATTTGGCACTTGTTGACTCAATCAAAATATTTACTGACTTTCCTTAAATTGTCTTTTGTTGATCTTAAATCCTCTAAAATTTCCCAATATCTATGCTCACTCATTCCTTCAACATAACTCCCAGCATAATTCCACAATTATTTCCAAATCAACCTGCTGCTTAAAGTTTTGTCCCACAAATCCCACGTCGACGTTCATTGAAGAGACTCACAAGAAACTTTATCAATTGCTATAAAAAGAAACGTTTATTTTTCCCGCGTATTTAACTATCCCCCTAACAGGCTATATATACGGAGAACTTGCTCGTGTTTCACATGCTCAACGTCAGATAAGGGAACGGCTGTTGTCTGCTCCAATTTTCCTCCACACGACCTCTTATCTCTCCTCCAGAAAACACAATTATTTATTCAGACACTCTCATCAGAAGTGCATCTTTTGGAATTAATCCATTTTAGCTAAACATTCACCACAGGGTGTTTCCTCCAGCAAACCATCCTTTTACAATCCGGAACTATGTAACCAAACTTTGAGGGGGTGGAATATTGATTCCAACATAATGTATGTAGCACAACAATGGGCTCTGTAAATGGGCAAGGCAGTGGAGTTGGAAGTCAACTGTGGAAAATTCAGTAAACAGAATTAATATCCTCATTGTCATTCCGGAGTGACCGGAAGTGCTCACGAGATGTTTGCGCCGGGGAAGAGTGTCTCAAAATCTCTGTATGTTACTCAAACTTTTTTTTTTGGGTGATCATTGGCAATAAATGTGTGTATTTTGATATGCCATAAACGGCCCCTCGCACATTGTGCTCAATAACCATAAAAAATGTGCTTCAAAGCCACTCTGTCGTGCCAAGCAATTGCCATGGGGATCCGCCATAATTACGTATTTTCCTTCATATGATCCGTAAAAGCATTTTGTGTCGCTGTGTCGTCAAAAACACAAGAACAAATCTTCCTTATTTGCTCCTCGTGTCCCCAACCAAAAATACTCCCGCCTCCTTCCCCCAAAGAATAAACAAACTCACGGAAAATATTCCCAGAATTATCACAAAATCACTCTTGAGAGGATAAAATGATTTTCCCGCTGAAAGTATCCCATTAGAAGTATTATAATCGAGTGGTGAGAGATTCTGTATAGAAGAAGAATTTCGAGGTACAGTATTCTTCAGTTAAGGGGGGTCTCTTGGGAAATTTTATAGAATTTACACATTTTTAATGTTGTCATTTTCTTGGGGTTTTTCTTAAACTTGGATATCCGATGATGGTTACATTTGTAGCCTAGTTATTGAAGTGTAAGAAAATCTCTTTTCGCCATTTTAGGTGCGACGCCATCTTGTAGTTTTCCGACTTTTCCGCAGAACTGCCCTAAAACACAAAGGTAGGTTTTTCTCAGGATCTACTGGATGGATTTTGATGGGGTAAAAAGCAAATGAAAGAGGACATACCCGTGCAGATTTTGATGTACCAGAATTTTGAATTTCCATTCTGGGGCTGAGAAAAGTGGAAAAACGTCAAAAATATCTGAAAAAAGTCACATTTTTCCACTTTTCTCAGCCCCAGGATGGAAATTCAAAATTCTGGTACATCAAAATCTGCATTGGTATTTCCTCTTTCATTTGCTTTTTACCCCATCAAAATCCATCCAGTATATCCTGAGAAAAACCTACCTTTGTGTTTTGAGGAAAATCTCAAGATGGCGTCGCATCTAAGATGGCGAAAAGTGATTTTCTTACTCTTTAATGATAAGTCTTTAAATGTCACCAACACTTGAAAACCGAGTTTAAGAAAAACCCCAAGAAAAATTAAAATATTTAATTTCACCAGCTCTCAAAAGAGACCCCCCTTAAATTGAATGGCATATTAAGTAAGAGTTGAAGTCATTATTGTTGAGAATGATTCGGAGTATAATTTAATTCGTTGTGAAGATTGTAATCCTCTTTGTGCGAAGAAAGATTATTCTGTTTTGAAATTGAGAATATTTCAACAGGAGATTGGGTTGGTTGGAAAATTCGTTGAAGTTTTATTTGATTTGATTTATTTTAAAAGGAAAAAGCACTGAAGCATATGCTTGATGCGAAGGGAATATAAGTTACAATAAGGGCGTGGCTTTTACAAGTTTGTCTCACAGTCAGTAAAAAACTTTAAAAATGATTTTGAACATTCACAAAATTATAAAAAAAAGAAAATTTCGTAACACGACCAAAAGTGAATAGATTCCTTCATATATTTTTCTGTAACATCTTTAATTTATTTATCAAATAGTTAAGGAAACTAATTGACCTAAATACTAAAATATTTTTTTCTGCTCATCAAGGCAATGTATTAATACATAATCATAATGTTGTGGAAGAACTTTCAGAGTAACCCAACCCTCCCCCATCCCAATGGCAGAGATTGAAAATATTGTTATTTCCCGTTATTTCCATATTCATCACTCAGAGATTTCTGTTTCCGCACATGACCCAAAGGGGTGGGGAAAACTTTCGTTGAGCCGTAAAACCTCTCTCTTGTGGCATTAAGAACAATCAACTCTGAGGAATTATAACTCATTTAGATGCCACCAAAGGGGAATTCAATCAATTCATCTTCATTCCAAGAGTCAATCCTATTTAATTTAGTCCTTGACTTTTCCTTACAAAATTTATGGGAAAAACTTTCAAACATTTCAACACCCTCTCAGCACTTTTGCGCAAATTCTCCAGAGCATTTTTAATTAAAACACTTGCGATGGTATAAAGTTCACGTTTGAGTACCAAATAATACCCTCTATTTGTTTCTTTGTCTCTTCGTTGAATTCTCAACGACTATTGATAAAAACAAAGCTCTCTAGTTGAGGAAAAACAACCGAACGTTAAAGAATTTGATTACAGAGTATTTGTGAAACTTTATTTAAAACTATATGGAAAGTCAAGTTAGCTGACAGTTGACAGAACTTTAATGACAATTAATGCGAAAATGTCACGTTTGAATTTTAACGGAAATTGGTTTATGAATAAAATCTTAAACTGACCGCAATTTAGTCAAATATCATTATCAACTACATAAATTAGTTTAATCTTTCTTTTCTTATCAGATAATTATCAGTTGTTCCATTACATAAAACATGCGTTTCGCATCACATTACTTCACACCACACGGTATTCATTGAAATATTTCTGTCAACGAGCCTATCATTAAGAAATAAACTCACTCCCGCGATAAGATTACATTCCCTCCAAATATTATCAGAAAAGAAAAGTCTCAAATAGATTGTTCTTCTTCCACATTAAGCACAAATGAAGAAGAAAAATCTGGTTTCTAAAGTCCATTTGCATCTATAATATTTTTAACAACTCAAAATGCAAAATTGAAAAAGACTCCGAGAAGCTTCTCCTGTTAATTGGTCATAAAAATGAACCAGTTTGAATGGCAAAAATCATCAAAGTGCTTAAGGCGAAATTGGGCGAAATCACTGGAAACATGGCGCGATGATTTTTTTATCGCCATGAAAAATGGTCCCCCATACCAATTTTGTGCACTTATGTTGCACAATCTTACGTGGAAGTTGCTTGCTCTCATAAATTAATGTTAATGAACTCTTACTTTTCAAAAAATTGACCACTCATCGCTGAAATAATCACAGAAGAAGTCTTCATGTGAGAATGAATTGTTTTGACTCACACAGATGGCGTGATATGCCGTAGTGGGAGTGGCTGAATTATATGGGTTCTGTGAGAGAATAAATTGCCTCGATTCCTATCTTCAATTAATGTTTTGATTAGTTTAACAAATTGAAACATCGCATCATAAAATCCTATTTGCATTTTCAATTACACGGAGGGAGTTCAGTTAACCGAATTTATTCCTAAAAATAACAAACTCTAAACACGGTTAACCTCCACTAAAAAGTACATCTGCTTAAAGGGGTTTACACACATACTATGTATAGGCAATATTGTAATGTACATTTTAGTGAAACCGAAAACGGTGGCAGACACTGATGCCCATGGCGAATGAAAGGAGAATCGCTAAATTAAATGCAATGACACAGAGCTGTTCCTCATGCTTGGATGATTAATCAACACCCAGGGGCCTATAAATCTCACGCTGGCGCTGTGCTTGGTTGGCATTTCTCGGTGCTCAATTTATCCAGAATATTATCAAATTCACTTCATTGGCTATTGTCGATTGAGCTCTATATGTTGTATTGTTTAGTGGATGTGCACACACATTGAGAAGTACCTCGCCACTTTACCTATTTAGCCTAATCTCCGGCATCTCAGAAGCGGATTCGCCCCAAACCACTCGCCTTAGACTGAGATTCCACAACGGCGCGTTTGGAAGATCACAGGGAATTGTTATGAGTGATTCACAATTTGAGATAAAATTAACCTAAACGAGTCGGATCTCTTTGTACCGAAGCATATTTTGCTTGCCTCAAAATGGGGAGATGCTGCGGGACTCACATGGTGCACAACACGGCCATGCTGTGGGGAAACGCCATGTAAATTCGTAATTAAATTTGCTCCTAAAAAGGAACATGGAAGAAACAAGGAGTGTAAATTTGAACAAAGGTCATTTATTTTATTTATTGGGTCGTTAAATATGAAATGCATACACTTAAGGTTCTCTTGGCTTTTGAACTAAAAGCCAGATTCAAAAACTTTTATCTTTTTTTCTTTGATTCATTAATAAGTTATGCAATTTATGAAGAATTTGCAATAAAGTTGTATAATTTAATTATCCATATTTTCAAGAAGAAAAATAGAACATAAAATAGCTCAATAGGTAGAGCATTGAACCGTCTAACGTAAATCTACAGGTTCGAATCCACTTATTGATTGAACTTTTTTTTACAAATCAATTTATGGTTAAAAGTCATAAAAGAATATCAAATAGAAATAAAACTAAAAGAATAATCAAATATTTGATCTTTTTACGTTCACAGTGATCCACAATTCAGCATTCTTGGCAATATTTCTTTAAAAAAAAAAGCAAAAACTTTAATACAATAAAATCATTGATCAATTCAATAAGCTGTCAATTAATCATCTTGTGCGAATCACACAGAGCTATTTAGCTTTATTACACGAAGAATATGACAAAACGAATATTATTCAGAAGATTCAGTGTGCGGGTCCATCTGTTCCTCCCCAAGATAACACGAAATCTCTTCTATAAATCAATATATGGCGGAATGGGAAGACGATTCAAGATTGCGGGACGTATCTTTGTAGTTTTTTTATTCCTCAACTTCTTCTCATTCTCTCGTCTTCCCAATACTCCAAAGGAATTGGTATTAAATAATAAAATCGATTGGAAACACTGTGAATTCTCATTCTGTATTTCACTATAAAATACCAGACAAATATTTAAAGTATTTTCAAACTCAAAGCTGCACAATATACCTTCCTCCCAATGGACTTTGTTTCTTCTTATTCGTGAGATGGCTCATTCGGGGCATTTTTGTGCGCTTCAGCTGAAAGAAAATGTGATTACGTCGTATTTATTTTACTTTATATTGGCACATTTTCTCTCTCTCCTCGCACACCCTATCGCATTACATCCAAATACAGTGAATAAATAAACAATATGCGCCCCCCATTCGGAACTGCACTAAACTGAAGTGATGATAAATTAATTTATACGTTGTTGTTTGATTCTTCTTGCCTTTCTGGGGCAGAATCTAGGCATATTGGGAACGCTGACCTTCCATTGGATAAATTCTGGATAAATTCACAGCACTTTGATGCCAAAGAGGGGAGGGGTTTATTTGAAAATGTAACAAAAGTTTGTGCCTCAAGTTCATGAAACTCTATGCTCATCAGAAATGGTTTTATGGGAATTGTCTATACATACCAATCGATGTATCCACAAATAACACTCCCAAAGGGAATATCGCAATTCCCTTTCGTCGGAAGAGTTAGACATAAATTCCCCTCAATAGATGATCATTAATAATACATAAATTAACCCACCATCGTCAGTGAAGCGTTCTATTCACAAATTTATTATCTTGCACTTCTCATGGAAATTGAGAGTTCTTATCCCTTTACTGGATGAGATGGAGGCAATTTGATTTCTGCGGGACTTCTTGGCAGACTTCACATTGCATGGTCTTTTGTATGATAAATGATTCAACCTTGGTTTCATATGCTGTGGCGATATACTTATATTAGAATGTGCCTTTCCAGTTGGAGGATTAGATGCTTTTTATGACGTATCCTGCAGCTGCAGGTTTCTAGCTATGCATTTAGGGAAGGTACTGTAGGGTGGAAAAAGTCACAAAAGTTTAAAGTTTCTTTGAAATATTTCAATAAGAATATTCCCAAGATTCTAAAAATAATAAGAGAGAGAAAAATGTTCGGAAAATTTTTATTTGTTTATAGTTTGTATGAAGAAAAATTAAAGAAATTTTCTGGAAAAAAATTATTTAAAATTTTCTTACATAAATGATTAGACAACTAAAGGTTTTAGAAAATTTTTGAACTGATTATTTTTTAAATTCTCTCAAAGAAATCATAAAAATTCCCTATACAAATAAAAAACTTAACAGTGTTCAGCTTTCAATTTCTATATTTTGTAGAAGAAAATTATTTTCCTGTGTTTTTTTTAATTAAAACAATTAATAAAGTTAATCTAGAAAACCACATATTCTTCTTTTTCAGTACTAGTTTCATCGATCATTTTTTTATTTTTAAAAAAATCTAATTTATCAAAAATTTCTTCAATCAATTTGGATTTCATAAATCCAAATTTTCATGAATTTTCCAATATTTTCTTTGAAATACTCTCAATTCGATCTTAAATCAATATGAATGCCAAAAATCACAATTTTCTCAAATTTTTCCAGTATTTCAAAATTCAACAATCAAAAATTTCGTAGGTACATAAAAAAAATTAATAAAAGAAAAATCTCAATTTTCACAATTTTCCTGTTTCTTTCTTTATTCTTCTCACCGCACTCACTTCCTTCTAGAACTACATAATACATCCAAGAATTCAAAATTTTATTGCCAACAACTTTATAGCGCATTCCTTATTCCCTACAGCTCGAGATTCCTTTTTTCTACTTTAAGGAAAAGTTGCACATCGCGTTTTATTTCGCGAAATTTATGAAGTCATAAAGTTGATTCTTCGCCTCTTCCACTTGTATCCAATCACAAACACCGTGTGGATGCCCTTTTTCCCTTTTACAAGCCAGCCAGAGAAAACACACGGCGCGAAAGATTTTTTGAAATTGGAATGGCTCCAGCATAGGGCGAGCATAAAATGCACCATGATGCTGGGAGAGAAACTGGTTTTCCAGACTCATTTTTGTACACTTTTTGTACATTCTTCACACATCGTTTGTGGTTTCTTTCATGCCTGTTCCTCACCTCTCCTGTGGGCATCACCACCACAGCATCATCCAATATGTTGTGCCTCAGCAATTTCAAGAGGCGCATTCCATGTGCTGTAATAAACTTTTATCAAAGTCAGTGATGGCGTGAGATTAGCATTTGGCGGTGTATGGAATCCCTGTGTTTTAAATCATTGTAAATCCCTCACGAGTGCTCTCAAATGGCTTTTCAATTCCATGCAAACCCATAGATGGCAAAATGGGTAGTAAATCAGGAGAATGAGATCCTTGTATATCGTCAGGCTGTTCGCTTAGCAGGAAGGAAAAAAAAAACACTCGAATCACTCGAATAGATATATGTGGAATTTTTATATATGAAATGTGGAATACATAGAAAACATTCGCCCCTCTGTTCTTCCTGTATGGAAGTAAAAACCTCTGCTCAAAAGGTACTCCACAGCTGTTTCTTTTTTTTTTTTCAACAGCCAAGCCTGGAATAGTAAAGAAGTGCTTTGTATGGCGCACGCACATCCTTTTCCCCGGTGAACGAACACCGGCAAACGGCCAATTGGAATATTTATTAATTTGTCAGGAGAGATAGTACCTAATATTAAGTTTTGTAAGCTAAAATTATAATTAGACGTTGTATCCAACACTTACAAGCCCTCCACGTTTAATCAAAACACTTTGATTGTTATCTCAGTATGGACCATTAATCCTCAAATTTATGTCTTTATGCTCCACCATCCGTCGTATGGGTGGATATGCAAAAGGCATAAAGTTAGTGGTTGATATTTTAACAGAGAGAATGAGAGAAAATGCTGACGAGAAGCAATTTCACAGTCGACACTGCGTCATAGGGGCCCCATGGGCTGATGAAAACGCCAACACAGACGCCCGGAAGGTGCTTTGACTTCATACACCTCTTACATCTGACGAGACACACCTGGAATTAACCCAGAAGCGCTGCTGACTCTCAATTAGCTTTTTGGGATGTCGGTTTGTGTAGATTGCGCCATTTCGTCTACCCCTTTCTATTGTTTCTAATTGGGAAATATAAACATCTCAAAAGGATGCCATCATTTTCCATTCCAGCGACTATGGCTGTCTGGCAAATCTCACTTATGTGAGCTGGTCCTGTCAATGTGAAACCCTCAACATTTTATGTGGGTAAATCGCGTGAAATTCCAATTTCATCTTCTACCCATCTCATGATCCACCATAAGCTACTCCCTTCTGGCTAGAACACCATTTTGGGCATTATGGAACAAAATTTGTAATAACAACCTTTCACTTTTAACTCAATTCTTGTTAAATTTTGAGAGGGGAAGTTGATACCAACAAAATAAATAAAGTTGTAATGATAGGTCTTTGGATTTTTCTTTGAAATTAAGCGTGTTTAACAAGGGGGGTTAAGAATTAAAGAAAGGGACTGAAATTACATAAATTGTACATAATTTAGAAGAAAGGCCAAAAGAAACTAAATTAAAGCGAATTATCTCATGGCAATTATAAACCCGGGATGTGTCGATTAAAGCTAAAAGGTTATTAAAAATACCAAAAATACTCATAAAAATATATGTGGTAAATTAGTTCTTTAATTGGCAATAATTGGTAAAATTGGCTATCAATATTTCATGGTGAGTATTTTTTCATAAAACAATACAGTCGTGACCTCGTGGTAGGACCGTCGTCAAAATGACTTCTCCGCGGTAAAACGGCTTCAGAATGAGGAATTTTGCCTTCGCAGTGGGACAATTAGTATCCTACCTTTCCAATAGTACTAATTGTCCCACTGCGAAGGCAAAATTCTTCATTCTGAAGCCGTTTTACCGCGGAGAAGTCATTTTGACGACGGTCCTACCACGAGATCACGACTGTAATATATTTGATACAATTTTTGCATTTTTGGTTACATCACCAATTTTTTTTTAATTAAATAACATTTTTTACCAATTTGGGACCCTTGGGACCAAATAAATGAATATTTTACCAACAAATACCATAGAATATTGGTAGTCATCTTTACCATTTTTTACTAAATATTACCAATCAAAGAACTCATTTACCACCAAAATATTTTTATGAGAATTTTCTAATATTGATAACGAATAAAAATCTGCTTTGGGTAAAGTATAGAACATACCAGCTTTTTTCCAATTTCTTTTTAAAAATCTATCTATCAATTTACCTAAAACTGAATTAAATACAACGATAAGTGATTCGGAAAATCTCGATATTTCTTCATGGTTTAGGGGAGGGCGGGGCTAATAAAGTCACTTATGGGTTTAGAAAAATCTCAAAATATCATATTTTCCAAATAGATGAAGCGAAATGTATAGCTCATTTATTTAGGAAATTTCCTGCCCTATAACTCTTTCTCAGATCATTTTGTTCTATCTAGCTAGGAAATATGATATTTAAGGCTTTTTCCAAACCCTTAAGTGACTTTATTAGCCCCGCTCTCCCCTAACACTTAGCCCACTTACCCACTTTTCCTGTATTTAAGGACGTAATGTATTTTGTTCTTCATTCCTACTATCTGTACATAATAAGCCAAAAACTTCAAATCATATTCTGAAACTAATCCAATTAAATGTGAAATGGCTCTCAAGCGAAGCCCTACTGTAATCTTAAATACTCTGAGAGTGTTGAAAATTTATATAACGCGCCTATAATGCGTCTGATTTTTTTGTGCATTCGAGATTACATAGAGAGAAGATCGCTTTAAAAGGTGCTAGAGAGAATGGTGAATGATGACATTATCACGCTACCGCCATATCCGGTTCGCTGAAGTCTGAAGACTTGAAGTGATGCTCAATATCTCAAAGTGTTAGCATCACTTTCACTCCATTGCTTCTCGCACGAAAGTCGAAGAAGAATTTGACGAGATTGATGCAGAACATGCCGCGGAGAGTTCACTGACTCCGTCTGGCATAGAATGCGTAGAAGGATGGGGGGGGCGACCCCTTAGAGGACGCAAATATCCTGAAATTCGGCGACATTCCTCACGCAGTTTCTGCTCTATATCCTTGGCGCAAAATTTGAAAATATATCGTCTGTCGCCTCTGCTTCCATTCAATGTTTCGTGTTGACATTACATAGAAATAAACGACCATCCCTATTGACATCGTCACTTAAGACTCTCCTTGTTTATTTCCACTTCCTGTGGGAATATCCTGCCTCGGCATTCTGCTCAATTTCTTCGCGTGATGCCTAACATTGCAGGGAAGGGGGAATTACAAAAGGGAGCACACAAGACAAATGTTTACCATTGCATTGCGTTCCTCCTTCTCTACACACATTCTGACCCAATTTCACATCTTATCGCATTTTCACTCTTTTATTAGAGCACCAAATGGCCAATCGAATGCCGAAGGGATGCGGGAATAGTTTGTGAAATGAAAATGTATGGAGACGTTCTGGAATATTGCACAGAGAATGTTGGAAATTGAAAACATCCTCCGTGAAATATTCTCTTCATTCTCTTCCATATATTTTCCATGCAGGATATTTGCGGAAATATATTGCAGAAAGGGAGGATTTTTTGATGTGATGCCGCTTCAATTCGATCCTATTCTGTGAAAAATTTAGCGTGTTATGCTTTGCGATTTAAATTGTGTCAGGGGTTGAATCACACCATATGGGGTTCTCACTCAAGCAGGACGAACAGGACAATAGGTGATTGTACGCAATACTCTCTGCCATACAATTCCAGTTCCCCGAAACCCAGCTCTCTGCTATGAGTGAAAGGCTGCAGCAGGATGCGTGACCCACAAAAAAAACTCCCAGAGAGGAAGTGACAAAAAAATCATCTTATGGAGGAATTATTTGCAAAAGAGGGTAGTACTGTGAGGGGTAGCTTAATTGTTTTCCTGGCAAAGTCCCCACGGGATATGGCTTTTTCCGCATAAATTTCATTATATTCCATTTTGCACGAAAAGGAATAATGCGCAATTAGAAACCTCCAAAGGAGAAATTAAATTGTCAGTGCCTTCTGTTGAATGGTCCATCCCCTCCATCCCATATCGAAGGCATTTCAGGGCAAGAGAAAATTTTATAATGTGAAATATCTGTGCCCCCTTTTGCAATTTCACAAGACATTTGCTTCATTTTGTGTCTCTTTTGGGCCTCTTGAAGGAAAACAATCAAATACCAAAAGAAGGGCGATGAATTCCTTTGCAGAGGGGTGGTAGTTCAAAAGTCCTTCAGGGGGATGAAAATATCTTCGTTTTCTGATAATAAACTGGTGTAGGAGCGCATTGACCAATTCGAGAAGAGAGCCCTCTCGACGGTCAAATGTAACCCTCTCCTCTCCCTAAATTCCTCTCTCTCCCATAACGGTGCTGAGGACTGCAGCTCAACTGAGAAAGATCAGTTGGGCTGTTGCTGTGAGAGCGAACACACGTCACCGCAGACTGTGTTCCTCCACAGCATGAAAAAGGGCGAAAGTCCCAGCCCGTGTTTTAGTTATTTTATTAACTTACATTTCAGAAGTGGGATGAAATCCGCGGTCACAAGGCGGAATAAAAGTGCAAAAAAACAGTGATAAAATTATGTGACACAAAATGGCGGCCGTGAAAATTCCAAGAAATTGAATGGAATTTTGGCTTAAAAATGCCATTAAGTGACTGTTGTGAGCCACGTAAGGCAGTCGTGGCTCCCGGAAGTGACTTCCGCGTGTGTGTTTGACGTGAAAACACACGTCTTGTTGTGAAGTGTGTGATAAGTGAAGTAAGAGAAAATTGCGTAGTTTTCCTTACGCTTTGAAGTGAATCACCCCTAATATTCGGCCAAACTTACAACAAACTTCAAAACTGGGTAAACACCGCCGAACAAATTCTTTTATCGTCATTTTTCACCATCACGAGGGATTAGTGAGTGAAAAACTCGCATAAACATCGATAAGATTTTTGATCAGCTCCTGTTGTCATTACTGTGCCCAAAAAGTTGAGTTTTGACTTTCTCGGTGATTCCCTTCGAGGAGAAATATCCGGCAAAGAGGAAAATCTCAACGAGAGATTTCCTCTCGGAGAAGAATTGTGTGAAAGAGACGTCTCAATGAGTTCCCCAATTCGAATGTTAGTGCTAACAAATCCATGGCAGCAGCCCCATCGGATTCGTGGAAGATGAACTTGATGAAGGCGGATCTAATGGTGGCAAAGGCGAATATTACGCAACTTCAGGGTGAAGCGGAGCACCAGTATCTCATCCGGGAGAACATGAAGAAGGAAGTTGAGAAGTACTTAGCGGATTTGCGGAAGAGAGGCGCAACTGCCAAGGAAGATCTCGTGCAGTGCAAAAATGAGAAGAAGTACGAGAGAATGAAGCATGAGATTGTTCATTCGCTACAGAGGAATCTGGCAACGGTGGAGGAGAACTTCCGGACTGCGAGCAGTGACTACCATAATGATGTGAGTGATCTTCAACGGCAATTAAATGAGGTTATGCAGTCAATGACAGGTGTGGAGGAAGAGAATACTCGGCTATTTGCCCTCAATGAGACATTTCAGCAGAAATGGAAGCGTGAAGGAGGAGCTTGAAGCGTCTCTCGAGGAGGAGAAGCAGAGGAATAAGCGGTCGCAAGGAGAATAAAGGGATTTGAATTTGAGATCTCTGGCTATGAGGAATGGAAAGAGGAAGAAATTCCGGCACAATAGAGAAGTATAAGTGTGAATGTGTGAATGTATGTGGGGCCCCAGTGTGATTGAAAGTGTGAATTAGGGCCATGAGAGCCTCTTGAGAACGAATGTATGATAGAAATGATCAAATTACTTGCATAGATGTGATGTACTCTTCCGAATAGTGATTGCTCTCTGCTTTAGTCTTATCTTTCAGGAAAACAGCGGGCATCCCGTGTGAAGACGACAAAGGGCATTTTGAGGTAACCTCAAAATGCTCTGGAAAAATACAGCGATCCTGTGGGAGGTGTTGAAATGCGCGCACGTAAGATGAACTCCAGGAACGGACAGCAATTGCGCGACTTAATCTCAAAGCTGCTGGGAAAGATGAATCGCTGTGTGGGAGGTGAAAAGTGGTATTTTCACAAACTAATGCTTCGTGCTGATGAAATACGGCGAATAATACTAGGAAAACCTTCCGCCGGATTATTTAAGCATCCCCATCTTGTGAAAATAAGAGTGGGTTCACTCTTGACCATAAAGGAAGTAAAGCACCAAAAAAAAAAGCAATTCCGTGGGAGGTACCGGTTTGGGTTGCATTGGAGCTCTTCAGGATGTGATGGTTTTTCCGTATGGTGGATCATCGTAAACTTAGCCTTCCGAATCAGCGTTCCGACAGCCGGAAATGCCCCTGAGAAAGAAAGGAATTGCTCTTCTTGGAAGATCAAAGAATTTTATGTTAAGAAGCCGCAGTAATCAACGCGAGGTCTGCTGTGAAGTCTATGTGTCATCAGACAGTGTGTCAGATCATTGTGGGTGGAGAATGAAAGGGACACGGATGATGAGTGACGAATTGCTGTATCCCCAAGACAGAGGCGCATCTATTCTTTCTTCAATTATCTCATTTGCCTTGAGGAAAAAAAAAAATCCTGAATAAGCTCATGCACCAGCGGCCTTGCATGTTCCATCTTTGCGGATCCCCGGATATCCTCAGTGGTTTCTCATTAAAATCATGCACATACGGACGTGGTGTAATCGGTCTACATCATGAAATTGAGCATTTCTCTCCCACATGATTTGAATCGGGCATGCACTGCGAGTGGAAGTAGTGTCCAAGATTGAGTGTGTAATGCTCAGTTATGGCCTGCAGCACGTGTGGAGGTTTTCGGATTATTCCATACAAGATTGTACTTGTCAACAAGTGATATTGATCTCGATGTAATTGGAGCTACATCCGCTGCAGAATACACCCGAAAAGGCTAATCATGGAGTGTTACTGCTGGAATTCTTTTAGCAGTATGGGAGGAATTTAACTACATGAAGACTGGAATAAGTATACAGAACGGTGAACGATATATACCTAATGAGGAGTTGCAGAAGGAAGTGGCTGATAGGCATAGGACGAGTTTGTTGTACACTGAAGATCACCTAACAGCTGGAATGTTAGGGGGAGATCCTCTCATGGTACACTAATATCGCCTGCATATTAGCTGAAGGAGATCTTCTCACGGATGTGTCCTGACAGCAGGAATGTACGGGTGTTCGAGAAGCGTCAGCTGCTGTCAATGTGCAGTTTAGAAGCATCGCAGATCATCGTTAGCGGAATCGGGTGAGTCAGTTCCATTTATTCTTAATCTTCCACATTTAACTGCCGTATGTAGGGTAGTCTGTGTTAGGGATGTAGTTAGTTGAGATATAGTTGTGAATAACTATGGTATAAGCGAAAATCCTGGCCAGGTATAAAGAGTATAAAAGAGAGTGTAATTTACAATGCATATATGTGGGTGATTTGAGATATGCATTTTTCGGGTTAGGGAAGTTCCACAATGGGTTGTAGCTTTCCGTAGGGAGGTTGAGCCTCGTTAATTGGACCCATTATAAGGATAATGGGTAATTTCATGGAATTATGACGACCAGTAGCGTTACAGTTGTATGAGTTACATGGTTCCGAATTAATCACACAACTTCTGGAATTTGCTAAGTTCTATGGCAACCAAACAATGGCATTTTTCCTCTGAGAAATCCATCGAAGGAAGCTCGTGTAGCAGTCTGAACTTCCTTATACTTTGAAACTCTCTGGGAAAAACCTCATAGGACATTCTAAGCTTGTTAAAGTACCAGTAACATCATCAACTCCTATGAAAGCCAACAGACTGAAAGATTCTCACCACTGACAAAAAAAAAGAGTGGATTCCTATATCAAGAGGTAATAGTCCACACTCTCTTAAGGGTGGTGGAGAAAGAACAGTCGAAATTCACCAATCGACGAGTCTACACATTGAAGTATGGTAATGAAGGCAGTGTAGTACCATGTGGTCATGTGAAGTAGGGACGAGTCCGGATAAGAGAAAAGTGTTCTATGCAGTAGGAAAAACAAAAAGAGTTTTGAGGAAGACAACCTCGAAAACACTCATACGGTGAAGAGCTAAAGGCTCCAAAATGACACGAAGAAAGGAAGATTCCTCCTAAAGAAAACAATGGGAAGTTTTCCTAAAGAAAGGAAGGTAAACCCTAAGAAGCTGGAACGGCAATAGGGTGCAATGGAGATGTAATACGAAAACATGAGTAATGATGGAGTATTCATGTTCATGCATGAGTCTACTTTTAACTTGTACACACGAAGGGAAGCAAGTTGATTAGCCAGTGAGCTAATGTAGACCTCAGGACGAGTTTCCACTAAAGACAACCATAGCTATAAGGGTAGACTTTTCCATTCAGGTGAAAATCCCAAAGTGTGATAAGTCACAGGAGCGTGTCGTGGGGCATTCTCTCATGGATGTCAAGTTTCGTATGCGAGAAAGATCGCATATGTTTTGACACCTATGGGAACGGTCCGAAGAAGTTAAGAGCCATCCAATGTATTTTTCTACGCACAGTGGTTGACTCTTGTAGGTACTGGGCCTCATGAGTTTAGCTGGTGTGCGTGGAGGAATGCCAAGGGATGTGTGGTGGAAACGAGCCACCAATGGCATGAGTGACATGCCAAGGGAAGCATCCAATTGGAAGTGATGTTTTACACATGGTGGTTCACCAATGAAGGTTTAGGGCCTCATAGGTTAAAGCCGTTATGTGTAGGGTATCATAGGGATGCGAGGGTAGAACCGAATCTACCACTGACAGATGTGTTCTGTCTTTCGTAGCACAGAGATGCTAGGGTAGAACCGAATCTACCATTGACAGATGTGTTCTGTCTTTCAGTTCTGGAAGTAGAACTGAGCGCTCATAAAATTGCGGAATTTTTATGGTATTCGCGCCTAGTTCTGATTGAGTTCAACGGACCTTGGTGCTAACGGTGTAATGGGTTTAAAGGAACGGGCTAGTTGAGCTAAGCTCCTAGTTCGGGTTCCTACTATTCACTGTGAGTTGCCAAGGGACGGCAACAAGATCAGAATGGCCGAATGTAGGAGCGCATTGACCAATTCGAGAAGAGAGCCCTCTCGACGGTCAAATGTAACCCTCTCCTCTCCCTAAATTCCTCTCTCTCCCATAACGGTGCTGAGGACTGCAGCTCAACTGAGAAAGATCAGTTGGGCTGTTGCTGTGAGAGCGAACACACGTCACCGCAGACTGTGTTCCTCCACAGCATGAAAAAGGGCGAAAGTCCCAGCCCGTGTTTTAGTTATTTTATTAACTTACACTGGTAATAAAGATTACGATGATCTAAACGCAGAGATGGTGTAATGCGATAGCATAAAACAAGCCTTAAAGTTTTAAAGGAAAATAAAAAGAAAATTAGAGAATTTTTTCCTCATTCGAAATGAAAATTTGTTAAATTAATAAATTTTTAACCTAATGAACGCTAATTTAATTTTAATTAAGAACAGACCATTGAAAAAAATCCTTTTTTATAAAATTTCAATTAAAATCAATCACAAATTTAATTAGACTTCTCTCTCTATTCCCATTAATCACACCCTTTGATAAGCCTAAGCCCAATCGTGTGGGTGTGATCCTAAATTGGTTCCAATTAGTTGGTGTTCCACTTCGTGGCCAACACCAAGTATTGTAATCGTCGGATTTTCCGACCACCTCAGATCGGGCTCAAACTTGGTATGAGCACGTTTCAGACAACCCACATTCCAAAAATGGTGGTGGAAAATTTTTGATCCGGCCGGCCTGCCGGCCGGCCGGTCGCCCAAACTTTGCCTTATAGCTCGAGAACGGTAACAGATAGAGACTTCAGGTTTGAAGTTTTCTATAGAAATGTGGGTGTAAAATTTCATATTTTTACATTTTTAAAATCCAAGATGGTCGCCGTCCGCCATTTTGAAACACCGTCAACCAGTTACCTTATAGCTAGAGGTCTGAAATTTTAGTATGTTGTAAAGCTCAGTGAGACGTTTTCATCAATAATTCATACTTGAAAATCGGTCAAGCCGTTTAGCAAATATGGCGGCTCAAAGCAAAAAGTGTTTTTTCGATATAACTCGAGAACGGCTTGACCGATTTTGACCATCTTGGTATCAAATGAAAGGTTTCAAGAAGCCCTACAACTGTCTAGAACATTCCAAGTTTCAAAAACATCCGCAAGAGGCGCTAAAATCAAAAACAAAAATTGCATAACTTTAAGGGGCTATATCTCCGAATCTCCATCATCGATTTCCTTTAAATTTTGATATGTTGTAGCCTGACTCAATATCTTTCATCAGTCCGAAAATGAAGAAATTCTATGTCGCCGTTTAGAAGATATAGCCATTTGAAAAATTCTTACATTTGAAAAGTTCTAAGAGCCATATCTCTTGAACCGCTTGTCCGATTTTGCTCAATTTGGTATCAAATTAAAGGTTTTGGAATTATCTACAACTTTCTAGAACATCATAAACCTCTAAAGCCATTCCTTGAGGACGAAAAATGCGAAAAACTCTTTTTGTGAAACAAAAATCCGCCATTTTGTGTTCTAGAGGTGACCTTGAAAATCATTGAGATATATGTCAAATTATAGCTTATTTCAAGATCTTTCCAAAACTAGTCACGAAATTTCTGTAGCTTTTATAGAACTAGAGATATGTCTATTTTTATGCATCAAATTGCTGAATTTCACAAAAAAATTCAACTTTGCCTAATAGTTACTGCTCAAAAATCAATTTTAACGCATAAATAAACTTTTCCACGTTGTGGGACACCAACTCTTATAACTGGACGCGTTATGATTGACTTTATTTGGGAATCGTGTGAAAAGAGCAAAGAACGAGCAAATTGGGTAAAAGAAATGAAGAATTCCAATCACACATAGCTCTATATTTCCTTCCACAAACGCACCACCAAAGAAGCCAACGTTTGTAAGACTTCTCACACACAGAGGGGCTCAACCATCATCCCCCTCGAGTGGTTACAGAGAAGCTAAAATTCTCAGAATTTGATTTGTAGAAGATTTGGTGTCAAGTCGGAAAGAAAATACGTTTTGCCATGTGATTCAATAATACGACCACGATTTTAAATTTATTTATATGTCGTGAAAACACGAGGGCTGTGCCCCTTTTTTTTTCCTCATCGGTGATTTATCCAGGATAACGAAGACAAGGGGGAATACGATATTCGTGAAGCGGATGAGCCGCTTTCACCTTTCCTGCCAGCAGGGAGTACAGTACATGCGTTGTCCTGTTGGGAAAATCCCACATAGGAAAAAAAAATCGTATATAAAACTCCTGAATTAATCCGATTAAGCCTTATCACTTCCGACATCGAAATGCCATCAGACTTGCTGGCTAGCCTACATGAAGGAAGAATAGAGCTCCGATAAATTTGTTTTCGGGAGCAAATGAGGGGAAAAGTTTGCTTCTTGTGGGGCTTCTTGGAAAATTCTTAAGTACAATTCTCGTGTTTTATGACACATAAAGTTGGTGGTGAAGTGTGATTCCGGGTGAAACTACAAGAGCAATGATATTCCCTTTCATATATCTCAGCCCATTTGGGAATTAATATTTCATTTCCTTCCATACATAATTTTATCGTGTTCGGGTGACTTTCAATGAGTGCTTTAGATGTTGAAAAACATCGCCTAAATGGTTTGTTTAATGATGCATTTTGTGTCACAACAATCAAACCTACATTATTAATGTTCCTGAAAATATTAGCGATAGCTGGTGTGATGTTAAGGTTTATTTGAATGCGGCTCTTGTCGTTGTGAAGTGTACTCATGAAAATACTTTGTATGGATTTAAATTTTATTTTCTGCCCGACTTTTCGAAGGATGTTTTGTCCTTCATTAGGATTTATGACATCAAATCGATAGTTTCATTCAAAACTGTTTTCAATAGCTATTTTATAGACCTTTGACTGACTTAGGTTAGTTTTATTCGGAACAAAAAGTTAATTAGCTTTGAAGCATAAGCTTTAAGCTTAAAATCTCTTTCAAACAGTTCACAAAAGCACCAGCTATAAATCCTTTTTGTGCAAAAAAAATAATATTAATTACACAGATATTAAAATATATTTTATAATTAAAAAATATCAAAAAAAAAGCTCAATAAATTTCAGTGATATAATTTTGCAATTACTTCAAAGGCCAAAGAGTAATTTGCTCGATGATTGTTTGAAGCGTCCAGGATATTAATTCGTTGCAAAATGATGTGTTTGCAATTTGTTGGTGAGATTTCAATGGGTTTTCTGGAAACAATAGCCCATTTCGCGGGGAAAATTATGCATTCCACCCGGACACGTACTCCACACATACAACGTAAGCCTATAATGAGCCAAACGTTTGTATTTTATATAAATTTTACGCACATACACCCTTCAAAATCGATAAAATCACAAACAACATTCCACTCTTCATGTGCCTGTATCATTTTTCACAGCCTTGGAGGCATGTGCAAGAGGAAGTGGGTTGCAGGAAGATGAAATTTTCTGTGTATGAAGAATTTTTCTTTTGAAAAATCTCCCACAATGGTCACGTACGTTGGGATGTAAAAATGCGCTTTACATTTTGGAAGAAGAGAAGCAAAGAAGGATAAAAAGGCGATTTTATTTGAATACAGGAGGAGCTTCGTCACCTCATTCTATTTCCGCTATACGCGTTGGATTATCCTTCTTTTTCGATGGAAGATTTTCCCTTTGGGAAATTCCAATAAATATTTTACAACTATTTGCTGTATTATGCTTGATAAAAATTTATTGGAAAACTTGGAGATGATTTATGCCACTGAATTTGGGACACCAACGGAAAGGGAAGCTTGAAAAATTTATTGGACATTATCTCTCAATAGATTGAATGAATTTACGACACACAATAGTACCCAAAAAAAGTTCTGATTAAATCGAATATCATTACAAATTATTCCCGCGAGGCTGCTGTATATTAATATTTTTAGTTGAAAATTCAATGATGTTTATTGTGGCGGTTGCCGCTCTCTGAAGAGCACACAATAAACACAAAATTGTCGTTTGAATGCCGTAAAAAGAAAATTTATTCAGACAGAGTGTTAACCATTAATACATTCATATGCATTTTGAGTGTCATCCACCATGCTGTTGCATTTACGAGGCGGCCCTAAGTACCATGCGTCCCTTATATGTTTCCTCTCATTTCATATTTCTCATATATAATGCAGAACATACCCATGCTCATGAGCCCACTAAATCATCATATTGTTTTATCGGACAAAAAAGACTTCCTCCAGATATTGTGGATCGGAGAAAAAGTGCTCAAAAGTGTCACACTTGCCCCTAATTGGGAGCAATTGAATTTAATTGGTACCCATTCTCTTTGACGATGGAGGAAGTGCAAAGCTGAGAAAAGGGGGCTCCACATGACCTCCACACTTATGGGGACTTTGTCTCCACTTGTGTGGCTTTCATGCCTTCAAAATGTATTTGATAAATGTACAATTTTCACCCCGAGTTTACGTCTAATTTCCGCTGACAATTTCGGGGGCGGATGGTGAGAAATTTGGTCAGTCTAGAGCGATGCAAATGGGTAAAGGAGAGTTCAAAAAGTCCCCTTGTTTATTAGTTTATCATCAATTGATGCACTGTTAGAAATCGTGGCACGACCTGGCGCCTCCACTGTTTCTCTTGTTTGTTTTGCAAGTTAACTTGAGATGTTAATTGACTACCAGGCGCCTCCATTCTCACTTTCCTTAATTTTTCGATAATATAGGGTGAATTTTGTAACTACTAGGCGCCTCCATTGCGAGTTTTTGCATATTTTTGAATAAAATTTAAGTAATGAGACAATACCAGGCGCCTCCACCTCTATTAATTTCTAAATATATAAATTAAACGCCTTTATCATAACTAGACAATGTTTATTTAACTTTTCCGTCATTTTCTAATAATATTGAGTAACTAAGTGACTACCAGGCGCCTCCATTGTAACCTTTTGCTTATTTTGTGAATAAAAATTATATATCAAAGAACCAGGCGTCTCCATCTTAATTTTCTTTGACTTTTCAGGAATGTAAAGAGAAATTATGTGACTACCCGGTGTCCCCATCTCAATTTGTAATTAATCTTCAAAGGAAAATAATAAGTAAATTTATTTTAAAATAATTCTAAAGACATCCCTTTTGGGAAAATTATTTACTTTAGCAGAGCATTCAAAGGGAATAATAAAACTTGGACCTTTATACCTTCCTTCAACACCAAAGCCTCAAACTTTGTCTCGGGAAGAAATATACACAGACAAAATACCCCAGAATGTTAAACTGGCCCTCTTGAATTCCAAAATCGTCCCTCTTGTGCATCTTTTTCACTAAAACTTGTCTCGTTTTAAAACTTCATCTCCAACAATCTTATCTAATAATTTCTCACGGTGTTACGTAGTGGAACTCTCATCTCCGGTTCTTAAGTGAAAATAACTTGCTGGCGCAACGGAAACTTCCAACGGAGTGGACTCTGTGGGCGTTTTAGTGCATTAAATTCTCAGTTTTAAAGACCATGCCCCATAGCTGAGTTTATTCTATGTATGTAGGTACTGCACACAAGAGATGTTCAATTTGTTGACAATATTTCATTCTATGAGGTTGAACCCGTGTGTAAACATGGTTTCATAACTCATACATATTGCACTCTTGGCCATTTTATGAAGTACCATTTCCAATATTTGTTCAAGGAGATAATTTTCACACAGAGAATCCTTTTTGGCTCTTGGCGCTTTCGTGTGAAACGGCAAATGTTGACTTTCTTCTTAATTCCTGCACTGCTGTGTTGTGTAGTGGCTACATAGCCAAGAGCTTGAAGACGGTTGACATAGACCCCTCGAGTGGGTCAGTAATTGATGTCTCTCGGTACGGAGAGGAGATTTAATCGTAACTATAGGAAGCACATGGTGCCAAACTAATAATCTCTAATCTCTGTTCTATGCGGTTTGTCTGGAATGTATCTCTTTCAGTTTCATGGCAACAATTATATTAATAGAGCCACGAGGAGATGTTCTCCATAAGATGCTCTGGGGTAATCTCCAATGAGTACGTGCTATGCAAGCATCACCTCAAGAGAGTGTTTGAGCCCTGGAATAAAAAAAATCTTCTTTGGATGCATTTTAATTCTCCAGCGCCTTTTGAGAGCATCTCCCATCGCAACAACAAAGCCCCAGAGACCGCCAAAAGAGGCCCCCATTCAAATGGAACACTCCACTCCACTTGTCTCCCCCTTTGATATTTGATCCAATGACATTTCCGCGGGACAAAGGAACAATAAATCTCACTCTGGGATCATCTCCAATGTGTCTGGAAGATGTCAATATTATATCCGTATTTGAACACAAACATGCCTCCATCGTGGAACAAATCGGAGGGTTGGAAGTGCGATTTATTTTATGGGTGTTCCACCACGGGATATATCTCACCAATAGAGCGTGCTTTATTGATTATAAAAGCATTTCTTTCCTGAATCTTTCACACGAATATCCCATTCCGGAAATGAGAAATTCAACCATTATTCGACTTTTTTTCTGGTCCCCCTTAACTTCACTCTAACAGCCCCATAAGTGGTTGCCTGGCCCCGTGGCAAATTGTTTTCTTTCACAATATTGATGGAATATCTGGAATATATTGGTCATTGAATATTATGGGTGGTTCTACCTAATTTTTTAGTCATTGAAATTGCCAAAAAAAAACGATGTTCATGAATTTTACAAATATCGTGAATTTGTGGGGATTTTTTCTACCTTTGAGCAATCATAATTTGTTTTAAATTGTTAATGGGAAATGTACAAAAAATATAATTTTATTTTGTGCAAAAAAATTTAAATTTTGAAGATGAAGAAATAGAGGAATTAGGCAAAATTATTGTAGTAAAGAAACATTTTAATTTAATTCGAATTTTTTTCTATAAATTTTATCTTTTGGTTAATTTTATTTTCTTTACAAATAAAAAAAAATTGTTTTTAGTTTAGATTGTGATCTTCTTATCTTCTTGGATAGTTCTTGATCCTCGATCCTTTTTAATCCCACTCCAACGACATTGTCAATTCCCAAAAATTATTATTCTTTAGCCCCATTTGTGAAAAGCGCTGATTTTTTTTATCCACGAAAAAAGCAATTTTTTCCTTATAAATAAATAAGATAGGTAATAAATAATTCCCCTTATATTCTGTACTGTTGTTGACTTCTTCAAATAAATTTCAAGCAGACAGCAGATACTTTTACCTTCCACCATTCCATTGGGAGTGTGTTATACACATTATACACAAAATTACGCACGAAAATATTTATGAAGGCAATTTTGGGTAATAAAATTGGCCTGATATTGAGAGAAAAGTTTGATGTAAACCGCAAATTTTCATCATTATTGAATCCAGGAAATAAATAATTAAAAACTTTGTGCGAACGACGTGTATTTGCGCTGTGGAAATTCATGTGCAAAGTGTGTACTCTCACTGTGGAGAAAATGGGAATTTTAATGAAATTTTTGTTCCTGGAAATGGGGATTTTTTTTCCTTGTCGAAGCTCTCCTCAACCCCCATGAGCTCCAATCATAATAATTTTTGTTGAGTGTATACGCTTGAGCATCTGGCAACCAGTGTGTGTGTGGATGTACCCTTCAATCTTCCTTGCGGACAATTTAGGGGCTCCAGCCTATCTCATTACACCAGACAAACTCACCCAAAAGGGACGTGCAGCATAGAATTGAAGCATATGTTATTCATTGAGTAAAATTTTGGCAAAGCCCGCAATTGGCATTTTTTCCCGGTCTATTAAATACAATAGGGCAGCGTAATTGCTGGCTAGAGCGGAGAAAATAGGTTCTACTGCCCACCCTGTCGTTGATGGGTAAATTCGACACATGTTTGGTATCACTTTTAGCACTCATCAATCCCCTATTTTGATACCGAAAGAACCATCGAGATTTAATGCGCAATATAAATTGTTGCCCTACCTCGCACCCCTCTTAATGTTTCTTATGCCATACAAACAGCGAAATTTGCCCCTGAAAATTCGGCACGCACTTTAAATTCGATTTGCAGAAAAACCCTCATCGCCGTGAAAATTGTCACACCCTCTCGCCAACACCGAGGGATGTAACCTTAATTTTGTTTTGGAGTAAACATTGCAATAATTGAGGGGGTGCAGTGGGTGAAAATGGGCTTAACACACCACTGAACTATATGCAATTTATTAACACAAATAATTTTCCTGTTAGCACGAATTGTGGGGAGGGAAATGTGAGTGAAAATTTACATTTCGTGCTTTTCATGATTAATAACAATTACATTTCCGATCGCCCAATGCTTATCCACCGCAAACACATTTTCTGTGGGCTATGCACAATGAAAATCATCGGAATATTGTGAGGGTTGCCTCACCCATTTACTGCGTCATATCCTTTTTTATTTTAATATAAACCTCAAGGGTCTGCTTGGGACGTACAAAGAAAGCGTTTTGTTTCTAAAGGAAAATTCAAATTTTCTTTGTTACATGAAGGTTGAAAATTTGGATTGAATGTTCCAAAACAGATTGAATTTTCTTTTTTATCTACTTGGTTACAACAATATCAATCTTTTAAGGGACATTGAAAAGGATCTTTATTTTATAGGAAAATTATGTTAATCCAAATAGGGTTGATTTTTCCGGATTTTCTACAAACTTTAAACAATGAATTTTCATGCAAATAAATCAATTTTTCTTTGTTAAGAAAAATCTCTAATCTGTCATTTTTTCAGTCATCTCATTAAATTACAAAATAATGTAAATTACATATTTATAAATATGTAAAAGAAAACACCCCATGTGCACCTCTAATCACCTTAACTAGAATAACTGAGCATGAAGAAAAAATAACCAAATTCAGGACGAAGTTGTTAACAAAATAATGAAGTCAAAAATTGGTAATTGTGTGAATTATGCAAAATTGAATTTGCCCCCGAAAAATTACATATCCTAACGAATTTGCTCACCAACTAGGGTTCAAGGCGGGTATAGAGACCCCCCAAAGGTCCTCTTCTAAGCTACATTGAAGCTCAATTCCAAGTCACACGCGGTTAACCTCCATTTTTGCAATTTCCATATTTTACTCTCAATGTTCCCAGCATGACGCGGGGGGATAATTTTTGGAGGCATTCATATATTTTTCGTCCGGGAGGAAATGAAAGGGAAGGAGAGCAGGGGGAGGGAAAGCATAACCAAATAAAAGTGGCAGAATATTTTGCATTGGCTTTATGCCCTGGATTTGCTCCATATGCGCCCATGGATTGCCCGCTATGTGGCCCAACTTTATGAGCGTAGAAAAATTCACATTTATGGTATTTTGCGTCTTTCATAAAAATACAAAAATGTCCTAAACAGAGTACAAAAGGATTTGGTTGAATTAAAGCCCCAGGCGGCGTAAATATTGCGCTGTGAAAATGGTTAAAGTCCTCCAAAAAATTCAAAGCATTGGATGATTGCTCAATTTACTGTACGGACCAACTTAAGGCAATTCTCATCCCTTTCTTCTGGTGGCGCAAAGGAGTTACATTTCCAGATGCTAAAACCGTCATCATTTCGCAGTCAATGAAATTTCCGAATGAATGTTTGTTCTTGCGTTTTGTCTGTATTTGCTTCGACGAGGGATTTGATGCTCCCTCGTCGTGGCAAATCCCACCGAATGTGCAAATGACAATCTCAACAGCACCCCCGAGAGTTTGGTACTCTCCTCGTTTTTTTTTCCATGTCATATCGCACCAAACACAGGAACAGCCCTCATGACACTCCCACGAAGAACAAACACTAAACGCGTAATCGTCTAGAGAAACATCCCCCGCTAATACTTTGTGTGATGTGAGTCCTCGGAAAATCCCTCTGTTTGATATCCTGCAGCAGAAAATCTCGATAAATTGATTAACTAACTTCCTCCTCCGGGGGCTTACGGAAATCCTTATAGTCTCTAAAGCAAGTGATTAACACATGCTATGAGCTATTATACGGATCAATTGCTTTGGAGTTTTAGTTTTAAAGACAATCTTAAATTTTTTTGTGTTTATGGAGGAAAATTTGTCGTTTTTTCTTTATTTTTGAAAAATTAGATAGGTTACAATTTTGCTCAAGAGGAAATACCATCAAGCTAAAGTTTAACTAATTAATTAGCTAGGATTTAATATTTTAAATATTTCCAAATATTTTCAAAGGCTCATTAATATTCTTAGTATTCGCCGAATAATTCAAATATTCTCAGAACCTATTAAATATTCTCAAAAGTTTACGAATATTCCTAATTTTCTCCGAACTTTCAAATATTCTTAAAGACTTATTAATATTTTGAATATTCGCCGAATAATTAAAATACTCTTGAAGGCTAAAGAATATTTTTAGTATTCGCGGAATATTGTAATTATTCCGAATATTTTCCAAGAATATTAGAAAATATTCCGAATATTTAAAAGTCCTTAGCTTTGTATTCTCCTCAATCCCCTCCAACCGATTCTAAAGAGTACCTAATTAAAAGAAAAGATTCCCAAGAATTTAAATTAAAATTAATTCTGCTTAAAACCCGGATATTTATTAAAAGATAAATCCCTTAAAAAATCCCATTCAGCATCATTTGACCCAAATTCAAGACAAATTATGGATTACAGCTCAATTTTGCTCGCAATTAAGACTCTTATAAACCCATTGAGTACCCCATAAATCCGAATTCGCCACACTCATCTTCGAGTTTTCTCTTAATGAGAACATTTCGTCTTCATTAACCAAAAACTCCTCGTATGGCCCTGCCCTCGGAGCATCTGTTGCCATCGAATCAATCATTTATATAATTTGCACAATCAAAACTCGCATGGATTTTAGTAGATATTGAAATGTTTTTCTTTTCTCTTTGTTTTGTGCTCTTTAAGCAGTTCATGATGTGCTTTTGGCAATCAGCTGAATTGCCCTCGAATTTTGCATATAATACCGATTGTGCTGGGAATTTTTATTATTCAATCGCCCGAAGGTGTGCCCTTTTGTGGCAAAATTTTAGCACTTAAGTGGCCTACATTGCCATTCGCTTTGAGGTCATCATCGGGATGGGCCAATTTTTGGCGGTGGGAATTCCAAATCAAAAATTAATATACTGTATATTGGCAATTTTCACCCACACCGCCGGCAGCTTAATTGGAAATTGAACAGAATCCGCATTTAGGGTGTGAAAATCCATTTTCATCCCTCTCGCTATGTGTTCAAAGCAAAACGATGAAAATGGCTCCAATCGTTGAATTAACTTTATTTAGCTGTGATTCTTCCTGCAGTTGCAGCTTTTTTTTCTCACTCTGCGCTAGAAAGGCCAGAAATATTCATTTGGAATTTGAAAATGAAAAGATGGGTTTCCTGGCAGAGGTCCATGAGAGGAGTTAGATAGTGTTTGCGATGTGTCTGCAATGCGAGGATGAATGTTTTGCACATTTCACACAACACCAGAGAATTTACGATGAGAGATGATTTAAAAACCTCCAGAGTTGTGTCTGTGCAAATTCTACGTGTCGCCCTGGGAAGCACCTCAATGCAACATAACACATTTCTTCTTACTTATTAACAACCAATCTTCATGGCACATATGGGGCTCTCAATTCCACCATAAACTCTCTATGGTGAAACAAGTTTTTTTTGCAGTTGCAAGACTAAGCCACAAAGTCCCCAAAGGGTTCTTGCTGTGGCTTTAGATGGCCAAATCAACCGGCAAGGAGACTCAGCATGCGGAATGTCAATTGCACTTTATTCTTCTTGCACTCACATGGGCATCATCGTGGTGTGCATTCAATTGCAACACCGTCGAAGGGGGGCATTTCAAACCGCGCAAGGGCAGCAAGGGAGGGCTTCGCGGCCTGAGAATGTCATCTGTGTGGTACACAGGAAAGCGGTGCCAGAGTCAGGTTTCCTTATTTGCGCTGAGAGATCCATTAATATTTTTTGCATGCCTTCACAAACAAGCCTCCAATCGATTGTGTGCAAGCTCCGCGAGGCTCTCTCGGGAGTGCGTTGGCCGATCTGTGGGCCCTTTTTACCTCCACGTATATATTTATACGAGAAAACCTCAGAGAGCAAACAATTCAACTGAACACAGAAGGGGCGGGTGAATGGGGGAAAATTAGTATCAGGATTGGAAATTTAGTTTTGAAGAGTCGTTAAACTGTTATTAATTTGAATTTGAAAATTTATCTCATTTTTTTTAAGAAATAAAGCTCGTTATCCAACATCCTTTCTTTAGTTTTTTGGGATGTCCTGCCAATGTATGAATTACGACATTCACAAGGAAATCCTTATGAAAATAGCTTTTCACCTCAATATTCAAAACAGTTTGAATACAAAAGTTCCCAATAAGCTATAAATCACTCATGTCCTAAATAAAATTAATAATCATCCCTTTTTGACGGTAATACAAAACCCTCACGAACAGTTCTACCTCCAACGTGCAATCAATAATGATTACATCCAACTCTTCGTTTGGGCAAATGATCAAAAAGATGATGAATCTGTGTTTGTTTCAATACGTGCCAGTTCTGTGAGATTTATTTTCATTCCCAAAACTGCGCGCCTTTCGATTAAAACCTTTCGAGTAAATAAAACACAAAGTTTGAATTTCCTCTCCCAACCAAAAGATTCTCATGTTCAAACTCATTTTATTTACACAAACACATTCCACCGAAAAATATCCAGAAAAACTCTCACAGAGAACAAAATTTATTATTTTCTTTCAAATTAGTCGAGTAATTTTCAGCCGAAAACTTAAATTAGATTTTTATTTGTCTGGCATGGAGATTAATTAGGAAATGTTAACTCATTCGCTTGTATGGTTGTTAAATTAGAATACAAAAGGGAATTGTGGAGAGGTCTTTCTTTTGCAAATTTATCAAATTGCTCTTACAGCTTTTGAGATGGCTAATTACTTTAAAAATAGCGAGTTATTTGCTCTATGTGAAATGCAAAATTTTCTATGTTGCACAGGGAAAAAGAAGAGAAAGTAATTAAGAGTTCTTCAAGCACATGCAAACAATTTCGCCTTCTTCTTTAAGCTTCTTCTCCAAAATTGCGTCCCAATTGGACTGTGAAATGCTCCATGGAAAAAAAAATAATGAAAAATGTGCTAAAATTGTCTCAATCCTTGCATTATGAGGATAATAAAAAGTTTCTCTTTTTTGGATTTACATAATCGATTCGAAATGCAAATAAAGTGAATCTCCCCATGGAAAAAGAATTCACGAGTTTTTATTGCTACGGTGTTTCATACAAAATTCATGAGATTATTTATTCTTTATTGTGCTCCTGATGATCATCCACGCGAAGGCATCCCCATGGTGCTGAGTTAATCGATTCTTCACCTAGAAAAAAAATATTATTAAATTCCCACCTTTTGAGCTTCCTCCCAAAAAGAGTCAAAATTTCATTCTTAAACACCTCCAGGCACACCTCGACGTGGTAAATGGTAAGATTAAGAAACTCCCAAGCAAGATAAACTCGTGTGCACTAATGTCTCCAACACAAACTTACGACTATTATGCAGTAAGAATTTAATCTGGGACCACTATCGGAGTGTCTCTGCCAAGTACCCTCTGTGAGCAATACAAATTGAAGATTTTCTTCATTAGCCATACAAAAGTCTGAGCACGTTGAAAGCTCCCCAGCTGCGGATTAGTTGGGAATGTGCTGCACAAGTTGCAAAATTGTATGCTTTTTAGAGGTTTGCTATAAATTCAGCCCCTTCCGCATTGCACAATGTCCCCTTAGATGTCCATTTAAGAAGTCAATTTGCGCGTCTTTTGCGTTAAGTTATTGTCATGAAGGCTTAAAATTATGTTATCGATAAGATTTGTTTTTTATATGAAATTTATATGAAAAGGAAATGAAAGCAGCATGAGCTGATTTTTTTTTATTTCTTTGAAGGTATTTATGTCTTGACTCTCTAGTTAGTTAGTTAGTTTATAAGGGTAAGCTTTAGTTATACCTACTTATGCATAGCTTCAAAACCATAAGTCAAACACTTAGACCTAGTTTTAAAACCTTTAGTTTAAACCTTAAAAATTCAATCTTGATTTTAAAAAATTAGGCCTAGCCTAAAAACTTTCAGTCTAACCTAAAAAAAATTAAAGCTGACCTAAAAACTTAGGAATGGATTTAAAAAACTTGAGTCTGCTCATGAAAAACTCAGGTGTAGATTAAAAACGTTAAGCTTAATCCTAAAAAACTGAAGCCTGGCCTGAATTACTTAAGCTTATTTTTTAAAAAATTTACACCAAGTTGAAAAACTTATGCCTAACTTTTAGTAGTTTACACGCCATCTTTTCTAGAATTAAAGGACCATATGCGCTTGATATGGGCGAAGTACCTAATTGAAGGAAACGCAGAAAACAATTTTAACCTACCCAGTCTTGTAGGGAATCAAAAAAGGATAAAGAATCGCCAAAAATATTCCCCATTTTCCACTGGGGTCACAACGAAAAAAGGCAATAAAGTTTTGTAAAAATTCAAAAAAATTGACCGCCATTCGCCATTTTGTTCATTTCAATGCATGAAGCATATGTTTCAATGCTTCGTCAATATGAGCTTGTCGATGGGAGTTTGACATTTCATTTTTTTTGGGAGAAAATAAAAAAAAATTGCGTATTTTTCAATTTAATTATCGTGGTAAATGTGTTTACGTGTTGTTCGGGAGTGATTTTTATATTTGAATACCTGAAGGATGAATTCCCGCACAGTTTGTGACCGTCTCAGCGACCACATCATTGGTCGTGGAAAAGGTCTTGGGAAAGGTGGTGCCAATAAACATCGTAAGGTTTTGCATGACAACATCTAGGGAATCACAAAACCAAGCAATCCATCGTCTTGTCCGTCGTGGTGGTGTGAAACGCAAAGGATTCCAGCGCAGATGATCTCTCAATTCGTGAAAAAGCTATCTTCAAGACGATCCACGACCAATGTTTTTGGATTTTGCTTTGCTTTGTAACGAGAGATGTGCTCGCTGAGACGGTCACAAGTTGTGCGGGAATTCATCCCAGGTATTCAGATATAAAAATCACTCTTGAACAACACGTAAAACACATTTACCACGATAATTAAACTAAAAAATACGCAATTTTTTTATTTTCTCCCAAAAAAAAATAAATGAAATGTCAAACTGTCATCGACAAGCTCATGACGAAGCATTGAAACATCTGCTTGATGCATTGAAAGAAACAAAATGGCGAATGGCGGTCAATTTTTTTGAATTTTTACAAAACTTTATTGCCTTTTTTCGTTGTGACCCCAGTGGAAAATGGTGAATATTTTTGGCGATTCTTTATCCTTTTTTGATTCCCTACAAGACTGGGTGGGTTAAAATTGTTTTCTGCGTTTCCTTCAATTAGGTACTTCGCCCATATCAAGCGCATGGGCTCCTTTTAAATAATTAAAATAAACTCTCAAAGATTACTAAGAACGAAACTACTAAGAATAATAAAAAAAAATATTGTAAAGAGAAATTCTTCATTCTAACTTTTCTGACTTCTTAAAATATTTTCTCTCTCTAGAGAAATACTTCAAAGCAAGTTCAAAAGTTGATCTTCTAATTTGAGCATCAATAGATGACGTAATTGGCATACTCCCGAAAACCACACGAGAGTACCCACAAAAGCAGGGCGTGCACAAAATTAAAAATCACCTTTTTTTACCATCATCCATGATAAATTGGTTCATGTTTCGCCAATAAATCAATACGTAGGGGAACAATTGAATTTTAGAGCAACCGCAGGGATATTTTCTTCTCTCTTTTCCAGAGACTGTGTGTATGTAATAAAATAAAGAGATGCCCCAATCGGGGCAAAGAATCTCCTGCATTTTGCTCGAAACGCGTGTTTCAGAATATTTTCTTAGAGACCTCCTGTTTATTCAAGCCGGGGAGATTTCTATTCATGATTAGAAACACCGTCCGAGGCACGCAAGGTCAGGCCCCGGTGTTAATAAGTGATGCTGGAAACGATGGCTGATTTATGGGAGCCTCCCGCAAAGAGGAAGTGTGGGATAGAGAGAAACTCCTGGAATAAAATCAATTTTGTTCTATTTTTCTTTCCCACTTGAGTGCCCGGAGGTGAGGTTCGTATAGAAGGGGCTATTGAACTAATCCCCATATTGGTGGAGGCGAAGCTTTTCTTTCTCTGCCTCTGGGGTTATCTGTAAAAGTATTTGGGATGTCTTTCAAATCCATGGTACATGAGGTTGTTGACAAATATGTGTTTTGTTGAGAAGAAGAGCCAAGAAAACATTTTCACTGCGACAGCTAAAGTTAAGAAATAAATAAAAATGAGATTTGTCTTGAAAACAAATCTAAAGCTCAATATTTCGGTCTTCCTACATATCAGTTTTATATGGTGAAGGTGGAGAAGAATGTGAAAGAAATAATGTAATAAAAAGACTGGCTATGAATTTTATTGAACTACACAATAAATACATTTTATTGTTTTCCAACGACGTTTTGATTTTTCTTTAAATTCTCCATTCTTATTTAAAAATATTTTTCCCAGACAGATGATCGAAAGTTTTAAATATTTTTTTTGTTAAATTTCTCTAATTCTTGAGCTATGTTGGTTTTTTCTTAATCCTTTCTAATTTAAATTCAAAACTATTTGACTCCTTTCAATAAAAATCCCCACAAAACTATAAATTTTACAGCCTCCACTTCAAATAATAATAAATCCACAGCAAAAGGAAGTCTCCAAAAGTTTTCCAATTTCCAGAAACATTGGTAAATGTCTAAATTAAACATTATTTTTTGGTGCAATAAAAATGAAAACTTTCTGCATTTTCTCCGTCGCATCATTATGGGGAAAACTTGCTAAATTTCACTGCATCAACGACATATATTGTGGAATCTTATTAGAGTCTACCCCCTTCAGCATTGTCTGCATGGTAATGTGAAAATTTCTGAGGATATTTTTCCAATTTGTCCCATTGGCATTTTCCCACAATTTTCCTCATTCAATCGACTTGCACGTACACCACCCGCGCAACATCCCATTCACGTCACTTTTGGTGTACCCCGAAGAGAGTCTCTTCGTTTTGGGTGAATGACACTAAAACGTTGGCATGAGGAGGTGTTGAGACTCCTCGTCACTGTGTGTACCAAACCAAGAGATCCCACGTCTTTTCCCCGTGTACCCTAAATGGGAAATTAGACGTAGCAAAAGCAATTCTTCATTCGAGAAAATTCGCGAGAATGCTCAAATGGTTGGTTGCATATGCAACCAAGGGGATTACTTTCAATATGAATGCAAATTGGGGGTGGCAGGATGGATGGAAAAATGTATATGTATCGTGTTTACTCTATTGAGACGCTCGTGTTAGATAAATTGCGGGGGTGCATTTAATTCTTGTCATATTTCTGCAATATTTCAGTGCATGTCAGTCTTTGGATGCTACGAAATACGAGAAGAACTTTCATTACCTCCAAACAGACGATACATTTTGCTGTCATCCCACTTCCTGCGTCACTTCGCGAAGACTAGACCCCTCCTTGCTGAGCCCCTTCTTGTCACCAATCCTTGTATCTCCTTCCTCTTTGAGAACATCTTGAGTACTTTTCTCTCGTCATGAAAATTGCTGTGCATTGTAAGCAAAAAAAAATGCCTGGCAGACGTAGTGCATTGTCTGGGATTTATTTATTGATAATCTCCTGCGGCCCAGCGATGTACAATGAATCTATTTTTGCAACCTTGTCGAGATGATTGCATTCTTTCCCCCAGCAGCATCTGCTCAGCAACAATCGCGGGGCATTTTTTTTTGCTCTCTTGAACTTCGCTGCATCCTGATGAGATTTTCCAGATCACCGGGAAAAAAGAAACATTAAAACACACGCAGGTTAATTCTTCTCTTCCCCCGATAAACTAATCAATAACTCATGACCCTTTTGTGTAGGTGAGCACAATTATTTTCCAATCATGAATAAAATCGAAAAGTGAATTGTCAGGTAAATCAATATCTATTGGGAAGTAACACGTATAGTGAGGTCAATTGTAAAAAATTCACTTCAGTGAATGTTTTCACTATTCAAATATCCTGTGAGCCGTATCTTTGTTTGGCCAGTTCCGGTGACAATGGACATGTGTTATTGAGTGAAAAAAACGAGGAGAGACCTCGTAAAAGCTACGTGATGTTTTTCATAGCAACAATGGATACTTGCGTTCATACGCCTCCGTATAGCACATTGACACTAGTGGCGTTTATACTGACAAGTGTGCTATCATCAGGAAGGCGTCGGAAATGTGAATAAAAGGACTATAATAAAAGCTTTATAAGCTTTGAAAGGAATTTGTTTATTTGTGGGAAAGAATTCGACGTTGCAGTAGAATAGAAAGATCCGATAAAAGGTTTATACATTATACCAGGCGCCTCCACTGAATTCTCACTTAATTGGAGGATTGTTGGAGCAGCCTGGTGGTTAATTTGAATAAGAATTCTCCATAAACTCCATATCGATGCACTTTAAACTAAAAATTTAATTAGAATTTAATTAAAAGTTATAAAGCAACAAAAAGCCATAATAAAACATATTAGATTAAATAGTAGACGACATACGGATGCTCTATCATGTAATTTGAATAAATTTCGTTAACTGAATTACACTTTCAGCTGGATATTTTATTCTATTTTATTTTGCCGGCTGTGAAATAGTGGAAGTTGATATTTTAACTCGTTTTCCCATTTCACGTGCTTTTGTGCTGTGGAATATTTTTATTTTCAACAATTTGTGTTTATTTTTGGTTTAAAAAAAATTGTCAAAGAGAGCTACATACACAGCCCATAGTTCGTTGTTAAAAATACATTTTATTGTAACTAAATGGAGAAGTTTTATATTATTTTTGTAGAGAACAATGGCCTAAATCAGACCTCCAAACTTATACTTTGTTCTTAATGAGAAAAGAAATTATAATTCAACTCAAAAATATAAATTTAAAAGCTCAGAAAGCTTCTTTTAATTTTTTCTGTGTAAAAAATAATAAAAAAGACTTTGAGAAAAATCTTTAAGAATCAGTTTAAGACACTCTTCCCCTAAATTAAGTGCTACTCCAAACGACAATTTGTTAAACAGACTTTACATTATTCAATGACTGAAGAAAGGGGTACGTCCGCTCTTCCGTGACCTTATCGCTCAACAAAACACCATTTAAGATAAATAAATTCCACACCGTCGTCCATTGAAAATGTTAAACAGGAAATTCAATTTGTTGAAATTTTCTACATTTTGTAGCCTTAAAGTGACCTGAAAGTTCTGAATGATGGTGGATATTAATTTTTGAACATCAACAAATCAACAGCTGAATTCTCATTTTCTCTCTTTGGAAACTTATAATCTCCTTTATAAAGCTCACACACAAAAAATTCGCATGTTAATGGACACGGAAAGATAATTAAAATGAACAGCAAGAGACGATAATATAAAATATTTATTTTATTATTTTGCTTTTGAGAGCAAATTCACTGAGAGAGGCACACACAAAAAAACACGCGAAGGGATCAGAAAGTAATTCGTGTGGAAAATTGAAAAGACAGAATATTGTCACAGCAGAGAAATGGGTGCTGGTGGAACACCAATTAAGTAGAGAATAAGAAGATGCTGTGCTTAGATGCTGCGAGGCGTCTTTCTATTGCCGAAATGGTGTGTAAATTAATTAAATATCTTCGCCTGTTTAATTTAATTTAATATGGCTTCTGTTTGAACATTCTTTTTTTTTTCTTTTGCTCTCTGGACTCTCTGGTGGTACTTCCACCCACTTCCGGATAAAACCGCTCCATTGTGCTGAAAGCGTTTGCAATTAAGAGAGATTTTCTCATTCTTTCACGAAATCCAGCGTTCTATTCCATTTCAGCTGGGTGTGAGGAGGTTTTTTTTCCTCTTCATCATTTCTCTGCTACACTGTGCGTCCGCATTGCATGTGAGAATTAAAAAGACATTATAGACTTTTGAGAAGAGCCCACCAAAACCCGCAGCAAGAAAGTTCATTAGACTCACCTCCGCACAGAGAAAAGAAGAGTTTCGACGGTGTGCCTGAAAATGGGGTTCAGGTGTGAAAGAAACCTTGAGAGTGTTAGCATTGAAAATTAATATTGAATGCCATTCGGTAAAAGAAGAAAGTTGGAGGAACTTGAGTGGGTTGTGTGGTGTGGTCTATGTCGATGAAAATCCTCTCATAAAAATGTTCTAAAAATAAAATCAATAGCGCGAGATATTTTTTTTCTTCCAAAATACTGCGGAAAATGAAGATTTTCCTCGAATTTTCTCATCCATAGCTGGGGTACAAATAACCCGAAAAATTTTGTACTCAACATGGCGCAAAAAGCAAATTGAGAAATTGTCATCAAATGAGGTATAGAACTCATTAGAATTTTTCCATGGCCATAGGAAGAAATTCATTCGTCTGAATAGTATTCAAATGAGGCGTTCATTGAGAGAGGGAGATCCCGCGTGAAATACAAAACCCACAGATCGCGTTTCCATAAATTTATCTTTTGAAATCTCAAATGGTTGTTTAACTGAATTTATGTTGATTTTTGGTGTGTAGAGCAAATACCACAGATGGAATTGTGAAAACCCCGTGAGATTCATTCTCTCTTCCCTGTACGCACGAAATGCAATAATATTGTGTCTGTAAATATTTTCAAGTAATGTTTTGTGCCTCAATTTAGCAAAGAAACGACTCTGAGGAGAAGAAAAGAATATGTACTGTTGAAAAGGAATCAATACACAATGAATTGGAAGAATCATTTAATTGCAATGACATCGGCAGTTTTTTGTACCTTTTCCGCTCTTGTTGCCGCGCAGACAAGTCGACACGAAAGAATGAATCTCTTTCGAAGCGTGCCGTTCAACTCTTTTCTTCCCCTTTTTTTCAAAGTTGGAAAATAAGTAATACGTGAGGTCGACCCAAACACTGGGATGTGAGGAGATCAGGGAGTTTGGATAAGTACAAGTAGAGTTAGTCGTTGAGGTGTGGTTGAGGTTTTTAAAATTCTCACTACGTAATGAAACTATCTATGTTTCAGAGAAAATTGATTAAATTTATGTTGAATACTCAAGAAATTCTTCCAGGGAATACTTCTTTAACATCTCATAAAATTTAATTAAAACTAAAACATTTCCTATCAAGACTTCCATGCAAATTATATAGGTTGAAATTAAACATAATCACAATGAAAAATTGATCACGAACATCGCCGTCGCAAAATTTCCTCACAGCAAATGTTCCGTTTTAGAGAGCATCGAGATGACATAGAAAATGAATAATTCTCCAGTGAATTGTATGCTAATCAATGAATGCCAAACTATTTGTATTTGCCGGCACCATCTGGAACTATGGGGGCCTTCACAGGAGCCATTTGTTCGCCACCTAATCAATACATCAGTAGTTTGTGGCATAAAATGAAATGTGCCAACCCATGGAAAATCCACCATATAGCCCAATTCCGTGCTGAAAAAAAACCCCAAGATAGAGATTTCGTTGATCAATCCATCGAAAGGCAAATCGAAATTGTTTGTGCGATGTACACAGAAATAATTGTTAGCAACGAGATGTGGATGGAAAAACCACAAACATGGTGTGTAAATAGAAGAACAAATTGGAACGAATTGAATTTGAACCGTCTCGCAAAACTTAAAATTCAACTCCGAAAGTCATGCATTCAATTGGTCCATATTTAAATAGTGGAGTCAATATTTTCCCATTTGGGACACGAAACGTTTTGGGATGTGATTGGAAATTGAAAAATAATCTTGGAAAATAATTTTTCATTTGTAAAATCGATGGGTGTTCCAAAGGAGAAAATTACGGTATGGTTGTTGAGTCTGAAATGACCAGAGGCTAAGAGATTTTTTTTAAAAAAATAGCATTATTTTTAAACTTCAGAAGTTGTGTTGAAAGGACGCTATGTACACAACGAGGGAAAAATTATAAAATTAAAAATAAATTGAAAAGCTTTCAAATTATCTGACTTACAGTTCAAGTTTGAAACTTTTTCAATTTTAGGGATTTTCTGCACACATTTTGCATATAATGTCCTTTCTAAAAACATAAGGAATTGTTTTTATATTCTTTTTAGCTGTAATTTTTATTATTGATCCCGAAAAAGGTTTAATTTTTAAAATTCTAAAGAATATTCTACTCTTAATTCTGTTTGTAATTCAAAATTTTTGGAATTAGGAGTTAGTTCTAAATCAGATATCCGGAAAGGTTTTCCCGGTTTTCTGACTTACAGAATTTCTAGTTTTTAAAGATTCCTAGAGTCTTAAATTTTTCTATGCAGGAATTATAGAAATTTTAAATAAAATATTTCTTAGCTCTATCTCATTGGCACTCAAGCGATATCTAGGGCTCCTCGGCACTTGCGGAAAACGCACTTGCGGACTTGGCTGATTTTACGACACTTGCGGACAGAGAAGGCTACCTGGGTACGAAAGGGATTTACCCTAGACATATGCGGACACCGGAGGGTAGGTAGAATTTTGAGCATCGACAAATTTGCCACTTGCGAACAGTATGCGGACAGCAAAAGGGGCCGTCAGTATGTGTGTGATCCGAAGGCGCAGTGTGGGTTGTGAAAACTTTAAAAATTAGCTAATCGTTCATTAATTCAAAATTCTTCAAAACGATTTTTCTTTTACGATTTTTAGCTCTCCATGCCCCTGCCCCAAGGGGTGTTTATCTGAATGAAAATCTTCGGATTATTCGCTAAAAATTCGGATGATTCGCCAAGATTCAGATTATTCGCCTAGATTCGATTGATTCGCCAGTATTCGGTTTATTTGTTAAGATTCGGTAGATTCGTCTATATTTTTGATGCACAAATATTTTTTATGTTTTTTAACTGTGGAGTTTTCAACCAACTATTGAGTTTTTTATAACTATTGAGTTTTCTCACAACTATTGAGTTTTTATAACTATTGAGTTTTTTAACTATGGAGTTTTTAACCAACTATTGAGTTTTTTAACTATGGAGTTTTCATCCAACTATTGAGTTTTCAACCAACTATTGAGTTTTTTAACTATGGAGTTTTTTAACTATGGAGTTTTTTAACTATGGAGTTTTCAACCAACTATTGAGTTTTTATAACTATTGAGTTTTTTTAACTATTGAGTTTTTTAACTATTGAGTTTTCTCACAACTATTGAGTTTTTTAACTATGGAGTTTTCAACCAACTATTGAGTTTTTTAACTATGGAGTTTTCATCCAACTATTGAGTTTTCAACCAACTATTGAGTTTTTTAACTATGGAGTTTTTTAACTATTGAGTTTCAATGAGCACAATTTGAACCCGAACTTAGGGAATCGAATTTTACGACGATTTGAGACTCCCTTATTTTTAAAAAATCGTTCTAAATTTGAAACCAAGTTTAAAAACTTCAAACAAATATATTTAGGTACGTCTATAATACGCGAAATGTTTAAAAGCTATAGTTTTTTGCCTAAAAAGTAATATTTGTGCATCAAAAATATAGACGAATCTACCGAATCTTAACAAATAAACCGAATATTGGCGAATCAATCGAATCTAGGCGAATAATCTGAATCTTGGCGAATCATCCGAATTTTTAGCGAATAATCCGAAGATTTTCATTCAGATAAACACCCCTTGGGGCAGGGGCATGGAGAGCTAAAAATCGTAAAAGAAAAATCGTTTTGAAGAATTTTGAATTAATGAACGATTAGCTAATTTTTAAAGTTTTCACAACCCACACTGCGCCTTCGGATCACACACATACTGACGGCCCCTTTTGCTGTCCGCATACTGTTCGCAAGTAGCAAATTTGTCGATGCTCAAAATTCTACCTACCCTCCGAAGTCCGCATATGTCTAGGGTAAATCCCTTTCGTACCCAGGTAGCCTTCTCTGTCCGCAAGTGTCGTAAAATCAGCCAAGTCCGCAAGTGCGTTTTCCGCAAGTGTCGAGGCACCATATCTAGCTTTGACTTTAATTCCTTTTTGATCTCTTTTTTTTAGAATTATAAATCTATTTTTCTACATATCTGGAACTGCTGTTTTCTGTCTCAAAATTCAAATTTTTTTTGATACTTTTAAAGTAATAATAAAAGGTTTTAGAGAGAATTTCTTTACGTTTTTTAGAATCCTAAATTTTTCTAGATAGAAATTCTAGAACCAAAATAATTGTTGGCTCTGTCTGATTAACACACAATTTTCCCAAAAAAACGTCTCATTCGTTTTAAATTCCAAACTCTTTTTCTAGAAATTCTAGTTTTCTCTTTCTAAGTAGTTAGAACCGCTATATTCCCTTCGAAAATTCTATGATTTCCAGGCAGGAAAAATTCTTAACTGAAAAACATTCAGCATCTATTATATAGAGCAGACAAAAGTATATCTCATTTTGAATTCCAACATTCCGTCAGTTAGTTAATAAATCTGTGAGTGTCCGCTGTCTTTTCACGTTTACTGCCCTAGAATTCTTTAGGTTTATTGCAAATGGAAAAAAAGAAAGAAGAATTGATTGTTTTCAGCACTATGTAATTCGAGTCCTCGTAAGTTGAATTCCATGGAAAATCGTGACCACGTTCATCCCGCAAGTTTCCAAAACACTGCTAATAATATTTTGACTTCTTCCCGCATTGCCAGCATAGTCAACATAGCGCGATATATATAAATTTATTGATGTTGAGAAAAATCTCCGCTAATCCCGCAGAAGACAAATGCACGTATCTTCTAAATGTGATTGATCTGATTGATGTACACCATATGCTGACTTTTGTACATATATACACGATTTTATTCTCTTGAGGTGTGTCTCGCATTTCATGTTTTAGTGACAAGATGCAACGTGGATTTCATATAAAGTCAACTCTCTTTTTTTACAACTCTCTTGCCCAGGGTTCAATGACAATCTTCAATTCCAGTTTGATGCCCATGTACAGCAACAATTTTTCCTTCTTGTGAACTTCTTGCGACTTCTTCGTGCACACTGTACGCGCGGAATGCTTCAAGTGGAACTTTCTTCTTTGAAATTCTGGATGAAAAATTGCAAAAGGGCTTTTTTGGGGACTTTTTGTGTGTTGTCATGGCGTAGCTCATCAATCATTAATTTGATTACAATAAGATGCCTCTCCTTGAAGGTTTGTAATCAGATCCTCCTTTTGTTACCACCACTACCCCGTGTGTGTGCGATAAAGGATGCTTGACCGCACACCGAATCATCATTTCTCTATTGAACTCAAGGAAATCGATCAGAGAAAACATACTCTTGTGTGGTATTTTGGGAATTCTCCTTTGTTCTGTGAACCCATTGCGTATATACGGATAAATTAAAATAAATGCGATCCATCATGGGGCTTCCCGAAGCCCATTTAGTCAGAGGAGAAAATCTTTGCCAAGAAGTTTGTGGTCAAAATGTAAATCTGGCACCGAATTTCCATTAGGAAAATTGTCGGTTTAATTTAAACTCACTCTCTGTATCCTCCTTCAGCAATGCCCCAGCTAAAAATTCCATCTGCTGAGTGTCGGAAGAGCTTCTCAAAATGAATATCTCGAGTTTTAACCCTGTGTGACCTCTGAATTATGATCAAGTGATTCACTGTAAAATTAATTAATTCCCTCATAGACTTGTTTTTCCTTCTTTCTCCCATCTCCCTCAACTCTCTTAATGGGTCAATTAATCATGTCGCGAGGCGTATTGTAAAATATTTATACCACACAGCAGATTTAGGTCATTTTTATGCGTCACCCCGTGCAGGAGAATTGATTTAATGAAATGTTTACGCGACATTCCGCGCGTCTCCTGTCCTCCTCCATTCGTCGGTGAGATTTCTTCGAATTACGCGATAATCCAGCTGAGTCAGTATGCAAATTTATGTGCTGACTCTACCCATCTTTCTAAACAATCCATGCCACAATCTGCACAGGACAGGCCCTAAGGGGTGCAGCATTTAGTCAAATAAAATCCCCCATCTCTCTGCAGACTCTCAAACGCCTTGCCCTTTCGCGTCTGATGGATGGTTTAGAGGTCAAATCATCTTCGTTGAAAAAATATTAAATTGATATATAGTAGAGAGGTCAAATACTTGACTATTACTCTTTCATTTCCATTCTTTTCAAGTATTTGAATAATTTTTTCTCGACTTTATACTTCTTGAAGTTAATGAAGACCGATGTTGGAAATCAATAACAATTTGTCTTCAAGTAATGTTCAAAGAAAGTTTCAAGTGAATATTGTACAAAGAAAGTGCGTACGATATTAGATTGAAAATAATATTGGTCTTGTTGACCTTCTTATTGCGTAGAAGAGTTCGCATAGGGTGCCCAAAAAAATGTATGTTTGTTAGTAACGACGAATATCTAACTGATTTTAATGCAAAATTGAATTTTTGACTTTTTTATTTTATGAACTTTTAAAGCATTTTTGGGGCCTAATTTGTCTTTTCTAATGAAGAATTTTTAAAATAATTAGAACTCAATTTAATACCAACTTTAGAACCTTTAAATGAATAGACTTAAAATGAATTTACATTAAAGAATTTAACCCACATTTACCCATCGTGCTCGATAATTTCACTTTCTTGACTTTGAGTCCATAAAAATAGCAGAAAAAGTCTTTAATTTCACAAAAGCTAAATGGATTTGGTTAAAAGAAAGGCTTTTATAATTTCTGACGTAAAATTTCAAGAATTTCAGTTGAATATTTAATTTTTAAAATGATTTTTCATACACATTTCGCACAAATTTTAAAAGAAAAAACCTGAGCCTGTTAATTATTTTTTTTTATAAAATATTCTTGATCTATATTTAATTCATCTAGATTTCTTAAATTTTTTTTTTTTTACTGCCAAGGGGCTTTTAATTATTTCCTGTCGCTAATTACAAATTGGACAATGAATAATACAAAATAATATTTTTAAAGAAAACAAAACCAAGAAGCAGAGAAGGGATTGGCCATTGCCTCCCCCTTCGAAACATCACTTGTCCTCAGAAACTATTCACAGAGACTGGTCTTCCATCGGTGTGGGAGGTTCACGGGGTCGGCCCTCTTGAGCCGCTTATATCTGACATCAGCGAAGAGTCGGTTTGCTAACATATTCGAGTGCAGGGCTAATCTGGATTTATAACGTTCGCTGATTGTTGAGATTTCTTCAAACACGGAGGGGATACCTAGCTCCCTCTCGATCACCTCATTTCTCACGTACCATGGCATCCCAGAGATCATTCTCAAGATTTTTGATTGAAAGCGTTGTAGCATACTCAGGTTGGACTTGCTGGCGGATCCATAGATTTGACATCCGTAAGACCAAATTGGTTTGATTGCTGCTTTGTAGATCAAAACTTTAGATTGCAAAGACAGTTTGGAATGACGCCCAATGAGCCAGTAAAGTTTCGAAGTACGAAGTTTTAATTGCGTCAACTTGGCAGAAACGTGTTGCTTCCATTAGATTTCTTAAATAAAAATAAAAAAAAAAATATTCTAGGGATGTTTTACACTGTAATGTAAAAGAAGAATTCTTCTAGAACATTTCAGTTTAGAAATTCAAAAGTTTTTAGAAATTAATTTTTAATTTTTTGGTCGAATTATGAAAGAAAATAATTTTTTTTTGTAAACCAAGTATTTTAGCATGAAAAATTCAACAAATAAAAACATTTTCCCACAAAAGAAATCAAAAATGATTAATACGAGCCATCACTGTATTCGTTATATCATTCAAAGTGTTCGTTACAATGAAAACTACCTATTTTTTCAAATTTATTAATTATACGTGTAGTTATTTGAGTTCATTACCGGATGGTGCAGCTGAGGAACATTGGCATATTTGTCCAGTATACATTTTTTGGATAAATTTGGAACACAAAAACGTAAATTTCCGGCCCCCATTTGGGCCACATTGGAGAAGAAGAAAAAGCATGTGCACAGAAGAAAACGTCTTGGCGGCAAAATGTATAAATAATTACAATGTACAGGGGAATTCAATGAGGAACGCGACGATGGTGCTTCGTTGAATAAAAATGAAGTGGTTTCAGGTGATTTTCTTTGGAGAAGAGAGAGAACCTGTTTGGTTTATGTTTAAAAGAAAAAACTTCCCATCTCTGAGAATCTCTGCGTGTACATAGAGATCCCATAGGAGGTCCCGTTTGGCCCCTCAATCATCCACGAAGATACGAGTGGGCGCCCCCTTGCGAAGAAGCACCAACTTTCCCCGTCCCCCCCTCCGGGAGAATATTATTGTACATACATAGCTTCGGGGTATAGGGTCCAGCGATACTTTCTTATGGGTACAAAATATTGCGCCATCCACAGTCGCGATTATAAATGACCTAATTAGGCAACAAGGAAAATTATTCACGCTTCGTGACGCGCTGATATTTATGAATAGGATAATTTACGTGTGCCCATGAGGTGGGTACGAGATTCACTGATTCGCGCGAAGCAAGAAACACTGCCCGCTGGCACTTGCCAGCATCACCAGCGGTGTCAAATGCAAGACATTGAAGAGCAGCAAACAGCAATTGTCGACTCCAAATGCTCACGCAGGGCAACCTCGAGCCATTCGCGTGTTCAATGTGGATTCTCTTGTGCGATATAAAGTCTATTTATATGCACATTTTCACCATTTAATGCGCATTTGGAGATGAATTTACATTGAATTTTTCTCTTTATGCGCGTCATTTTCCACACACAAAACCCACCATGTTTGCATATGCGGGAAAAGTGAAAATATTGCTTGAGGAAAATCACATAAAAGTTATAATTTTCATGTTAATTCATTTTTCATTTGCATAATGTGCTCAGAAAAGGTGATGCTTCGCCATTTTTCATAATTTAATACTCTATGAAATATTGCACGATTTTGTACCGTTGGGGTAATCATCTTGACGTGACGACTTGAAGATGAATTTTCACGGAAAGAACTTTTATGGCAAAAAAATTAAATAATTAAAATTAACACAGAATTTCAGGAAAACTCAATATAACTTCTTGAAGAATTTTTGTTCTTCCATTATTCCTTTTAACGAACAGGAAGGGATTTGGCATGAATCCAAGTGAAATTTTGCCAATGTTTTATGAGAATTTAAGAGACTTAATTAGTATTTAACATAAGCTTAATTAGAGAGTTTAAATTGTTCTAATTCTACCTTGAAAGAATCTTTCAAAAACAGTTTAAAATGGTCTGAAAACGATTCATAATCAAGCTCAAATTAAGTCAAATTCCCAGCTTAATTTTGATCATTAACGATAAAATTATGCCAAAAATTCAGAAGAAATTCAATTCCAATCAATTTTTAAATAAATCTAAGAACAGTTCAGAATTATAAAATAAAAATTAAGAACAAATTCCACAATTTAATTTAAAGCGGAAAATTCAAAATTGTGTGGAGACAACATCAAATGGAGGCTCCATGTTTTATCATCTTAATCTCTATTCCAATATTTTCCTTCCTTAATTGATTCTCATCTTCTTGGTGGTAGATGAGAGCATTGTTGACAAATAAATTTGTTATTTTATGTGACATCATTTGAAAAATGTGTACGACGGGAGTCAAAAGGAAAATTTGTCGAAAGGGAGAAATGGGATATTAAAGTAAACTAATTAAAAGAGGGAGGATTATGAGGTTAATGAGAGATTTCTTCTGCTATTTTCTTTCCTAAAAATAGAAGTTATTGACCCTCATTTCAACGGAGAATTTTAAAATGGAATGCACACACTTTGTGAAGAACTATTTTTTCCTTCGAAAAATTCTCGAGGGAAATTATGCTGCACAGTAAAGTTTTAAATGAAGAAAAAATGGTAGACTTCGACGTGGAAATTTATAGGATGTTTCCGACTATCTGGAATTTTCTTCTTGTATGTGAAAATTAAAATAGTGGGAGAGTAGTAAATTTGAGAAGCTACACCCCGCACCGACATGATGGAGAAACTACATTGAATTGCTGTACATGGGTGGGGGATAAAGAATACAATCTGTTTGGGGATTACAGATTTAAAAGAAGACACCCTCTCCCATGGGGGAATGACACTCAAAAGGTTCGCTGAAGGAGCACAACGAGGAAATCGTGTTGAACTTCGTTTTATTGCAAGGAGATGCATTGTAGGTAGAAACCCCAGAAGACTTTGGGTGTATTTTCTTGTTTCAATGAGACACCTTTTGATTATATACTTCATTGGTTAAGCAATAAGTTTTAGGGTTTTAATTAAAAGTTTCAAAGCCCGTCAAAAAATTTTAAAGAACATTTTAATTATTTTTTTGATTTTAAAGTTTTTTTCCTTTAATTTATGGTTAAACTTTATTGTCAAAAAATAAATTGTAAATTGTCAAATTTTGCAAGATGGAGGCGCCTGGTTATTCTTGTCACTTCTTATTTGGCGTCTATTGAGTATTAAAATAGATGGAGACGCCTAGTGTGTTGTATATAACACATCAAAGCTCAAATTTTGTCTGAATATACTAAAGTTGGTTGTTTCTAAATTAATTTTGAGTTTTTTAGACTAAAATTTATCAGATTTCTAGATGGAGGCGCCTGGTTAATATTTACGACTCTAATTTAGCTTTAAATAGAAATTAGAACAGATGGTGACGCCTGGTGTTTATATATAACCACAACCCAAGAAGCTTAATTGTTTGAATATTAAGTTTAATTATCACTAAATCAAGCTTTTTGAATAAAATTTATCAGCTATTAAGATGGAGGCGCCTGGTAAAAATTTGCATAATAGATCTTTTTCAACTTTTCCCATTTAATTAATGCATTAAAAATAATTTCCACTCTCTTAGATATCTTTTCATCGATATTTAATCTTTTTCTAAAATTATTAAGGAAAATCTTCAGCTCTCAAAAAACCCTTAAAACTTTCTACTAAACCCGCATTTTAGTGGTGCATTTGTTCGTGAAGAATAAAACCATGGTCGTGAAGGGCAAAAAAGGAAAATTCTTCTCTTCCCTTCTCCAGAATGAATTTTCCTCGATTTCGTCTATTTCACATCCGTATCTACTTCTTGTTGTATAGCTTAAAATAAGTCCACTCTGTGAGACACAATAAATGTATAAATAAATACCTTTCTCGTTCTACTTTGCTCCACGCTGTTGAAACTTGTGGCCGTGAATGTTTGGGTTCTCTTCGTTTGCCATTAAATTGGAATAAATATAAATTGGGTGGAAATGGCGAAAGGAAGCTACTTCTCTCTCTCAAAGATGCAATGTGTGTGTGTTTGAGGTGAAATTGAAAATAAATTGCCTCGAACTGAATATAAAACACCAAATTTTTCCCGTTTTCGTCTCGCGAATTTTGTTCGCCAAAAGAATGTATCTTCTATTTACATGCGGCTCTCCATTTTCACTCAAGAGTACCGTGACTGTGTTTTCTTATGTTCTCTCTGTCATATCGCGCCTTTCATCAAAAGCTTGATGCGGAGGCTTCTATTCATTTTGGGGAACGCGCGTTGTGTGGAAAATGGATATGAAAATCCTCTGGGTTTTTGGAGGGACGAAGAAGAAAATTTCAGCACACACCCAAAATCTCACGGAATGCCATTAACAAATGCTTCCTCATCTCCCTCCTCTCTCTACAACCAAAAAGGAGAGATGTTGGCAACGAGGGGGAGGGCAAATGGTGTTATTTATGAATGCCTAATTGCCACATTACTTGTGATTCAAAATGCCACGGCTCCGACGTTGAGAGTGCCTCAATGGTAATTATCCTCCAACAATGATATCCAATACAAGAAGTGCTTCGCCAGATTGCTTTTGCTTATATTCCTTCCAGCACAACAAACACCTCCGAGCTTCGTTGAACTATGAAAAGACAATCTACCCCCCATACCGCTCCACCAACTATCACGAATCTGTGAGAAGTTATTGTCCTCCACGGGAGGAGCTCACACAGCCCCCAAAGAAGAGGAGAAAGAGAGAAAATGTGTCGCCTCTTCCTCCCTGTATAAAAGTATATTTTCGACGCTTAAAATGTCGCGACGTTGTCAGCACTTCCACATTAAATTGTAATTACTCCGTGAACCCTGTGAGTGCGAGAGGGTTAAGCCAAAAGTCGATGAACTGATGAACAGAGATCTGATTGTTTGGAATTTGATTAGGTTCATTTTAATGATTTCACGTTTTATGCTGAACACTCTTGAATATTTGCAGACATTTTCAACTTATAAAGTTTAATCACTAAATCGTGATTTGTGGTGATAAAAGAAGACATTTGGAGATGTTGTGAGAGAAATGTGATGAAGAAGCGAGAAATGCAATTAAATGCATTAAAGAAGAATAAAGGAGTTTAATCACTGATGTATGGGAAAATTTATCCTTCGCGAGAACGATTGGGACACTGTTAACCTTCTAGAGAATCAAAATAGAATAAGAAACTTGGTAAATATTACACAAAAATGCAAAGAATGACGTCAGAATTTTGTTTTTTTTATCAGTTTATTAACATAGAGATTCCTTCTCAATTTTCAATAAAAATGCATAAAAAAAAGCACAGAACATGTAAAAATTCTATTTTATTCACAAAAAGTAGAACAGAAATTCTTTCAACGCGTTTAATCTGAACTTTAATCTCCAAGAAAAGTTCCTTTGAATTTTTCCTCATGTGGCGTCGCAAAAATCTTATTTACAAATTCCTTTTTTCAAATAAATATTGAATGAGCCCTTAAAATATGATGATCATGTTTACGAAAATTCCATCTCGGAATTTACAGCCACGTTGGAGACATTAGGTACTTTAATAATAATGAACTGAAAAATTCCCTTTTATACTTTCTCATCTTTCAACATCCTTTAGCTCGCGGCAAAAAGGATGCACGCAGGATAAAAAAAACGACGGAGAAGAACATGAGAAAGAACACAGAGAGAGTATAAAGTTTTATTGGACGGGGCAGTTTGTATTGCTTTTTATTTCCCATGTGAGCAACTTATCAGTTTTGTAAGAGAGCATTTTCTATGAGGTGGGAAAGTTCTTTTTTTTTGCCATATTACGACAAAGTTGTGTAACGTAGACGCTACACTTTTATCAACTGCCATAAATTCTAATCTCGTGAACTTATTCACGTGTCCCAGGCACGAGTTTGTGGAGCTGGCATACAAGAAGGTGTGTGCTTCCCGTGTGTGTGTGCATTAAGTTGGAATAAATTTGCTTTTATAAGTTTCACTTTTTGGCTTTGGCCATACACAGAACCCTTTTCAGAGGAAGCATTCTTCCGAAACACCAACAATGCTCTTCCATGGCCAAAAAGTCAAATAAAGCCGCTCACTTTCTTCCGCCAAAAATGTATTATGCCCCTTTTGTCGGCTTTCTGCGTGGGTGGGGAATGTTGAGAAAATTCTTGTTGAAAATTTTCCACAAAACTTTTAGTTAACATATAACATAGTTTTAGCATAACATTGAAAAAAAATAAACCTATAAACCCCCTACATACATTTAATTAAGCCATTCTTTTATTACACGTGAGTGCTGAAAGAACACACGAAGTGTGCGAACAGTTTTATTGCATTTTGCGCCAAATTCACATCGAGGTTCCACATATAAATATTCACTTTACGTTGAATTTGCAATTACATTCATATTTCAGCCATAATTCGTATTTTATGACAATATTTTACACGCGATGTAGAATGTTAGCTATAAAAGGAATAAAAAGCTTTTGGATTTTTTTACGATGCTCTTGCATAGTGAAAATTCAAAATTTTCATGCTCAAATGAAGCTCTTATTGTTCTATTCAAATTACGTGTGCAATTCTTACCACGCCTTGCGCTAGGTGTTTAACAGCTGCCAATAAAACTGCATCAATTTGGCGCGAGCCAATATTTTCAAATGAAGAGCGAAAGCAATTTGCCCTCGTGGCTTTTTAGAGCTTTCAAAGCTTCTAAAACTTCAAATAAAAAGATTTTCTGCTCATCAAAAACACCCCTCAATCCTCAATTGAGAAGCTGAAAGGTTGCTTGTGGCAATGCATTTTCGGTCTGGGCTTTCAACTGCATTTGCCCAAAAATGCGTCAGATTCAATTAAAATCATTCCATGAATGTCTCCCAGAGTGGCGCGATATCATTGTATGCGTTCTAATGCGTGGGAGTGTTGTGAGCAAATAATCCATTCGTTGTCCATCTGATGATGAAGTTCTCGGCAAAATAAATATATATCAGCGCTTTTGCTGGAGTGAAAAGCAAAATATATCTGAGTTTCGGGGAGATTTAGAGTGCCAATTGTTTCCCCGAGCGCAGGATGGTGGGCACAGGATGTCCAATAGCGGGATTTCCGTGCATTTCCCCCAACGTTACATATAAAATGAATTATGAACAAGAAGCCGCCGTCCATCAAAAGCTTCCAACATGAGATGTGTGGCAAATTTATGCATGATGGGGTTAACATTTAAGGCTTTTCTGCTGGTGATGCTCATGTCAAAAAGATCGCAGAATGATGAAAAGCACAAATTGGAAGCTTGTATCGCCATTTACAGCAACAAAACTGTCGGAATATGGATTTGTGAAAGACCCCGCGCGAATGCTCTTTTCTTCCGTGCAACGTTCAAAGGCCTCATTTTGTGAGACAAATCACAATTGAACTGCAGCACTTTGTGCAATTCATCGCCATTTTCGTGATAAATTGCGACGATAAAGTGCGAGAAGAATAAACTTCTGTTGCAAAGTTTCTTTCGCACAAATGTATATATAATTCGTTACTGTGGATTTATGGGATGTCCCAGATCTTGTAATCATTCGAAAAATAATCATTTTGACCATTAAAATGAGAATTTTGGTTTCTCTAACTAGAGAAAATGAGTGAAAGTTAGTTTTATTTGTTTTGTTTTGTTTCTCTAATTAGGATTGATTTGAATTTTCTTTTGATATTGTTTTATAAGAAAAAAAATTAAAAGGATATGAAGGAATAACACGATATTCCCTTAGATCTCTAGAATAAAATCATTTGTTTTTTCCTCTAAAAGTTCTATTACTCAGAAGTTCCGGTCTTTTTTATTTAAATTTCCAGAAAGTCTGCGACAAATACAAAAAAAATGAAAATAAATTACCCTAAGCACCAATTTGCAAAGGTAAATAAAGTTTTTTCTATTGAAAATAAACTCAAATTTTAACTGATTCCTTTAATGGATAAAATTTATTTTAATTTACGTACCTCCTGTTTTAATTTTTTACATTATTTGTTGACCATTTTCTAAGCAATATTCCCAACAAAGACTTCAATTGAAACACTGAAAAATTAATAATTTTTAAGATTAATCAATACACATCCAAACTTGCTCCAGTTTTCAATTTATGCGATTCTCTTTAAAAGATTTTTTTAATCACATAAACAGTCAATTAGTCAAAGGATACCTCAGTATAATCACAAAAAGAACACGGCTCTGGTCTACTGCAAGAACAATCTATGAAGGCAGAGCAGCAATCAGGATGAGGATTTGCATCACAAAACTTCCTAGCTTCTTGACAACATTCTTCCTCAGTTTTTACTTCGATTATTCCAACAATCAACCAAAAGAAGAGCAACAAAATTAAAACACGCATTTCGATCTTTTCTTACTGAATGATTGCTTTAAGCATTTTGATACCTCTTTTATACAATTTAATTAAAATAGTTTTTGAGGTCAAATTTTTGCCAGTCTGTGTGGCTTCATTTTTGATATTATTTAGATCACAGAAATTTAATTTCTGCTCACTTTCAAGTGTTATTATTTGCACAAATGGTAATAAATTAACCCTTAAAACGCCAAGGCATTGGACGTTCTAAAAATTGTCATATGGGGTCTTTAAAGGGGCCTATAAGAAACTTTTTTGACCTTATCGATGAAATCAATTTTTCATATTGGAGCTTTCTTAAATAAAATATTAACACAAAAGAATAATATTAAGGCAATATTAAGAATCCCACCAACTAAGAGCAATGAAAGCCTATCAAACTCGCTTTTTGGCCTTTCTCAGCCATACATTTATATAAATTATTCCCTATGAGTTGTGCAAAATGCGTTGCATGGTGTTTCAGCTACTATTTTGTCTGCAAAGTGCCGACTAAATTATTACACAATCACAGCGGTTTGCAAGCAACACAAATTGAGATTTTAATACTTTAAATATAAAATTTAATATACCAACTAATTCCAGCGATAACAGCCAAAAATGCTGTGGCTGTAATTAAGGAAAGTCAGCATATTCACATGGAACTAATGGATATTAATGGAGGCTCTCCAGCAAAGTGGGGATCATCGTGAACAAGCTACCGATGGGGCTTCTTTTTTTTCTTACTGTTTAGCCTTCGTATACAGCATATAGATGCACAGAAGGGGCGCTTAGACGATAGAGAGAGAGTCTATAATTTAAACCACGTACGGTGTTGGCATTGAATTTCTTCAAATACAAGAGAAGGGATTGAGTGTCTGGAGGAAAATAAAAGCCACGTTTCAGCACACATTGCGACTAATTGAGAAATTGATATACCTCAATGTTATGTTGGGGAAGATTATGGAAATTTAGGGATATTTTCGGTGAAGTTTTCGAAGAAATAAAATGTCTGTAAACTCTTTAAAATTATTTTAAAACTTATTTTTAAATATTTTTTTAAGAAAGAAAATTTAGAAAGATATATTAAAAGCTCTCTCTCTCTCTTTCTCTCTATTCAAGAAAGCTTTTCTAAACTTTTCTTTTCAATTTAAAAATTCAAATAATTTCACTTAAAATTTCTCAAACAAATGCAGGGAAACCTGCAAAATTGAAACTCTAACAAATTGTCCGTGTAAGAAGAAAAACGAAAGAAAGGGATATAAGTTGGGGATGATTGCTCAGCTCGAAATTATGGCTTCTGTCTCATGGTGCTGAAATAGAATCCATCCCCTCATGCCCTGAGCATTCTCATCCTAACCAATTTGGCTAGAATGTCGACATTTGGTGCTAAAACCGCATCCACGGACGGACGAGTATTTGTAGTTAATTGAAAAAACGACACGAGGAAAGTTTCACCCCATAAAGAGTTGTCCTATTATTGTAGACATGTCTATGGACATGTCTAACAGCAATCCAATGTGATCTTTTTTCAGCGAACATATCCAATGAAAGTCCAAAGGATTATCATTGGACATTCGTTTGGGATATGTCCAATTACAGTCTTATATCTAGTCTAATGATTTTTCTTGGGACGTGTCCTTCACTTGTCCTATATGAGTCCAATTTCCGTTTACATTGAACGTTTCCAATGCCAGTCCAATGGATTATCATTGGACATTCGATTGTGATATGTCTAACAGTAGTTTAATGTTTAATCCTACGATTTATGTTAGGACACCATAATCAAACGTCCAATGCTACTCCAAGGTAATTTCATAGGACATTCTAATTGAACGTTTCCAATGCCAGTCCAATGGATTATCATTGGACATTCGATTGTGATATGTCTAACAGTAGTTTAATGTTTAATCCTACGATTTATGTTAGGACACCATAATCAAACGTCCAATGCTACTCCAAGGTAATTTCATAGGACATTCTAATTGAACGTTTCCAATGCCAGTCCAATGGATTATCATTGGACATTCGATTGTGATATGTCTAACAGTAGTTTAATGTTTAATCCTACGATTTATGTTAGGACACCATAATCAAACGTCCAATGCTACTCCAAGGTAATTTCATAGGACATTCTAATTGAACGTTTCCAATGCCAGTCCAATGGATTATCATTGGACATTCGATTGTGAAATGTCTAACAGTAGTTTAATGTTTAATCCTACGATTTATGTTAGGACACCATAATCAAACGTCCAATGCTACTCCAAGGTAATTTCATAGGACATTCTAATTGAACGTTTCCAATGCCAGTCCAATGGATTATCATTGGACATTCGATTGTGATATGTCTAACAGTAGTTTAATGTTTAATCCTACGATGTATGTTAGGACACCATAATCAAACGTCCAATGCTACTCCAAGGTAATTTCATAGGACATTCTAATTGGACGTATCTAATGCCAGTCCAATGGATTATCATTGGACATTCGATTGTGATATGTCTAACAGTAGTTTAATGTTTAATCCTACGATGTATGTTAGGACACCATAATCAAACGTCCAATGCTACTCCAAGGTAATTTCATAGGACATTCTAATTGGACGTATCTAATGCCAGTCCAATAGATTACCATTGGACATTCGATTGAGATATATTCAACCATAGTCTAATGTTTAATCCTACAGTTTACCTCAGGACACTTTAATCAGACATCCAATGCTAGTCGAAGGAAAATTTATAGGACATTCTAATTGGACATATCCAATGCCAGTCCATTGGTTTATTATTGGACATTTGTTTGAGATATGTCCAACGATGGTCGAACGTTTAATCTTACGATTTATCTTAGCACATCTAATTCAAACGTCCTATGCTAGTCCAAAGGAATTTCAGAGGAAAGTTTACGTTAGACGTATCCAATGCCAGTCCATTAGTTCATCATTGAACATTCGATTGGGATATATCCCACGATTGTATAATATCTTGTACTACGATATCTCTTAAGACGTCTAATTCAGACGTCCAAAGCTAATCCAAAGGAATATCATAGGACGTTAAAATTTCATATATCTAATGCCAGTCCAACTATTTTCATTGGACTTTCGACATATGCTTCCATCGATATGTCTTACGTTTGTTCAAATGTCTTTTTTCTGTGAAGAGTGCGTGTGTAGCAGCGTTGGAAAATGGAAAAATGGGAAAAATATCCGGAAAAATAGCAAAGTAAGTACATTATACACTAATTAGGATATAGTTAAACGATGTGTATAAGAAATTAAGTTGCAATTTATATAATTGTACGCGAAAATAGAAATTTTCTTTTTTACAGGTTACGTGTTTCGACAAGTCCAGGTGAGAGATTTTTTTCGAATAAAAGCAGGTAAAAAGAGAAGTATTTTAATTAAAGAGCGCTCTTCTGTAAATAGTAGTAGTAGTAATAGCAGTAGTAGTAGCAGTAGTATGTAGTAGAAGTAGTCGGGGTAGTAGTAGTAAATATTATGTATGTAATATTTGACAAATTTTTCTATTATTCCATTATTATTCATTGATTTGTCTTTTCATGCTACATGTTCCCGGACAACTTCTATTCTCCGGACTCTCCCAGGCTCCCCAAAAAGAGTGTCCATGGACAACCCAATGGATTGTCAATGGATTCGTCCCATGTGTCCCATGGACTTTTCTTGTTTTTTTCTTATATTCTGTAATATTCTTACAGCTACATGTTCCCGGCGTTCCCGGACAACTATCTTACGGATACTCCCACGTTACAAAAGCTCGCCAAAGAGAACTATCAGCATTTATGACGAAGGGAATGGAGAAAAGAAAAGGTACTTATCATTGATTGATTATATCTCATTTTATTTTGAAGATTTTACTTAATATTCATAAAATTATTTGTCTTTTCAGACCGTGCCTTGGAAAACAGAAGTAGGAGAGCATCCCGTGTCTTGGAAAACAGAAATTGCAGAGCATCCCGTGTCTTGGAATACAGGAGTTGCAGAACATCTCAAAGACCCAGGACGTCAGAGTTCAACCGCCGAAGGACAAAGTATCATACATGTAAGATTTATATATATAATTTTTAAATAAAAAAATAAAAAATTAATTCAAAGCGTTTTTTAGTAAAAAAAAAAAATAGAAAAAAATTGGACATATCCTAAGCTATTCGTATGAAATGTCCTACGACGCGTCCGCTAGAACTTTTCTAAATACGGACCTGTCCTATGCTATTCGTATGGACTGTCCATTGATGTATCCACTGAAAATTTTGCACACTGGATATGTCTTATGCTCTTTGTATAGACTGTCCCATGGATTGTCCTCTGAGGTGTCTGCTAGATTTTTACTCTACACGGATCTGTCCTATGCTATTCATGGATTGTCCACTGACTCGTCTTCTAAAAATTTTCTAAACACTGGATATGTCCTATGTTCTTTGTATAGGCTGTCCATGGACTGTCCCCTGACGTGTCCAATAAAAAATTTTGTAAACATTGGACAAATCCTAACCGGAAATAAGTGACAAGTCCTATGATCTGTCCAAAATCTGTCGTACGAAAGCAAGACTCGGAAGTCATGAAAATGTCTTTGAGGATGTCTTATTTTGTCGTAGGACAGAATATAAGAAAAAAACAAGAAATTTCCATGGGACACATGGGACGAATCCATGGACAATCCATTGGATTGTCCATGGACACTCTTTATGGGGCATTTAATTAAATGAATTAAATGGATTCTCTTACGCCACATAGAAAATTCATTTGATGGCCCCATCGATCCATAGAAAAAAAATATGTATTGCGAGAAAAACTCTTCGGTTGCCCAGAATACTGCTGAATTGGTTTTTCCGATTAGTATAAATATTTATTGGATGCATTTTATATTATCAATTTCCGGGGCAACTTCCATCCTCTCTGTGTTCATTATTAATTCATGCAAATGCACAAACTATAGGCCAGAAGTTTGTGCAAAATAGCGTGAATGGCGTGGAGTGGATGCATCATCTGCACAAAATACTCCCACACATCATTTATTGTTTTGTGGGATGTTTAAAAAATGAGGAAGACTTTAAATAATTTTTGAGTGCGATTGAAAATAAGAGGATTTATGCTTTTGTGTTGTTTTATATGCGTTTGATGGGTTATGCTGAATATTCAGAGTAAAAATGTTTGTATTTTACATGTGGAAAGCATATTTAATTTCAATGGAGGCGCCAGGTTGTACCAGGCGCCTCCACTTTTGGCTTAAAAATTCATTTTCAATGTGTAAGATTTTAGTAGTCACGCGTTGAAGTCATCAAAAAGGTTCTTTTCTTTGGAACTGATAAAAGATCTTGGCGATGAGGGCGCCAGGTTATACCAGGCGTCTCCATCTAGCTAAAAAAAATAGTCAATGCAATCAAAATTTCTGATAATTGTACCTAATAATCATCCAACACTTTCATTTCATTGCAAAATTAGCCAAAATCTCTAAAACTCACTGCAGTGGAGGCGCCAGGTTGTACCAGGCGTCTCCATTTGTCTTCAAAATTATTTTTATAATGAAAAGACCAGACAGTTACCTCTAGAAGTCATCTAACGCCTTCAAAACATTGCAAAATACTCCAAAATTCTTTGCAATGGAGACGCCTTGTCCCACCAGGCGCCTCCACTTAACCACAAGTCAAAATGAAACATTCGCGGTGGTCAAACTTTAAACAATCTCAATGAAATTTAATCAATTTAATAAAAAGCAATCTCGGTCAAGTGAAATATTGCGATTACATTCTCTCTTTCTTGTTTTTATCTTCCTCCGAAAATTGTGTCAACAATAACTTTCCATTTGTCTGCAATTAATTCCACCGTTTCATGACCAAATACGGCTCGCAGCACATTTCTTCTCAAATTACTTAACTTTTCTCCAATTCAATTAATCTTCCACTTTAAGCGATTACGATACAACAGCATTTTTGCTTTAATTCTTTTTCTTCTTTGGAGGAATATTCTGAGGAATTGGCACGTGTAGGATGTCTTTTGGCACCCTGGGAGGAAGTGAAATTCTCCTTTGAAATTGATATAAGAAAGAGTAGAGGGGAAAGTTCTATGATTTCACTGGCTTGGAGTGGATTATCTTCAGCAGAAACAGGGGATGGAAGACTTGTCAGGAAAAGGTGAAACCTTTGAGGGTGGTTTAAGTCTCCTGAAATACCTAATATGCAAGGGGGGATTTTTTGCACAAATATTCCGTGTCACGGGAGGTGGTGAAAAATATGAGAGATATGCGGAATTCCGTGGCATATGTGGGGTTATTTATGATTTCATTGTATGAGCTGTGGAGTAATACAAGGCAAAGCACAGCGATGTTTATTTGATGCCACAACCTTCCCTCGCGTGAGACAAGAGGGATGGTTTTGGTGGGTAATCCAAGCTCGGGAGAAGAGCTGGGTGATGCTGTGTGGAGGCATCTTTGAAACCGCCAAATGGCATATGGGGAGTCAAAAGGTGAATGTACTTAAAGTGATATACGACCGAAGATAAGATTTTCCTGATTGTAACTTATGGCAATTTTATTGCTCCCACTGTTACACATCCCGCCACATTATGCTGAATAATGCCGCCATTCTTCCGAATGCCATTGTAGCTGTGATTCAGCATACTCTGCTGCCGATCCTCCCTCATTTCTTTTATGTTGCCGAATGTTTTATTTACCTACTGCATGGCTTTCATGTGTGTGTGAGGTTCATTGAGTGGCTTTAGCTGCAGATTGCCAACGAACTGGGCATCACGTCCTGATGGACAATTCTTGATTAGATTTACGGGACGTGACTGCACACAAATACCCGGATTCTCAGCCTAAAATCTGAGGTTGACAAGTTGAGAATTCAATTTTTGTCCCCACACCACCATCCGCATAGAACTTTCTTCCGACAATAGTACAAAAAATATATATAAATATAGCGCCCCCACAGCCTTTTTGTGTATAAAGATAAAATTAATTGTAGATGCAATTTAGAGCATTTTCCCAAATCGTTGGTGGTCCATTCTCTCTCACAGCGCGATGATTAATTTAGATGTTATGCGCAGCAAAAAAGAACACTGAATCCAATTAACACCACTACGTGACAAGATCTTTCATTCCTCCCAGTCCAAATTACTCTGCTCTGTATATGTTAATTAAAAGACACAGAAACTCAAGAAGAGTTTCTTCTTTTCTCCTTCAACCATATTCCCCGTTCTGTGTTTGCCACCTTTCGCCCTTTTATTCCCCAAACATTCCGCGAAATGTACCTGAATTGGTTTGGATTGCTTGCCAAGAGGCACTTTGGGGAACTTTTCCACAGCACCCAAGCCATTTTGCGGGGAGGTCTAAGGGGTGAGCCATTCAGGGGGTGTTGGTGGAAACTAATTTAAACTAAAAATGAGCGGGAAACACGATGAGCGAGCGTGAAAGTGAGAGACATCCAACATCTCGAGGCAATGCGGAACATTCCCCAATCACCCCGGAAAGTTTCTTCGGGGTGGTAGACAAAACTATTCGTGAGAACTTTTATTTATTGCACGACTGATTTCAACTGTGAGTAATGACCTTTCTTATGCAAAACATCTTCCCTGAGGGGGCATCCCTGATGAAAAAAGGTGCAAGTCCGCGGGGAAAATTGGGCAGATTCTGATATCTCTTGGAAACCCTCAAGAAGGAAATTTTCAGGAAAATTGTCTGAAAGGGAATGAGAGGAAAAATGAGAAAATGGAAGCTTTTTAGAGCTTTATTTTTTTAATTTTACGGGGTCCATCTAAAAGATGACTTCCCGGTTCAGAGCTTTAATTGGTAAAGAATTAATTTTTCTTTAACAAATTTTTAAACATTTTTAAGCTTTTTAAGCATTTTTGAATGGCAATAGGGCAGCAGTCTTTTTTAATGAATTTTCAAACTCTTTTCTATCTTTGTTGCAGACCTACATTTTCGCAATTTATTTCTTCCTCTAAGAAATTATCCAAAAATTATCAATATTTAAGAACTTTTAAGCTCTACTAATGAATCTATTTTAAATGAAAAAAAAAGATTTCAAAATTCTCGTTTAATTTATGGATTTATTTCCCCCAGTTTCTGAAATTCATATGGATCCTCTTTAGTCTCTCTTACACATTTAACCCAATAAAAGCTCCCCTTCTAAATGCCACACAAGTATTACTTCTAGTTAGTTAAATTGAATCAATTAAAATTTCTAACACAGTGTACACAAAATTCTAACTCAAAGTGCAAACTTTAAAATTTCGTCTTCACTAAATCTTTCTTAAATTCTCCATAATTTATTTTATAGGAGAAACTTACAAAAGAGAACTTTACTTGAAATATCTCCTTCTGCACTGATTAAGTTATCAATGGCAATTGCTAAGGAACTACCCCCCGTGTGAAACTTTATCCTCTCTGTAACGATTCGTTAAATTTATAGAGAGCCAAAGAAGGTGAGAAATCCAACCTCTCGGCAAAAGAATTTATTTTGTGCAATTCCCAGACAAAACTGCAAGCTTTCTCCCGCGTGAACTTTTGAACTCTTTCTCCAAAGTACCCTTGGGATGATTTTTTTTTCTGAGAGTGAAAATTTATGGGAGTGTTCGGGACAGAAGTCTCCTCAGGGCAATTCCATGGGCCATACCTACATGGTGGGACATTGATGGGCTGAATCACCTCCAGTGAAATGACAAGGGGGCTTGCCGCATGAGGTTTTCATTTTCACAAGTGCTTTCCTCCCCTTCGTGGCTCAATGTGGTCAAGCATGGGTCGTTTTAAGAGGAGAAGAGCTGGATAGAAAATGTGCGGGTTGAGTCACGACGACGGTGTGGGTCGGCCAATGGTGGGAAGAAGAGTGTACCCCATAAATTAAGCGGGAAACTTTCCTTGTGCTGGGTGAATCAACACCATTCAAGCAAACCGCATCATGTTGTAAATGTTGCTCTGGGAACTCAAAGCTGCGGGAACGTAGCCCCCAGCATGTGTGGGTGTTCTGGCGTCTTATTGCATAATGGCTGCGGCTCCCACATGGATCTCCTCGCTGTGAGTTTCAGAGTCACGGCTAGAGTGTGTGTAAATCTTATCTGGATGTCTGGTATTTCAGGGGCAGAGCAACCGCACCGGCAATAAAAAGTCTATTCCACAGGGGACTTTAATTAGTTGCACCACACGGTGATTAATAGGCAACGATTTCGGGAGACTCGCGCGATCATCAATGTTGCGGTGTGCCAATTTCTCTGCACAAGCCTCCACACAACATAAGTTCCAAACCTCACTCAAGAAGATCTTAATTAGCATTTCAGTCACGACTCTCCTTGCAAACAACAGCCACTTGTTTCCATTTGTCGTTCATTTTCTCCTCAACAACAATTTCACATCATTTCTCCGTTTTTTTCCTTTTCATTGCAGCTGAGGGTGATTTGGCCACATTCGTGCACATCAAGAATCACTTCAGGGCCGCTCAAACCTTTGCCACGGCCCTCTTCACGCCCGCCACGAGATCAGCGGCTGTGAGGAATTTATACGAGGCTGCTGCCAAGACGCCTGTTTCTGTGATGCGCGAAATGGACACACTACTGGGGCAGGATGAGCGACGAGCCTCCCTGGCGGAGATCTTTATGTGTACCCCCGTCCTTGGGCAGACAAGGCGGCGTATGAGGCGCAATATTGATGTGGAGATTGAAACGAGAATGGTAAGTACCATGTAGCTTTATCGAATAATCCATTCATTTGGGGAAGACTTTAGGGGAAGACTCAAAAATAACCAGAACAAGATTTTTTTATTTTAGAACATTTATTCTTTTCCTTGATAAATTAAAAGAATTAAAAATTATTCTCTTGGTCAGGGAGAGTCTTTTATTTAATCTTAAAGACGTTTTATTTTATCAAGAAAAATTCAATAAAGTCAGGAAGAAGTCTTGAGTTTAAGAAAACAATCAATTCGATGAGAATAATATTTAATTTTGATCTGAAAATTAATTTTCTGATTGAAATGAAAAAAGAATCACAACTAAAATCGAATTTTGGGATTTTCTTTTCATTTTTATTCTTCAGAATAATTAGAAATATTTAATAATCGTAATTAATTAAGAATCTTAAGAATATTTATTTCGTGTAATTTATTACAAAATTTTCTGCTTATTTTTTTATGAAAATCTGACGAAGAAAGTAATTTTCTGATTAAAATAAAAATCAAATCTTAAAAATCAAATCTTTTGAGCAGAAAATTGGGATTTTTGATCAAAAAATGTGCATTTGATCAGGAGAATATTCCGTTTTGGTTAGAAGAATGCTAATTCCATTTCATATTCTCTTGATCAAGTTCAGATTTTTTTTGACAAAAATCCCAATTTTCTGCTCAAAAGATGATCCAATAAGTCCACAATAAATAGCGAGATTATCTAATTCTTAAATTGAATATAAATGATATTTAAAATTCAATTGGGGTGAGCAAAGGCATTTAAATCTGTCTCAGAAATTCAAAAATAAAAAGAGATCTTTAAATAATTTTTCCAACCCTTTTCCTGTCGTTTAAAAGGTAACACAACCACTCCCACCCCCTGATTTAGAAGAATCCCACCACACAGTTGAAAACCTCCCTCAATTGAGATTCCTCCATTGCGTATTGCAAACCTATAAATTCCCCCAGGATTTGCATATTTCATCTGCAAAATCCTTCCCTTCAATTTGCCTCAACGGCCCCCCAGATTTAGGCGTACGCAAAGAGTTCACCGACCCTTTGACCTGATAACGCATTAAATCTGGTGCGTTTGTGATTACGAAATGACTCCATCAGGCTTTACAGATCAATCACACTCACAATTCTTCAGCGTGACAGGCGTGTCACGTGGAAGAAAAAATCCCAAACTAGCTGGAAAAATGTATGTTTTGTGTATTTTCGTTGGAAAAATATTGGGACATATAGCTGGGAGGGGGTTTGGCCCTGGCAGGGAGATAAATCAACTCACAAGAGTGAGATGAATATTGACATTTTCCATTGGATGCGATGCATCTCAAGAAGGGCCACTTCAGCTGCAGCATTCCCAAATAGCATCTCCGGCGTCTCTAAATGGGATTGTATTGACATGGAGATGGATGACAAATGGTGGTCAGACCCGGGTACTCCAACGTTGTCATTCCTTGTGAAAGCCAAGCGAACATTTTATCACGTCGTTTATCGAATTATTCCCCTATTGAGGATAAACCTTTTTGTTGTCAATAGAATCCCCACACTCTGTGGGAGTGAAGGGCTGTTAAATTCGTTTACAGAGCCATTGCAATGATAAGGGTTGAAATTAAGTGTTGGGCTGTATCACGAAGCAAAACATGAACTTTTTATTGCCAATCTGATACTTCCAGGAAGAGGATTTCACGAAAAAGAGAGTAAACCAATTTGGTTTTGAATTTCCCACACTCCTAACGCTTTTAGACGACAAAATATATTTTAATTTGCAATTAAAATCAATTAAAAGCCCTCAAATTAAAAATTTTAAATAAATTCGCAAAAATTGTTCAATTTTCAAGGGTTGTTCTCCATTAAAACAACAACACTTAAATTTCAATGTAAAATAAATTAAAATACAACAAAATACATAAAATAATTTACGTGCTAATTTTGTATTCAAATAATTTTCCATTCCGTGACATATAGCTCCAAATGAAACGACCACTTATCGCGCATTTCGCATTAAAATAGCACTATGTAATGCTCGAGTGGAAACGCGATAATTCAATAATGGTTTCAATTTTCCATGTATTTTTTTTGCTTCTGTAGCACCAGCAAAAAGAGCAATGAAAAGACTCACTTCGCCAGAATAATTCGTTAAAATAAAATTAAAAAGCCATTGATTGCCAAAGTATCCATCAGATGGGACTTTTTTTTATTAAAAAATTGATGCAAAAAAGCAATAAAATAATAAATTCCATCATTTTCAGCCGGCTGCTCTCGATGACCTGAGGAAGTGGACCTCGCTGGAGGCCATTGGAGACATCACAGTGACACCAGACTGCGTGGCACGCGTCGGATTTGCCGGGCAGCTGAATGCAACGGACGCTTCAGGCGGTCATCCAGCAGTGGTGGTGACGCCCTGCACGCCACCGTCGGGTGATGAGGATGAACCAGACGACATCACAGTGATCAGTAGTCAGCGAATTCACGATTCCCTCCCTGCCACGCCAGACGACATGCCGCTGGACCACAGATTGCCATCGCCGGAGGAACAGTGCAAGATTCTAGCCCTCAAGTGAGTTTTTAGTCCATTTAGTCATTACAGAGTTGAAGGCAATATAGATTCAAAATTTAAGATGAAAAATTATGGATAAAGATTTGAATTAATATTGCGCTAAAGCCTTTAAAATTTAAATTAAATCGGTTTTATTTTTCAAGGTAAATAAATTAGAAGGAGAATTATAACGTTAAACAATCGTTGTAAAATTGACTGGTAAATACGAACGAAGCGTATTCGAATCTTCTTGACAAACAGGGCGGAGCCTCGTTGCAAAGTTCATTTGATTTTATTTATAATATTTTAGTTTCTTTGACATAAATTTCTCTATAAATGAGATCACGCGTGAGTAAAAATGACAAAGGCAGACAAAATAAATTCTAGGCCATTAATTGAGATCACAAAGGTGCTGTTTTATGTCCCAAAAATGATTTAAAATGTACTGGTAAGCTGACCAAGCTTACGGGAGCTGTGTTTCTTTCAGTGTACCAATTTTGTGAGAGCAAATTAGAACGCGAATTCATTTAAATACAGTCGTGCTCTCGTGGTAGGACCGTCGTCAAAATGACTTCTCCGCGGTAAAACGACTTCAGAATGAAGTATTTTGCCTTCGCAGTGGGACAATTAGTACTATTGGAAAGGTAGGATACTAATTGTCCCACTGCGAAGGCAAAATTCCTCATTCTGAAGCCGTTTTACCGCGGAGAAGTCATTTTGACGACGGTCCTACCACGAGAGCACGACTGTATGCGCAAAGTCGGGAAAAGTTGAAAAGTCATACCCTAAGAAATGTTTGGAAGGCCATATCTCGAGAACGGATCCATAGATTTTCATAAATTTTTTTTGTTTGAAAGGTCTTGAAGTCAGCTATAACATATCGAAAAATGAAAAAAAATTATGTCGCCATTTTCGAAAAATTCGAGTTCGAAATTTTCGGAAACTTTGTTTTCGATTTTAGCGCCTCTTGCGGTCATTTCTCGAAGTTGCAATGTTCTAGACATTTGTAGGGTTTCACGAAACCTTTCATTTGCGCTTGAGTTGATCAAGATCGGACTTGTAGAACCCGAGATATGACATGCTAACTTTGGAAGGCTATATCTCGAGAATGGATCCATAGATTTTCTTCATTTTTGGCATGAAGCTAGATAATATGGTCAGCTACAACATATCAAAAAATGATAAAACTTTATGTCGCCGTTTTCGAGATATTCATCGAAAACTAATCGAAAATTTTGTTTTCGATTTTTGGCCCCCTAGCGGTCACTTTTGAAACTTCGGATGTTCTAGAGAGTTGTAGGGTTTGTTGAGATCTTTCATTTGACCCCGGATTGATCAAAATCGGTCAAGCCGTTTTCGAGTTATGGTCGATTTTCGATGAAAAATTGTGGCGGCCATATTGGCTAAACGGCTTGACCGATTTTCGAAAATGAGGTATCGTTGGACAGGTCTTGATGGCCCCTACAACATATAAAAATTTCAGATTTTTAGCTATTACAGGAGCTGAGATATAGCGAAAACAAAATTTTGAGGTTATTCAAAATGGCGGACGCGGGGGTGGGGGGTAAAATTTGACGTCATAAACGGACGTCTTCCAGTCGACTTTTAAACTTTGCCGTTTACCGCAAGTCTCTATCTATTACCGTTCTCTTGCAATTTAAGGTTGAACCACGGCGGACGGCCGGCCGGAGGGCCGGCCGGCCGGACAAAAAATTTTTTGGCGCATACGTTTTTTGGAATGTGGGGACCCTAATTCGTGCTCATCCCAAGTTTGAGCCCGATCTGACGACTTTCGATTTTGCTCGGTACACAAAAGCTGTGTCTGAAAGAAACACAGCTAAATTATGTCAGAACTCAATAAAAATTAAGATCTTGAAAATTCAGTATAAAAAGCGAATGAAATTGAAGAAACACATCAAAAAGTGAGTGAAAAAGATCGAGATAAGAACATTTCTTATCACACTGTGTCTTCTACTAGTGGCAGTAAAGTATGAAGTTTTAGGCACAGATAGTTCTTTCTGCGAAGGAATAAAGAAGATCTGTGAACTAATTTTGAATCCAAATTGCTGCAGAGACTACATTGAATGTTCCTGTAATCCTCAAGATCCTTTCTCATGCGGAGAGATTTGCGACAGAAAACATCCCGAATGTTTAACGCATCGATAAATGAGCTAAAATCCCTTAATTACTGCCTAGATCTATCAGAACTACGAAGCTCTTGTTTTAATAAAAATATCATTAAAATGATAAAATAGAAAATTTGTTTCAATTAACCTGAATAAGACTTTTTTTGAACTCTGATTTGGAAGTTATCTAGAAATATATTGTAGAATGTCAATTCTTAATCAATATCTACTCGATTTTTGTATTATGTAAAATCCTTTGAAGCAATTTTTATCATTCAAATTAAACAAAATTAAGTTTTCAAGCATACTTTTAGTATAATTGTTAAATCTAGATTAATTGCGAAAAGAAAATGCATTCCAAACACTAAATATTTAACTTTAGAAACTTGAACTTCAGAGGCTTATCAAAATTTTATTAAAAATCCCTTCAAATTGATCGCAGAGATTGCAATGAACACAAAAATCAAGCAAATTCAGAATTTTTCTTCTAAAATTCTTCAAACAGATTTTCCTCATTAATTTTCTCACAATTTTCCAATCATATTCATCTCAATTGTTAATTTAAAACATTTTAATTAAACATGATCTTTAATCTATAAAAACTTCTCAGCATTCCTCATCAACTCTGTTGCATAATGCATTTTGCTATTCAACTGAAAATGCTTCTCTTTTGCATTACAGATTCCCAGCGGAAGTTGTGTCAGTGGATATTTCGGGGAAACGTTTCGACCGAATGTGCCACACACGGAAGTCCCTGCTGCACACCCAAATCGCCGGTTCGGCATCTGAGAGCGGCGTCAGCTCTCCGCCGTCGGACAGCATTGACAACCAGACTGTAAAGCGACGCTCTAGGCCGAAAAAACCACGCGGGAAGCGACGAAATACGCTCGCGGGTACCGATCAGAAGGAGATTCAGGAAGCTGCCAATGGGTATGTTTTTCTAGCTTCTCTCAATATTTTTTTTTCTCTCTCTCTGCATTCTATTAAGTAAATTTCAGCAATTGCTAATGCAGTGTTTTCAGAATTTTTTCATTTCATTTATAAAGTCCTTTTTTTGTTGCTTTTGGAGGGTGGTTTTTAAATGTTTTTAATGTTGTTTCTTGTGCTGTAACGTTTGCATAATATGATTTATTTTATTCATTCAAAATTTACATACTTTTAGGCGTATTTTGGTAGTTTTATTCATTTCATTTTGTAGGGAAAGTCTTTAAACAAAATTGACCAACGTAGTCAATTCAAACTACAAATAGACTGCCTAAAAGCTATTTCAATTCATTTTTAATTAATTAATTAATTAAAATTATTTGCATAAAGGCCGGAAGGTACATTGAAATAACAACAAAAAATAAATGCAATTTATCAGCATTGCGAAATGATAGCAATTTTCAGGCAAATGAGAAATGTCAGAAATATTTTGGAGTGCATTTCCATCTAAATTTGCATACCAGCACTGGTGGTGACTTTCTGGAATTTCTCTTTAAAATTAAAATATTTCCACATCATCCTTTATTTTATTTTATATGTTGATGTGAAAATTTGTCCGGGAGTCTCTCCCCTAAATACAGATCCGTTTGTATGCAAAATGGGGCGAAATTTTGATGAGGAATTCCCTCAAAGCATCCTCCTTACTCTTCCTCTCAGACCTTTGAATGGGAGACAACTGCAGAATGGCAATTGCTGAAATTTATTTCTCCTCTTTGGTCCTTCAATTTTTGGCACAATGACAGTGAGAAATTTTAATAGATTTTGCAAATAAAATTGAAATTAATACGACAAATATTTGCCGATGAATTGTGCCCATTAATTGAGAAATTATACTTCAAATTGCTCTATATTTATTGTTCTCCCCTCCCCATGTAACCCATTGCATGTTTGTTGAACGGAAACCATTATGGTTATCCTGAACAAGGACATAATAATTTTGCATCACACGCATTGAGAATTTTGTAATGCAATTTGTTTTCTGTATTTAAACAGATCTACATAACACCTGATTTTATGTTGAAAATATTTAATCAAAATTTTTTTGTATAGATTGTTCTCCCCTCTATTGAGTTATTTGTACAAATAAAATCCCTAATTGTGTGCCTTTTCTCGATTTTGTATGTTTAGGAATTATGTTCGTTCAATATACTATTCACAAATTTTCTCACCCCTCTCAGTCAATGAAGAAAAACCCTCAACCCCCTTTTATACAACAATAACACAATTTTACACGAATTTAATGAGAAATTTTGTGTTTAAGATCAACTCCAGTATTTCGAATAAGTTTGGAGTTTTCTTTTTTACATTATAACTTACAAATTGGTTGTCTTGCGAGTGTTGAAAGTTTGCCAAGTAGTCTCATGATAAATGATTTTCAAAATTGTTTTTTTTTTCATTGATTTTTATGGGCCTTGTTTGACGTGGAACAGATTTCCAAAATATACAAAGAAAAGAATTTAAAGAGAGAATAATGTTGCTTTTTAATCATATTAGCTGTGATTCTTTCTTCAAAGAAGCACAGCTTCTGTGTACACTCAAAAATGCAAAGTCGTCAGATCGGGCTCAAACTCGGGATGAGCACGAATTAGGGTCCCTACATTCCAAAAAACGTATGCGCCAAAAATCTTTCCGTCTGGCCGTCCGTCCGTCCGGCCGGCCGTCCGTCCGGCCGTCCGGAACCTTTTGCTAAATTACAAGAGAACGGTAATAGATAGAGACTTGCGGTCAACGGCAAAGTTCATATATCGGGTGGAAGACATCCGATTATGAGGTTAAATCCAACCCCCCACCCCCGCGTCCGCCATTTTGAATAACTGTCAAATTTTGTTTTCGCTATATCTCAGCCCCTATTATAGCTAGAGGTCTGAAATTTTAATATGTTGTAGGGCCCATCAAGACCTTTCCAACGATACCTCATTTTCGAAAATCGGTCAAGCCGTTTAGACAATATGGCCGCCACAATTTTTCATCGAAAATCGGCCATAACTCGAGAACGGCTTGACCGATTTTGATCAACTCGGGCTCAAATGAAAGATATTAATGAGCCCTACAACTGCTTGGAACATTGCAAGTTCTAAAAATGACCGCAAGTAGCGCTAAAATCAAAAACAAAATTTTCGATGAGTTTTCGATGAATATCTCGAGCACCGCTTTATAGAAATGCTTCAAATTTTGATATGTTATAGCTGGCTATAATATCTTTCATCATGCCAAAAATGAAGAAAATCTATGTAGCCGTTCCGGAGATATCGCGTTTTAAAGTTAACATGTCATATCTTGAGTTACATAAGACCGTTTTATATATACAATATAAAAGTAAAGTAAAAAATATATAAATGCAAAGATATATACATTATAGATGCAAAGATAAATATTAAATATAGCATGGATGGAACAGTATAAAGCGAAAGAACGGTAAGTAAAACTTACGGGCTGTGATTCTTTCTTTGTCAGTGAAATGTGAAGATGGCTGGAAATTGAGGATGGGCAAATTTTGAGGAAGGCTTTCGCGCGTACCGAATCACAGCCAACGCCCGCCACGATTAAGGCTTTCTTCAAAATTTCTGCGCGTTGGCTGTGATTCGGCTCACGAGTAAGTCTCTCCTCAAAATTTGCCCATCCTCAATTTTCAGCCATCTTCACATTTCACTGACAAAGAAAGAATCACAGCCTGTAAGTTTTACTTACCGTTCTTTCGCTTTATACTGTTCCATCCATGCTATATTTAATATTTATCTTTGCATTTTTTTATTTAGAAACAAAAACGTTAAGAATATTGAACAAAAATATTTTTTAATTATTCTAAATACTTTGAAGATATTTTAATAAATTATTAAGAGCTTTTTTTGTAAGAAATATAACAAATTTTTACGTAAAATAATTTACGAAATTTTTAAATTACTCGTAGTATTTTTATTAAACATTTTTAAATATTTTTTTTTTTATAATTTATTCAATTTTATAAACCTTTTAAAAATTATTTATAAAACGATCGATGTAATTTAAAATGCTTCGAAAATATTTGAAATACTTTAAGAACATTTAAAGAATATTTTAAATATTACTTTTTTTAATACCTACCTAATTTAAAAATTAATTGAGGAATATTCAAAATAAAGTAAAATAAAAAAATTAAGAAAAATAAATATTCAGTCTTGAATATTCTGAAAGAAAAATAATTGTAAGCCCACTTTTTGTCTCTTTTCATGAATTTTTAATATATAGGTAAATTGATTTATTTATTAAATTAAATATTCTTCATTGATAAATTAAAGCTGATAACCAACATATCAACATGTTTTAACTATCTAACTTTTCGTTAAAAGTTAGTCAGAGCTAGATCAAAGAGTTTTTCCAAGCCTAAAAGAATTATTTTGTTTATTTTTCTTAAATTTCTAATTTTAAAATTTTATTCATTTAACTTTTTAAGAATCTCAATCTAAAAGACAAACATTAAAAAAAAACAGAAAATATTCATTTTTTAATAAAAAATAAATAAAACAATCAAAAGATCATAAAGCAACATTCAAAATTCCTTAAAGCAAATTTTTCTTTTTTGGAAATCTGATCAACGTTTTCCGAAATGAATTTTTTTTAAGTGTGTTTGCCACATTTATCTATTACCAAACTTAATAATTTAAAAAAAATGCATCGAGATACTGGAGTCCAACTAACTCCTTTTTCCCCTACGTCACAGGGAACCTGAAACGGTGACGGCACCCGATGACGTCGAGGATCTCCTGATGATTGTGCCACGTTCCAAGTCCAGCGATATCTTCAAGAGGGACCCCTTCGACTCGGGCCGGACCCTTTCGACACACTTCAACTCCCTGAAGCAATGGGGTATGAATCGCTTAAGGATGTACCGCAATAGCAGCGAAGACAGGAAGGAAGTTTCGAGCGGTGCCAAATCTTCCGACATTGATGATTTTAATGTTCACGAAAGTATTGGCATCCGCAACCGCCGCAAGTTGGGCGAGAAGGAGCGGAAGCTTTTGCACGAGCGAAAGCCTTCGTACTCCTCGTCGGAGAAGAGTATCTCCATCGCATCGCCAGCAAGTATAAATCCTGTCAAGTTGCGTGAGTCGTCATCAATTCGACGACAACGGCGGATAGGGCATGCAACGCGTGAGGAGCCTAACTCTTCTAGTGGCAACTGGAGTGCAAGCTCTGAGTCTGGGAGGACGTCAATAGGGAGTGAGATTACGGCTCAACCCAAGTCTAGTGCTTCAAGCAACAGTCTCAATCACAATCATCATCCAGGTAGTGGACCACCTAGTTCAATCATCAGCCGAAGGAGATTCCTCAACACGAGTGCATCAAGTAGTGTTACGAGCGAGGGAACAGCTACACCTGATCTACAAGGACATGAAATGTTCTACGATGACGGAGAGACAAGTTCAGCATACTCCTGTGACACAGAGGGGTACTACACATCCTTCCACGTGGATTCAGGACTGAAAACTCTCAAAGAAGAAGAACCAGTAACACCCCTACACACGTCTTCGGCTCTCTCGTCTACAAACTCCTTTTCCAGTTCGGGCAATCAAACAGTCTTGTCGGCTGAAAATGAATACGAACTCTTCGGCAAAGGTTCAACGTCTACAACAACGAGTTCAGCAGGAACAGTCTGTACAACCCTCAAGGCAGCAGGAAGCGATCGTAGCCTTATTGTTGGGCCAACTGTTCCAGAAAGAAAGAGTTCACTGACAAAACTCAATCGTAGCAGTAGTACGAATAGCGGTGGAACGCTGGAAAGAAGCTACTCCAGTAGTACTGTGGGAAGTACACTTGAACGAACGGGAACAATTAAGAGAAACGGTGTACTGCTACAGAAGGAAGTAGCCGCTGTTATTCATCAACATCAGCAGGATCAGCAGAAGGAAGCACGAACGGATTCTCCAGATAGTGGCAACAACACAAGCTCTTCCCCCGTTGAATCAAATGCAAACTCCAGTCCAACTCAGGGTGTACGAAGCTACTCGGAGTTTGAGTACTCCGAATCATCAGACTTGGAGGGAGTTGATCGCATTGAGAGGATCAGGAGTAAGACGACAATTAATTCCAGTAGAATTCCATCCATGTGCGTTATAACGCCAACAAACAGTGATGATGAGTATCAGGCTGTTATTGCAAAGAAAACTGGAGCTTTAGCTGGATCTGCAGCCCAGAGGCAGAAGCTGGAGATTCCACTTCAGGAGACAGATCTGGATTCATTGCAATTCAATAAAGCCAGTGAGAAGGCAGATAGTGAGAAATTGCAAATTATCACTGTGAATCAATCCACGGGCTATGCCACCGTCCAGACAATTGATACGCCCAAATCGGCACCACCCATTGGTCCAACTAAACCTTCAGAGCTCAAGAAGGAGGTGCAGTATGTGAAGAAGACAACGCTGCTGCCGCTAAATTCAATGCTGGGACGTCTTAAGGGAGTCTTGCCGACATTGTCGAAAATGAAAAGTCCCCAAAAAGACACGCCTGAGGCGGATGGTGATGCAGCCAAGGAACCCGATACGTCTGGGGAATACGTGACCATTGCGGATGTGAAGAATAACAACAAAACACCCGGGGGTGGTGTCTATTACACCAACGACGTGGTCAAGAGGAATTTAGCAACTGTTCTATCGGGGAATCTTGCCGAGGAGACGGAATATGTGTCTCTGAATGAACTCCCAGCCAACATGCGATGCGAGAGCAATCTGTCGTCACCCAGCATCACGAGTAGCACGTCCGCCGAGAAGAAAATCGATACGGAGACGGAGAACGACAATCGTAGGGGTGCGCGCGTCATGCTGGATGCGCAAGGGAAGGTTGTATACAGTTCAGACAGTTTGAAACGACGAAAGGGTGCACACACAACTTTCGCCCCCGGACCGTGTGTTAAGGACACCCAGCAGGGGAGTCAGGTGAGCCCCAGTGGGGCACAAGTCGTCACACCCGGTGGGTTGACGCACCGAAAACCCACCATTGTACGCCCTGTGCCAGCACTCAATCCCGCCCGAAGGTACGCGAGTGAAAATCAGGCCACAGCGGCCAATGAACCCCTGAACGAGGACGCGCCCCCATCGGACGAGGAAGTGAAGACACCCCCACCAGCTCCAATGCTACCCTTTGGACCACTCACGGGGGCTTATGTGAATCTTCAGTGCGAAGAGGATACATACCTACCACCCCCACCGCCACATCTTGCAGCCCCCATGGTTTCTGCCAATACAGGTAAGAATAATGCCAAAATCCCATTCCCACGTCCCAGATTCCCCTCCCCGTCGCCACGTGACGCATCCACATCATCGCCAAAGCGCCATCAGAGACTCGTGAAGCGCAGCGACAGCTACAGAGCTGCCAATTCACCCATCCTCGGTGACCGAGGGGTTGAGCTGTTTGAGAAGGAACTGCAGGAGGGGTTGTGGCGTGAGCGTATAAACTACCCCCCAACTGTTTCCCCGAAACTCTGTCACAACCCCAAGTTTCGCTCATCGACCAGGAGCACCAGCTGCGACCGTGCAACCACCCCAAAGGCAGTAGCTGTCCCCCTTATTGTGCCCCTGCCACGGACTTGTGACTACTTCGAGAACACCAAGTATCGCAACGTCGGCAAGACGGTGACGAAGAGCTTCGAGAAGCTCCTCAGTGAATTTTCCGGCACAGAGGACGTGGACAGAGCCATGGAGTCAGACGATGGGATTTTTGGGTCTCCCATTCCAATACGCAAAGTCCTCACGCTCACCCCGACACGCGTCACGCTGCCAGGCGATAGTCACGAACACCGTGCCCGTGTTCTTAGTTTCCGCGAAATGGGAACAACGGACATTTGGTGATCCCTCTTCCCCTTCAAAAAAAATCCCCCATCCACCCACTCTTTTCCCTCCATATCGATTACACATTCCCCCACCCAGAGCAGCACCCCCTTAAAACATAAAAGCTCTAAAAAGCGCAATGGGAGGGTTGTTGTGTGAAGAGGGTTGTTGTGGAGGAAGAATATCATATTGTAAATATTTCAATTCACATTTCTCCCAACGAGACCATCATCCACACACAAAACTTATATACAAAACATTTTGCACTTCCTCTGCTTCTTCCGCAAACACAAAATCCATCCGACACTGTTGTTTTTACATACATACTTTTTAATATTAATGTTACAAAGAAACTAAGAATTTACATAAATCCCTTTTTTTGTGTGTAAATAATATTCTCACAACAATTTTTTTAATTTAATTTTTGATCCTTTTTTACGGTGTGGATTTATTTTTTATTTAAAATTAATTAATTTTCACAAAATCTTTTTTAAAAGTTAATAAATCAATTAAGAATAATTTTCCTTAAGTTAAGTTCAATTTGTTCTAATTTACAACAACAAAAGAAGACAATTAATAAATGGTTTTTTGTAAATAAAAAAATATAAATGGAAAAAATAATTGTGTTTATGTGTTCCACTAACATTGAGAAAGTTTGTGTGCATTTTTTATACCCTAATTTTTGCCTTACTAATTTGCGTTTACACACCTCTGTAAATACCTATGCACAGTTGGTGGACGAAATATTTTACGCAGTGAAAAGTTTTTTTTTTAATATTTTATTAAGATTATTAAATTAAAGTTAAAATAAGATTTATTTTAGTTTTATTTGTGAATAGAACTTTTCAACAAAAAAATGAAAAAAACATTTATTGATCAATTTCTGATAAAAATCTAGACATGAATACTACACAGAGAAAAATTATTTGCATTACTCAAGTACGAGTGAAATATTCGTATTTAATGCAAACGTTTAAAGAATTCATTTAAAAGACGTGCGTTAAATAAAAATACTCCTATTTGGAGAATACGATTAACGAATTCGTAAAATTCACCTCTGAACCTCTTATTTTAAATATAATTTAACTCTGAATATATTGGTCTGATTTGATAAACTTTTTCTTTTGAAAACCCTATTATATATTCTTTTTCAAATCAATTTAATGTAATGTCTGTTTTATTGACGATATTTCATTAAGTTAAAATACTGTCAAAACAATAAACTTTATTTTAAAGATTTTGTAAAAAATTCTGTTTAAATTGGGTTCAAAAATTACCTGATTTTGATAAACTTTTTTTTATTTTTTTTTAGTCAAATGAGATTCATCAATTTATCTTGTTTCAAGATTAATTCCAATGTTTAGAAAATTAAATATTCTAATAGAATTTTTAAGTAAAACCTCGGAAAATATTTTAAGATGGCTTGAAGTAATTTCAATTAATCTGATATTGATAAAAACAATTATAATTAGAATAGAATTAATTGTTTTTAATGGGAATTAAAAGACATCTTGAAAACAGACTTTTTAAATCATTTGACTTGAAATTTTCAATGTAACTCAATCATTATTCTTATCAAAATCTGCTTAAATTCGTTTCAAACCGTTTTTATTCGTGGAAATTAATTGTAAAAACAATTCAATTTTTAAGTCATAAATCGATTAAATATTCTTACTTTTCAAGAAGAAACGTTCTTTAGGATATTTAATATCCTTCTTTCTAATCAAGAGGTTTTTACATGTCGAATATTTTACTAAATATTCGGAATGTGTAGTGAATAATCCGAATATTGTAGTTAATCAGTTTAATTTTATTATCAGAATTTCGTTAATTCAAATGAGGGTTTGATTTATCCTGAAAAAAATCAAAATAGTCGGTTCATCTCACGCTACGATTAATTATAAGCCCCTTAGTCCTGAATTTAGAAATTTTAATTATTAAATAATTTTCTTTAAAATAATTAAATACAAAAAAATATTAATTTACAAAAAAAACAAACTTTTAAAAACAATAAATTGTGAAAAAAATGAAAATTCAATCTGCGTAAAATTTTTTCACCACCAACTGTAGCTCTATATGTTGCATTATTTGCCACTTTATGCACCGTGTGTTTTGTGAATGGCTTTACCACCCCCCCCCCACCTCATGTTCGCCCCCATCCGTTTGTGTGTTCAATGCATGTGCCCACAATGTTTTCATCCCTCGAGCACGCTTCCAGCACCACACACACACCCATCTCCTCCACTGCGGAGCCAAAAAGGGTTTGCACATTGAGTAATAATGTGCCCCCCACTCCTCTAGGCTATCTACCTTCGTACCCTGACGACACTCGGACCCACCTTGCCACCCTCCCACGCGCACCGGCCATGTGTGCGCCACCAGCCGTCTACGAGAGCGTTGGATCAACGTACTGGACGCTGCAGGCACGAAAGCCACCCGTCGAGGCACTTTACTCGACACCCAACAAGCCCAAGAGGACCCCACTGAAGACAACACCATTGGGCTTTGAGACCTTCTTCTCGCCCGTGAAGGAGTCCTCGGTGCGTGAGGAGAGCCCCACAGAGTCTCCGATTGATCCACGCAGTGGTGGCAGTATGCGAACATCGACACCATCGCGTGACACCCCACGGTCACCAACGGTGAAACCCAGCCTGGCTGATGAGCTGCGAACAAAGCTACGAATCCAGGAGGGAGTGCGATCGAACGGGAATAGCCCATCGAGCTCAGGGCGATCAACACCACGGGGAATTTTGGAGCCACAGCAACCGCGGGGACGTCACAGCTGGGCCGCGGATTCCGTTGAAATCCCCCAGACGTGCTCAGATCGCATGGGAGCCCCCAAAACGAGTCTCATGGACTTTAAGCGACTTCTCCTGGCCAAAGCGGGAAAGAATACGGCCGTATCGAAGCCATCAGCTGTGGAGCAGCTGCTGAAGAAGCCACCACCAAAGGTGGATGTTGCGAGTCCCGTGAAACCCTCCCCACTGAATACGAGTCTCAAAATCCAGGATCTCAGTGGATCACCGAAAACCTTTGCGAGTCGTCGAATGATACGTCAGGGGAACTTCGGGGGGTCACCGGCTAAGGGAGGGCTAGGCGGTGGGAAGCACATGTCCCCACGATCGGTCAATTGGCGCCTCAACAGTGCCACAAAGCACGATGTGATGTCCACATCAATCCCAGAGGCCAACAGCGAGGAGGACAACTCATCCAGCCCCGGAAGCTCAACACGACGTAGCTCAATGGCGTCCACGGATGAGGCGCCGCCGGTGGATATCAAAGCGGAAACGAAGAATGTTGTGGAGGAGATTGTAAAGATGAAGGACAACATCTTCCTCAAGGCGGAAGAGAATAATTTCATGAAGCACGAAATGGTGCAGAAGACACCCACCTATGCATCCAATCGCAGCCAAATGCTCCAAGCTCAGCGAACGCAATTCCTCATGGGGCTCAATCCCGCTGCAGCACCCCCCAAAGGTGCTGCCCGACAATCCCCGGAGCCAGTGGCAGCCAAACCACCGCCATCACTCGAAACAGCCCTCTGATTGAACTCCCCACCCGCAACATTTCCGCAATAATTCGTAGACTGTTTTAGAATAAACCTAACTACCTATTTTATTCGTTAAGGGCTCCACGTGAGAGCCCCCCACACGAATCCCTATCAAACTCTACTTTGTTGCTACTTTCCCAATTATAGGATAGTTTTTATTCTTAGAAGAGAAAGCATTTTAATATATTATTAAAAAAATGATCAATCCTATGTAGATTTAATGACGTAACTTATTTATAAAGTAAAACAAAATTAAGGTAAAAAAAAGGAATTTATTGACCATCACATTCGGATCAACATGAAAACTGCCACAACATACACACAACTGCCTTATTTTTCGAATGTCCTGAATTTTACACAAGATATTAGATTCAACAGGCAAATCATGAGCAGAAAATTGTATTTAACAGAAAAAATAGACCAAGAAATTTAAATTCTTTGCTTAAGGAATTTGTGGAGAGGGAATGAAAAGCTTTTCAGGCGATAGACTTTGTAAGAATGTGAGAAAAAAGGTTCATAATCGATTGTAAGAAGAATGCTGCATTTATTTGATTTTTAAGGTTAGAAAAGAGACCGTTAGGACGCCATTTTTGACGCCAGATGATTTTAAAAATAATTTGCTAGAGTATTTAAGAGAAATTTTAAAAGGAAGCATTTAAAACAAGCATTTTAAGATAAAATAAATACTAAAAAAAAAGATCTGAGAAGCTGGAGAAGCTGGAGAAGCTAGTTACTTCACCACGAGGCAACTAAGAATGATGCAAAGGAGTTGATAGAAACAGGGGATATGTTTAACATTTGGAGGATTGAGTTTCTAACCTCAAAACTTTGACCTTGATTTTCTCTCAAAAGAAAATGTTTTTCCAAGTTTTCTTTCGGCGAACTTGAAGTAATTGAACTGCCCTACATAAAGATGTAGAATTTGTCACGAAATATTAAGTAGATTTTAATTCTGTGGCGCTTGAAAAAAGTCGAAAGCCTCCAAGGGTTAAAGATCTAAATATGGCTGAGTTTATCCATCTTTCTATTTGAGTCGATTGATCTTGTAAAGCTTCCTAAAATTAACCAAATTCTCCACCATTTTGTTTTTTATAGCTAATTGTTTCAAAGATGCGTCCTTTGGTATCATAACAATCAAAATGGCGGCTTAGAAAATGTCGAATACATAGAAAAGAAGATGGCGTCACTTCCAAAGTCAAAAAATCTAATTTTTATTCACAAAGATAATTTAAAATAATAATAAAAAATGTATATTTAGCATAAAAAAGAAATGATACATGAAAATATTCAAAAAAATTTTGCTTCTTGATAAATTCTTTTAAATTGCATTTCAATGATTTCAAGACTGTTATAAATCTTCATTTTATGCATCTTTAATGCTTCTAATTCATGATATTCAAGATATCCTTAATTCATTTTAATATTCTTTGTTAAGAAAAAAGGGAAGATTAGAAGGGATTTACTCACTACTTCAACTTTCAACTGCAATCTCTGGTTGACTGTCCTCCTCAGCAGGACTCTCCACAGCTAAAATCTCGTTGTCTTCATCATCTGTTGAGTCTTGATCGCTTTCCTCCGTTGATCCCAGCCCAGGATCGCTATTTTCAGACTCAGAATCGCTGTTCTCAGACTCATGATCACTGCTCTCAAGTTCCTGATTGCTGCCCTGATCTGCGGCTGCTCCAGCTCCTTCCTCAACTACATCTTCCTCAGCCAAACTTTCATAGAACTTTTCCTCTCCTGATGCCTCAGTCCCACCTGATGCTTCGTCTTTGGCTTCAGAAGATTTCTTCTCGGGAACTTCTGCTTTAAGTTTGACATTTCCACTCACAGAAGTCTTGGAAGCTTCATTCTTCCACAAATTATTCCACGACAGCCCATAATGAGTTAGCCGCTTAATCATAACGCTGCGATGCTCACTTTCCTTCAACTTCTTCAAATAGTTCGGATCTGGTCTCACCAATCGCCCACGGATGCAGTACTTGGTGTAGAGCTCAAACAGTGCCAGATCAGCTTCCTTTCCTACCCTCTGGAAGCATTTTACTCTGTACTCCATGATCTTCTCAGCATTGTCGCGATTTGACATATGAGCCGTAGATGCAACAGTGAAAGCTGCAGCAGCAGGCAATTCACTGAATTCCAGATTCTCTCCACCTCCATACGCACTCTCATTGATGCACTTCAGCAGATGAGCTATGTCGTAGGTTACGCCAAACTTCTCCTTGAGCTCCTTGTGGAGATCAGTCACAGAACCGCTGAAAACATTCCCGGCCAATGGGAAGAGCAGGTACTTCTCCTTGGCAGCCATCAATTCAATGACTTTCTCCATTTTCTTCAACGCCAGGAGACTGGCTTGTCTGATTGTAAGATGAATCTTCCCATTGATGGCTCTTGGATTCCCCGTTACAGGTGGAGCATCGCGATTCTTGAGGAAGTGCACGTACACACGATTTGTCACCTCTTTCCCAGCCTTGTCCATGTGGGTGAGCTCCATAATCCTCCTCGTTTCAGTATTACTCACAAGATTTGATGCTGGACCCACTTCATAGAGGATCTCCATGGCAAAGGTACGGGATACTTGAAAATCATCGGGATCAGTGAGCTCGTCCGCGTAATCCGGACATATTTTCGTGAACTCCCTCTCGAGTACTTTCATGTCATACGCAGCGATCTTCGTGGCTGTTGCAAGTTCTTCGGCAGACAAACCATCCCTCATCATTTTCATAACCTTTTTCTTACCCTCCCGGAAATTGTAAAAAATCCATCCTGGTGGCTTCTCCATCGCTCCAAGAAGCTTCCAACTTTCCTTTTAGAGAAGTTTAAGGCTTGATTGTACGGCAAACACGATCAGGAACTCACAAAATCCTACAACACAAAAGGAATGTTGTGATCTTGAGTCTATAAAATTCCTCAAGAAGTTTCTAACCTTACTTTTATGGCGTTGTTTTTTTTTTTCAAAATTTCCGTTAAAGAGGTTAAAACTCTCCTTGATCTGCCGTTTTCTGATCTTTCAAGAGCTCTTTTAATGAGTTTTATTCACAAATTCTTTGCAATATAACGTAATTCTTTCACAAAATTATGGAAACAAAGGATATTAAGACAGAAAAAAATCATTCCGTTGATCACACCCAGACTAACAATAAAGTTCGTCAAAATGGCGTAGTGGCATCAATTTTAACTCTTCGGAAGCTAAGCACAGGTCTGTCAGGTCTCTTAGGTCTATCGCCTGAAAATTTCAAATCATTCCCAAAATAAAGAAAAGAGAGCATTTTATCTATAAAAGAAAAATATCACATTTTTATCCATGTTTTATGAGAGTCTATAGCTAAAGGAAAAAAATCGTCAAATTTACTGTAGAGAAGCTTTTGTAATTTGTTTATTTATTAACATTGTTGTATCGTCTTAATTGCGTAAGATAGGATGCAAAAAATATTATGTAATTGTATCTTGAAGAAATATACACTATCAACGAACAAGGAGGGTTGTTTTATTTGCTTCCGGAATTATGTTAAAAAAGGATCATTTTCATCAACTTTCAGGTTTTGTGAAAAAAGGTTATTTTTCTTTAGTTTTGAGATTACACACGAACCAGATAAGGTAAGTACCTAAAATATATTTTTTTAATAAATGCTTCAGTTAATTTTACTTCAACAGAACCTAAGTATCTTTCTTAACAATACAAAAAATTACTAAAACTCGAAAAACACGAATAAAAAATTAAAAAAAATGTTTAAAATTCTTTATTAAAGATCATTATGTCTTCGATGTTTCTTCTTAAAATTCCTAAATCTTGTTCTTCATCTCATACTGTTAATAAAATTCAAACTGTTCAAACTTAACAAATAAAATATCATCATTATTCCATCAATTTCCTTAATGGTTTAGCTTTCTTCATCTAAGGATATGTTTTCTATTTAAAATAAATCTATTTCTCTTTTAATCTTCAGAAATGTCTAAAATAAAATTAAAATTTTGAAAAAAAAATCATTCAAAGGGATAATGAAAGGTGAACGAATGATGTGGGTGGTTTGCTCATCATTTTATGCATCAAGAAATGATTCATCATCACTGCTGTCGGCTGTTATGTACTCTTGATCACTGATGTCGGTTTCTGCTGATCTCATGTCTTCGTTGCTATCCTCAGAATCAAGCTCCTCATCTTCTATCCTTGTAACTCCCAGCTTTGTGTTTCCTCCTGCTGCATGATCTGACTCTCCCTGCAATGCAGTCAGTGGTGTCAGAGCTTTATCCGGGCCGATTGATCTAAAATGCTGCCCCACAGTGGTGTACTTTAGAAAGATCTCAAACTTGGCTACATCTGCCTTCTTCCCATGTAACATGTATCTCCATACCCGTCTCCTAATGATGGCCATTGCACCGAAGCGATCTCTCATATTGGATGTGGTTGAAACAGTAAAAGCTGCAGCACAATGCAATTCGCTGTAATCCAGATTTTCTCCTCCGTCATACACGCTCTGATTGATGATCTTCACCAGGTGTGCCATGTCATAGGATACCCCGAGTTCCTTTAGCTCATTGTATAGAGCAGTAATAGGTCCCCGGAAGTTACTTCCAGCTAGTGGAGTCATAAAAAGCCCTCCCTTTGCAAATGAAAACTCCATTGCCTTTTCCATTTTCTTCAGTGCCAGAAGCCATGCTTGCTGGAGCGTGAGATGAATCGTTCCATCAATGGCACGGGGATGTATTGTACTTTGTGGTGGGTATTTCTCGAAAATATGTATGACAACACGATTCCTCACAACATTCCCGTAGGCATCCTTATTGACCAGCATCACAGAGAATTCTTTGTCAACATTTCGAACCCAGCTGAACTTTGGGCTAATTTCAAAGAGAATTTCACGTGCAAAGAACTCAGAAGTTTGCTGAACATTCCCATCTTTGGGCTCCACCAAATAGTCCGGACAGACTTTTGCAAACTCCGTCTGAAGCATATACATGTCACACATAAGTTGCCTCTTATTTTGCCAATGTTTTTCTATATCATAGGCACTTGGAGTATCTCTCTGCATCATACGGATGCACAGCTTCTTGGAGTCTACGAAATTCTGCAACACCCATTCTTCCGGATCTGCCATCTCGATGCAGGAAGAGATCTTAAGTCAATTTCAAGTGAAAGAGATTTAGAGATCGGCAAAAATCCTGCAAAATAACAAATATTGTGATTCACTGCAAAAGGACGCCAAAATATTTGAGAGAATTCTAACCTCACTTCCGTAGGCTCACTAATTTGAACGATTTATTGCCTTATTCCGAAGAAATCTCCTATTTGTGGTGAATATGAAACGAATTTCCTTCACATAAAGTTATATGAGAAGTTTGTATGCAAATTGTTGAGCTCCTTCCACGAAAAACAATCAATTCTGTGCGAAATATCAACAAATGGCAAAGGACGCTGTCTGAATGAAAATAAATATGGCGAAGTATTTTTAGGTTGAAAAATTAGGAATTAAAAAATCATTTTTTTTTTATTTTTCAAAACTAAGAAATTTTTGTAATCTACTCAGACAAGTTTCTAAAAAAAAAATCAGAAAATTGAACAATCTCCTCAAAGATCTCATAAAGAGAAAGAATCCAGTAAAAAGTTGTAAATGTTGGAAACTGAAGAAAATTGTGAAAAAGTAAAAAAAAATCCGAAAAGCCCTCCAATATTCCGGTGAACGAGATACCGTTGAGAAAGACGCTCAAACTGCGTCGAAAGCTTCGGAGATAGTTGTTTTAATTCGGTTGGATTAAGACGCGGATCCCCTGCCGACGCTTCCGGAAGGAGTTCTGTGTTCCTAAAGTCTCAACATCTTTCGTTGGAGAAACTTGTTTCAATTTTCTCAAAGTTCTCAAATAATTTCTAACAGATTGGTTCTATTATAAATCTTATTGGGTAATATGCAAAATACCTCTGGGGTCTGTCCCGTACCCCTCATGGCAATACGAAGGTTAATAAAGTATTCAAAAGAAAAGTTCAAGAACTTTTTATTAGAATCGAGAAAATTTCATTTATTTTCATTATTTCACAGTTCTTAAGCATAAATTATGCTTCAATACATTCGATTAGATTGTCTGATAAATCTAAATTATTTTCTTAACTCCTTAATTCTTAATTTTAATTCAAGAAATCGATCGCTAAAAAATCGTTTAGTTAAAGAAAAATGCATTTCTAACAATAAAAAATTCATAATAAGGATCTTTAAGGATTAATTCAGAGTTTGTCTTTCAATTAAAACAAAATGATCTTCAAATAAAGGAAAAGAGAGTCCTTTTCGTCATTTTATGCTTCAATTAAAGCATCTTGATCCTTGTTTGCAGAAGAGAACACCTGGTTGCAGATATAGCACCGCATAACTGCTTCAACTGGAAGCTCCTCATTTGTGCCTTCAAGAGCACCAGGAGACTCCACATCTCCACCAACTGCTCCCTCCTCATCCTCATCAGCTTCCTGCATCACTGAGGCAGTCAAAGGAAATGCATCAAGCTGCAAATTAGCATTCTGAAGCTTCCTGCGAATGGCGTAATTCGCAAAGACCTCAAACAGTACAATATCCGCCTTCTTCCCTGCCTTCATGAAGAACCATATTCTGCCCTTAACGATTTCCATGGCACGAGCACGGTGCATAAAAATCGTCGCGACAATGGAGAGTGCAGCAGCCACGTGCACCTCACTGTACCGCAGATTCTCCCCACCTTCGTACGAACTCTGATTGATGGACTTCACCAGGTGCGCAATGTCATGCGGATAGTAAAATTGCTCCTTCAGCTCCTCGTATAGCTCCGGAATTAACCCATTAAGGCCATGCTCAACCACTGGGGTCAGTGGATACATCCCATTGGCAACTGAAAAGTCAATCAGCTTCTCCATTTTCTTCAGCGCAAGAAGATAGGCTTGCTTGATCGTCAAATGGATCACACCGCGTGCTGCTTTGGGACGCAACATATTGTGGGGAACATTCTTGCCCGTGATCATGTGCAAAAAAGCTTTGTTCCTGTGAATCCTTCCCTTGGCATCCTTGTAGATGAGCGGAAACATCTTAACGGTGTTCCAATTGCGACTGCAAGATGGGCCGATATTGTAAAGAACTTCAATGGCAAACAATTTGGACATTTGATGGGTATCCGCATCGGCTGGCTCCACACTGTAGTCCGGACACAACTTGACAAACTCCCTCTCAAGTACCCGCATGTCGTACATTCCTGCATTGAATGGCTGGGCAAGTATTTCCGGCGGTACACCGGTCTTCATGAATTCAATCACCATCTTCTTGCTTTCCTCAAAGTTCATCAAGATCTCATTCACATTTGCTTCCATAATTGTGATTTTTTGGTTCACTAGAAAGGCAGAGGAGCGAAAAAAAATCCTGAAACAAATCAAAGAACTTCCTGAATATTTTTCTTCATCACTTGAAACTTTCTAACCTCACTTTCTCAGAGTTGATTTTCAGGTTCTTTTTTCTTGAGGAAATCCCCTATTTTTCCGGATATACTGCAATTTGCAGCCTCTTTGTATGTATTCTGCTCACTATTGGTGGTTAAACACCGTGATTCACGCACGAAAATTCAAGAAATTCACGCAGGGAAGATAGGAAAAAATCGCCTACTACGCGCTATTTTTTTTAACCCTTCAACGTACGAGAAAAAAACTTTTTTATTAATATAATTGAAACTGTTGTATTCAAGCGGGATTCTCTATTTTCTTTCTTTTGTTTCGTTTTTATTGAAATTAAATTCTTTTCAAAGTTAAAAATGAATAAAATCTTGATTGAGGCATTGAGGTTAAATATCCGTTAAAAATCTAACTTGAAAAGCTGCAAAAGGACGCTACGATCCGGAGAATGAAAAGCGGAAATAAATCTTCTGTTCGGTCATCCTGAAAGGACTACGATGACACATTAATCTCCCTGCTCAAAGCAATCTCGACAGATAACTATAATTTATACGAGGTAAATTGTCGCTTCGCTCCAATTTACCTCGCCCCGCTTCGCGGGGATTTGTTGCGCTTCGCGCAAATTTTAGAGGAAAAAAAATTGTGATGGTTTGATTGAGGCCACTTATAAATCCCGAAAAAAAATTTGCAATGAGGAGAAATCATTTTCATACAAAATGTCAGGCGCCAAATTCAAAAATTTGCAAAAACTGCATGAAATCTCTATGGGGGCTACCTGAAGGGGGGCTTTGGGGGGAAAATGAATACGGCCATCTGAAACCGCCTGTTATAAGGAGCCTCTGTACCAAATTTCATCGCGATTGGTCAAACGGTGTGGATTTGTATAGAAAAGTCGGAACGACGATTACCAACAAACAGGCCTTTCTTTATTATATAGAAGAAGATTTGAGAACGAATAATAAATAAAATTGACCACCATTTTGTTTCTCAATCGCCATGATGAAATGAAAATTCAAAATCAGTTAAATTCGTTTATTTCATATCAGTTTTTGGTCAGTAGTTAACATTATTTTGACTAATTCAATGAAAAACTTGATAAGATTCAATTAAAATTTTAAGAATTAAATCAACAGAGTCTAGAAAAAAAAACTTCTTGTTCGCCATTTTTTAAACTTCCAAAACAACATCCTGGCTCTTATTCTCGGATGAAAACACAAGATTACAGATATAGCACTGCATAGCTGCTTTAGAATCCTGTTGGGTTGATTCAACTGGCTGCTCCTGATCGATTTCGTCTGCTGCTTCGGCATCTTCATCTACGGCGCATATGTACTCCAGTTGGGTTGATTCAACAAGAAGCTCCTCGTCCTCTGACTCAACTGGCTCCTCGATCTCGTCTGCTGCTTCAACATCTCCACCTACGGCTCCTTCATACTCCAGATCAAAAGCTGGCCTGTCCACTGTTGCGTTTCCTTCACGAAGAGCCAATTGTCCTATGGTGGTGTACTTGGCAAATAGCTCAAATACATCAATGTCAAACTTCTTTCCTGCCCTCAGATAAGTGTTCAATCTACTCTTTATGATGTCTTTTGCTAAGTCGCGGTTCCTTAGATGTGATGTACTGGAAAGATGTAACGCTGCAGCTGCGTTCAAATCACTATATTCAAGATGTTCTCCCCCACGGTACATGCTTTGGTTGATTGTCTTCACCAGATGGGCTATGTCATAGGACACCCCGAGACCCTTAAGTTCTTCATACAGATCAACAACTGATCCGGAGAAGACATTGGCAGCCAATGGAGTCAACAAGTACTCTCCCTTGGCAGCTGACAGTTCGATGAGTTTCTCAAACTTCTTCAGTGCCAAAAGGCATGCTTGATCAATTGTAAGATGAAGCAAACCATCCCTTGCTCGTGGACGCGTGTTAGTTCTTGGATCGTTTCCCTTCCCCATATAGACAAAAATGCTATTTTTCACTATTCTTCCATTACTTTCAAGGCGAAATCTCAGACGCTCCCTTGTATCAACGCCTTTCCTTGACTTTGGACTTAGATTGTAGAGAATATCCAGTGTAAGTTTTTTGGATATTTGAGAAGCATTCGCATCAGTGGGATCCTCCAAGAAATCCGGACATAACTTGACAAATTCCCTGATGAGTTCTTCCATGTTAAACACAACATTCCGTTTCTTTGGAAGATCAGCGTAAGACAAACCATCCCTCATTCTCATCATACTCTTTATCATTTCCTTGCCTGTTGCAAAATTCCTCAACTTAATATCTTCATTGAGAGCCATTGTTTTGGTGGAGTCTTCTGTTTCTCAATGTGGTTGGACTACAAAAGTTCAATTTTCAGGACTTTACTTCTATTTCGTTGTTTTATAAACGCCCCAAAAAGTAACCCTAACCTAGCTTTTATCAGCTCTTCTAATTTCTTTCAAATCTTTGGGGAATTCCTTCTTTTCTTACCTTTTCAACGACTTGTAGTCTCTTTAATATTTCTCTCGATTACAATATTACGTTTTCGCATGCAAAAACACTCACAAATTCTTCTTATTTAGGCAAAAATAAAAATCTTGCATCAATCTGAAAACATGGAACACTCACAATTGCACTAACGGTAATGTTTCAAAAGAGTGACAATTGCAGTGTTTCTGTTGCAAGCGAAAAATTTGGAAAACATAACCTCAAATTAGCTGAAGTAAACAAAATTTTTCCTCCAATGTTTTCTTGTTTTTCTTTGAATTCCACCACATGACAAAACTCGGCAGTTTTTCCAGGAAGAACTTGTTTATCTAATGGTGCTTTATGTGTGGTGTACAAGTGTTTAGAGAAGAAATCTCATTGCGATAATTGCATCCAAATGCGAGGAACATTCTGTGAGTAATTTCCCTCAGTTTTCTGTGATTGTTTTCCAGTTTTTCGCTATTTTTGCAAATCCCGGTGATTAAGTGAAGGGGAAAATTGTGAAGCGAGAGTTTTGTTAGTTATTTTTCATTTTTCTGTGAAGTTTTCATAAAATCTGGAAGGAAAAAATGCGTTCTGGAGAACGCAACATGATGAAATATGCGCAGCCGGAAAATATTGTAAACAAAGCAAGAATAGCGAATTTCTCCGCGGAGAATATCGGAATTTTCTTATGTTTCTTCTGAATTTTTATTAGTCTGTCCCAAAAATATCATGAAACTATTATTATTTTATCAAATGGGGCTAAAGTTTGGTGGACATTGACCCAATTTTCTTCAATTTTCCGTACACGTGCTAGCTTTTCTGATTTTTCATAATGAATTAATGCCGCAGAAGCAAAATTATAATACAAAATCATAATTTAGCCGAAAAATCATTTTAATTAGAATGTTTCACGCGACTGCTTAAATGTTTCATTGAAATATGATCACATTTGAAATATCATCAAATAATTATCTCCTTCTCTTTCTCACCCACAAATCGTCAATCGTGTATCTCACTCTCTAACCAAAATACAAAATTGGAGGGAAAACGGCTTCCAGAGAAAATTTAGTTCTTCCGCAAAACTCTCCAAGAAAACTCGTGATTTCTCCCCTAAATTATTGTCCTAATTTTACAAAAATCCCGACAAAATCTCCCCAAGATTGCAATAAAGTGAAAAACGTGGAAAGCCGGTGGAGAAATTCAATAGAAATTGATTAATTTTACGTGTGAAAAAAGTGAGATCATAGCGTGGGTTGGGAAGAAGTAGATGAGGTGGCTGACTTTTGGCCTCTTTTTCCGTGCAGGTAGATTTATCTCAAGGATGGCCAGCAGTGGAGCTAAATTTTGCAGCGAAGGACAACCCTTTACGGTTTTCATTGAAGGGAACATCGGGAGTGGGAAGACGACCTTCCTGAATCACTTCCAGAAGTACCAGGACCTCGTGTGTCTCCTCACTGAGCCTGTGGAGCAGTGGAGGAACTGCGGTGGGGTCAATCTTCTCGATCTCATGTACAAAGAGCCCTACAGGTGAGGTTAATTTGCATTCTCTGCCTTCCGGATTGAAGTTTCTGAACGGAATGTTCTTCCTTCTTTCATCCCAAATAGATGGGCTATGCCCTTTCAGACCTACGTGACAATCACGATGCTGAATATGCACGTGCAACCAACGACGAAGCCCGTGAAGCTGATGGAACGATCAATGTACAGCGCCCGGTATTGCTTTGTGGAGAACATGATGCAGTCCGGGATGCTCCACGAGGGGATGTACAACATCCTCCAGGAGTGGTATGCAAGCATTGAGCGCATGATTAACGTCCAGGCGGATCGTATTATCTACCTCCGGACAGATCCGGAAGTTGCCTATGAACGTGTCCGGGCACGTGCACGTTCCGAAGAGAGCTGCGTCCCTCTCGAATATTTGCGCCAAATTCATGAGCGCTACGAGAATTGGCTAATCCACGGGCAGCATCCCTGCCCGGCTCCCGTGACGGTACTCAATGCAAATCTCGATCTCAGCAACATCGGGACAGAGTACGTGCGGAGTGAGAGCAGCATCCTCGAGCCCATCATTCAGAACACAGTCCGGCAGCCAATTCTCGCATCGCCCAGCAAGCAGTCAAAGGAGGCCTTCTAGCAGTGGCCCCCCTCCAAAACAGCCTAGCCCTCCCGCGTAATTTATTCCCCCCGCTAGAGCTAATGGTGTTTGTTTTTTATTTTAAATTTTTTTGAGTGTGAGCATTTCCCGGAGATGGAACTGGATGAAGAAGAGAGGACCAAAGAAAGAAGTCCCGATGCACGCGTGGAATTCCAAAGGCAATTTAGAGGAAATTATTAATTATATTGTAAAGTAGCAATTTGTATTACTTTTTTTTCAATTGGATACAATAAACGGAGTTTATTCCACCCACAAGATGTTTTGAAATTATTAGATATCTTGTCATATAAACAAGCTCAAATGATGATAAAAGAGCAACGATTTGCAATTTTTAAAAGATATCTGGGAATATTTTTCTTCGTTTCGATGTCCTTAAGATTTGTGGCAATTTTTTGTTTATTTGATTGAAGTTTGTTTAGAACTCTATTTGATTAATTAAAAATAACACTGATTAGTTTAAAAGTTGAAATTTAATCTCTAATCAAAACAAATATAAAAAAAAGCGCGAAGAAAAACTTGATAAGAAGAGATCTAGCGGAATTTCAATGAGGAATTAATTACATAGGGTTTTTAAAAGATGATCATTCTGAGTGAGGAAAAAATGCGATCGCAACTAAAAGAACGAAGAGATCTCAAGAATTCTATGAAGATCACCTTTTAACTTGCGATCTTGCGTATTTTGAAGAATATTTTGATGACTTAGAATGCTTAGGACGCTAGAAAATTTCGTTATATTAGGTAAATCACAGAAAAAATTAAATAATTCAATGAAGGCTATCAGATCAAACGGCGATCTTGCCAATCCTGCGATCTTGATCATGTCCTGTTTAAAAAAAAACCGTTAATTTTAAAGAAAAAAAAAAGATTTACAGGGTGGCCAGGAAATTAGATCATGATTTGATCAACAATAAAACTGATATACAAGAAATTGAGCAAAATTTGAATATACGTTGAACTCAATAAACAATAAAGTAGTAATGATCGCAAATTGGAACAGTATTTGAACAAAATTAGCTGGTGTTCCTTTAGAGATTATTTAGTTTAGATATTTTTACACAATCGGCGCATATAGCCCAAGTTGTTGAGCGCCTCCAAACCCCTCCATATTAGTTAGTAGTAGTATTTTTACACAAATTCACTTAACCCTTTCGTGTCCATTGAGCCATTCGCAGACCCAAACGGGAAACATTTTATTTTCTCGATTTTAAATGAATTTATAATTATTTTTCCAAGTTGAAAATACATTAAAAGAGAGGCCAAAGAAGACGTTTTGAATGAGAAATATCTTCTGAGTCCTGAGTGCTTCAACAGAATAAATATCGTGATTAAGTGAAATTAAGTTTGGTAAAATATTTAGCAAAAATTGATCAAACAAATTAAGTGAATTTTGACTAAATTTAATAATAAGAAAATGTTATGGTTGAAAATTTTTATTGTTTCATTCATTTTATTTAAACTAAACTAATACTAATATTGAATAATCTCATTTTGGGTATCAAATACACATCGAAAAATGAGGACTAGGTCACATGAATTGCGATCTTACACCTAATTCAGTAATTTAGATCATAGGGGAGACCGGGGTAAAAATAGTCATTTTGGAATTTTCAAATGCCAATTTCTCCCAAAATATAAATCGGAAAAATCGGAAAAAATTAGGGTGCAAAGCCCTACCAACCTATAATTTTTGACAGTAATTTGGAGGTTATCCGATCAGTACTTTAGGAGTTAAAAATGAAAATAGATTTTTGGCCCATTTCCCAAACTTTTGCGTATTGAGAAAAACGCGTTTTCCGAACATTTCCTTCAGCAGTTTTCCCATCTGATAATTTTTCTCACTAGCTGGATTAGTGCAGAAAATGTTGCCAAGGTGTATTCTTCAATAACTTTTAATGATTTTTCTCTACAATTTTTTGAATCAAAACATACCCCTTGGGGTAGATCGGGTCATCCCATGTAAATCATATGGGAGATCGAAATTTTTGGCATATTTTCTATTCATTTGTTGCAAAATTGCGTGTTTGAGAAAATCGCAAAATTCTCTGTTTTAGTGCGTATAAAAGTAAAATTCCTTGTCGCGGATCAAAAGGTGAGAAGTTTAGCTATCAACTACTGTCAATCTCTCAGGTGAGAAATCATTGGAAATGTCGGAAAACTGGACCGACTTTATTTAGCCAACTGGTGACTATATTTACCCGCCGCGTTTAAAAAAAGTCAGAAGCGGAAGGGTTTAGGAAAAGCTCGAAAACTCATATTTCCCGGGGAGATAGAGAAAAGTGGTCTGAGACAAAGTTGTAGGCAAGAAAATTTCCTATAAGAATGACCTATTAAGGAAATTTTCTTGTCCTTGGGGAATCCTGCAGATAAGGATTTACGCAAATTGACTATTTTTACCCCGGTCTCCCCTACATATATCGCAAATAAATTGATATAAAGGCTATAAAAGTCCTGAAAAATTGCTGCAAATTGTAAAATACCTGACAATGAGATACCAATTGTCATAGCCAGGTACTACGATTCAGACTTATGGGGTGGGTCCGTCCGTACGACCCCATGGCCCACGAGTAACTGAGCCAACCGTACTACGGTGGTTGGGAGAGAGAGCCACCTTAAGACTCCCGCCAACCCCACACACATAAGCCAATCTGTCCTATACCATGACAGTTAGTACCAGCGGTACTACATTCGGCCATTCCTGACTTTTGTGACGTCCTCGGCACAAGCTAGGAAAAGCAAGACAGATTGACCGAATTTTCCCGTGATCTTCGACCAGTATACTTCGCAATGAATGCGATAACAACTGCGGTCCTTGTATAGAGTACAGGTCTGTATTAGACAACAACTCTTTGCACAAACTGAAGATCATATCAAAATGTTCCAGTGGAACCTCTTCCGACCAGTATACTTCGCAAAGAATGCGATAACAACTGGGTTCATGTGTTCTAGAGTGCAAGCCCGGCACAGTGGACAACAACTCTATAGACGACTGGAAGAATATATCAAATTGTTCCTAATGGAACCGTACCTGGTAGTCCAAGTACACAAGGGTTCTGTTTGATTTAGTACGCCAGTGCACATGACACAAAATCATCACACCCATGAACCTACAGAAGGTTCTCTCAACACGGCTTTCGCCATGTTACTTGTTTCTCATGGAACATATGTCTAGACTTAGCTTACCCAGTTCCAGGAACCGTAAGCTCGTTCCATAGAGACTAGTGTCTCCGAGAAACCATTCGCCGTATGACTAACTATCAAGAACCTTGGACCTAAATCTTGGATTGATGTTGATCAATACGACATTTCAGGTTTTCAACGTAACAGGCCCACCATGCAAGCATGATGCCTCTCCGCGAAAACCTCGTCATGCTTTATCTACACCAGTATCATTTACTCACAGACTCATGAATCTCTATATCATCTAATCAACGAAGACTCATGAATGTTGTCTTTAGTATTAACTGGTTGCATGACCTGAATGTCTTGTCTAGCTTACAATGCGTCCATTGATCGCCCAGACCTACATTCCTATTCATCCATTCTACCATATCTATTGGGACATCAAGTTGATACCTTGCTACATCATAATGGTTCTATGGATGTTTGAAGAGCTAGTTTATCACAGTATTACTACTGATCACATAAACAGAGTGAATCGCTCTTCCATATGCACAGGCACACTTCTCTTCTCCTGATACCTTACTATGCGAAACTATAACCTCAGAGAACTTCCTTTCGCCCAGGTATCCAATGTTTTAGTAAACCTATTCCGAAGAGAAATACTACTCTTAACCTGTTCTCAAACGACCAAATTCCTCAAATTCCTCAACTCTTCCCCCTTTTTTTTAAGAGGAGTCCCAGTTGATCCCCTGAACAATTCCTTAGAATCCGTTCAACTTGCTCAACTCTTCCTTTGAGCCATCCATTACTCCTATTTGAGTTCCCATCGCTATTGAAAATTTCAAGTCCCTTCAATTTCTTTTAATAAAAATTCTAATATTTATTCCTATTTCAACTACTTTAGAATTTTATTAAATTTTCATCTTCACAGAAATTTCCTTCTATTTTCAACGTCATGAAAATTTCACCTTCATGAAAATTCAATTTTATTTTCATTACATGACAATTTCACATCATTTTCAGAAAATTTCAATTAATTTCATTTACTTGAAACTTTCATTTTCATTGCTTGAAAGTTTTAACTCATTTTCCATTCTAGAAAATTTCAATCCATTTTCTTTTTCATGGAAAATTTCAATACATATTCTTTCAAGAAAATTACTGTCCAATGAAATTTCTGTTCAATACGCGACTGAAAGGAAACTTGCAATTTATTTTACGTTGCATAAGAATTCAACCAATAATTATATAACGTTTGAAATTTTCATTTTTTTTTTCAACTTTTAAAAATTTTCCTGAAAATTTCAACACATTGGTTCCTTATAATTCTTGTGCAACTCAAAACCCCTTTTTTTCAATCGGGTTGCATCTATAATATGATTTCCCACACCATCTTACAACTGCAATTATCTCAAAATCAGGAATAAATAAACCTTTCTTTCTTTTGTTTTTAAATTTTATTCCATTAATAGCTGTAAGGAAATCTCGTTATTAAATTCTCTTAATCGACTAACACATGTTTACATATAAACATAAAATTCAACATTAAGAGAATAACAGGGGGTTGAAAAGCGCTTTTCAGGGTTAACATTGAAATAAAATTCAATAATATCAACACAACCAATTTGGAGAATACCACTCTCCAATCTAGAAGAAAATACTTGCGATTTTCCCTTCTCTTTTATTTTGCATGCATTTGGTGCATGTATCTCTTCCCCGCATCCTGCTCAGCGTGCCAGGCTCGCTGTGCGATGCAGGCCCTGTTGGTGTGAGTGTGTGTGTGATGCTCTCTGGTCGCTCGCTGCTGCGCTCCTCGCTGCTGCTCACACATACACGCGTACCATCCATGCGCGCGCCGCTCTAGCACACACACACATATTGTTCTCTTTTTCTCACGCCACGTTTTTGCGCATTGAAATTACGCCCGAAAATGTCATAATTTTTCACACGCGGTCAGCTTTTCCAGCTGCAAAACCGTTTTTCACAGTTCAGGGAAACATTACGCGGATTCCCATGCCACGGAAAAGCCCCACGAAGGACTTTTTTCCCCCTGCATTTCGCGACGAACACGTCACGACATGTCAAAAATGGCACGTATTTTCTCGCGATTTTCACGACATTTCGACGCGTTTTCACACAAAACGGCACTTTTCCCGCCGAGGAAAACTATAAAAGGCACACACGGGTGCCACAACGCGATTCTCTACGCCGCGAAAGTCCCAAAACGGTGGACTTTTTCCGCGAATTCCACACGGTGACGTCAAAGTGACGCCATGGAATTTTTTCACTCGCGAATTCAACATTTTTCGCACGAATTTTACGTACACGCACTTCTCCACTTCCGCGAACGAGTTTTTGGGCTTATCCCACTTCTGAATTGTAAAATACCTGACAATGAGATACCAATTGTCATAGCCAGGTACTACGATTCAGACTTATGGGGTGGGTCCGTCCGTACGACCCCATGGCCCACGAGTAACTGAGCCAACCGTACTACGGTGGTTGGGAGAGAGAGCCACCTTAAGACTCCCGCCAACCCCACACACATAAGCCAATCTGTCCTATACCATGACAGTTAGTACCAGCGGTACTACAAAATGATCATTTGATAAAAGATAAAAATGCGTGTTTTTGTTTTCTTCGCGTTCCTCCTCCTGATTGCTCTTCAAAGTAAAGTTAAAGCCCAAAATTGTAAAGAAATGACGAATAATTGTGCTTCAACACGTTCAAATCCAACTGCAAACTGCTGCCAATCTTACACACAGTGCACCAAATTCTTCCCAATGTCGTGCAAAGATTGCAGGACAAGATATGAAAATTGTATAAAATTTGGGGGCTAATAAATTCAACTAAAATGGTACAAAAGTGAATGTTTTCTTACCAAATGGTTTTAACTGTTTTTCATAAATTACTAAATTAAAATTCCCATGAAAAAGTCCCCAGGACTTCATAAAATCTAATTCGGATGTAATCTTCTAAAAAAGTCTAATCTAAGGACCTGAAAAAAGTGGATAAAACCTTTCTAAAGTCATGAAATCAAACTATGTGAAATTATCAAACTTTAAAAGAAAATTTTCTTACCAATTGGCGATTTTAAGTGAAAGAATTGTAAAAAATGCGTTAATTAAAATTTTAACCCTTTCGCGTCCACTTGAAACATAGAAACATTACTCTTTTGATCACGATATTCATTCTGTGGATGCTTTTAGAGAATATTTCCCAATCAGAACGTCTTTTTTTTGCTTCTATGGCGTGAATTTGATGCTTTTCTAACTTGGAAAAAGTATTAAATTCTTAATAATTTGGGAAAATAAAAAAATTTCACATTTAGATCTATGTATGACCGAAAGAATGCAAAAGGTTAACGAGGTTAACTCTTTAGTCAAGACACATTTCGCTCTAAAAGATCGATCTACACGAAAGTTTTTAAATTAAAATCATTTTTATTTCTAATGCTAAAATAACTTACCTCCAGATTTTTTTTTATTCTTTTAAAAATTTAAAGACAAATTTTCAGTTTTACTGATCTGTATTTCCATGATTAAGATATCATCAATATCCATCGTTTCACATAATATAATAATTATATTTCCTACATCATGTCACTTAATACATTCAATACTCTATGTTTTTTTTCTTTTTAATTAATTTTCCTTTAAATCTTTTTTTTTATTTATTTCCTTTAAATCTTGCTTTTAAACACACACATTTAAGAAATACGATTAATTTACTGTGTTGTTTTCATCTTTTCATCTCTAAATACTAACCCCCTTTTTAGTTGGGATCTAGTCTCTCCTTAAATCGCTCTACTTTTACGCAAATAAATTCATGTGCACTTCTCTCCTTAAAATCTAAAGAAAATGTTTTACTTCTCCTTGCCTTTCTCTGTGTCGAGAGGGACAAAAGGGGATAATGAACGTTTTTTTTAAGGAACTTAAATTAATGTTATATTAGGGCCATACTGTCGTCACAATGGTCATTAGAGGTTGAGATTTTTCTTTTACTTTTTTTTAATATTAACTTTCTATCTTCTTTGTTTTCGAGAACAAACATATACACACACATGTTTTACATAAATTTTCCTGTATCCTGTGGTCATGGTTTCTTGCTCATAAGTGGCTTCATCTGATGGAACACAATTAAAATATTTTTAAAGAACAAGACTCGTACGAATAACCATTCAAATCGTCCTTAAAAGAAGCATATTCTGCTTTTGATTTTCATTAAAAAAATTAATTTTGAGTATTTTTTTTAAATATATATTTTTTTAATAAAACATTGTCCTTTAATCAGATCTTTAAAAAATAACTACTTAATTTTGTTGAAAAGTATTCGTACGAGCCTTTAAAAAATACAAAATCAATAATAAAATAAACATGATTGGCACATTTTTTTTTTATTTTGAGAGAGAAAAGAAAAGAATTATTAATAGAAATGAAATTCAAATAATAAAAAAAAAACATTTGTACTGATATCCTTAAAAAATCGGATAGATAGGGATTTTAGTTTTAGGTTTTAGGGGAGGGGATCAGTGAAGGTGAATGACTAGATATTTTGGTGGATTTATATTTAATTTTTTTTTGTGAAGGGGGATGAATAAAGAGAAAATGTCCGCTTACTGTCAAAGGGTAATCATCTGCAAAAATTTATGTACATCACACATTTTTTTTTCATAAAAATATTCGTTTTCATAGGAAATGCATAAATTCGTTTATTTTCATTTTTCAAGTCTTCTTTTTCTTCTTTTTTTGGGTTGTTAAAAAATTCTTCGAAGTAATATTTATAGAAAAATATCGAAAAATAGTTTTTTTTAACTCGAAATTGGGGTGAATAGAATCATTCATAATTTAGTAATATCAACGTCTAAAACCGAATAAATTTTGTATTTTTACGCGGATAACGAAAAAAAAGATATAATTTTTATAAAAACTACTTTAAATGCTTTAAAATTTTTTTTTTAAAATTAATCATGACCGAAATATTGAACTTCTGGAAATTAATCCGTTTTGGTTTTTTAATATGTAATGTCCCGAACAGGATTCCAACTTTCGTATAGCATATTTATTGAATTTAAACGATTTACCTTCAGAAATATTCAAAAGCATCACTGTTCATTCCAATTTAATTTCCGGACTATTCTATTTAACTCCCGAAACAAGAAATCATTAAAATTGTTTTTAATCAGTTTAAAGAAAATGAGAAAATTTTTCGCTTGTAACATGATTCTTAAACAAATAAACAAAATAAAAAGTCGCGTCCGGAAAGGATTCAACAGGGTACTGTTTTTAAAAATTGAGAAAAATCACCAAATGGGTTGTAAGGGGAGCCTCGTTAGCGCCATAATTGGGGGCGATATGCAATGGGAAAGCATTGCACTCGTCACCCCATTTATTGTGCTGACGAGGAACCCAAAAAGAATAAAACAAACGAAATTCTGAATAAAGAGTACAGTTGGATTAAATGAGTCTTACAATTCGGTGCCTTCACGAGGAACCTTTCATGGCGATCCTGCCAGTTCCATTTCATTAATTGTGAAAATTGTGAAAAAAAAACAATCATTGAAAAAGTTTAAGTGTAATATAATTGAAGTGAAAAAATAGCGAATACAACACAATGGGAAACTACTGCACCGCAGAAAAGGAAGCCCTTAACACTTTACAACAAGGAGGCAATAATGCCATGAGTGCAGCCATCGATAAGCCCAACCTGTTTGAGCAGCGAGAGGTGTGCTACATCATCGTCCTGGCCGTAGGTGTTACCCTTCTCTTCCAAGCCTGTTGGAAGATTTGCTGGAAGAAACTCGAGGCCAGAAGACAGCAAGTGCAGCAAGTGAACATTGTCTAAGCAGAGTCAACGCAGATTCAACAAAGATCCAACGCAGATTCAACGCATAAAGCAGACACAAAAGGATTAAGATAAGTGTAGACATTATATATGGCCTTAAGCCAAAGGGACACTGATTCCCAAAGTGAATTCAAAAAATATTTAAGTGAATTAAAAAATATATGGTCAAATTTAAAGAAAGATGGCCCCAATAGGCAAAGAACAAAAATTGGTTTTTATGCACTTTTAAGCTCTTTTTAATTAACCAGAAAGAACCGAAAAATGTACTGGTAAGCTGACCAAGCTTACGAGAGCTGTGTTTCTTTCAGTGTACCAATTTTGTGAAAGCAAACTAGAACGCTAATTAATTTAAATACGTGCAAAGTCGGGAAAAGTTGAAAAGTCATACCCTAATAAATCTTTAGAAGACCATATCTCGAGAACGGATCCATAGATTTTCATAAATTTTTTTTTGTTTGAAAGGTCTTGAAGTCAGCTATAACATATCGAAAAATGAGAAAAATTTATGTCGCCATTTTCGAAAAATTCGAGTTCGAAATTTTCGAAAACTTTGTTTTTGAGTTTAGCGCCTCTTGCGGTCATTTCTCGAAGTTGCAATGTTCTAGGCATTTGTAGGGTTTCACGAAACCTTTCATTTGCGCTTGAGTTGATCAAAATCGGACTTGTAGAACCCGAGATATGACATGCCAACTTTGGAAGGCTATATCTCGAGAACAGATCCATAGATTTTCTTCATTTTTGGCATTGAGCTAGATAATATGGTCAGCTATAACATATCAAAAAATGAAAAAAATTTATGTCGCCGTTTTCGAGATATTCATCGAAAACTCATCGAAAATTTTGTTTTCGATTTTCGGCCCCCTAGCGGTCACTTTTGAAACTTCGTATGTTCTAGAGAGTTGTAGGGTTTGTTGAGAGCTTTCATTTGAGCCCGGGTTGATCGAAATCGGTCAAGCCGTTTTCGAGTTATGGTCGATTTTCGATGAAAAATTGTGGCGGCCATATTGACTAAACGGCTTGACCGATTTTCGAAAATGTGGTATCGTTGGAAAGGTATTGATGTCCCCTACAACATATAAAAATTTCAGATTTTTAGCTATTACAGGGGCTGAGATATAGCGAAAACAAAATTTTGAGGTTATTCAAAATGGCGGACGGAGGGGAGGGGGGTAAAATTTGACGTCATAATCGGATGTCTTCCAGTCGATATTTAAACTTTGCCGTTTACCGCAAGTCTCTATCTATCACCGTTCTCTCGCAATTTAGGGTTATACTCCGGCCGGCCGGCCGGACGGCCGGCCGGCCGGAAAAAAATTTTTTTTGGCGCATACGTTTTTTGGAATGTGGGGACCCTAATTCGTGCTCATCCCAAGTTTGAGCCCGATCTGACGACTTTCGATTTTGCTCGGTACACAAAAGCTGTGTCTGAAAGAAACACAGCTAAATATTAACGATTATAGGACCTTGTTTGGATTGTAGTGTGGTGGTAAGCGAGTGGAATGGAAAGCGATGCGTCAGCTTATTGTTGAAGAAGGCTGGCGCATCGGAAAGTATTGTAATTGAAAGAATTGACACAAATAAATCGACTGTTGAGAGGGAAACACCTCGTCTTTCAAACCCTTCATCAAATACAATGCATGGCGATCCTGCCTGCGACCGTGATTTGCAAAGTGTTACAAGTGAAATTGTAAAAGTGAAAAAAAAAGTGTTTCTGTCTCGAATCATGGGGAACACCAATGTTAAGAACGAGATATTAAATCAAGAGAATACTAACACTATGGGCCTATTGTTAATCTTACTCATTGTTTTCTATATAAATAATAGGGCCCAAAAAGACAAGAAAAGGCGAGACACGAGCTCCGCCTGGAAACTTTGAGAAGAGTAGCCTCCGTCCCCGTGGACGTGTAGTGAAAAAGGTGAAAAAGATCCTGCTAACGTTGAATTTGATCGCAAAATGAAACCAAGTTAAACCAAGTGAAAAAAACCAAGATAAATTCAAATCTACATTTCAGAGTATATATTTCAAATTTTGAGCATCTCAAACTCAGATTTATCTAGTAAAGGGACGTCCGTAGGCGATTAATGGGTTTTCTTAAAAGACGGATTTTCGGTCTCAAGCTCGGTTAATTAAATTTTATTCAAGGCCAACGTTTCGGACTATTTAAGTCCTTCCTCAGGGCCTACAAAAATATGAAAGAATACATGAAAGTCTTAGACTTTTGCATAATTTCTTGAAAACAAATTTTCATGCATTTTTTTATGTTAGAAAATGTGTTTTTTGTGTGTGTGTGTTTTTTTTTAACACAGAGGACTTTACTGGTACTTGCTACCAATTTGAACCTTAAAATCGTCACAGAATAAAATCTATTGGACTTATCTCGATGAATTTAGCATCTATGTGTAGGGAATTTTAATTACTTTAAAATAGCAGAAAGAAAATCTCGTTAAAAGTCTTTTCTTTGGAAGATAATTGAGGTCAAAGTCAGAATCCAACCCGGAGGATCAAATTGGTAATAACTACCAGTCAAAATCTCATACATTTTTGCCATTGTTTTGAGGTTATGTTTCCCCATATTTCCCAAATAAAGAACTCTTGTTCACTTTTCCTCGGTGAAAATCATTAATGTGAACTAATTTTATTGCCGGAAGTGACTAAAGCATTACTTGAAGAATCAAAATTTGTGATGATTTAGGCGCAATAGTAAATTAAGCAAAACTGCAGCTGAAAAAGTTGTTTGAATTGGCAATTTTGCATCGATTCTACGCAATTTTTTTTCAGTGACGATTTTCTAAATTAAATATTTAGTAATTAGGTGTAGGAATGCTTGAAGGAGATTGAGAATTAGTGAAACTTTCGATCCTATTGTTCAATAAACTGATTAATAATTAATTATTGAGCATATTTTATCAGCTGGTAGTTATTACCAATTTGATCCTCCGCGTTGTGCCAAATGTTGGGTCCTCCAGTGTTAAATTCTCTATTCCTGTTCTTATTCACCCCAATTTCTCAGAATTTTTATACCTCTTAAAATAATATTTAAAATACTATGGGAGCAATTTTGGACAAAATAAAAGACAAAATATTTTGAAAATACAAAATATTTTGACATTAAATGTAATTTTGCACAAAATATTTCTCTAAAACTTTTGTCAATCTCTCCACAAAAGAAATTTTTGCAATTTTAGGTACAATAATAGGTGAAATATTTTGAAAAACTGAAAAATTTTGACGTTTAATGCAATTTTAGACAAAAGACAAAAGATTTTTTGTGTCAATCTTTTGACAATCTTGTGAGAACGTCTCCACAAAAGATTTTTATAGGAGAATTGTAATTTTGCACAAAATAATTTATACATTACACAAGAAATATTTTGTGTTTTACAAGCATCTCGTCGAGGTGCTTTTATAAAATCAAAATCTTTTGTCAAACTGGTGTTTACGCGTTGCATTTTTTAAAAGTTTTCTGTCATGTTTCTCGAAATAGGGATAATAATGCAATTTCGGGTAATTGTGAAGCTTTGTGCAAAGAGAATTTGTGGAATGATATGAAATTCAGCCAATTTAGCTGTGTCCATTTTCCCTTTTAGCGGTGTTGGGCAAAAATGTTATGGAGAATTTCTCTGTCTTTCCGGCAAAAATTTGGGAGATCGCTGACAAGTTCTAACCCTATATAATCAGGATTTTGGATCAGAGATCCCTTCCCTATGTTCCCGATGCGACTTCTTATGTGCAAAAACGAAATATGTAGGGCTAATTAATGCAATAAAATATGAGTCAATCAATTCATGTAAAAGAGAATCATATCAGAGTGACTCATTAACATTTTCTTGGTGTAATGAAAATCGAACTGATGAGCTAGAAGCCAGATGGTTTTTTGATCTTCCCAACATCCTTGGGGTACTTAATAGACTACACGCATGCTTGACTTGAATTTCCCTAAAAATTAATTCAATTCAGATTGTTCAATTGCCCCAATCGTAAACATAACCTAATAAGAATGTTATCTTCTTCTTATTTTTTCCATCTGTAAACTCTCCACTCGAAAGAAAAACACGTCACAAAAGGCGACAAAATGTATCAAAAGTCTCCCAAAAGATATTTTAACCTTTGGAATGCGGAGGCCTTGGTAGTTACGTAGAATGCGAAGGTGGGGTCGTTGAACGACCCCAAAAAGAAGGCCAATTTTCTCCCAAACTATACAACCTGGAGTTGTCGGGTTAGTGCCTATAGATTCCTTATATAGTTCTCTTGCCCCTTGCATCACAAATTCGCCACCCGGAAACACGCAGAAGAAGATATTAGGGAAAAACATTTTTCACTCATTTTTCACACTTTCTTCGTGAGAAATTTGCCACGAAGTTGACCGCAACTGCTATTTTTTTTCACTACTTCCCCACATTCCCCTCACTTCCCGCACCGAGATAAATGGCAATATTTCTCGAATATTCCTTATTGTTTTGCACATTTATATGCTTCTAATTATGTTTTATGTTGTTTATGTTACTTATTCGCGATAATTCTGACACTGAGATGGTAAAGTGAGAAAGTAAACACAACCCTTCAACCATATGATTTATGATGTGACTAACTTCATTCTAAGAAATTTTCCACAGCATGGCCGTTACACCAATTTTTGAATTCCCTTCTTCTACATTTTCCTTAATAACTTTTCTTGTGGTGGACGAATTGCGCTGAAATTTTTACACAACCTCCTCAGATAACCAAAGAACTTATTTCCAAAAGATGGGAATGGTATCTTTTATATTTATGGAGATATAACACGAAATATAGCGCTGGGGTCGTTCAACGACCCCGCTCCGCATTCCAAGGGTTATTCTAAATTGCTCTTCATAAAATGTCTTTTGTAGACTTCACAAAAGACAAAATATATTTTATTTTGTCCAAAATTGCTCCCTATAATTTTCCGAATAAAAACTTAACAAATAAACCAAAAAAATCACTTTTTGAGCTTTTTGAGAATAAAAAAATGTGTCATAAATTTTTTGCAAATGAATACCCCCTTTTGGGGTACCTGCTGTGTGGCAGCAGCATTTGCGGCGGCCCCTCACGTGAGATTCCTTGGGGAAAGGTAAATGTATTCGTCACAGTATAGTCCTAATATCACAACAATGTCCAATTGGAATACATAGACGCTAGATTTGCATTAACTAATAAATAATTAATTGAAATAACTAATACAATATGCATAATTGTAACTCTTGACGTTCTTCTGCAGAACACACTCCTACTAAAGTAATTGCTAACGTAGTCATTCATGAGATACGCATTGAATGGTAATTGCATCTTCAGACACGGCCACCACCGCTGTGGGGCCCTCAGCGCCCTGCGCCACTTAGCCAAATAGGTGGTTACATTGTCAACATCAGTTACTCGCAGTAAGTACGTGCACCCAGCCAGCACGGGGAGCTGCGTGCGTGGCGGCGTCCACTGAAGATGGTTCAATATAAAAAACAGAAACATAGGAGGGAGGACAGAGGGGGCACAGCTGTGAGGGGGCCCGGATGGGGGAAGCGGCGGTTGTGACACGGTAAGCATGGAGAGTTTACGCTTCTGTTTTTTATACGTGAACAATCTTAGTTACGGACAAATTGGTTTCTTTGGTTTTTTCAACTCAGCCTCATCATCACCACATACCTCCGTGTAGCGCTCCCCCTTGAGGGAGACAATCTTGTTGTCGCGATACCGCACAAGCTTCTTCGGTTCCACCTTTGGTGCCACGGGCTTGTACTCGCGATTCTCGGAGCTCTTATCCACGTACGAGTACCGCGCAATGATGCGATTCTTCAGCTCGGCATCGTCAATTGATTGACTCTTTGGTGCTGGAATATTCGTGCCATTCCCCACGAGACTCTGCCCTGACTCCTGACGATGCAGGAGGATCTGCGTGGCACGATCAATGTCCCCACTGGCAATTGTGATGCAGTGCTTCACCTCCAGATACGTACTCTCGGGGAACATCTCCTGCAGCGCATCACACTCCTCGGAGAAGAAATCGCAGCTGGAGCTATCAGTGGAGCCACCATCACTTGTCTCCGACAGATGCTGCACCCTCTTGATGCTACCCCCCTCGGGAACAACGGGCGCCACTGGAGCCCGTGCCCGGAGCTTCGTTTCGGGGAGAATGTCAGCGAGATTGAGGGAATTGAGCGAGAGATCAAGGGGATGATCCTTTGCTTGGGAGCCCTGCTGCTTGAGCTTACTCAGTTGACTCTCCAGCTGGAAGATCCACGTACAAATGACACCCGGATCAATGCGTGAGAAATCACTTATGTACGCCGACATCATCTCAATGAAGCCCTCAACGTCGAACGAGGGATCCTGGGAGGCTTCCTCGAGAATTGAAATCACATACGACAGCACAATCTCATCCACAACACTCAAATCAGCACCCGGAATGTGTGAATTGACGAATTGGAAGAGGCTCGTCTTCACCATCTCATGCTGTTGCTCCAGATTCATGCCACAGAAGTCTCTCTGAAAAACATTTTTTCACCCCCGGAAAATTCATTAAACAATGAAACCCATCAGAGCCATCTTAACCCCCGGAAAAACTCCTCAATCCCTCTGAAAATCCCCTCAAGACAACTTCTGGAAACAAAGGACCCCAGCAGAGCTGCCCTGAGCTCCAAAATCCCGGGGATTTGTGCAAATTTCAATGGGAATTAAGTGAATTTGCAAAAATTGTCAAACCGATCAATAAATTTGGGGGCATTTGCAAAAAAATCCCAAAATTCCACAAACCTGTCAGTGTTGCGTGAGAAAGGGGATTTTCCTGTGTCCACTGGGGGCTCAACTGATCACTTCCAATCACAAAGAAGGCGTCTTTTGGGGCTTTTTGTTGAGGAAAAAACGTAAACAAATTTTTATCGCAACCCAGTGAAGATTCTCAAACGAACTTTCCTAGGAAGTTCTCATGTTTCTCCGGGTGCTTGAATCTATGGAGTTTTTTATATAAAAAAAATAAACAGAAAAGGCTAAAAAAAATAAGAGAAAAAAAGAATTAAGAGAAAATCTAATGAATTTCCTCATTCAGCATACAAAGAAATCGTTCAGAAAACAAAATAAAAAATTCCAATTGGATTTCAGGGATTTCAGCATTTTATCAGCAGGAAAACTAAATTGCGGACATGCAGAGAAAATCGCACGACAATGCGCCTAAATTTGTTAGTGGGAAAGACAACAACAACAAAAAAGGCCCCAACGTTTTCGTGATTGGAAGTAGCTGGCAGTTAGTTGAGCTCCCCAGTGGACACGAGAAACTCAGCTCTCACGCAGCCCACGGAAGGTTGTTTGGTGGATTTTTGCCGTATCGATTTGGTTGTGACACCTTTTTTTGCGCCCCCATCTCCTCGGTAAAATTACTGTGCGTGCGTGAAAAAGCACGGGCGTGTGCTTGGTAGTCGATGCGTGCAGCAGAGGCTACTCTGTGGATTATCCCGTGCAAATTGGCGATAGGTGTGTGACCATAACCTCACACGCGGCGGTTTCCAATCCTCTACCCCCGCACACAACCCCTCCCGTGGACAACTGTATGCGCCCCCCGAAGGCACCGTCGTCCGCACACTGTGAGCATCCTGTCGCCCCCGAGAAACCGGTGAGTACCCCCCTGAATCTACAAATACGTGCCCCCCTGTGCGGGGGCTCAGTGTGAAATTCTGGGTGTGTTCACCGCGATGCTCCGGAGAGAGTCAAGAAGAGAGTGAGAGAAGAGAGAGGGGCACCGATTTAACAGTTCATTATTGGATTTTCGCGAAAGCGGCACGTATCTCGATTAAAATTAACACGTTTACAGTTGGTGGACTAGGCGTAAATTTACAACTCAGCTGAGACCATCCTCTCCGCTGCTGCAGGTGCAAAAAAACATCCTCCTCTTCTCTTCCCTTCCGCGTTATCCTTCCGGGAGTGAAGGTGGGACAATGACCTGTTACACATTCCTCCCCCAACAAACACATACACATCCATTCTGCCCGGAAGGGACTCTCTGTGCGCTATGTTCAATCGATTTGTACAGTGTCACGACCTCCACCGTGACCCGCTGTCGCATTTATGCAAATTCCCTGCCCAACTCGCGCGTCTCACAAAACGTCCAAATAGAAATTTTTATTCAAATTCCAACACAGAGAGGCCACAATGAATATTTATTCCGAAAAGACATTTGGGATGTACACACGGGTCGATCGCAATGGGGCATACACAGCTCATGGTGGAAGGGATTCACAAGCGTGACACGCCACCGGATGTACGATATTATTTTGAAGTCCTTTAATTCTAGGACTTCTAGAAGAATAGAGCTGTCTATTTAATTTATTTTACTTCCTTGGGCTATTACTAGAATTTCCTTTATGAAGAAATATCATTGTTATTTTGTTAATTAGTAAGGAAATCTAGTTAGTTGTGATGTTAATAGATTTTTGTGCAACAGAGGGCAGCACCTTAGAAACAATAAATTGTTGTTTTTATTGTTTTTAAACAATAAAAAAACATGAAAAGGAATTTTAACTAGGTTTTTTTATTTTAAAACTTATCTTTAATGATTTTAAAAGAATTGCCAACAATTTTGATGTCTTAAACGTGTTTAGAATACCCGAAATATCATTTAAAAGTATCCGGAGGAGCAAAATTGAAGCATTTCCCATTGTTTAAGACTTATTATCAACAGAAAAAATACATTTTCCAGAGTTTTCGGCCCTACTTGGAGTCTTCGTCAGGGTCTACAGAGAAAACCACTTTATTATGAGACTTTTTTCTCACTTTTTTTGTAAAGATTTTCTTATAATAAAGGGCCTATCTGTAGCCAATGATTTAACATTCAAACGTGACCCAAAGATCAAGAAATATGTGAGTTTTTTCTGGGTGAAACTGCCGCCACCGAGGATTACTCTGGAAGTTGATAGATCTTGTGTTTTAGTCAACAGAGAACCGATTTTGACAAGTTTTTAAAGCAATTTGTTTCAAAACTTGTATATTTTTATTTAAAATCGGTTAAGCGATTCGTTTTTGGTACCCAGTTTAGGAAATCCTTCTTAGTTCGTATTGATTACTTAAATGGCTGTTATACGAAAAACGACTGGATCGATTTTAATAAACCGGATACATATACCCAAAAATTATAAAAAGGTTATAAACATCATTTTAAAAAATTCTAACTATTTAAATCGGTTTTACTAATAAACAGTTTTCCAAAAACAAAAAAACTCCAATTTTGGTTAGTCCGGAAACTATCTAACAGTAGTCTAACTGTTCCTATTCACCTCATTTGACCGTAAATCTAACTCTTAAGCCATTCTACTGCACAACATAGTTAGAAAAGCAGGAAATGTATTTTAATAGATTGTGTCAAGTTTGTTTAGGCGGACAGGTGTCTGATGTAGCAGAGTTGTCGTTGTTAAGATAGCGATCGCCACTGTTCAATGCGAGATTTCACAATAACAGTCATCAATAGTGATCACTATTGGTCTGCAATCAATGTCTAAAAGGCAGTCTATTAAAATCTTAACTGGCGTGTCGTAAAAACAAGATAATTCATCACTTGTAACAGCATAACCGAGTATAAAGTTGGCTGAAAAAGCAAATATTGTATTTGCTAAAGAAAGAGCTATTTTTTTTTAAATCGAAACTAATTTATTTAGGATCTGACGATCCAGATCAAAGGTTTCAGATTTTTTTTAGAATTACAAAAGAATAGGCAAAATTTCTCGAATCAAATACAATATCTGCAACTTGTTTTCAAGGGAAGCGTGTTAGACAAAATATGTGGCGTGAAATATCGAATTTCTCGGAAAAACTTTATGAAAATCTGCTAAGAATCTAATTAGAGTTTATTTTTAATACAAACCTAATAAATAAAAAAAATACAACAGGATGTTTTCTATTTTATTTGTTGGTTTTTTCATAAAATACAGAGTTGAAGGGAATATTAAGAGAAGATAGGGAAAAAGTCTTCATTAAATTTTTTTATCAACTTGTTGTGTAACCTTTTTTATGATTTAAATTTTAACAGACATTTAAACTGTTTTAAATTGGGCTTGTGATTCGGTACTAGAACTTAGATATTTTTCATACGCAAATTAATTTTTATTGTTCATTTCGTTACGACTGTAAAAGTCCCTTTTTGTAAAAGTATTTGTTGACAAACAAATGAAACATAAAAAAAAAACAATTTAATTACATTTTAAAAGTGATATATATTCATTTGAATAATTGAGAGAGCAATAAGAATTATTCAATATCAGAACAAAGAGGATTTTTTTCACACAATAATCTTCTTTTAATTACAGTTTATGATGAGAAAGTTCTCATTTTTTTTACTTATATGCTGCAGCATCGTTTTTTATGAAATGAAAATGGTAAAATACTGAAATTTTTTAAGAAAAAAAAACAGAAATACTGGGATTCGATCCTGAGAAGTTTATATTGGAAAGCAATCACCTTATCCCCTAATCCATTAGCAAAGATAAAAAGAATGACAGTTTCATGAAAATTTTCCACACGACATTCATTGTAGATCATTGTCCACTGTTTTAATGCCATTTATTAATTCCGACCCCGTAAAATGACGACTTGAACCTCAACATTATTTAATTCTTGCAATTGAAGTGAATTTAATTGCAAAAAATCTCGCAACCAATTTTAATTACATATAACCACTCAAATAGCTCATACAGCAGCTTTCAAGTTCTATCCAATCTACGAAAGAGGTCTGTCGAAGTTTTGATTGATTGTGTGTGATTGAAAAGTTAATCTTTCTAATATGTGGATCAATTCTATTGAATTCCCCGCTAATTTATTACTTTCTGCTTTTGCCAAGAAAGCCGAAATAAAATTTATTGAAAATTATTCTCTTTTTTTTTTTTCAAATTTCGTTGATTTCACAAATCTTTAATATTTAATGATTTTTTAATGCTTCTGTTCATGAATTTTAATCAAAAGATAGTTTCAATAAAACATTATGTTAACAATATTTATGTATTAGCTACCAAGAGAGGATGGAAATAATTTATTTAGTAGGTAGGGGAAGACGGGGTAATTTGGCCACTTTGGCAAAGTCATTTATGGCAATATCTCAAGTATGGTAAATGCTAGAAAATCCATTTCTCTACAGTTTATACTCTCCATAGAAATATTCAATCGTACCAAGTTTGGGGAAAATCCGATCATTGGATTTTCTTTTATTTGATAAAAATCATTTTTTTCACTTTTTCAAGTGCTTTTGGCATTTTGAATGTACGTAATTTTCGAAAAATTTTTAACACTTAAAAATGAACTTTTAAGTCATTAAGGGTCATTGATCCCTCATAAATACGATAGTGACATCCATTTTCCGATATCACAAACAGATTTTCCTGTGGAAATGCTTTTATCCGGAAAATTGGAGTGGGGTAATTTGGCCACTTGAGTTTTTCCGGCAGAATTTTCCGACCACATTTAAGATATTAATTATGGTTGTGCCTTTTAATGTTTTCTTAATGATTGTAAGCAAAGTATGACAAAAGATTTAAGCTAGAAAAAGAAATTTAGGATAATTTGAAAAATGGCCTTTTTGAGTTCATGCTCGTTTATGGTTCAGAAAATGATAAAGTTTGAGGCTCTGTTAAATATTTTTATCTGGCAAATTACTGGAAATGAATCTTAGATAAATATCCTATCTTCCAAAAAAATAATCGAAAAAATAAAATTTTTTTATTGTCCAATAATTTTCATGTTTAATAATTTGTGCGTCAAAGTGTCCAAATTACCCGTGCTCGGGGTAATTTGGACACTAAGCTAAGGGTCCAGGAAAATGGAAAATTCACCCATTTCTCATCGAGATAAAGAAAAGTGTTATATGGGAAAGTTGTAGGCCAGAAAATTTCCTACAAAATAGGGCTATTTGTTTTTCCTCGTACTACCATACTTGCTTGATATATCCCAAAAACCGCCAAAGTGGCCAAATTACCCCGTCCTCCCCTACCTATCTAAACCATTAGATTAGGAATAATTAAATTTTTTTTTTTAATTTTTTGTGAATTGACTTCAAAAACTTTAATTTTCTTTGAAAAAAATTCACTATGTTATTAAATGAACAGAATTCTAAAGATTCTTTCAATTTATAATTTTGTCTTTAAAAATGCTCTCTATTGTTGGAGAATCTACGAAAAATTCTCAAAATATAAACAGAATTTAAATGCTTTTTGTTCAAAGTTCAGTAATAGTATAAAAAAGATGTTGCAATTTCTTAAAGAGAAATAAAATTTTCTTTCAAGTTTTTCTGAAAAGGTTTTGTAGTCAGGTGTTTAATTTAATAAAAAAAAATCATTTTAAATGACTTTTATGATTTTTTTTGTATTCTAACATTATATTCAATTTAAACCATTAAACACCTGATGAAAATAAAATCATGTAAATGCTTGTTAAGGTGAACTTTATCATGTAAAACTTTTATTTTCTTACAACTTTAGTTTTTATTTTAAGCTTGAAGTACATTAGAAATGGCTTGTATCCCCATTATTTTTTAATCCCAGTACTAACGTTATAAACAATGAACCGGAATCTGTTTGTTTAACCTATAAAGGAGTGAAGCTTGATTTCTTTATTTTTTGAATCTCAATTCTACACAAGAAATTAAGGGGGGTCTCTTGGGAAAATTGGTTAGAATTTACACATTTTTAATGCTGTAATTTTTGGGGTTTTTTCTTAAACCTGGTTTTCCAATGTTGATTATATTTGTAGCCTTATTATTGAAGTGTAAGAAAATCACTTTTCGCCATCTTAGGTGCGACGCCATCTTGCAATTTTCCGACTTTTCCACAGAACTGACCTAAAACACAAAGGTAGGTTTTTCTCAGGATCTACTGGATGGATTTTTATGGGGTAAAAAGCAAATGAAAGAGGAAAGACTAATGCAGATTTTGATGTACTAGAATTTTGAATTTCCACTCTGGGGCTGAGAAAAGTGCAAAAATGTCAAAAACTTGTGAACAGAAGTCACATTTTTCCACTTTTCTCAGTCCCAGAACGGAATTTCAAAATTCTGGTACATCAAAATCTGCATTAGTATTTCCTCTTTCATTTGCTTTTTACCCCATCAAAATCCATCCAGTAGATCCTGAGAAAAACCTACCTTTGTGTTTTGAGGAAAATCTCAAGATGGCGTCGCACCTAAGATGGCGGAAAATGATTTTCTTACTCTTCAATAATAAGTCTTTAAATGTGACTAACGCTTGAAAACCGAGTTTAAGAAAAACTTTAAGAAAAATAAAAACATTTAATTTCACCAGCTCTCAAAAGAGACCCCCCTTAAGATCTAGAGTCTCGGCTAGAAAACTTAAATCATTCTAATTGATTATTTACTATAATTAAATTGTTTCGTGCTGATTGAATCCTTCTTTCATCTTAATATCACTTTAGTGAGCATTGATACATCGTTTCTCGTTAAAATGTCCTCACGTCGTTGTACACAGATAGCCCCCAAATGTTGTCTTGTTCTTTTAAGAATTATTTTATTCTTGAAAAAAAAAAAGTTTGTCGTTTATGTTTTTTTTATGAATGAACTCGAAAAGACGGTCATTGCTGTAATTGCATTTCCCACATTTTTCCCATAGCCTGGTTGGTGTTGTAAATAATAGTGATAAATGTGTAGTGAAAGAGAAATAAATTAAAACTATAAAGAGACTTCCAATAACCCGATAAGAAAGGAAACAAGTAGGTAAATAAAATGAATAGTTTTGCAAGAAATAAATTTTATCTTATGAATATTGATAAGACATGGATAGCCTTGATTGCCTAAGCAGGAGACCCACTGATAATTGCGGCAGAAAATAAAGGTGCGGGGAAGTTACTTTTTATAAATATTTAGCCTCTATTTGTTCTGGACAATGCAATTTGAATTTTCTGTGTAAAGTGACGAAATTTCTTGTGTTTACAACTTCCTGTTCTTCTTCTTCTCTGCACACCACGTTCCCTCTTTTCCACCGCATTTGGTGTCCTTTACATCTATATTTCTTCAGTATAACCTTAATAGAATTTTATTCGATTTATTGTGTATTTCCGCACTCACTGGCGCAATCATATTCCACAATATATGGTACATAACGTATGTTGTGTATAGAGTAAGGTATATAAAATAAGATCTGGGAGAGAATTTGGTTAAACATTCCGCACCATCAGCTTCATCTCTCTTTTTTTCTGTTCATCTCCTTCTTCCATCGCTCATTTCCACTCTCTGATCTTCATTTTTCCTCTCGCATGCCTTTTGAGTATTTATGATGCGTAAACTCCATGGCATTTCCAATTCTCAAAACCAATCGGAGAATTATTTCTCCCCATCTAAATTAAATTCATCTCAACATTGTAACATTATTAGTAGCAACAATGTTGGATAAAATGCTCAAGTATTGGAGATAAATATATTAGCTATGGAGCGTGGTGGAGCCCCCGGAAAAAGAAGTCCAATTATTTTCGCGAAAAATTCCCGTAAATTTTGACATGCTTTTTTGTGCAGAAAATAAATTTAAAGTAAAAAAAAAAGAAAATATTTTTATTGAGCAGTGAAAGTCTCCGCGCGCTCACTCCTCTTTTCTATACAACATTTCATTCATTTTCGTTTTTGATATTTCACCATACAGCCGAAAAAATACAGACGGCAGAGATGAAAAAAAAACGACCACGAAAGTCACTTGACGGGTGTATTAAATTGAATTAAATTAATAGCGCAGAGATTCTGCTTGGTCTGCTTTTTCTCCGTGTACACTCGAAGACTCTATCGCAACATCTTCAGTCAAAATTTTTAATTAATAAATAAACCAAAAATTTGATGATCACAAGTAATTTTTCTTGGCCAATTAGGAAGGCAATACTTAGGCTTTTTTTTCTATGAAGTTTGATGTCTTTTTTTAATGAATAATAAATAATAAAAAGAATAGGAATCTATCTCTTTAATTCTCGTTCATTTCTGTTAGAGCTTTTGTGCAAAATTCATTAAAATAGCTTAAAGGAAGCTATATTGATTATGAAAAAAATTAGCCAACCCCGGACTTGAACCAGAGGTTCTACGTTCCGTACTTGACGTCTTTGCACCTGAGACAATTATAGATAAACAACATGTTAAAGATTAATATAAAACTCAATAAAATAAAAGTTTTAATTTCTTTTATTTTCCCTCTTCGATTAAATTTTACTATAAACCATCATTTTATTGAATCGTAAATTTTGCCAATCACACTAAAATTTTTTTTTAATCACTAAAAGTCCATTAAAAATTTTCTGAGCACCTAAAAGTAAATTAAAATTTTAATGTGATACTTTAGAAAAAATTATTCAATTCGTGTTTTAAGCCTGAAATTTAAAAGAAAACTTAAGATTAAGAAAAATATAAACTTCACAAAAAACACTAAAAGACCTAAAAGATAAATAAATAATAAAAATATTTGTTAAATGATAAAACAAGAATTAGAGGAATGAAATATTCCTTTTATCAATATTTTTTTTTTTTTAAATCGTTGTCTTCTAAAAGTTTTTAAACTTATAACATAAATAAGTACCTAATTTGTAAGATAAAAAATCATCCAATTCGGGCTTTGAACCTGAATTTTCTTATTAAATAATTAATTAGGACTAAGAAAAACATAGACTTCGGCAATTACCCTGGAGAAATAATAATGCAAAATTTTATTTTCAATAATTTTCTTATAATGTTTTTTTGAGCACTTAAATGTCCATTAAAAATATAAATTACTTAGGAGGAAAAATCCAGCTAATACGAGCTTCGAACCGGGTTTTTTTTTCTTATTAAAAGTGATGACGTTCTAGCCATTTTGCTAATACGAATCTTGGTAATTAACAAAACATTTGTTAATTAGTAAATGAAAATTCTTCATTTGACAAAAATGAATAATTTAGCAAAAAGTAAATAAATTTTTAACTAAATGCTTCATTTATCGTATTTTGTAAAATATGAACAACCTGTTGCACAACCACACTCCATTTATTTTTATTTTAAAATATTTTGTCCAAAACCACAACTATTTATTTAGTCAAATGTAAATAGTTCTCTTTAAAAAAAAATACTCACGTGATTTTTCGGTTTTAGTTAATTAATTTTTGGAATGAAAAATTTTTCCCGGGAAAACCTGAATGTGCTGCATACATAGGTATATTACAACCGAAAAAAGAAATATCGCATATTGCAAAACAGTTAGGTGGGCAAAAAAGCGTGCTAAATTATTCTGAGAAGTGATTGAAATTAATTAGCATGTGGTCATATTATGTGGTTTATTTTTTTTTTCGCAGAGAGCTTTTGAAGTTAATTTTTCCTATTTTCACCCAAAACATTATATAATCTCCCCCACAAAGCTTCAATAGAGCGCACAGTGGAGAGAGAGAATTCCATTGAGGTATAAGTTTGTATTAGAGGAGAGAAATGCCGCGTATGTGATATGAGCGAATCATACCGTATGAGTGGGTATAGGAAGATAAGAAATTCTCGGGAGAGAGCCACTCACTTTTTTTTTCTTCTTTTCCCCAAAAAAAAAAAATATATATTTCTCAACTTAGCGCGGAATGACTCAGTGGAGCATGCAAAAATAAAAACGTACGATTTTTGACGGTATTGTCTCACGCTTTTATCTCATTGGTCACGATCCAATGAGTTGTATTTGATACAATCACCTCAAGTATATGAGATAACGATGAGGTGTACAGGGAAGGCCCGCACGGTGGGGTGTTACAAATACGCGCCGTATGATGTACCATGGACAGAGAGAGATGATGATGGAGGTGCACACATGTATGTCGATGGGGATTGATGGGTTGTGTGCCGGCAGAGAAAAATCGATTGAGCTCTAAATCGGATCTTCTTGCAAGACAACGACCGTGGAGTGGCCTTGACCGCCTTTTTGGATACACATAAACACTTAGAACAACACTAGGCGTCTCTCGGAGCACCAGCGTCGCGGCATGATGGGAAGAGGGAAAAAAAAGTGAAAGAAGCCAAGTCTCGCGTTCCGAGGAACACTAATCGATAAAATGTATGCGGAGAAAGTGGTGGAATTCTTGTATTGATTTACATTATGCAAATGTCTCACATGATTTGTGTGCATTTTTTTGGCGGTTTTTACAGCTAAAAAACACGATTTTGGTTGCTTATTTAAAATTCAGTATTCTAACTTCGAAGAAGTTTGTGGAATTCACGAACAAAATGAATGAATTTAATACTTGATGCTTTATAAAAAGTGAAATCAAATTGATATTGATGGTGGAAAAAGTATAACTGGTTGCTTGTGAGCTCAACATTACCCTAAGGGTATGAGACATAAGTCTTATTGCTTCCTTTTGCATTTTTTGTTGTTGAAAGTTAATACCAACGTAATTTAACCTAGTTTTTAAATTGATTTGTGGCATATGTTTTAATGAAGATTGCATCATATGCATGAGAAGCATAAACGCAAGAAGCATAAGCACACGAAATATGAACGTGATGCACACTAAGATGAAGCTTATAAGCATGAACATTAAACGTAAAAAAACTGTCGCTTCGCTCCAATTTACCTCGCCCCGCTTCGCGGGGATTTGTTGCGCTTCGCGCAAATTTCAAAGAGAAAAAATTATGATGGTTTATAAGTATATTTGGAAAACTTATCAGTCCCGAAAATAAAATTTGAAAAGAGAAGAAATCATTTTCATACAACATTTCGGGCGCCAAATTCAAAAATTTGCAAAAAATGCATGACTTTTATATGGGGGCTACCTGAAGGGGGGCTTTGGGGGGAAAATGAATACGGCCATTCGAAAGCGCCTGATATAAGGAGTCTCTGTACCAAATTTCATCGCGATCGGTCAAACGGTGTAGATTTGTATAGCTGTACAGACACGAAATCCTTTCTTTATTATATAGATATCTGCAAAGTAAATGATGCAGAAAAGCAATGAAGCATATGCGGCTGAGGCATAAGAAAAAATTATGAAACCTTTCGTAAAAAGAAAATTAGAGAGAGATTTATTATTTATCTAAATTGAATTAATTTGGAACTTTTAAAATTTATGAATATTGTTTAATATTTACAAGCATATTATGCTTAACATTTATAAAGCACATGCGTTTGAGGCATATGTAAATGAATCATGAAACTAATTGCCTTTAAGCTTACACGCGTATGAAGAATAAATTGGAGAGGTTTTTAAGATCTCAAATTTAAATAATTTTAAGCATTGACAATTGCTTCTGTTGAACATGCGAAGCATATGCGTTTGAGTAATAAGCAAAAGAATTACTAAATTAAACACATAATGGATAATTTGAAGAAAAAATTAAATTAAATTTAAAGTTGTTCACATGGATTTTGTCTAAATTGAAGCATTTGCGTCTGAAGCATATGTGGAAGAATAATAAAACTCATTCTTCCCGCATAAAACAGCCTATATAAAATTTTTATCACACAAAAAGAAGATCTTTTTACCTTGACCTCTTCTTCATCTCTGATAACAGAATACATAAACGACAAAAAAAGACAATAAAACATAAAAATTATAACTTTGTTAAATAAACTTCTTTTGGCATTTCTTCGTCAGCTCAAAACTGACCACCACACTACCACTTTCCGGTCCATCCGCTGTTGTATACTTGCAGCTAAAAACAAAAATAAAGTGTCGAAAATGAAAGTTGAATGGGTAGATGAAAAATATATAGGTATGTGCGTATATAAACCTTTTTTTTTCACACTACGCCAATGGAGTCACATTTTATTGGGAAGTTTTGTCGTCTCGGAATTTTTTCTGGTGGATGGCTTGTAAACTCTTCAAGACCAATTTCATTAATACCTCTCCCTCTCCATTTTGTAAGCAATTGTCCACATTTTTTTGTCTTTAATTCAGTGGCAAGCTAACCAGACAAACCAATCACAATTCACGACATATGATCGTGTTTATGTCGCGCGTATGGGAAAACTTTCAAAATCATAGGAGAGACATGAGAGCGAGAGTGAGAGATCATGTACAACATCGCCCTTTACCTCAAAATCATTAACATTTTCGCATGTTGAGATGGTATTAAAACATAAGAGAGGTGTCAGTGACATTGTCCTTGATGCTCTTTTCGATCTTTCTCTTTCAACTTTTTTTCTCTTCTTTTGAATGAAAAAAAAAAAGCATTTTGGGAACACGTTCTTGAAGATAATTAAAAAATCGTGCAAAACTTTTTTTTATTACTTCGAAGAAAATCATTTACAACAAACACTAATACCCTAAATTACACAACATGATTAATAACAAAGTGCAATTAATTGTTTTAAATTATCTCTCTCTCACTCACATAAGAAGGGGTTTAATTAAAATGCTAAAGTAAGCAAAACAATGTTTTAAGTAAAAAAAAAAGTTTAATTTTCTCCTTCCCTCAGTCTTCATTTTGAAAGTGACCTTCATTGAGATGCCTGGCGGTCATCAAATAAAAGCTCTTTACTCGCACTTTTGTCAAGTGTGTGATTTTGGTATTTTAGTGTTCAAGAGACTTTTCTTCTCCACACACGAAATTCCCCCACCAGCCCCTCCCGCCCTGTACGAAAAAATAATATTCTTCATTCAAGTAGTGTCTTCATGGAGAAGGTCACCCATCTCTATTCAATTTTTCATCTTTTACACAAGAGAGACAAAAAAACAAAGTTAAGTGTCATTTTATAAAGAATTATTTTCATTGTTTCCCTGTAATTTGATTGAATAGTTTTTTTCTAGTGGTTAGAATTCTGAATTGAAAATATTTTTAAAGAAATATAAAATTCTTAATTTTCAAAAGAAAAATGCAATTCGGCCACATTCGGATGGATTAATGTCAAATGTCGTTTATCTGCGTGGGGCATTATGTCAAAAATTAAATTTGAAAATATCGTTAGAACGTTTTCAAAATCATGAATCAATCTGAAGAAAATCAATTGTGTAATCTTGAAATTATTAGAATTTCATGAATTAAAAGATAAATAAAGGAAGTTACTCAAAATTCTTAATTTTTTACGAAAAATTTGGACTCGGCTACTTCCGGGTAAATAAATGTCAATAATCGTAAATCTTCGGAACCCCAGAAAGCCGTTATGTCAAAATTCATATTTGAAAATATCCCCTAACAAAAAAACAATCCAAAAACAAGAAGAATTAATTTAAGAATCACAAAATTGGAACTCTTTGGAGTTACGATATGTCTCTATTGAGCCATTAAGTGAATTAAATGGAGAATAATAAATCACACGGTATAAGTACTTAAAGATGGGCCGAGGATAAAATTCAAGAGAAAAAGCAGACACTCACTGCTGCTGGAAAGCAATGTGAATTCCATTTCACCCATAAAATTATGTATCAATGCTCAATCAATTGACTATCATCAATCAATTAACAATAGAGGGGGAGTTTAAGACACTCTTCAGCATATTTAATGGTGTGTAGTGGTGTGTCAACACAAAAATGGCAACATTCCACTGCGTACGGTCGTTACACTAATTCCAAATTCAGTGGATTTTGAGTTGTGACGTGCAGACTAAAAGAAATTTCACAAAATTCCACCCAAAAAGAGAAACAATTTCTTCTACCACATCTCATGGTATATCAACCATTTCTCCAGTGTTGATTAATTGAGTTTTAAATGCGGCACGACAACAATGTAGGTGCAGATTGTTCAACTGTTGTATGTTTGTGGGTATCTCTGCGAGGATAATTAAGCATGTAGGGGAGATTGGGGCTAAGAATGACAGACAACGGCTTAGAAAAATATTTTATTTTTCATCGAAATTTGAGAAAAAGTCGCAGGACCAGAAAGTTCTTGAACAAGTTTTCTCTCAAGATCGTAGCTAGAAATCTATTGAAGGAGAATTTTTTTTAGAAAAACATATTTGTTGATATTTTGTTTTAACTTCAAAAGTCTCCCGTTCTTTTTTTTTACTTTTTATTTCTAACGTTTGATGTTCCAATGCCAAAAGTTTAAAGTTTTTTCCCAAATATTCCTTTTAAAACGTTTAATATTTTTTTAAAAGTAGATTTGACAAATTTTCTAACGTTTGATGTTTCTTATCTAGAGCTTGACGTCTCTTTTGACAGCTGAATTGGCAGCATTTTGACAGTTTTAGCTGTGTTTCTTTCAGACACAGCTTTTGTGTACCGAGAAAAATCAAAAGTCGTCAGATCGGGCTCAAACTTGGGATGAACACGAATTAGGGTCCCCACATTCCAAAAAACGTATGCGCCAAAAAAAAATTTTTCCGGCCGTCCGTCCGTCCGGCCGGAACCTATCGCTAAATTGCAAGAGAACGGTAATAGATAGAGACTTGCGGTAAACGGCAAAGTTTAAATATCGACTGGAAGACATCCGATTATGATGTCAAATTTTACCCCCCACCCCCCCGTCCGCCATTTTGAATAACCTCAAAATTTTGTTTTCGCTATATCTCAGCCCCTGTAATAGCTAGAGGGCTGAAATTTTGATATGTTGTAGGGGCCATCAAGAGCTTTCCAACGATACCTCATTTTCGAAAATCGGTCAAGCCGTTTAGTCAATATGGCCTCCACAATTTTTCATCGAAAATCGACCATAACTCGAAAACGGCTTGACCGATTTTGATAAACCCGGGGTCAAATGAAAGATCTCAACAAACCCTACAACTCTCTAGAACATCCGAAGTTTCAAAAGTGACCGCTAGGGGGCCAAAAATTAAAAACAAAATTTTCGATGAGTTTTCGATGAATATCTCGAAAACGGCGACATAAATTTTTTCATTTTTTGATATGTTGTAGCTGACTATATTATCTAGCTCCATGCCAAAAATGAAGAAAATCTATGGATCCGTTCTCGAGATATAGCCTTCCAAAGTTGGCATGTCATATCTCGGGTTCTACAAGTCAGATCTTGATCAATTCAAGCGCAAATGAAAGGTTTCGAGAAACCCTACAAATGTCTAGAACATTGCAACTTCGAGAAATGACCGCAAGAGGCGCTAAAGTCAAAAACAAAGTTTTCGAAAATTTCGAACTCGAATTTTTCGAAAATGGCGACATAAATTTTTTTCATTTTTCGATATGTTATAGCTGACTTCAAGACCTTTCAAACAAAAAAAAAATTATGAAAATCTATGGATCCGTTCTCGAGATATGGCGTTTTAAAGATTTCTTGAGGAATGACTTTTCAACTTTTCCCGACTTTGCGCGTATTTAAATTAATTCGCGTTCTAGTTTGCTCTCACAAAATTGGTACACTGAAAGAAACACAGCTCCCGTAAGCTTGGTCAGCTTACCAGTACATTTTTAATCAAACATTTGACGTTTCTTTTCTAACCTTTAAAGGTAATTTTTTGAAGTTTGGCATTTTCTTTCTAAAGTTTGATATTTATTTTAATACTTAACGTTAATTCCAATGTTAATCGTGATTTATTTCAAACATTTGACGATTCTTTTCAAGAGTTTGACTGTTCTTTTGGCACTTCTTTAAATCAAATTCTAGACATTTCTTTTTTTAAGTTAAAAGTTTCTTTTCTGAACTTTAGCTTTTCGTTATTCTAACGTTATTTAAAAAAAAAAGTGTGAATATCACGTAATTTTTAAGAGGAAAATATTCTTTTTAACTTTTAAGGTATAAAGGCTACATTGCCTTACGTTTTAGAGTGTTTAGGCATTAAAGCACCTTCCCTATGCTTTGCCACTGTATTCTCTATTCTATTAAGAAAGTAAAGCTTTTAAGCTCTTCCCAATAACCTTTTGCTTGACTTTATCAACCCTAGTATCCCATAAAGGGGAAAAATTGTCAATTCTTCTGCTCTTAAACTGACTGTATGGCTGTTCCAACAATTAATCTCCCACAATATAATCTTAATGATCGTCTGTGCGCGCACATTTTGCACGATGGCTTTCAATAGCAATGCCGTCACTCCTTCATACATTTGCCATTTTTTTTCACTGCCACTTTATGCAAGAAAAATCCCACAAAGTACATCTTGAGATCGTAAATGAACATCAAGTTATTTGTGTATATATATTGTCCAAATATTTAAAGAGGTGTCGATGGGGAGTCAACATTACATGAGATTTATTTTGCGTCTTTTCCTATTGTTGATGTGGAGGATATAAAACTCTTTTATGGGAGATTCTTTGGATTCTAAAATTGTATATTATGGAGAACATAATTTTGTAACATCATTTTCAACTCGCATGAAGTAAGAGCTGCAAATTCCATTGAGTGTGTGTTACATCCGGTCTCGTAAGATGCCATGCCTTCGTCTCGGAAAGCGAAAATCGGAGACAGAAAAAATGCGAGAATTTCTCTGATCTCATGGAGTATCAATGGAGTGTGTGTGGATGTTTTTTTTCTCTCTCTCCAGTGTCGTCTATGACGTCTCCAATTCCTTTCTCTTTCAATTTTCACCACCATGTGTGTGATCCGAAAGAGTTAAGTTGCTGAAATTATTCACAAAACACCCATGAGACAGATTGATTGAGATCTTTTGGGGGATCAGTAGGAAGATTTAGATTGAGATTAGGCGTTACAAAAAAATCCCTAAATCTCATCGCCTTTAAAAAAAACTTTGATGTTGAATGAAACACCTTTTTTCTGCTCCTCCCCAGAGGCCATTAAATGTCATTAAAATGTAGTGTGAGAGAAGAAGATATTGGGAATCACATTTATAGGTGAAATCGTCTTGTGGTTTTATTTGTCAATCTCGTTAACATGGGAGTGTCATATACATCGTAGCATAATACACAGAAAGATGATTTAGAGGTAACAAAAATATGCGTGCGTCTGCTCACAGCATCCACATGGACATATCTCGACTATATATTCTTGTCCATGCTGAGAAATTGTAAACAAGTCTTCCACAAAAAAAAACTATTACAAAAGATCACTTTTTTTTACTACTTTACTATAAAATCTCTTTTGCAACGGACGAGACGTTTCCCGGAGAAATGTTTCATTCACAAGAAAATCGTCGTGGGTTTTTTTTACATAAATTTTTTAATGCGAAAAGCAATAAGTCAAAGTGCAAATACCAGACAGATTTTACATTGAAAATATTGATTTTCCTCTTCGTCACCCACAATGTCTCATCATTAACTTATATCCGGTTCAGGTGGAGTGTCCAATTTACTTTTCTGTGATATTTCTCTTCAAAAATATTATTATTTAAAAAAAATTATCATAAAGAAGCCGCAGAAAATCTACTAAAATGGAATGTTGCTCGATATTGTGAGTAGATTAACATAATTTGCTTGATATCTCTACTCAAAATAGCCATTTTTGGATAAACTCCAATCATTCCATTTTGGATGAATTAATCCAAAGAATTAAATTGATTTCTTAAGTAGTGTTCTTCATTAAGTTCTCCCCAAAATATATTCAATAATATTCCACAGATTATATTATCTATACAAGTTCGAAGCAACGACATATTGAAAATAAATTATGCAAAATAAACCAATGAAGTAATAAAACCTTTCGCAATGGAGAATCTATTGAATAATTTGATTCTCCTTTTTATTTATTGCTTTTTTACACCATTACACATGTTATTATTAAATATTAATTTCCTTTATCTACGAACACGTATCAGAAAGTTGTAAAAAAAAATGAAACTAGAAATTATTCATAATGCAATGATGAATATTAAAATAGAAAATAAAATCATTTTGTTGAATGATAAAACTTGCATTGAGATGGAGAGAAAATTATCCTCGAAAGTAATGAAATAATTTAACAAGAGTTTTCCATATTTTTACCTTCATTCAATTTTCAAATTAAATTGAAGTATTTTCATTTTTTCTTTCAATGAATATGCAGCGGGAGTCTTTAATGGGGTTGGATAATAAGGTATTTATCGTTATCATACGACTCAATTTGAAGGAAAAGTGCACCTTATAATTGAGGGAAATATCAATGAGTAATAACTTTTGAGACATTATCCTTTGTTTAAGGGGTGGTGGGAGGAAGATTTTACATTAACTTACGTAAATGAATTTATTCGGTCAACTGTTGTGAAATGTCAGCTTCAGGGTTTCAGTGTATTAGATAAAAATTAGATTAGATTAGATCACTTTTCAAATTTATATTTAAGGAATAATTCCATGTTAAAACTATTAGAAGTGGAAATGTCTTCAATTAGTTAAAATTCAAATTATTTTTTCTCCTAAAAATGCATTTGTCAGATTTGACAATTCTTAATAATGAACTTATGTCAAATGTTTGACAGCTCTTAGATTGTCAAATAAAAAAAAATTCTGCTTTCAAAAATATTTTTTTTGTTTAGGTAAATTATTTTTTAGAGTTTTTTTTAAAAGATTTTTTTACTTCATAAATCATTTTACTTTTTTAAAATCTTGTTTAAATTTTTGAAAATGAGGTAATCATCTCGGTAGTTATCAGACAATGTTTTACTCTCAGAATTAAAAAAAAATGTCAGTTCTACTGTCAAGAACTTGACACTTTATTTTTGTTTTGTCAAAATTTTGACAGATAAATATTTCAAATGTCGAAATTTTGACAGATAAATATTTCTAATGTCAAAAAATTTGACAGATTCATAATTTATTATTCAATTATTGCTTTAGCAGCAGCATTGTGACATTTCACGCTAAACAACTATGTAATAAGGCATTATGGTAAAATAGATAAATTACTCAAAAATTGCACACCATGAATTGCAAATGCATTTTTTTACATAATCTATGTACAAAGTCTAGGAAGAAGAAGGTATTAGAAGAATACAAAAAAAATGAAAAAGAAGAAAGAATGAAAAACGCAATCCTCTGTATACAAGAGAAATTTCACGATAGATAAATATTTAGTTGTGATTAATCAGCCAAGCGGAGAGTGTGTGCCTCTCTTGGTCTGCAACCTGCAAAAGCATATACGTACTTTATTGCACAGTTACATTAAATGTGATTTAAAAGTGTTGGCGTATTATTGTTTGACGTAATCTCCTCTTGTTTGTTCTTCCGAGAGTTAAAGAAATATTATTTTTTCTTAACTTACATGCGAAAACTGCTTATAAAATTCATTCTTTTCGTCATATGTGATTTACTAACTGGTTGTATGTTCGTGGAAGAAGAGGAGTTATAAAAGTTTCTTCCACATTCGGAGGAGCGCGACAAAGTGATTGACAACACTCCGTGATAGTGGCACATATAAGTGATATCCTCTCACAATTCTTGTGGGTTGTTTTTTGTTTTGTGACACAGAGAGAGAGAGCTTTGGTATAAGGAGGCCAATCCCACAATTAGCACACCCATTTCTAGGGGTGAGTCCTTCTTTTCACCGCTTTTAGCTGGATTTTTCTTTCTTTATTTTTTTTTCTTCTGTGTGTGGACATGGAATTACAGTGAGTGAGCCTCATACGGCATAGGATGTGTAAGTGACAGCGATAGAGTGTTGAATCCATTTATCATAATATTTTCGATAGACCAATCCTTATGTTGTTCACTTGTGAAGGATCAATAGAGTCCTTTTTTGTTGTGTGTTGAAAAAAAAAAAAGGAAATTAGTTCTCACTTTACGTACCTACCTACCTATGATAGACATTAATCTTGAATTACCTTTTCATGCTCATTTTATTCCCAACAAATTATGTTCTTTTAGTTATTGTTTGTGAAGAAGAAAAAAATAACAACCAACACCGATAAAATCACAAAAGTTGCACAATTAGCAATATAATTTTCTCTTTTATTTCAAACGAATGAAAATATGTATAAAAAAAATCAAGAATAGCAAATAATTGGGGAAGGCAAAAGAATAATCATGAAAGTGTTACATTGATGATGGAATGGAGATACCTTAAATTGAAGTTTAACTACGCTATTACATGTATTGTTGTTATTTTTTCTGGGTTTCGTGAAAAAAAAAGAGTTTAGTTGCAGCTTAAAAGGGGAAAAGAAAAACTGAATGAACCATTTAGGAATTGGTGTATTGCAATAATATGCAGACGTGTGCATTTAGTAACAGAGACTATTTAATCGTGGTTAATTGTGCTATATTGCACCACATAGTTTGAATTTTCAACAAGTAGGGCTTTGAGTAATCTATTTCCATTCCAATAAATATTTATTCTTTTCTTTTGATTTTTTTAGGAAAATTTGAAAGAAACTTTGCTAAAAGAATTTTCTGTAAAGAGGTTTATGAACTTGATGAAAATATTGTTTTTATTATTTCTAAGGGATGGTCACGTTATTTTGGAAACTCTACAGGAACAAAATGGCCAAAATGTGAAAATTTCAAATAATTTTTTTGAGCACAAAAATTTATTTTCTAAATTGAAAATACTGAATTCTTATCAGTATTTGGCCATTCAACAAGTGTGCAAGCAAATTTCGAATTTTTGGTTTCAAAATTGGCATGAAAATCGCTCTTGAAAGTCCCCGAGTTTCCAAAATAACGTGACCATCCCTTATTTCTTAAATTTTTATAGAAAATATTTTCTTTATTTCGAAACAAATTCGTTTTTCTAGGCAGGCTTTAAGTTTTTTTTTTAGATCAGGCCTTTAAGGTTTCAAAGCTAGTTTAGGCAGGATTATGACTAAATGAATTTCTAGATGTTTTTTTTTTTAAACAATTTCGATTCTAGAAAACAATAAAAATATGTACCTGGCCATCTTAGAATATTGAGATAAGTAAAATTCATTCAGAGATGCATTAAAACTTGGTTTGACCTGAACTAAAACCTAGAAATCTTAAAAATGACATGAGGTTTAAAAATTTTAAGCTTAGTCCAAAAAAAGTTCTAACTTTAAAAAAGAAATCTAGGCCTAGCATAAAAGACTCAGGGTTAGCTTAACAAATTCCGTATAGCTTAAAAAATAAGTTACATAGGTTTTGTTTAAGAAAACTTAAGCTTAAAAGATTGAAAAGAAAATATTTTTCTTCGTCAGAATTGGTCATAAAATTTTAAAAATCTTGAAAAATAATAGATCTGCTATTAAATTTTTTAAGTCTATACCTAATATATTTTTTGTACCTAGTTTTAGGCAAGAATAATTCGCTATATAGAAATTATAAAAATAAATCTAAAAACCTCTAAAAATCACCAGAGAATATTTTATCTTATTTATTAATTAACAAATAACTTAACTTTTTAAAAATTAATCTAAAACCTTTAAGAATAATTGAATTTAAAAATATTTCCAATTCGGAGTTATTTCTTAATATTTCGTGACAAAATTCCGACTAATCTGTGCTGTTTGGGATGGATTATCACCACACTGAACAATTTTCACTGCTTTTTTTTAAATTTTCGCTGACTCTAATGCTGATTAAATACATATCTTCGATGTTCAGTGACTTTTCTGTCGCAGACGTCTTGCTTTTTTTTTCTTCGTTTCTACCTGCCCTCCCCGTGGCCAGGAGTGAAACGCACCGCGTGCGGAGATGCGTGGTCAGGCAAATATATCTGAAAGAGACATGGAGGAAAAATTATTCATAAAAGTGAAATTGGTTAAATGGCTATATATGTAAATGGTAGACATATCTCGTTCGCATATACATATGATTTTTTTTTTATAAATATGGAGTGTGAGAAATTGCAATTAATAAACCACAAGAGAGGAGTCGCATTGATTAAGTGATATGTGCCTTTTTATTTTTACCGCGCGATGTTGGGCGATGTTGGCTGAAAGTTGCAGTGGATGCATTTAAAATGGGGTTCGCACTTTAGTGGGGTCGTGTGTGTAAGCTCACTTGTTGATTTCCCGGAAATTCTCTGGCTAAACATGCTGCAAATGTGTGTGTGTGTGCGGTATGATGCAGCATCAGTGGGGCAGGTTTGATATGAGAGTAACTTTGGTGGTTATACCTTCAACCTGTCGTGCGACGTTTGTAAAGGAGGTACTGTTCAATAGATTTGCGACATATTCGAGCAATTTCTCAAGCACTTTTAGCTTGTGGGGAAAATCTAAAAGAAAATTCATCAGTCATTTGCAAATCAGTTATCCAAGAAGGTGTTTCATACCAACATCCTCTGCTTAGTTCCCTAAAATCGCGCGAAACGAGCACGTGAACACCCCCAGATCTACACAGAGGCACCCAATAAGGAGAGCTCTATCAATTAAGAAATCACGAGATATACATAAAAAATTGACAGAGTCATATTTTTTGATTATGTGTGATTTTTTATGTGTTTTCACTTTCACCGATCCGCTATTCTTACGTCCTTTCGTTTTTTTGACTTCTTTTTTCACAGAGAATTTGCCGTTTCCCCAAAAATCCTGTGATTCACCTGCTGCATTAAAACTTTCAACCGCTGAGGAAACCCCTTAGGGACGTACGCCACAATGATTTACCTCATCACAGACATGTATGACTGGTATAGGGATCTCATGGATAATAAAAGTGGTGAGTTTTTTTTCTGCGTTGATTTTAAAAGCATTTTTCCATGGAAAAGTTAGTGAAGAAATTGCGCAAATTGCAAAGAAAAAAAAAACGTGATTATTTAGAACAACGTATAAGGGGAGAGTATCTGGGGCATTTTTTGTGACTTGATCGATTTATAAGTTCAATTAATAAACTTGAATTCTAATAAAAGAATTCTAAAAGAGGAAGGGGGAGTTAAACGCGCAAATTCTTTTAACCCATCCTCACTTTTTGTATGATATATCATACGCAAAATTGGTAATTTTTGAATAATTTTTATGACGCGAATTCTCAAAATATTCTTTCCGGGTTAGTGTTTTCCACTTTTATAAACCCTTAACTCTTTATATTAATTTTTCTGGGTGTCAAAAACTTAAAACAATGTTATTTTTTAACAAAAATCTAAGTGTATCCAATTGCAAAGTTGTCCGGGAACCAAAGTGTGTGTATTTTAAGTGACAATTCCCTTTTTCTCTGCAATATTTGGTACAAAATCTCTTATTTATTAATAAAACTATGTGAATTAACTAAAATATCCGTCTCCGGCCGCAGATTATTTAATATTTTACGCGATAAACATCTGCGTATGATATATCATACGTTGGTTGAATTGAGGTACTTTTTAGGTTATAGTGCGAGTTTATTTCTGTGAGGGAAGATCTAAAGGTTTGGAAATAAAAATATAGATTGCAGTGAAAAGGAATGCCAGGAAGTGCTTTATCAGATACATCGTAAGTATTAAGAAGTACCTCACACCAGGAAATATAGAAATTATAGCGAAAATCTTGATTTTTGTAGGTCTGAGAACGAAGAAGGATAGTACATCCGGCTCTGTCCGGAGACTTGTCAGCATGCTCACAAGAAGTCTCCGTCCTAGAGCAAACCATGCAACATGAGATTGTTATTTTACTTCCTGGCTACGCAACTGTTAGCGATGAGGATTACTGTGGTAATCACGACAAGTTCAGTCTCTATATCCTTAGAACTAGAACTCTACAAGAACGCGGTGAGTTGATTCTGAAACCCAAGGATTGGAGTTCTATTGGAGCAATTAATTAATTCTGGCCCAAAATCTAGCCAGAATACTTAATTTAAGCATAAATTATGTAATTTATGCATTTAAATAAATTAAAGTTTTTGTTTTAAGACTGAAAAAAAATTAGATTTTTTCAACCCCCTTTCGTTAAACGTATGATATATCATACGGTGTCTACCGACGCCCCCATGGGGGCTAAAATTTTTTTTTTCAGGAATTATATTTCTTATAGGCTTATTAGTCAAATTCTAGAAAATGAAGGTTCTAGGTACAGAAGATCTATGACCTCGTTAGCATGGGTTAAATTCTTCGCGTTTGATTCTCTCAACAATGAAAATTAACCGAAGTCCAATATTGTTATAACCATCAGGGAAAAAGAGTAAGAATAAACTTTAAATAAAAATTATTTTTAATGTTCATTTTTCCGTGATTTATTGGTAAATTAGGATATTCTTAAACTATTCTTGGGCTTCATTAACATGGACGGCGTAATGGCGTAAAAAGGTTTACTCTGGCGGGATTCGAACCAGCCTCACTAGGTATTGAAGTTCCAAGAGACGTAGCTAAAGCCTCTCGGCTAGTAAAGTTGTAAAGAAATTTAAAAGAAGAATTAACATTTTGAGGATACAAATAATAATTTTCACGAAGCAAACTATTTTTAATGAAAAGCCATATTCAGCGTAAAAAAATTCTTTTATTTTTATGATAAAATGTCATTTTGATATTCACCATAAAAAAACAACTCTCCAAACTTTTATAAGTCTCCAAAAATAAAAAAAAATAAAGTAGAATTAGTATTTAGGGTAAAAGATTTTATCGATTTTCGTCTTTTATGATAAAAGTGAGTTTTGGAGGTCCTTCTATGAGCATTTTAAGCTATTTTATGACGTTTAATGTTGTGAAAATTTAGGAATCTGACAGAAATTATTTTCAAACTAAAATTATAAAGGCAAAAAATTAAGTTTTTTATTAAAAATAAATAATTAATTTAAAAAAAAACTAATTCTGCCCAACATGCATTCGATAAATTCTTCACAATTTTGTGGACTAATTTGTAATGACCATTTCAAAGGTTGTATCCATAACTGATAAAATATAAACAAAAATTTTAAAATTAATCAGTATTCTGTGTAAAATATTTTTATGTTATAAAAGATTCTTTTTACGACTTTTACAATAAAAGTTCATAAAAGAAATGTAAAAGATTTTTGTACGCTGAATATGGCTCTAAATTTGAATATTTCTTTAAGTTTTTCAGCTCTAAATAAATTTAAAAAGAAACTTGAAAGAAAAATTCGATTCTCTGTGGAATAACACTGATTACACAGCCAGATAAATGCCCCCCTTACTTTCCGACACACATCAATAGCAGTGTCGTACTGTAGTATAATCATCAACCTGGCAGCTTCTTTTATGTATCAATTCTAATTAAATTTTATCAGAGTATTCTATATCAATGACGTTATAGTATCAAGTATTTTTCCATACGTCAAGGCTGAAAAACATGAATGCATTTTGTCGCGTTTATAAATAAAATAAAAATAAAGCACTGGAAAAATATCTAACACGAAAATCCCCTCTTATTTAATCCGCTCGATGGACTATAACTTGAAAAACTTGCGAAATTGGGGTGCTTGCAAAGAGAAGGGGATATATAATTATGGACTAAATGCAGTAATGTAAGAAGTAAGAAAAAAAAACTGCGTGAGAGCAATATATTGGCGCAATATCTTGACTAATTTATCAACTATTAGCGTCTAATGTTTTGTATGAAGAGTGAAATTGAGGAAAAATTTATTTCCAAACTAATTTTTTCCTTTGTAGACCCACGAGTTCAAGACTGGCCATTGATGTCATCCCCATTACCTACCATGGCGATATGTTTATTCTATGCGTACTTCAGCAAAGTGATGGGACCACGAATTATGGCCAATCGTAAACCAATGAATCTTAGAAATATTCTAGTTGTGTACAATTTAATTCAGACAATATTTAGTGCATGGATTTTCTATGAGGTGAGTTCTTCTTTCTTTGCGAAAAATAAGCTATTTTTGCCGCATGGAGATGTAATATTAATTGCAAAAAAAAAAACTATTAGATTGATGGGGGGAAGGGAAAACGAGTTGTGTGTGTATGTGATTTTACATTATCATCGAGAAAAATTAAATAAGTCAATAAGCCCGAGCGACTTCCTATTTAACTCCATCATAGATACCTAAAGGGGCCAACAGCTGGGGAAGAGAAAACATAAAAATTCGGAATTTATCTTAATTATTCTGCTAATTTTACGAATGAAGTGAATATTGAGATTTAAATTAAAGAATTTATAGAAATTCATTTTAATAACAAAAAATATCAACTTTTAACCTTAGCTATTTGCCCCTTGACACACACACACACATAGCACACGTACCAACATTTTAATTGCAATTAACCAGCAGCAATGGCAACATGAAGGATATTCATCTCATATTTTGTAATGTCTAATGCAACATATTTTTTTTCTCTCCCATAATATCTTTTTGCAGTATCTGCAAAGTGGATGGTGGGGTCATTATAGTTTAAAGTGCCAACCAGTGGACTATTCTCGAAGCCCAATGGCCATGAGGGTAAGTTTTTTTTTTGGAAGGATTTTTCTTCACATTGAATATTTTTTTATTGCAAATTTTCACATAAAAATTCCCCCTCGAATGTTTCTCATTCAAAAGGGGATGACAAAAAGTCTTTATAAATTTATTCGTAAGCAAAGTTTGCAAGAAAATTGCATTGCGCAGAGTTTATTGACATTTCTTTTGTGCAGAATTTGTGGGTTTTCCTTCTTTTTTGTAAAGATTTTTGGAATAAAATGCCTGGAAAAGCCAAAAAGAATGCAAAAAGAGACTTTCAGAGGGTGATTCAAATTTATTTAGAAGACGGATATTAATTTAATTCAGAGTAAATGAAAGTTTAAGATAAATCAATTAAAAATTCTAATTTAGGGAACATTGGGGAAAAAATGAATAAAGTTTTTGAGAAATTATTAATTTTTTAAAAATGATAAAGTGCAAAATTAATCCTATTTTATGGGACTTTTTAAGTATTTTCTGTTATACACAAAAAGATACTTAATTGTTTTTTAGTTGTTTTCTTTTAGTCTCTTAAAATTGCAATTTAATATTGTTATTTTATTACATATAGTTCATAAAATTTTTATTATTTGCAAAATGTCTTAATTTATAGACTTCATTTCCTTTATTTATACTTTTTGTTCGGTAATAATAAAATTGTTAATTTAGAAGAGGTTTTTTATGTTTTTATTCATTGTCTAATTTTATGGATAAGTGTAAGAAAATAGAAGAAAAACCCGGAAGTAGTTCTAAAGATTTTCCTTTCGAGTTCTTTGTCGGTGGAAAATAGAAATTGTCGTCCTGAAAAACTCACATTTTCCCAGAGCTTTCGACTCCGCGTCTACGAAGAGAGGAGCAGAGAAAATCTCTGTGTAAAAGTAAGTTTATCGGGGTAGGGATTTAAATTTTCCACAGACGAAGAACTTGAAAAAATCACTTAAATTCATAAGCAGGAAAATTAACACATAGTTATTAAGGCGGGATTCACTACTCAGTCGGACTTACAATTTTAAGTCGGTCTTAAGGTTTTAAGTCAGTTTTTCTTGATTAGTCAGACTTAAAATTTTTAAGTTGGGCTTGGATTTTCCTGAGTGGTCCTGGAAATTTTGTGAGATTTTCTAATTAAAGAACTTGAATTTGATTTAAAATAAATCTTAATTTGCATTGAATAGAGAGCAAGAAATTTATAAAAGTTAAGTCTATAATATTTTTATTTATTTTTTTATTTTATTTTCTTTTATTTTTATTTTGTTTTATTTTATTTGATTTCATTTTATTCAATAAAAATCGACTTAAAATTTTAAGCCCGACTGAGTAGTGAAGTCCAGCCTAAGAATATAAAACAAAACATGTTGCCACACACTCTCCTATATTGAATTAATTTTTTCAATTTAATATTAAAGTAAATTTCTTTTTCACAATTCTCTTTGACCACCCTGTTTATTTTAATTTCTCTCCATCTACCGCTGAAAGTCTCTGCATAAATCATTTTCTTTACGAATAAAATGAATGAATTCGTATGAAATTTGATATATTGCAAATTCATTGTGAATTGAGTTGTTTACATTAAATACATTGTAATGCAGAGTTGTGAGAGAGAGAAGAATATTAACATTTTAAGTAAAATCACCAATTCAATAAAATGTGTTATTTATAATAAATTCATCACTTCCGACGACGAGTGAAAAGTCACGCACTCAAAAATTCCTCATTCAATATCTTGCATAAATACATTGTTTTACGAAAAAAAAAAATTAACAAGAATTCCATCAAAAATACATTAAAGAGCATTTGATGATTTCTCGTTTTTTTTTCTTGTTGTTTCTTCTTCGTAGATGGCAAACACGTGTTGGTGGTATTTCTTAGCGAAATTTACAGAATTCTTCGACACACTCTTCTTCATCTTGAGGCACAAAATGGAGCACGTCTCGACGCTGCATGTCATCCATCATGGTTGCATGCCCTTCTCTGTGTGGATGGGAATGAAATTTGCACCAGGTGAGTGTTGCATTGATATTTATTTATCGTTTTTTGGGAGGAAGAAGAGACAACTCTACTTGATAATTGGGTGAGTGGGTGGAGGGCATTTGACCTGAGAGCGCAAAATGCCCATGTCCGGTGTTCTGTCTATGTGGCTCTAAAATAAAAAATAAAAATAAAGAGAATTTGCAACATAGAGTGGCAAAAATTGCATGGGTGGCATGCAATTTCGCTTTTCACTTTGTCGTGCGCGTACACACAGTGAAGCCCCAATTCCAGCAGTACGCCCCGGATTCTGACTGAAAGTCGCGCGTCAACCATGCGATATTTCCTTGTTGCTGGTATGCTCTCTTCATCCTCCTCCTCTTGCCCGTTTGCTTGCACATCTCTCTCTCTCTGCAGATGTGAGATCGATCCATTGAAACATGAGCTGTTGCCACACACAACACAACACTCTGCCTGCTATATGGCTCCGTAGAGAGCAATGAGAGCCGGGCAAAATTGCTTTTTAATTTTCTAGATTAATCAGACATTTCCGATTACGCGATGACTCAATATAAAGCATAGTACGATTGATAATTGAGTTATATACACTCACGTGAATCACAGAAAAAAAGGGGGTGTTTCCCAAAAGCTCCCATTTACAGCCATTTGGCACATTTTCAAGCTTAAGTTTCACATTGATAAAATACCCCGCGGGAGATTGTGAATGGAGGGATTATTTTATCGGTTGTTTTGTTTGTAATACTGTACCATTGAGAGAAATTTATTGTGGGAAAAATATAGAATAGAATTGATTAACTTTTTCGTTTTTTAATATTTTATTGCTTTTGGTTCGTTGATCGTTTGATTGTTTTTATTTCTCTTCGTAAAATTGAAGTAAAAGCGCTATAAAGTTGCTCTAAAATTTCTACGATGGTTTTCTTATCAATTTAGGTGAGATTAGAATTTTTATATTATTACTCTGCTTTGATAAAAGAAACTCTCTCTACTCTTTCATGACCGGCATGGAAAATTTTTCTCTATATAAATCTTTTCTTTGAGTTCAGAAAAAAAAATTCTAAACTCAAATGAATCGAAAAAAAATGTTTTTTATTAATTTTGTATCATTGAATAAGCTACGGTTCTCATAAGGTTAAAAGGACATTATGCACAATATATGGAAAAAGCTCTTAACTTTGATTGATTTAAAACGCTTCTACATAATTCAAAATTTCCTTCAAAACCCAGGAAAATACCGAAAGATTTTTATAGATTTAGACAGATTGTTTAATTACAAAAAAATTGTTTTACAATATGGAAAATGTTTCAAAACTTCAGAAAAGTATTCAATTTCTATCAGGAAAACGTTCTATTTGATCAATAAAATAGTGAAAAAACCAGAGGATTTAATTCTTATGGGTAGAAAACGCAAATTCTCAGACAAATTTCCCTTTTACGTCAGAATTACAATGCAAATGATTAGCAAAATATTTTTTATGTTAATGATTTTTTCAATCAGAAAATCTTATGTCATTCTAATGTTTATCACAAACTTTAAATAAATAAATTTCCCCGTAACAATTGAGCTTTGTGATTCACCTTTTACATCAATTCTTGTCTCATTTAATGAAATTCAAGTTAAAGTTTAATGGAAAAAATCCACTGAATTCTACCTCATAAATAAAATTAAGAAAAGATCTGTGGCGGAATGGGAAATTGCATATTTGCAACAAGAAGAGTTTAAATTGAAAGTGAATGGATTGCGTGGACCCCCAGAGGTCAAAGGAATGAATTAATCTGTCTGAAAATCTTCCACCCATCGACAAATTACTCATTGTTGTGGACAAATAAAGGAGGCATAATTGCATGCAAAAAGAGGGAGAGAGAGAGAAAAAAAGGAAAATCCATTGACGCTAAAAGATCATCCAAAAAGAATGATGCATTTTGCGCGAATGTCAAAGGTGGGTGATCTCAAAAGAAATGACCTCAAGATTGACGGAAAACCCACCGTATGATTTGTTGGAAAAAATAAAATTCTTCCAGCCTTCGAGCCTTTGCTAAATTAATTTTATTGTCATGGGGAATTGTTGAAATTTCTCAAAAATAAAATAAAATAGGTGTCGAATTAAGTCAGAATCTACGAATAAATTATTCGAATTCAGAGTGTGGTCTAGCCGATTTATTTTACCTACTTTTATATAAATATTTAAATAAATTCGTAAGACGTGGAACAAATCAACGGGAAATGGCACCTTGAACTAGGGAAAAAATGGGATGTTTTGTGCAAAGTAGAAAAGAGTGTTAAATAGCTCTAAAGCCGAGTGAAATGCTTACACCGCACCTCGAAAGAATTGGGACATAAATCAATAAACAATATGCCGCGTACAAAAATAAAAAAAAAGAAGCTCTGAAATACAAACGAATTTCTTAGCGTGTGCGTGGAAAAGATAGGAAAGTGTGATTAATGAATTATTTATGCGTGTAGCACACAGAGAGAAAAATCTCCGACAATTTCCCACTAGTCGAGGCGATTAATTGAAAACTAATTAGTCATTATAACCCATTGCCATCGTGTCTATTGAGAGAGGGAATTAGCTGGGACATCAAAACATGTTCAATGTAGTAATTTTACGGAAGATGGAAAAATAAATACTTACAGAGTTGAAAAAAAAAACAGAAAATCAAAAATGAATTATTGGACACAACATTGATTAATGGAGATTGGGAATTTTAAATGGTCATAAAAGATTTGCGAAAGAACTTTCCGGTGAATTGTAAAATGCACAAAATGCACTTGAGAGTGAAATGGCAATGAATTATTTCGCCTCCCCAACAGGTTTTAACATTCATTTCGTGGGTATTTTATGATGGCAATTTTCGCCGAAAAAAAAGAAGTCTTTTGAAAACAATTTGTTTTCTTTTATTTCTACACATGAGAAGGAGTTGAAAGAATCCGTTTGGAGGTAAAAGTAATTAACGGTTTTGCAAAAGTCAAGAGAATGAACTTGTTGCCCATATTAGGGTTTTCCGGGTAGTTTTTAAGGTATTTTGATTTCTGAGAGTTTTTTTTTAAATATAAATTTAAAAAAGTTTTCTTGGCACAGGTAGATTTTGAAATCTTTACTTAAATTAAAGAAAATTAATTATAAAAGTACCTCCTAAGTATAGATTTCTAGCTATATCCCTGTCATAGAAGCCTAACTGGAAAAAATTGAAACAGTTTAAGCTTTGTTCCCATTGTAATTTGGGATATGTATTTGTATATGCTTATGACGCTTATGCGTATTTGCTTCTTTGTTAATCTCTGATTATCCTTTCTTTTTTTGCATTTTGAGCTAAACCTAATAAAAATTTATTAAGATTCTACATTCAAATAAAAAACTTTTCTTACAATTCGTTAGTTATAAGATTTTTGGTTTTCTGAGAAAAATATTTTAAGTTTTCACATTTTATTTCTTTCTTGAATCGGCGTTTTGAAGGAAAATTACTTATCCAGGACTCTTTAAAAAACTTTCTGACTTTTTTTTTAAATTACAAATTCTTTATTTTTCTCATATAGAACGACAATAGAACAATTTAAAAATATCAACTGACAAAATCTTACAACAACTTTTAAGATATTAGAAAAGAAAAGAAAATATTTTAATCAGAATCCACCACCTTAACTCAGAACAAAATAAAGATTTTAGCTGTGTTTCTTTCAGACACAGCTTTTGTGTACCGAGCAAAATCGAAAGTCGTCAGATCGGGCTCAAACTTGGGATGAGCACGAATTAGGGTCCCCACATTCCAAAAAACGTATGCGCCAAAAATAAGATTTTTTCCGGCCGTCCGGCCGTCCGTCCGTCCGGCCGTCCGTCCGGATTATAAACTTAAATTGCAAGAGAACGGTGATAGATAGAGACTTGCGGTAAACGGCAAAGTTTAAATATCGACCTGAAGAAATCCGATTATGAGGTCAAATCCACCCCCCCACCCCCCCGTCCGCCATTTTGAATAACCTCAAAATTTTGTTTTTGCAATATCTCAGCCCCTATTATAGCTAGAGGGCTGAAATTTTGATATGTTGTAGGGACCATCAAAAGCTTTCCAACGATACCTCATTTTCGAAAATCGGTCAAGCCGTTTAGTCAATATGGCCGCCACAATTTTTCGTCGAAAATCGACCATAACTCGAAAACGGCTTGACCGATTTTGATCAACCCGGGGTCAAATGAAAGATCTCAACAAACCCTACAACTCTCTAGAACATCCGAAGTTTCAAAAGTGACCGCTAGGGGGCCAAAAATCAAAAACAAAATTTTCGATGAGTTTTCGATGAATATCTCGAAAACGCCATTATCGATTTGCTTCATTTTTTGATATGTTGTAGCTGACCATATTATCTAGCTTCATGCCAAAAATGAAGAAAATCTATGTCTCCGTTCTCGAGATATAGCCTTCCAAAGTTGGCATGTCATATCTCAGGTTCTACAAGTCCGATCTTGATCAACTCAAGCGCAAATGAAAGGTTTCGAGAAACCCTACAAATGTCTAGAACATTGCAACTTCGAGAAATGACCGCAAGAGGCGCTAAAGTCAAAAACAAAGTTTTCGAACATTTCGAACTCGAATTTTTCGAAAATGGCGACATAAATTTTTTTCATTTTTCGATATGTTATAGCTGACTTCGAGACCTTTCAAATAAAAATACCAAGTTTGAGCCCGATCCGACGACCTTGAGTTTTAGAGTGGACACAGAAGCTGTGCTATTCTTTTCTTCGAAAGAATCACAGCTAAAAAAATTTATGAAAATCTATGGATCCGTTCTCGAGATATGGCCTTCCAAACATTTCTTAGGGTATGACTTTTCAACTTTTCCCGACTTTGCGCGTATTTAAATTAATTCGCGTTCTAGTTTGCTCTCACAAAATTGGTACACTGAAAGAAACACAGCTCCCGTAAGCTTGGTCAGCTTACCAGTACATTTTAAAGCTTTTTTTGAAAGTTAATTGATCTTCTACGAGATTTTATTTACTATTGCTTGTCTTCTCATTATGAGAGCTTCAAAATGAATAAAATCCTTTCTTTGTTAAAGAACAATCGAATGGTTCTAAATGCGATCTCTACTGACCTCTTTAGTAAATTTTTATCAGTGTAGAAAATTTCCAATAAATCTATTCTTAGAGTAACTCTCTGTCTTATGCGATGATGTCTGTTCTCCATCGACTTCTAAAAGCAAATCGTTTTCGGGAAAAATAATTGGCCACAAAGTGTGCAAATTTTAGCCTCCTAAAATCCATTGAGGGGCGTCAAAAGCACAATAATAATGAGTCTGTTTTCTCTCTCTCAATTTTTTTTAGGTGGCCATAGTACATTCTTCGCTATGCTTAATTCATTTGTGCATATTGTCATGTATTTCTACTACATGGTGGCAGCAATGGGTCCAAGGTATCAAAAGTACATTTGGTGGAAGAAGTACCTCACCACATTCCAGATGGTAAGAACAAAAAAATAAATAAAAATAAAATAAGAAGTAAAGAGGAGATAAATTTACTGAAAATTGTTTATTTTTTCAGGTTCAATTCGTTGCAATTTTCATACATCAGTTCCAGTTGCTTTTCCGCGATTGCGACTACCCGAAAGGATTCATGGTGTGGATTGGGTTGCACGGTGTAATGTTTCTGTTCCTCTTCTCTGACTTCTACAAAGCCAAGTACAGTCGGCCGTCCAAGGGGAAATTATCGGCGAGGGATTCAAAAGCTGACCATGCCACGCAAAATGGCAAAATTCACACAAATGGCAATCAGGGTGCTTGCATGGTGAGTCTTCTGTGCCCAAAATTATACAAAAATTTACACAAATTACTTTGCACAAAATTATCTTCGATAATTATTGCGTCAAATTTCCCTGCTCGCGCGCAAAAAAAAAAGAAGTTTTGTCAATATTACTTTGGAAATAATAATTCAGCGTGACTGACCATTTTTGAACGCCAAACATTGGAATTCTTCACTTTTATTTGCTTGTCATTGATTTTCAACTCGAGAGTTTTCTCTCTCATTTCAAAAGAACCCCATTGATGCTACAAACATTAATCAGCAAGAATTTATTTCTTTTTTCAACTCTTTTGTGCTTAAATCTTCAAAAAATGCTAAATTCACGTCATTTATCAACACACGTATTTTGTCCCCAAGAAAAAATTAATAATACAATAAATTGAAGAATTCCGCTCTTACGATGAATTCTCTGTATTGTTCTCAAGTCAGCATGTGAGAAAATTCAACGTGTTTACGCGTTTTTATGGAAGAGGGATTAATTCTACAAAAAATGGCCATTTAAATGCACTTCTCAGGGCGCAGCAAAAGAAGTTTCTTTTGACTGTTTAAAAAAAATTCCACAAGTGATTGTTTTGTTGACTAAGATTGATTCTACGGTGTAAAAATTTCATAACAAAAATTTGTGAATCTGGGCAGTGACCTCGTATTTTGGAATGGTCAAATTATAAGGTGGTTAAATGTAATTTACCTTTTTGCATTCCAGAAAAAAAAGAATTTTTATTGAAAATGATTTTGCAAAAATTCCAGAGAAAAAAACAACATCACGTGTTGAAAGAATTCTTTGAGATTCTTTTTTTTTAAATGATTTATTGGAAATGATTCAGAGTCAAAGTACCTACTAAAGTTTATTGCACTTTGAGAGAAGAATTTGTTGGAGAATTGATGGATTTACATCGTTTTCTAAGATGATTCAGAGAAATTCTCTAAAGAAAATTCAAACTTTAACTTATATTGTGAAAGTTTTTAACCCTCCGTAGGCTATGTGAGGGGTACTTAACATACCCCTGAGCAATATTTTTTTTTTAAATAATTTCGTTGTGTTTGAATTTATTCTGTTAAGAATTAAGTTTCTTGGTTAGTTGAGAATATTGCGTAGTTTAATTTAATTGCGACTGCTAAAAACATAAAAAAAAATGCCGATTTTACCCATGTAAAAGTTACCTTTTGCATGGAAAACGATGACATATACTAGATTTCATGTCAATTAATTTTCTCAAAATCCTTAAAAATGATCTAAAAATCATTAAACAATTGAATATTTGACCAAATTTTAATTAAAGAGGCCTTTCCCGACTTTATGCGACTAAATATTCAAAGAATATTTCTGAGTAAAAGCAGATACTACCAATTGGGCCATTCAGCGTTTATTTGACATGAAAAGCAGTATATTTGTCATGGAGAAAATGATTTTTCTCACGTTTTTGCTCTAGCGGCTACAATTTTTAAGATAACGACTTGAAATAAAAAGGAAATAAAACTTTTTGAGTTTATGAAACTTTTGCTGGCAGAAGTTTTCAGATATATCAATCCAATCAAAAGTTATTCGCGATTAAAATCATGCCCTAATTTCCTGGCCACTCTGTAGATTAATATTTCATTTTATTGAGAAAAAAACTGTTGAACCGATTTGTATAAAAAACGTAAATTATTTTTAAAACATCAAAGGAAATGGATTTATTTAAATCTGATCAATTTTCTTTGAATTAATAATTAAAAAATAATGAAACACTATTGCTTCTAGTAATGTTACTAGTTTATTTAAAAGTATTCTGCACTCAAGTGAGATTATTTAAAAAAAATCCTATTGATAAAAAATCAGAGGTTGACAGAAATTCCTTATTAGTAAAAACAAAATTTTAAGCTGCCCAAAATTACTAATAATTTTAAAAAGTTGCTTTTCCAGATCTTTTTCTTGCAAAAATATTCTTTCAAAAAAACATTAAAAATCATTTTAAAAATTTCTTTTTTACTCTCAAATGGACAAAAGCTGTCTCAATGTTTGGCAAACACGACATTATTGTTTAACTGGTGAAATATTTCTATGGTCTGTCATTTACCCCCCTTATACCTTTCACGTTTGGCGTGCGAAGGGTTAACTTTCAGAAGTTTATTTTATTCAAAACTTTTTTAAAAGAAGTTTTTTTTTGCTTTTCCTTTCTAGCCTGTCATGAATGACGATGAGGACCAATTGACCAATAATAAAATGAATGGTCTTCATCATCGCAATGGGTACACCAATGGGGGTGTCACAAATGGGCACACGAGCGACCAAAATCACAATGGGCTCGTCAATGGGGATGCTAAAAAGGTGAAATAGTTGATGAGATGCTCACGGCGTCATTTTGTTGAGCAACGAGAGAGAATTTGGTGTACAACGTGGGCCCAGAATAAGGTTTGTAAGACAAAAGAAAGAGAGCGTATTATTAATCAAAGATCTATTTATTGTTACACTGAAAATATTTACAATGAAAGGAGATAGTTGTCTAATTTACATTTAAAGAAACAAAAAAAAAAAGAAAACAAAACTATATTTCTCTGTAAAAGTAACTTTATTTTTTTTCTCTTTTTTTGATGGTATTCTTTCATCTTCTCTTTACTCTTTAATTATTAAATGAAATGAAATTCTTTGTAATATTATTATACAATTTATATTATAAAATAGAAAATGTAAATTGTTTTAAATGCTCCAATGTAAGGTTTATTTGTTTAAGGTGCAGGATAGATCTGCTGAAAATGTTTCTTCGGGGATTTTCCTTTTGTTCTTCCTCATATTTTATAATGATTTTTATTTGTTTTGTTGTAAATAAGTCATAATATGTTGCATCTCATGGTTATATTTATCAACAATGAGTTATGTCCTTCGTAGACTAGGGGACTTAATCCTTGACAAAACTGGGTGAGAATTTAATCCAAGACACATCTGCAAAATAATTAATTGAAATAAAAGTGAAAAAGAAGAAGAATTTGCATTTCTTGAAGGGAGCTCTCTCTGATTGGCTGATAAACCTGATAAATTCAGGCAAAGCGTTTTCATTGGCTTGCTTGAAAGGAGGAGCTTCAGTGCAAAAATAAATTGAACAATGAGATTCTGTTAAAAATCTTTTCTTAAAAATCGTCATTTATAAGATTTTTTGGTATTATGGGAAAAATCTTCGAACATTTTGACAGTTTATTTCTTTCCAAGAATTTAAGAACGTCAACTGTCAAAATCTTACAAAAACTCTTAAGTTGAATGGAAAAGAAAAGATTTTTGACAGAATTGACAGAAGAATTTGACAGCTGAATTTTATTCTGCTGTCAAAATTTCAAAATTGTTTTATTCAGAATTCCAAGAAAAAAAAATAATGAAAAATTTCCATCAAAATCAAGATAAATTTTAAAGAGAAAAATCCCCAAAAATTGCAAAGTCTTGTCGAGATTTAAGTCCCCAGTGTACATATAAGGAGGTTTACTTTGCAAGTATTTCTGCAGTATAGTTAATTTTTTGTGTGTTATGGGAAGGCTTCTCTAAGTGTGGTTACTTTGAGGTTTAATTTATTCTCTTATAAAATGTTTGTATTACTTTTTGCGCAAAACAATGAAGAGAAGAGATGAGCAATATCGATGGGAAAAATTGCTTTAATATTGATTTAATTTAAAACATTTAATTTATTGCACAAAATTCATCACTTTGCGAATGTATTCGATGGTTTCTCTTGCATTTTCATGGATCTTCCTGTAAAACTAGGTCAATGTTCTAATATTTTTTTTTCATTCTTTGAATGTAATTTCTTTTGTATAGAAATTCAATTTGTAAAGTAATTATTATATTGAGAGTAAAATAATTCTTTTGGAGGATTCTTGTTAACATTTACCCCCCTCCTCTATGGTTGATGGACGTGATTTTTTTAAAAAATTCTTTCACCTTTTTTTACTATTTTTTTTCAATGTATAAAAAATAGTTTTTAATATTAAGTCATGAGTTTTATTATTATAAATATTAAGGTTGTAATTGTTAAGGTGAATTGATTTTTTCTTTTCCAAAATTTCTTGTTTTTTTTCTTTCTTTTTCTTTCACAACACAGAAACGCAAAAGAGGGAATAAAAATATTGATGAAAATTTCATAAATGAAAATGTAGAATTTTTACTAAAAAAAAATAAAGTTTTTGAAAAATTTCTAATAAAAAAAAACTCCTAATCCCCTCTTCCCCCCCAGATTTGTAATCTTTTGTACAGTGATGGTAGATTTAGAAGCACTGATAAGAGAAGAAAAATAAATCAAACATAATGCGAAAGTATTTTTTCAAAAGAAAAGAATAAAAATGATGAAAAATATAAAACACAAAATGTGTGGTGATATTTTTCTTATTTTTTTGGGTGAATATTTTGTAATGACAATTTTTGTGTCTAAGAAAATGTATTAAGAAAAGTCTCTGAATTGATGACGTGCGAAGGATTTGTAAGAAGATTAAGAAAATGGCTTAATGGTGAAAAGCGATTTGAAAATATTCCCTAAATGGAAGCGGAAAAGTTTGATGATAAATTGCTTCCAATGTGTTCGTTTTGGAATATTTTCAGCTGCGTTTGAGCTTTGTCGTTGGAATGCAATAGTTGAGCAATGAACTGTTCAGTGGCCCTCTGGTGGAAGGAATTGTAAAGATTTATCTAAAAACATTAAAATTTCTCTAATTCAACGTCACAGTTTTGAGGAAAATTTATATTTTTCCATGTAATTTGCTTCAAAAAAATTTTGCAAAATTTTCTTGCGGTTTTTGATAAAACTTCGAACTTCTGAATACTTTCTAGCAGTTATATATTTGAAAACTAAAGACAAGTGGTCAAAGGTAGATTTTTAACATAAAATTGGTGTTATAAGTTATTGAAAATTTATTCTAGCAGTTTTATTTTTTCTTATTCCCAACATTTTTTTTCTTAAACTAAAGGAAAGGAACGAAAGGAAATTCTTTTATGAAAATGGGACCAGAATAGGAATATTTTTCTGCAATTGATTTCTAAAATCAGCTAAATTAAGAAATAATTCTTGTACTTCTTGTATTAAAAAGGTGCTAGAATTTCTTAATTAAAATTAATTTAAAAAAAACCGCAAAATACTCAATTTCTCGTAAAAAAAACTGCAAGAAATAGCATTATTTCAGTTCTCAAGCACCAGAGGGCCAACAAGCAATTTATTCAACTACTAATAATTCTAAAGACAACGGTGTTTGTAAGATACTTTCATTCGTGCTATGTACATAAAACATTTTTAATAAAAAAAATCACACCCCATTTTTCATTTTCCGGCTTTCCCGGTAATCAATAAGATAATTTTCAATATTATTTTTGCTGCAATAAAAAAGAGAAAATCATGAGACAAAAAAACGTGTTCATTGTAAGAAAAAGTAACACAAAAATGTAAATTTTTTGAATCTGTTTTCATTTTTATTCATATTTTTAAGGATTATGCTTTGAAGGATATTAAATCTATATATAAAAGAATGTTGATGTTTTATTTTAAGATGAATCCTTTGAATTATTTTGGTCGATCATGTGTGTTTTCACCGCTTTTCCGAACATAAAATGCAATTTTCATTTTTTCTTTTGGGTAATTATTTTTTTATATGAGAAAATGAAGCACAATTTTCCGACTTTTCTTTCTCCTGAGGCGAAGAAACCGCGTTTCGATGAGTTTTACAGTTTTCTAGCGGAAAATTGACGTTAATTTCATAACTGAAATTTTGAATTCAAATATGGTTGACGCGTGCTTTTCTCAATATCTCAAAATCATACGATTTTCCCCCCTTGAAGCCTATTCTTTTCTGCTTTTCCGTCGCCAATCGACGCGGCGACGTCTCCTAAAAACAAATAACCCAATTTCCCCGGAAAATTCGGCAAAGAAACGCGAGAAAATTAGGAGAACTAGTGGTGTGAGTGAGAGAAATTAAGACAAAAAGTATATTTATCTCCCTCATAATGTATATTGTCCATGTGGAAGAGTATGACAACTCTACTCCTAAAGCGAGAAAGCACCAAGGATAAATCTTGGTATCTCTTTCTTGCCAACAGTCATCTCGCTTTAACCTACGTGCCCCAGCTAAAAAATCAGCGCCCCTAGTGGCAGGCAATTTTTTCTGCGCCTGAAAACATACACCCCCGATAAAACTTACATAACCTCACTATAAGGTGTTGTTTACAGTGGGAAAAAAATTGTTTTATCCACCGAAATTAAGGGAAACTAGAGCAATAAATCGGTAAGTCTGCCTTTAATTATCATTTTAAGCTTTCAATTGATTATTTAAGTGCAAAAAGTGTGAGATTTTTAACGTATTTCACGAAATCACAGAAGCCGCCCAGTTTTTCTCACACTCATAACCTAACTTCGTATGAAAAAAAAAAAAACATTAATTCCGGGGAGTTGCCGGAATACTTAATTTTTCTTACAAGAAAATTTTAAGATTATGCACAAAATTGATCAGTTATGTTTTCAAAATGCTTAAAAATACGTTTAAAAAATCCTTTTATCATCCTTAAGATTCCTTTGATATCTTGGTGTTTATTTTAATAAAAAGAAATGCAGCAAATACGCCCCCCTCCACCCGCAAGAAAAGAGCGTCTTTTCGGGGCAGGAAATGTTGCGGTTTGTGTGTCAAGGCGGGCACGGTGATTGGGAAAGTGCCTGATCGAAACTATCGGGGCGTACGCAAAATGCGAGACACATTTCCCATGCAATTCACAAACCAAATGGCTCGCGATTTGATAAAAAATATTTAATTTTATTCATCAACATTCTTTTATGGGGGAGGGTAGTGTAGTTGTGGCATTTGGCACGTTTCTGACCTCAATTCCCACAATTTGTGGCTGCGTGAGGAGTATTTTGTGGGCAAAGAAGACCACAAGTAGGGTTCATTTATTTCTTAAGAAGAGTGGGGTCCTTTGAAGGGGTAGTTGGTACAGAAACATAGATATTCATTTTACAAATAATTTTTTTGAATTTAAATAAATAAAATCCAAAATTTCCACTAAAAGAAAATCAAGGATCTTTGAATTTTATTGAATAATGTTTGATGAAATGGTGAAAAAATCTTGAAGAATTCTTTTCGTTTTATGTCGCTCCTTATCATTAATTAAGTGATTAATTAAAAATCATGATTGATTGATTAAAATAAAAAGCCAAAAGTTTATTGAGAAGAAATTTTAAAACATTTTTTTTCTGTAACATAAAAATTTCTCTAAAAATATATTTTTGAATTTCGTTTTTCTGCTGTTCAACAAGTTCAAATAATTTTCCAAGTCCTCAAGAGTCACCTGTAAAATAAGATTAAAAAAATCTTATGAAAAACTGCTGTAGAATTAAATACCTACCATTTTTTTTTTAAATTTTCTTGCAATTTTCTTAAGGTCTTCTTCGTTAAATCTTTTTACTTGCCTTAATTTTTACAATTGTTATACATATTCTGGCAATTCGTGCACTCGCTAGGTAACATAGCAGTGCAAGCACATTGCACATAATTCGGGCAGCAAGCTGGGGTTGAGGTACTTGGGGTTGAAACACAAGTTTGCACTGCTGTAGCACAGCAAGCTTGAGCTTTTACTTCGAATTTTCCCGCAATAAGCAAGAGGCACATTGCCGAAATTAAAAGACGCATCTTTACAATTGGTTTTTAACTCACTTTTTGATATTTTCTCAGAGTTTGGATCTTCTTTTTATACCACAAATATCAGAGATCATACGTTACTAGAACATTTATCTAGGACAATAAAATTTGGCTCAATGTTTTAATCAGGTGACCTAGTCTATTTCTCATTTTCAAATAGAAACTTATGTTAATTTAGGATACTCTCATCCCATATTTATTTGTCCAAATGGCTTTAAAATGCAGATGCGTGCTAAATTAAAACTAAATTTTGAGGAGTCTCTTCAACTTGATCTCAATTTGTCCATTTTTTTCCAAAAATGAAGCTTTATAAAAGCGAGAAAAAAATCTCATTTAGTTTCATTTATTTTAGACTGTCTAACAAGTTAGATTTAATTCAAATTGAGTTAGTTTATTAGTTAGTTTAATTAGTTTTCATTACATCAATTAAGGATATAAAAATACATTGAAAATATTATATCCAAATCACATTTTCATTAGAAATAACTGAATAAATTGAACTAAAAATTGCTTAAGCCACGCCTCCATTCCATTTTGGTATGTTTCTTTTTTGTATATATGAAGCATACGCACTTTACCTCGCTAAAACACATTCCAAAATTAAAGCATAGGCAGCATATGCTTCATGCACAAAAATGCAGAATGAGGTACAATGGGAGCATGTTTTTTATATTTTCCTCTTGTACTTTCTATGACATTGAATTGATTGCTCCACAACTGTGCTCATCATTTTACCCCACCTATTTCAATATTATGTATCTTCATTTCACGTAAAATTGATTAATCTCCGGTTCCATGTTGATATTTTGTTTTAAATTTTAATTATCATAAACTTCGATATGGCTTCTTTTCGATAACAACAAACCGCGCAGCAGGAAAGTTCAAAGTTATATTGAGAAAATTCACATATTGCACACAATGGGGCGCGTGCTGCGGAAAAGTCAATGCATCTGTGTGGTGGATGATTTCCCAATATACATATATCACGATATTTTTTATGTTGATATGTAGGATAATTTATTTGATGAATAATTTAGTTTATTGAGGAAGAAGGGGAAACTTGAATCTTGCGATAAGCTCTTCGAACAACATAAAAAAAAATCTCAAAGACATTTGAGCCAGTATGCTGTGAGACATATGATGTCGAACAAGGTCGTTTAATGACTTGATTTCAAGCATATCATTGGCAAAGATGATGATGATGAAAAAAATAAAATAAAATAAAATAAAACTAATGCAATGGAACGAATATTGGTGAACGAATGTGGTAGGAAGGCAAAAGGGCAAAAGGAAATCCCCACAAAGTGGTTGCTATTTCTCAGTTCATTTCCATTTGCAAATGTTTTCTTCCTCGCCAATTATCTCTTCTGCGCGTCATTCACCGCGCGCCTACATTCTACCATCGTTCTTTTTTTTATTTGCAAAATTCCCCATAATTGTATCAAGGAGGTCAGTAAACCTTAAAAGATGTTGATGGTCAGGGGAGTCAAACAAACAATCAAAAAAATAAACATTCTTGCGATGAGCTGGAGTGGGATTGGTGGGAGTGAAAGTATTATTGAGATTTTTGCAAACTATGTGGTATAGGTAGCTATATATAATATTCAATTTGGTCGGGAATTTACGTGAGGAAACAACCTTGGGCGGTTTTTTTTCTTTATTACCTTTTTCAATTAAATAGCCACCATAATGTGATCTTTCGGTTCGCTCTCTTGCTATTTCGTCCAACTAAATACTTGGTCTACACGGTCATCTACGGTAGGTGGTAAAGTCTTTTGTGTGTTAATAAAAAATATTTTTATTACACCTCTTTCTGTTCATTATGTCTTTTTCCAATAAAAACTAAAAAAGAAAAGGCGGAATAATGCAAGGAAAATGGCAAAAGTCTCTTCTCACAGAGTCCGCGTGCGTTTTCAAGGAAGTTTAATGAACTTGCAACAGAGTTAGTGCGTGTACCATAGAGGTGCATATAGCTTCACCAAAGCTCCCATCATTGTCATCTTTCCGCCCCCAGATGATGAGAAAATTGCATTTTAGACACTAGAGAGAGAAGTTGCAATCAAATATGCAGATTTTTCCTCTTTTTTTTGGCTTTTTTCTTTATCAAATAAAATTAATAATATAAAGCAGACAAAGAGAGAGGGAATGAGGGGCAAAGTGGGTCACAAATGGGCAGCCAAATGGTGGTGGTGGTGGTATGGTGCACGATGATGCAGATATGTAACAACGCATAGCGTATTATATACAAATACCCAAAATATTTTCATGACAAAATCACTACTTTCACTAAAAGAGACCACTCAAGAGTGGATTTCGGCAATATAATCTCTGACTAATGCCACAGACATGTCCATCTCGACATAATTTTCAGGCTTCACCCGAATTCCCACACACACGGGAAATTATCCAAAAATATTTTCTGCATTAATTGTCTCTATTCCACCAATATCGAGGAGGGAGTGGGGGTAGCTGGTTAATACATGCCAATTAATATATCCACCAAACACCCATTCATGTTGGTGAAGAAAAAAAAAGACCAGCAGCCAAAAGCTTTTTTTTTCTTCACGACTTTGCAGGTGATTATGTTGCAATTAACAGGCAAATACACAGAGGATTTTTGACACTCAACACGCTGGATAAATGCTGTGTTTTTGCACAAATTGTAATCGTTTTTTTTTTTTGAGAGGCCTCTGAAAATGTTCCAATTTTGCTAAATTGAATTGCTAATTGAAATTTGAAAAATGCGTCCAATCGCAATTTTAATTGTGGGAATTTAGCAAAGCTCAGGAAGGTTAGCAGAAAGCTCATGAAAAATTTGAATATTCACGTATTTGGATTAGATACAAAATACATAAACTCCTTTTAGCCAATATTTTATTCCTATGTTATATGATGAGATTTATATATAGAAAAGGAATTTTTTCACTTTGAATACTTTAAGTACAAAAAAATCATTGATTGAAGCTTTGCTGCATATGCTTCATGCATTTAAATAGACAATGTGTAACAATGGGGGCGTGGTTTTCATATTTTAGAGCAAATCTTTCCAGGATTTTCCGATCTAATCATCCAATCCCCGAGAAAAATTAAAAAAAATCTTTAAAGCTTTTATTGTTTTTTTTTTTACCAATAAAAAAAATTTAAGACACTGAATTAATAAAAGAACATAAACTCCTTCAGTTTCTATAGTATATTTTAAAGTTTCATAAATTCCTCAAGATATCTTAAACAGGAGCACAGCTTAGGAAAGTATTTGGGTGTCTTATCATTCATTAAATATTCAGAAATGGCTAAGCTTTTCTTAATAGGAAAAAAAATTATTTTCATGCTAAAAGAATTACATTAACAAATTTTGACATTTTTTTTAAATGTTATAAAAAAAATTTAAACGTAAAAAATTTCAAAGTTAGAAAGGAAATGTCAAGCTTTTAAAAATCGAACGTTTAAAAAGAATCCTTATGTCATTATAGACGTTAAAACAATGTCAAATGTCAAAATTCTAATAAACGTCAAAAAATAAAAAAAAAATCATCACGCGATAAGAATTATAACAGGAATCGTTAGAAATATGTAGAAAAGGAATGTTAACCAGTCATTTTTATCAATTTTCAAAGTAATAAGGTTTTGGCTACGCCCCTAGTCTTATTTAAAAAATCATCGTAACCTACATAACACACCAAAATTCCTAAGAAAATTAATTACTACTGGAGATTTTCTTCCATTCTGGGCTTTAACCATTACAGGATATAAAACAAAAGACCGTAAATAAAAAGGATCCTTTATTAGTTGTTCTCAATGAAGTATACCACTTTATGTACAACTTCATTTCAGCCACTCTGAACAATTGTTCCCTGCTTTTCTTCTTTAGTTTCATCAACGTCTTATGGATGGTTGGTCATTGAAAATTTTTCGGTTTTATTGTCCTTTTGATGATCCTTATTGTATAATGAAGTTTTGAAGAACTTTAGCAGTTTCAAAAGCTCCTCTCCGGGCATTCCATTCATTTATTTGCCTTCTCTCAATTTCATTTTCTCACAGAAGAATTTAAATTAATTCTAAGATAGACACCCAGAAGCTTCAAACTCTTCTTATAAATTAATGCAAATTCTTCGTCTAATCTAAATTTTCACTCAGGTATAATGTCCTGGATGAATCTCAATGGGTTTTAATTTAATCAGGGCATCGTGTATTGAGCATGAGAAATGAAATCTCACACAAGAGGCGAAATTGGTCGTAGCACGCAATGTACAAATTAATTTTTCATAATAGGTTTTTGCAAAAAAAAGTGGCAATAAAAATCATGAAAAATTACTTGTGGGGAAATGTTATGTGAAATGGGATTTCATTCAATATATACTTGATGATTGTGGACAACTATGCGGGTTGGTTGTCTGGTTGATGTACATTTCACCCCTAACATTTACACCGTATACACAGGTGACTCCCAACCACCTACACTGTGGGTGGATGATTCAGGCAAACTAAAAAGAGACTTTGTCTCTAAATACGATGATGGCGTAGGTTGAAGCACTATCAAACATGCATGCAAAAAAGGATTGAGGGTGCAATTTGAAGGGTAAGAAAAAAAATCGATTGAAATGCAAAAACGGCAAAAACTTTGCGTGCAAATGCGGTGTTCTGTGTAATGCATTTTATATTAGGTATACTGTACCTGTAGGGGAACATGGGGCAATTTGTTAATTTTAATTGAGAAATATATTTTCCTTGGTATGTACCGAGAAAATATTTTAATTTTATAATGACGACTGTCTTATAGGAAATTTTCCGGGCTACAACTTTGTCTCATACGATTTCTTTATATCTCAATGGGAAAATGCATTTTCAGTCCATTTTCCGAACCTTGCGATTTAACATTTTGCCCCAGTTACCCCTACCTATAGCGTAGTAAATGTGAAACCTTCATTGAACCACACTTTGAAGCTTTGTACTAATAATTCGTTTATTGCACGCGGGGGTGAATTAGTGAGACATGTGGAAAGACAGGCGCCAAATGCAATAATGTAAGATTGCTACCCTTCGAAAATAACACATGTGTATTGAAAAATCAACAGACCCAAGTAATTCACATGAAGAAGGTTCTCTTCGTCGTGCAATATATAAAAATAAATTGACTTCAATGGAAGACCAATTAGTCTTAATTCTAGGTAAATGCTTATTACAACTAATGCCATGTACGTACTTACATATTACATGAGTGTCATAAGTTATTATCTTCCTATTTATCCCCCAATGATGAAAAGATCGCACTTTGGAATGGAGCAAATAACAAGTCATTTGAATGACGGCAAAGGAGAAGTCTTTTGACATCAAGTTTTGCGCACTTTACACAATTTTTATTCAAGAAAATCTTTCAAATTACGTGTGTGATCTTAAGATGTCCGCATCTTTTGTACTCAAAGCTTTCAATTTTTGCCCATTTAAATTATTCTTTATGTTTTCTCATTGACTGAGTTCATTGCAAAGTTCACAAATTTTCAAGTACATTGTCTTTGCTGAAGAAAAGAAGCTTTGGCATAAAGCTTTTGCCAAAAGTAGATGTTTAAAAATAAGTTCAATATAAAGAAAAGAATTTGCGTAGAACTTCCCACAACGCAGAAAAATGATTTATTCCACCTTAAGACGTCTTTAGTTGCAAATGAGCGTGAAATTTTGTCTGAATTATTCAAATTAGTGACAACAATATTTAGTTTATTTAATCAGTAACGCCAATACGTTTGTTTTCTTTTCAAATGAAGTCATATATTCAAATGGGAATTAGTGGAAGTTATTTTTTCTTCTTATTTTGGGGGAGTTTAAAGTCCAGCAGAAGATGCATGTTGTTAATTGGAAGTCATTAAGGTGACTGGGGTCAGTGTCCTTTCAGTGCAATTTGGTTGATGTTTTCGAGCTCATCTTGAATGCAAAATAATTATTTCAGTCCAATTTACTTGCAGTTTTCGATTTTTTTACAATTATTTTTAATAAAACAATAATGAGTTATTTTTCTTAAGAATATTTTGAAGTTCATTGTTTTCAGCGGTAATGTTTTCTTACTTTCTTTAGTTAGTTAAGGACACTAACTCCACGTCCATAATTTCAAGACAATTTTGTTGCTTTTAATTCAACTAAAATAAATTCAGATAAAAGAATTAATAAAATCCAGCGTAATTGGAATAATAAATCCCCAATTTAACGGATCATGCTTTAATGTCTCTTTCAATAGTTGAAAAAACCCAACAGATGGCGCCACCTTATTCAAAATAAGCGTTAAACAGTTTAACTTTAAATAATTCCATCTAAACCACCCACAAACATTTAAACTAAACACAAATCAATTTAGCATGAAGATGAAGAAGCATTTTGTTGCCATCTTTTAGCTCTAATGTACATATTAGTTCCAAGAATTGTACATTTTACAGAAAGCATAGCATTGTTGGAAAAATTTCACCAGTCATGCTTCTTAGTGCTTGTTGGTGTAATTACCTAAAAATAAAAAGAATTTGTGTTCGCACATGGGTGATAATAATTTTTCGTTAAATTTTCATGAGTGGCTGTTACGTGTGCGCGTCTTTTTTTTATGGGACACACATGAAATCACTAGCTATGGAAAATATTGTTCATATTGAAGTCTACCCGTGTGTGTATGTGGTACAGAAGAGGAGTCGCGAAGAATCGTATAAATGCAAATGAAGGCAGGTAAAATATACTATATGTACCACCTCTTGCTAGTTTTCAGTGTACCCTCGCATTTTGGGAGAGAACCTCTTAAAGAATCAATATAAGGAGACAGAGAGAAGATAGCAGTCAGAGACAATATTGACATTTTACCATTGCAAAGATTTCTATGCGATTTATACCTAAATTGTGCGTCTACGGGATGGTGTAATGCTACACATCAAAGTCCTGCCTTTTTCCACATGACGTACTTGCGGTATTTTGACTACCTACTTTTTGAGGAAAAAATATTTTTCATCCACAAAATGTACTGCACGCAAGGTGAGAAAAAAGCGGGAAATAATACGCAATTCTTTCACAAGAGCTTTAAGCTTGAACTAAGAAATCTCAAGTTCAGCACACTGTTGGTGTTTGAATAGACAATAAGCGCTAATTTCTTGACGCGACTATCCGATGGGGGCTCTTTGAACATATAGTGTGGTGGAGATGATGCGATGATTTGTTAAACCCGGTAAATGATATTCAAAGGTTAAAATTATACTTGAAAAATTTTGCAAACATCATCATTTGAACTTCATTTAATTTATGCAAAATAAATATTTTATTCTTGTAAATAATTCCTTTTTTTGCTCAATGGATATCAAGAAGCTTTTGTTATGTGCGCAAAGTACGTGAGAGAGTCCAAAAGAGACATTTTTTCACTCAAAAATTTTCAATTGTCCATCTTGGATGGTTTTTGCCCAAGTTAGCAGCAACCAGCACGTTTAAGAGTGGATTTAGAGAATCAATTTTCATGTTTGAAATATATAGAATTTTTTGAAGGCAAAGTTGTTAATTTTTTGTAATATCACATGATTATTTGTCTTGAATTGATTGTTAGAAAAATCCATTCTGTTTGAAGTCTCGTTGCGCACATCGTGGAAAAAATCAAGTGGCTAAACAGCAATCCCAGAGTCCAGTCACGTCAAATGTTTAATTCTTAACTTCTACAAGACACTCTGTACAATTTATATGTTTAAATTATTGATTCTTCTGCTTATGCTTTTGCAGCTACTTCTTTATAGAGCAATGTTATAATGCTTGGTTAGTTTTCATGTCCTTTGTATAAGTTTTAATATTTCTTTTTTAGAGTAAAAAGGAATGAAGATAAATACATATGAGATCCTTTAGTAGAACCTTAAATATTTTACAAAATAAATTAAAGCTTCATATGAAAGTTAATATAAAAAAAAATTGAGTTAGGATTTTTTTACATGGATACGAATCTAGCCTAATTGTATTTTTATTCAATTCATAAAGTTTTTTGACATATTAGAGCCTTAAAAAAATTAAAAATAAAGACTAAAAGAAGTTAGGATAGTTTAACACGGATTTATGTATTTTTGTGCTTGACGAGCATATGCTCAATAGCTTTACTTCGGCTTTACTTTTCTAAATATAAATTTCAAAATAAATAAATAAAATTGAATTCCAAGAATCTTTCAAAGTTTCTCATTATAAAAATAAATTTTTCTTTTCAAAGAAAACTCAAGCTCATATGAAAGAACTTGTATGGTGCTGCTGTTTGCAAATAACTTTATACATAAATGAGGTGTGGAAAATATGTATGTGCGTGTGTTAATGCTTTTCCAAAGTCTCATCACACATGTTGACGACAATTTGTTAAAATATATAGATATGCACATTTTAGTACAAATACAATGTGTTTTGTATATTTTCGAGAAATAACTCCACAAGCGGAAGTTATTCAAGGTTTTATTTCCTCATCAAAGTCCCATAAATATTTCGTCTCGAACTCTTCAACATGGACAAATTTTTTTTTTTTCAAATATTGTCTTTTGCATAAAATTCGTTATACATTGATGTCTCCTACGTGTGTTATTCCCCTTTGCAAAAAATAGCCAATAAAGGAGATGTTTTGGGTAATAAAAGAGTAGCAACTTTGTGCGGAATTTGCACTTCAATTTGAATGGTGAAACAAAATATTTTGGCAAATTTTCACCTGAAAAAAAATTTGTAAAAAGAGGAAGTAATTTTGTCCAAAAACTCGCTACGGTTCCTTATTGTTTAGATGCTTTACATGCTCTCCTTGGTACGATGTTAGCACAAATTAATATCTTGTTCAATATTTCATGTTTAAATTTTCACGAAGAGTAGAATTTGTGTTTTTTTTTCATCGGGGTAACTTTTCACCAGGTTAGAAGAAGATTTTTAATAATTCAATTTCCCTACAAGTCTCTTACAATTCGCAGAAAGTTATTACCTTCAAGAAGTCAGTGGTGTTACGTACAGTTGTGTTGAGAATTATTGATGCATCATGAGATTTTAGTATTCATTTTTTTTATTGAATAAATAAAAAAAAAATATTTTGGGACTACGTCCCATATAGGAACAGGGCCGGCCACCCTATATGATGTTGCTCTCCTTACGGAGAAGTAGTGGGCGGCTTGCTAGATACTACCACGTGTGGGCCATTTTACGGATAGGAGTGTATCAATCTCCTGATCCAACCGGTCATTGAATAAATAAGAAAATAATATCTAGAAGAGCAAAATGGGTTCTTCTCCGACCTATTTTGTGTTTTTTTTTTGTCATTTAAAAATATTTATTTGTGTTATAAATTAAATCAAAACATCGCTGAAATGCAAATCTTCGAAATTTCGAATAAATTCTTAAAAATATTCTAATTATCTAATTAAAACATTCAGTTACTTTTCACTAAAAATTTATTTAATGTCCCTGAAATTCTTACACAGTTTGTACACGTGTTTCATCAAAACATCACCCCTCGTGCGGTTGTTGATGTTCCTCATCTAAAATTCCAGAAAATATGAGAAAAGGCGATCAGAGGAAAAATATTCCACGACACAAATGCGGTTACATTTAGATGAAATAAAGCGGCAAAAAAATACTTCTCAATGGAAAATTGCAAAAAAAGAAAAGAAAAATCTTCCACTCTAAATGACGTCATAGCCGTACGTTTTATGTTTAAATAGATGCCCATTCGTGTCTTGTCTAATAATTCTTGTTGTTTTTTCCTCCCCTAATCAATTTAAAATTAATCACTGCAATTACGCGCGAATGTTTGTCTCCTTGTGTGCAATTTTGTATGCAGACTGCGGATGGATTTCCTCAAGAGATGAGTTTAGCAATTTTAATTGATACCTTCTGTACGTACGTACAGTTCTTTATGCATTTTCGCGTATTGCTCATGCGGTAAAAAGTAGAATTAAAAAAATAAAATGACACATCATGAGAAGAATGTTGGAAATTGTGGGAAATTTTGCAAATTTAATTGCAAATTTGGGTTTTGAAGGAAACAACAAAAAAATAGATAAATGTATTGCAGAATGTGAAGAGAGAAGTAAGAAAAAATGACTGCCTGAACGAAGACAAAAGCACCTTAAGCGTGAATACAATTAATCTTGGCTTTTTGGATTTAAGTTTTATGTTAATATGGTAAACATAAGAAATGTGTACCACAGGTATGTGTCCGTGCGATGTGACAAAAGTGGGGGAATTATGTAAAACCGTTCAGAAATTGATCGTACATTCAGTTTCAATCGTAACTCTGTGGCGTTCACTCACGAAATCCGTGTTCTTTTGTCTTGGAAAGTTCTTTCTTCTTAATTACATTTCCTTGGATCCTTTCCGGGATTAAATTCTTCAAAACGTTCTATTTGAAAGTGTCCGCTTTTGAAGAGAAAAAAGGAAATTAAAAACGGAAGTAAAAAAGGACGTAGTGATTATTAAAGTTTGTTGAAAGTTAGTACAGAAAAAGCGGGAGAGAGAGAAAATCTTCTTGAGATAATTGCAAAGTGAAGTCCATCCTTGGATTGGTTGCCAAGAGATAGAAGGATTTAATCTTGACTTTTGAAGTTCTTTTTTTTACAATTTTCATTTTTGGTGGAATTAAATTGTAATTTCCAAGAGTATTTCATATTAATTGTGTGTGAATTCTTTACGCTGAAAGTTTTTTGAAGTTTTGGTTTTTTTTTACTTTGGACATCTCAAGGAAATCTTGCACGGAACGGAAGGTAAATTATCTTGAGAGTAAGAAGAGAGAGAGAGAAAAAAAAGAAAATTCTTTCAATCACTTTATTTCCTTGTTGAGAAAATTTTGCTCTGGTATTTATCATAAAGGGGCTCCCAACGAGGGGGGGGAGATGGAAAAAAGGTGTCGCGTTGTAAAGTGAAAAGTAGTTTTCCTTAAAATCAACTCCAGTTTAAGTTCATTGGCAATGAAAGTGTTGTTTTTTTCTATACCTATTTTTTCATTATATTAATGACTCGGTGGCAGAAAAGGAAGGCCCCGGAAATACAAGGTCTTCACTTTGCTGTATAGAATTCTCATACACTCGATCATCATTTTGTACATAAATAGCGGAAGTATGTTGTATTATTCACAAAAGATCATGCAATAAGGTGTTTCTTTTTTTTTTTCTTTTAATTTATCCCATTGGTTCCCCTTCTTGTTTAATTTGGAAATATATAATATATTTTTCATCTCTTCATTACATATGTATAAAATATTACAAAAGTTGTTAATTATCAATGCGATTACTCAATACATAATATTCGAATAAAATTTAAAATTTGCTCTTTGGTTTTAGCAGACAAAAAATTGTGTCATTTTGATCTTTCGCTTAATGTACATACGTTATATGTATATATATGTAAGTTTGTTGAATAACATCAGCCAAAAAATCGTGAAAAAGACAAATTCGATAAACCTTTCTATTGCAACATTTTTCTCCAAAGAATACATAGGGAATGTTTATATATAGCGTTATTGCTTTTATCACAGAGCGGAAAAGCCTTTTACTACCTACCTACATTCTCACTTACCGTTTGCTACCTGTTTTAGCTATATCGTCATCACATAAGGCAACATAATTTTAACAAACTCATGGCTGGTTTTTTTTTGTTTTCCAACAATGTTGTGTGACAAACATTTTATGAGAAAATAGTTTAAAGTATTTTTTTCTCGGTATTGAACTTTTAATTTGCATAAATGTGGTAAAGAAAAATGCAGTGGAGTATTTAGGTGGAAGGTGATCTGTGGTGGGTAAAAGTAAATGTTACAAATTTTTCTTCTGTTTATATACATTTTTTTTTTGAGGAGTGCGACACCAAATGAAACGTCAAATAATGTAGATATTTAATGTATTTCACAATATAATGTGCAAAGAGTGCGTTTTATTGTACATTTTTTGTGTCTTTAAAGTCTGTGATTGTGTGAATTTTCAATTGGATTTGTATTCTCTTTTTAGCAATAATGTTGTGATATCAAGTGAGAGCCGCGGGGAAAATTAGGAAAAGCTCTTATGGAGGGGAAATGAAAAAATGTTAAAGATGATTTGTGAAAAATGGAGGAAAAAATGGGAAATTCTCAGAAAAAGAAAAACGAAGCGCATAAATACGAAAAGATTCGATTAACAAAGACACATTTTTTACGAACTTATAGGTGATACTGTCTTCTTAATTTTTCGAGATATTGCATTGATTATTTTTAATAATTTTTTCATTTTTAATTTATTAATAAAAGTATTTCCCTGAAATTAATTAAATTCTTGAAAAATAATATTGAAAAGTAATTATAATAGTAAAAAAAATAATTAAAAAAAATATGAAGATTAAAATCTTTTTAAGAAAAATGACCAATCAAACTAAGAAAGAAGCTGTCCTTCATTCCAAACTCACAAAGGTTATACGCATGTGGAGGAGAAGACAATGAACTTGCAAATGAACTCAATCGAATTAGTTTTATAGCAAGGATATTTGATCATAAGTAGACGACATCTCTTGACATTCACCTGCTAATAGTGCAACACGTGCAAACGCCCCCATAATTCATCTACTGTGCTCTTTGTAAAATCAATGACCATCCAGCAATGACCACAAGCTAACATTTTTTTTAATTTATTTGAAAAGACGTGACATCATTTCATTTTAATTTCCTACAAAATTTCCAGTAAAGCTGCTTCTTTGAATTCTCGAACCTTATGGCTTATGAAGGCAAACATAAACAACCCCGCACACAAAGTCATGTGGAACAAGCCTTTTTCATGTAAATTTGTGGGAACTCCGTGCGACGAAGAAGTAATTTTGATGTGACTTTCAGGAATTCCCATTTGATGGTCTTCTTGCCCCATCGTGTGGTGAAGAGGAACTTGAACGGGGAGTTCTTATTTTAATTTCTTTAACGCGCTCATCCAATGTCCATATTTAGTTGATATTCATGCCCGATGAGGTGACCATTGTGATTCTTATAAAATGTGAAAAATTTTGAATTCAGCGCGTGCACCTTATAGAATTTTTGCCGAAAGAAAAAAAGAAGAACCTGTTTATTGATGATGAAGAAAAAATCAACTCGTGTGTCTTCTTGGTAACTAAGAGGAGAGAGATTCTTTTCCTTATCTTGGGTGAGATTTTCTTGTGGGCCGTGTGTGGTTTGCCTATAGAATGTCCATAATTGCGGAGAATTCTTAATGGTTTGCGGTGGATGGGAGAGTGCAAAGTCCCATCTTATGTGTCTCTGTTAGGTCTCCTCCCCGCACTTAAAGAACACACGGGACACGTGATAATTGTCATGTAAGCCAAAAAGCATTTTTAGATCGCTTGCGGAAAGCATGAGGAAACATTAATATGTATATTAGTGGTGCTTACGCGATCTCGTGGACATTTTTCCACTGACGTCACTGCACTAGCAGTAATCAGTATTACAAACACGATGGCTCATCGTGAATCCACTGGGAATTTTCTTCAATATCCATACACTATTTTGAATGTGTCTAGAATACGATAATTTTTTGCATGTCTGGCGAATGTCCACACAGAGTGTCGTCTTTTCCTGAATGGCAAATATATGTACTTCTCCAACCATGGTGTAGCCCCCGCTAAGCAATTTATTGCGAGACTCAAGAATAAGATTGTTGAAATAAGAATTTATTGGATTTTTATGTATATAACTTGGATTTTTTTAAAAAAGATTAACTGATTCATATATGGAATAATACGGTACAAGAAGGGAAAAACCGCAAGAAACTTGCCAAATTGCACATTAAAGGCAGTGCAGAATGAAAAATTTATTTATTGTGATTTTTAAAGAAACAAGAATTACCTGGGTGGTCTGAAATTTATGCTGAAAATTCGAATAATTTTTAAATTAAATTTTGACATTTACAGTTGTAATGACAATCTCCTTTGTCACTTTGACAGAACTTATTAGTTTGACAGTAACACCTATCAATCTTGTTAATCTTCTTTGAATCTACCAAAAAAAAGATGCAAATTAACTAGAATCGCTCAAGAATGAAATTTTAAATAGTTGTTGGTTTTGCCAGTGAATTTAAAAATAGTTTCTAAATGACATTAAAATGCCATTGACATCTGTCAATTTGACAGAACTTTTCAATTTGACAGAAATAGCTGACAATCCGTTTTGAAACCACCGATTTCTTACAGATTCCTAAAAAAACGTCTGCAAAAAACAATAAATCGTGCAGAAAACGTGACTATAAAAACAGTATGTCAACAAATTTCATCAAATGCGTTAAATTGACCTCTGAAGATCAATTGGGTGTACGATTTTTTTTCTTACTGAAGACCTTTGCTATATACATTTTCAATTAAATACAATGTACATATTGAAGAAATCTCTTTCGCATGAACTCTAAATTGTATTAAATGATGACCAGCGCACTGTGTCAGACAATGGCACCAATTTCATATTACCCTAATTATAGGGTTTTGATCGTTTTTTTTCTCCATCTCTTTCAATTCGTGCGTATGGAAGATGGTGTGTGGAAATTATGGTGATCATGAACCATTCACATAGAGTACGATCATCGAGTAAAATTGGTTATTTGGTGTTACGAAGTGTGTGGTATAGAAATGGAAATCGCGCGCCTGAGTGTCGTATCGGTGTCAATGTTAGATTATTCAACATATGTATATATATTTCTCGTTTCTGTATTCAATATAAAATATCAACATGCATGTATACTTTTCAAACTATACCATTTTATATTGGATCGGCAGAGAGGAGCGAAGAAGATTGTCTTTCGTGCATATGGTTTGGTTGAATGTGTGTTTGGTGGTTGATTACCAGAAAAAGCGCGACAGGTTTACGAAGTGCCACACACAGTATAATTCTCACATTATTGCTATTTAAATATATAAAACAGGGTGTCAGAAAATATTTATTGAAAATTAAAAATGAAGGTTGAATTGTCTGGGCATGGGTTGCATTTTAAAATAGTAGGTACAATAATTGTTGTCTTTTACTAGCTATGAGGACCTGATGAAGGTCCTAATGAAGAATCGATTTGTCATTATATCAGGATAATTCAGGGTCAAAGCTTAGATCTTCTAGGAATTCTAGAATAAATTATTGGAAGTTCTAGAAATTTATTATGATTCTAAAGTGGTCTAGTCTGTTATTTATGTTCTAATAGATCTTCTTGGGCACAACATATACCCTACCTTCTAAAAACCGTTTGATGTTCATACCACCCTATACCGTACATCACTATATACTAAATATCATGCCATATTGCTCAATAATCAAATTATTAGGAAAGAAGAATATTTAAGAGAAAAGTCCTTGTACCGTTGACCATTGGCTTCTCTAAAAGAATTTCATACCATGTTTGAATAGTTTCGCCCCGGAGGTACTTAGGCACAAAAAGATCTCCCGATAAAAAAGAGATCCATTGGACAGCCGAATCAATTTCACTTTTATTTTCTTTCACCGTTTGCACATACAAATCATCGGTTTTACATTTCGGCGGTAGGCAACATAGGAGAGCATTTGTAAAGAGAGTAACGAAGAAAAAAAAAGAAGCAAAAGAAGTTGCGTTATGGCATGTGTTGAAAGACCAGTGAGCGTATTTGAACTTCTTGAGTGCATAATTGATCGATCATGGTTGATTGGTGGTGGCAAAGTGATGACTGATGACTGTGAGTGATCTAAAGAGTTTTTTTTTCTTTAAAAAAACTGACTCACACAAATTGAGGTAAATTATTATGATCCACATGGCGCAATTAGGAAATTAATCTGATTTATTGCCATTAAACCCCCTCTAATTGCCCTGTAATGAGGTTGCAGTGTTAGAGATCAGAGAGGTTTGCAGATTTGTTTGAAATGTTGCTCTTTAAACTTGTCCTAGATTGCCAAAATGAGTCGTAAAATACCTACAAGTTCAACATTGATGATCTTGCAGATCGCATATCAGTTTCTTGTCAAATTTTATTGAACTCCAGTTTATTTCTGAAGACTTTTTAATTCATTCCTTAAATTTTCGCACATTGTTAAGGTCGTGAGGACCAATAACTTTGTTAAGTATGCCAGTGACATTGATTCACACCTATTAAATTATGAAACCTTCACCACTTAGAGTATTTTTTTGTAACTTTATGGGCATGTTTAATTTTATAAATAGTAATAATTGACCAAATTTCGCATGTTTTGAATGTTTTTTTTTTGTATTTTTTATCATGCAGATTTTGGTGGAAACTTTACAATCTAGTTTACACCTTATCCAATCAAAAAAAACATTCCATTGGGAAGAATTTTAAAGGATTGTTTTAGATCGAAAATTTTCAAAATTTTATAAATGTTTACAAAAATTTAAAGTCGAGGAGTAAGATGACAATGGGTGCCTCTCGGAGTTACGGGAGACAAAGTTTGCCGCCAAGCTTTCAAGACTTTAAAAATTTAACTTACAAAGTACAGCTGTTTCCTCCCAATGCATTTGAGCTTTTTATTATATTTTTTCATGCTTGGTAATTTGCATATTTCTTTCACAGTCTCGCAGTTTTTGAATGAAATTGTTTGGTTTTATAAAGTGAAACATCTACATTTTGCGCTATAAATCTTATGCGAAAGTGTGACTGTGTTTGCGCCTTTCGCCTCTGCACAGAAATTATGAATTATGCAATCATCATAAAAAGGTGATGTCCACATTATTTGGCCTGCAATATAAATTAGGTGTCACAATAAAATAGATTGTATGTGAGTGTGTGCCATTTTCCTCACTCTACCGTTGTTTTTCTTCGTCATCTGCATTTCCACGGTAAATATAAATAGCAAATATGCGTGAGATTATTGAATTGATATCGATTTTGAACATTTCAAAAGACGTGTGAGATGCAATAGAAAATTTATTGACTATATATGGAGCTGAAAGTCAAGGTTAAACTCTTGCCAATCTTTTTTTTTCTTCTATTTACAAAAGAGGTTTCTTCTTCAGAGGTACCTCTGAGGACCTACTAACCTCTTACAAAAATACATTTAAATTTGCGTCACATTTAGGTCTATAAGTAAAAAAGTAAAATAGAGACATAATGAATGCTTTTGTAGTGCTTTTAGTAATATTTTTTAGTAAGTATTTGATGCACAAATAGTCATGGTTTTTTCTTGTACTCGATGTCCCCTCGAGGGGACTCCACGCCTTTTTGAAGACATGTGAAGATTTTTCTACATATTGCCCACATAAATGGAAAAGTTATTTTTCTAAGTCATCATTCAACTCGTGCGTAATTTCTTTAAAAGCTTTTGAGAAATGAGTGTTTGTTATTTTTTTGTCACTCACTAATCTCACATGATTATGCCTTTCGGGTGGTTTGTTGTGGATTTTTTTTCTTCTCATATACATATGTATGTACAGCATCTTCAAATGCCATGGAAAAGCCACAAATTGCATTATTTTCCGCACAAATTCCCTCATTTTCCTTCCAATTACCGATGAGAACATCAGAAGAATTTTCCATTTTCACAACATTCTCTCTATTCTTAGCAAAATTACCGACAACGTCTTCTGCTGGTAAAATTAATTAAATATTCCTCATAAATGTTGCAATATAAACGTTTTTTTTTTCATTATTAAATTACACTCTGTTGCACAGATAGTTTATTAAATTCTTATTACATGTTTTCCCCCCATCTAATGCCAAACAAAAGTATGTTACAAAAATAATGTCCAACGTGCAGTGAAATAAAGCAAATGCGGTGCTGTGCAATAAAACAAAAGCCTAATGATATTCAATTGCTAAATTTTTGTTTGAAAAGCATTTAATGTTTTTTTTTATTGTAGGCAATAAATACAAGAACATTCGAGAAATTCTTCCGGTTCAATTACAAGCATTGCATAAACATTTTACAATTAACATTTTGTAATTCATAAAGACGCTTGATTGTTATTTAAATTGATACAAAATGCATTAATAGTGTTTTATTACATCGAAGAGGAATTTGATGTGAAATGACCCATTTTAAATTTTGAGGTTAGGTTTTCTGTCAAATGAGCTACATAGTGTCAATCAACTGTCAAAGGAAATGTCAGTTTATGAGATATTCTAGTTATTTTTCAACCTAATTTAGATTTATTAGAAGAATTCAATGATGAGTAAATTGAATTCTACCCCATAAAGAGTTGTCCTATTATTGTAGACATGTCTATGGACATGTCTAACAGCAATCCAATGTGATCTTTTTTCAGCGAACATATCCAATGAAAGTCCAAAGGATTATCATTGGACATTCGTTTGGGATATGTCCAATTACAGTCTTATATCTAGTCTAATGATTTTTCTTGGGACGTGTCCTTCACTTGTCCTATATGAGTCCAATTTCCGTTTACATTGAACGTTTCCAATGCCAGTCCAATGGATTATCATTGGACATTCGATTGTGATATGTCTAACAGTAGTTTAATGTTTAATCCTACGATTTATGTTAGGACACCATAATCAAACGTCCAATGCTACTCCAAGGTAATTTCATAGGACATTCTAATTGAACGTTTCCAATGCCAGTCCAATGGATTATCATTGGACATTCGATTGTGATATGTCTAACAGTAGTTTAATGTTTAATCCTACGATTTATGTTAGGACACCATAATCAAACGTCCAATGCTACTCCAAGGTAATTTCATAGGACATTCTAATTGAACGTTTCCAATGCCAGTCCAATGGATTATCATTGGACATTCGTTTGTGATATGTCTAACAGTAGTTTAATGTTTAATCCTACGATTTATGTTAGGACACCATAATCAAACGTCCAATGCTACTCCAAGGTAATTTCATAGGACATTCTAATTGAACGTTTCCAATGCCAGTCCAATGGATTATCATTGGACATTCGATTGTGATATGTCTAACAGTAGTTTAATGTTTAATCCTACGATTTATGTTAGGACACCATAATCAAACGTCCAATGCTACTCCAAGGTAATTTCATAGGACATTCTAATTGGACGTATCTAATGCCAGTCCAATAGATTACCATTGGACATTCGATTGAGATATATTCAACCATAGTCTAATGTTTAATCCTACAGTTTACCTCAGGACACTTTAATCAGACATCCAATGCTACTCCAAGGTAATTTCATAGGACATTCTAATTGGACATATCCAATGCCAGTCCATTGGTTTATTATTGGACATTTGTTTGAGATATGTCCAACGATGGTCGAACGTTTAATCTTACGATTTATCTTAGCACATCTAATTCAAACGTCCTATGCTAGTCCAAAGGAATTTCAGAGGAAAGTTTACGTTAGACGTATCCAATGCCAGTCCATTAGTTCATCATTGAACATTCGATTGGGATATATCCCACGATTGTATAATATCTTGTACTACGATATCTCTTAAGACGTCTAATTCAGACGTCCAAAGCTAATCCAAAGGAATATCATAGGACGTTAAAATTTCATATATCTAATGCCAGTCCAACTATTTTCATTGGACTTTCGACATATGCTTCCATCGATATGTCTTACGTTTGTTCAAATGTCTTTGTTCTGTGAAGAGTGCGTGTGTAGCAGCGTTGGAAAATGGAAAAATGGGAAAAATATCCGGAAAAATAGCAAAGTAAGTACATTATACACTAATTAGGATATAGTTAAACGATGTGTATAAGAAATTAAGTTGCAATTTATATAATTGTACGCGAAAATAGAAATTTTCTTTTTTACAGGTTACGTGTTTCGACAAGTCCAGGTGAGAGATTTTTTTCGAATAAAAGCAGGTAAAAAGAGAAGTATTTTAATTAAAGAGCGCTCTTCTGTAAATAGTAGTAGTAGTAGTAGTAGTAATAGCAGTAGTAGTAGCAGTAGTATGTAGTAGAAGTAGTCGGGGTAGTAGTAGTAAATATTATGTATGTAATATTTGACAAATTTTTCTATTATTCCATTATTATTCATTGATTTGTCTTTTCATGCTACATGTTCCCGGACAACTTCTATTCTCCGGACTCTCCCAGGCTCCCCAAAAAGAGTGTCCATGGACAACCCAATGGATTGTCAATGGATTCGTCCCATGTGTCCCATGGACTTTTCTTGTTTTTTTCTTATATTCTGTAATATTCTTACAGCTACATGTTCCCGGCGTTCCCGGACAACTATCTTACGGATACTCCCACGTTACAAAAGCTCGCCAAAGAGAACTATCAGCATTTATGACGAAGGGAATGGAGAAAAGAAAAGGTACTTATCATTGATTGATTATATCTCATTTTATTTTGAAGATTTTACTTAATATTCATAAAATTATTTGTCTTTTCAGACCGTGCCTTGGAAAACAGAAGTAGGAGAGCATCCCGTGTCTTGGAAAACAGAAATTGCAGAGCATCCCGTGTCTTGGAATACAGGAGTTGCAGAACATCTCAAAGACCCAGGACGTCAGAGTTCAACCGCCGAAGGACAAAGTATCATACATGTAAGATTTATATATATAATTTTTAAATAAAAAAATAAAAAATTAATTCAAAGCGTTTTTTAGTAAAAAAAAAATAGAAAAAAATTGGACATATCCTAAGCTATTCGTATGAAATGTCCTACGACGCGTCCGCTAGAACTTTTCTAAATACGGACCTGTCCTATGCTATTCGTATGGACTGTCCATTGATGTATCCACTGAAAATTTTGCACACTGGATATGTCTTATGCTCTTTGTATAGACTGTCCCATGGATTGTCCTCTGAGGTGTCTGCTAGATTTTTACTCTACACGGATCTGTCCTATGCTATTCATATGGATTGTCCACTGACTCGTCTTCTAAAAATTTTCTAAACACTGGATATGTCCTATGTTCTTTGTATAGGCTGTCCATGGACTGTCCCCTGACGTGTCCAATAAAAAATTTTGTAAACATTGGACAAATCCTAACCGGAAATAAGTGACAAGTCCTATGATCTGTCCAAAATCTGTCGTACGAAAGCAAGACTCGGAAGTCATGAAAATGTCTTTGAGGATGTCTTATTTTGTCGTAGGACAGAATATAAGAAAAAAACAAGAAATTTCCATGGGACACATGGGACGAATCCATGGACAATCCATTGGATTGTCCATGGACACTCTTTATGGGGTAAAAATAATCAAATGTCAAAGTGGCTCCTTTTTGTCAAAATTTAAACGTCAAATTGACTAATGTCAATTTTTTGTTAGACATTCTCCTCCTAAAATATACATGTTACACATTTCCTAGCCTAATTTATTGGACACACAGACCACACAAGTGGCATAATTAAATTTAATATTTGGAATTTGTTTTATATAATTGACATTGCAGCTATGTTGTTGAGTATAAAATGTTTTGTTACTTTTGCATTTGTATTGAGAGGCATGTTTGATGTATTTTGTTGGCTAAAGAGAGTAAAAGTGATGACCCAAATCGCGGTGACACACCTTTTCTGTGACTTGTCGTGTTTGATGTGAATAAATTTGTTGCTTCTCGACGCCACGAGAGGAAAGTACATGGTGTTCACTTGTAAAGAGTATATAAAGGAAAGTAAAATAATGTAGAGTTGCATTATAAAGAGAATCAATAAAAGCTACCATAATACGGGGTAAATGCAATCAAGCGGGGTAAATTGTTCCATTGAAGGTTTTTTTAGCTGTGATTCTTTCGAAGAAAAGAATAGCACAGCTTCTGTGTACCACCTAAAATGCAATGTTGTCCGATCGGGCTCAAACTTGGGATGAGCACGAATTAGGGTCCCCACATTCCAAAAAACGTATGCTCCAAAAAACTTTTCCGGCCGGCCGTCCGGCCGTCCGGCCGTCCGTCCGGCCGTAGTATAAGGCTTAATAACAAGAGAACGGTAATAGATAGAGACTTGCGGTCAACGGCAAAGTTCATATATCGGGTGGAAGAAATCCGATTATGAGGTCAAATCTAACCCCCCACCCCCGCGACCGCCATTTTGAATAACCCCCAAATTTTGTTTTCGCTATATCTCAGCCCCTGTAATAGCTAAAAATCTGAAATTTTTATATGTTGTAGGGGCCATCAAGACCTTTCCAACGATACCTCATTTTCGAAAATCGGCCAAGCCGTTTAGTCAATATGGCCGTCACAATTTTTCATCGAAAATCGGCTATAACTCGAGAACGCCTTGACCGATCTTGATCAACTCAGGCTCAAATGTAAGCTCTCAGCAAGCCCTACAATTTTCTAGAACATCCAAAGTTTCAAAAGTGACCGCTAGAGGGCCAAAAATCAAAAACAAAATTTTCGATTAGTTTTCGATGAATATCTCGAAAACTGTACGATAGATTTGGATGAAATTTCAGTATGTTATAGTTGACTATATTATCTAGCTCCATGCCAAAAATGAAGAAAATCTATGTCGCCGTTCTCGAGATATAGCCTTCCAAAGTTGGCATGTCATATCTCGGGTTCTACAAGTCCAATTTTAATCAACTCAAGCGCAAATGAAAGGTTTCGTGAAACCCTATAAATGTCTAGAACATTGCAACTTCGAGAAATGACCGCAAGAGGCGCTAAAATCAAAAACAAAATTTTTGAAAATTTTAAACTCGAACTTTTCGAAAACTAGGTCATAAATTTTGATTAAACTTCAGTATGTTATAGCTTATATCAAGACCTTTCCAACGATAGCTCATTTAAGAAAATCTATCGAGCCGTTCCTGAGATATAGCGTTCTGAAGTTAGCATATAATATTTTGGCTCCAACTAATCTGATTTTGAGCAGATCTTATTATGTGAGCTTTGTAGTAAATGAATGTTGAAATTTTAAATAAATATAAGTGTATGAACAAATACTAGTATATATAGGTATCCTGCGCCCCGCTTCGCGGGGCGCCTTATATATACATATATAAGTATACATATATGTAGATACATAAAAATGCAAAATAGAATTAAAACATTTTGGCGCCCCGCGAAGCGGGGCGCTTTATATATACATATAAAGCATATAAATGTAAATGCAAAGTAAAATATAACGGTAATATATATATAGCAGTATAGTATAGATTTATAAGAAAAGGGAATGTACATGGTAAGTTTCACTTACGGGCTGTGATTCTTCCTTCAGAGGTCAGTCCAAGTATGATATTTGATGAAGATTGTGGTGAAATGTGGCAGAAAATTCAAGTGTGTCATAAATTGGGGGTGCAAACTCTGGGGAAGGATGACTCGCGCCAGGAATCACAGCCAATGCGCGAGTTAGCCTTCCCCAGAGTTTACACCCCCAATTTATGACACACTTGAATTTTCTGCCACATTTCACCACAATCTTCATCAAATATCATACTTGGACTGACCTCTGAAGGAAGAATCACAGCCCGTAAGTGAAACTTATTTTCTATTATTTCCTAGAAAATTCAAGATTTATGACTTTAAACTCTTTAAAGTTTTTTTTTCTTCAAATTTATTCTTTTTGCTAGTTTTTTTAAAGTTAAAATTCACCCTATTTTACGGTATTGATCGTCTCTTTTGATGCTCTTTTTTTTGGGGGAAATTGTGATTTTAAGCGAAGCATAAAATTTATCAGAAGACGCGGTATTTTAGCACATTTCACTGCAATTGTGGGTTGTTTTATTGTTTTGCTTTTTATTGTCTGCCTCAATACATTTTTAAAAAAATGCAGGCTAAAAGAAAACAACAACATACGCTTTTAAGTGTTGGGAGAGAATCACCCCGTCACCGAATCGATTATGTTTTACAGACACATATTATGTAAGACTTCCCATTTGCATATTTTATAACGTAATTTTCGCTTGCATTGCTTGACTCTTTTTGTTGTTGTTGTATTATATTAGTTTTGTTGGTGTTTTATATACACATTTTTCTTTATTTCTTGGCTCATCCATGGAGTTCATAAATAAAAATTAAGCAAAAAAAACACATAGAGGTGTACAGTACATAAAATATGTGTCAGATTTTTTTTTAATGAAATTTAATATTTTGTAAATTATTAATTGGAACGTGAAAATAAATGCAAAAGAAACATGCAATTGGGGTACATACCTTACCAACAAAAAAAAAACTAAGCAAAATTTGGTCAAATATTACGGAATTTGTCTCTTATTTAACGCCAAAACAGAAGGGGGATGTTCTAAAAGCAAAATTCCATATAATACCCCATCCACAATTATGTCGGTAGTAACACAAAAAGTAATTAGCACATCGTTGGGGACGGGCACCAGAATTTCCCGAATCATTTTGACCTCTAGCGAACATGACAAAAGTCCAACTTCTCGTGCTTTGCATATTTATGCTTAAAAAATGTGAATTATTGATTATTCCTCATGAGACAACATCCGTGTTTTGTTTAGTTGTAGCACGTCAGCGTATTTTCAATTAAAGACACTTTTCTTGTTGCTCAAACTAGCTGTGTGCGCGACTTGTTTCACTGGGAAGTGTAATTATTAACAGAAGATTGATTTTTAATTTACTTCAGGAAATGTTCATTTTGTTTAGAAAGAATTTTACAGGGGGAAATTTTCATGGATTTTTCTAATTTTCATGGAATTAATGTTCTGAATTAAGAGATTTTAGGAAATTTCTCATTATTATGCTATGTATTTTTTTAGGAATGTATTTGTGACTTTTCTTTCGTAATATATCAAATAGATCCGGATTTTCCCTGGATTATTTAACATTTAAAATTTATAAAAGAAAATTAATAAAAGTTTTATTACTTTTATTTAAAATTAAAATTAGTTCTTTAACTACTGACAGTCAATAGATGCCTGTGTGCTCATAAATATATAGCTGATCGTATTAAATATAAGCTCACAGCAGGAGATTTTCGCACTGTATGTTATAATTTTTCACGAAGAAAAGAAGAATTAAAATATTAACCTCGAAAATTCATCAATGTATGGCATTTAAAAAAGATGAAAAATGAGTTTCTGAACTCTGCATTAGCATGGCAAAATGATTAAAAAAAAATTTCCATGGAATAAAAAGTCGAATCTTTCCCAAAAAATCCCTCAGTGATGAAGAATTTATTAATGAGTCAACTTGATCACCCTGCCCCATACCCCTCGTGGATTATAAAGCATCTTTTGGGTGATGGAGAAAAAAATAATGCTCATAAAGTCCATAAAAGATGAATAACTGTTGGGATGTCTGTGCGAAAAATTTTCTTAACGAGATGAAGGAGTAAAAGGCAGAGGATTTTGAAAGAAATATCATCTCCGGTGATGAAGAAGAAAAAAACCTTAAGAATAAATTTGTAATTCAAATTTTCAAGTCATTACCAGACTCTTTGTCGCACCTTTTGGTATTTTGGTGTGATGTATTGGTTTGACCAGATGCGCAGTGAAAAAATCCCCAGAATTCTCAGAAAACCCCCCTGGAAACAGCAATTAGCGCACACGGACCTGAATGGGTTTTGATATCCATTCAAATAAAATCTTTACAGTGCGAGAAAACCTGCGCGGGGTCAGTTACCTTAGACCATATGTATGTGACCTATGGTAATTCTTGAAATAACCATAAGAATTTAGCATTTAATATTGCCGCCACCTGCCAAATTGTCATGTGTGTATCTATAAAAGCTACTATAGCGAGGAGAGAGATAGAGATGAAGATCTACGAAGAATTCTCTGTTGCTGCCGCACGAGCATGATTATGTAAAAGGCGGGCCCACCACACGGACTGTTGATCATAGGAGAATGAAATTCTGCCTCTCAGTTCTAACTTTTCACTGTGAATCACTGCACATGTTGGAGATTTTTCTTTGCGTGAGAATTTTTCATTTTCATTGTAAAATTGTAAAGAGAAGTGAATTGAACAAGCAAGTGAAAATGTAAAGTCCTATATAAATTCGATATAAACCAAATTGGATGAATGCCTAACGTTTCTCTATATAACTTTCATGACGAATACGAAAAATTTGAGTGAGCTAATACATAATGACTACGTCTGAGTTTTATCCTGGATATTTGCCAATTTAAATGCCTTCAAATACTGTATGTACAAACGGCACTGACAGTACGCTATTGTTAATTATATTGCTTTATGTGTGTGATGGAAAATCATGAGCAGCCAAATGACGTAATTGTGAATAAAATATATTAGAAGAAATGTAAGATGGTGAGGCTACGATCGTCTAAAACTATGTTACATTTCGTCTAAAAATAATCACCCCCCAAAAGAGAGGTGATTAATACGACCGACGAGAGATGTGTGAAAAGTGCTGACGAAGAGAAAAGATGTCATTTGGATAAAATAGTCACATGGCTTGAATGCAATTTTAGTTCATTTGCGTTGCAATTAGAAAATTAGTAGAAGTCTTATAGTTGATTAAAATCGGACTCAATCTAATACAGTGCAAGAGAATTTATTGAGAAGAATTTCTCTGTAGAAAACATCAATTAGGTAAATTAAAAATTTCTTCGAGAAATGGAATGCAATATAGGGGACATACACAATATAAATTTCTAGGGCAGTTTAGACTAGAGTTAGATCCTAAATTTTTGTTTCTTTTGCATAAAAAATATTGAAATTGATTTTAAACATAAAAATTAATTTTCAACATCACTCTTTACTGATTTACGTTTCTCTGTTTCATAGCGTATCGGTAGAGATAAAGTCTTCCAAGCAAACAATTATGAGATCGAATCTCACTTAAGACTTTTTTTTTTATTATGTTCTAAGAATGTTTTTCATTCGCATTTCTTTTGCTGATGGGTTTTAGAAGAATCGTTTTTAGTTTTATGCCAAAATGTATAAATTAAGCTGAGTTTCATTCCATTAGGACTTACCAAACTGAGAAATGAAAGAATATAAATTGAATTTAATCGAATTAATTTATTTCTTTCCTTCAAAATTGCCTTATCGACCTTTGATCTCACGAGAAAACTTCAACCAAGTTCTTTATTTTCGTTTCTCTTCCAAAATTATCTCCAAAATTACCTCATTTTCTAAAATTCTTACTTCCAATATTTGCCTTTACATTTCATATTGGGGAAAACATGACGTTATTCTCTCTCAAAAATTGTTCATTCATTCTTACTTGAAAAAAAATCATCAATAAAACAATTTATTTACTTTCTTACATTGCAGATTCTGTAGAGTTTACGCAAGTACCTGTGTGATTTGATTTACTCAGCGCGTGCGGAGTACCAGAGAGAAGTGAGCGAAGTGTGTAAATTACGCAGTTTTTCGCTAAGGTTAGTGATATTTATCAAAAATTTCAATATATCGATCTCTAAAAGTTTTTTTTTATTTGACAAAAAAAAAGTTTCATCATTCAAGTTTGCACACACATTTTTCTTATTTTGACTGCGGCATGACCTTTTTGGTCACAAAATGAAGAAGATACTCTTTGGATGGAAGATGCGCATCGAAGAGATTTCTTCATGGCAATGAAAAAAAAAACGAATAAAATGCCAATAAAAGGGTCCACAAAAGTATCCATAAAATGTAGAGTTATTGACTTGATTTTTGGTGGTTAAAATTTTGTGCTTGTTTGATTGAAAAATCACAAAAAAAATATTTCAAAACTCCGCCGATAATCACTTTTGGCACAAAATCACGAACATGAGGTGTCAATGTTAGGTTTTTTCACCAATAGATTTTAATAAAAATAGTGTACATGAATTTAATCGGTCGTAAAATCCGATTTAAGATTTTTTTTTTAATATTCGTGATATGTGGTGTAGCTATAATATTTTTTATAACCTGCATAATATGATGGTCAAATGAATATTCAAATGATATATGCAAAATAAAATCTTTCGTGACGGCAATTGGGTAATAATTCTGTATGCAAATTGGGGTCAAAAAGTATCTTGTTCCAATTTATTTGGCACATTTTAATGGGGGAAGAATTTTGAATTTAAAGTCTGGGAAAAATGTTAATAAAATAGTTTTGTGGAAAATATTGCAAATTTTATGGAAATTTGGAAATTTTCCGTCTGCTTTTCAGTGCTAAAGAACTAATTTTTCGTACGAGTTTTTTTTTGCAAACATTTAAATCAATAAAAGTTAATGAAAAATTGTTTAAATTGCTCAAATTCTATCACTGTTAATTTTAGTTTAAATTGTGGAAGAAATTGTCTGTGATAGACAACAAGGCATTTTCTTTCATTGGAAATTCTAAAAAGAAAATAACTTCTACATTAAGGATCTTATTATGTATGTAGGTATTAAAAATATTAACAGAAGCACTACAAAAAGAAATTAGCAAGCATTCTAATTGAGTAAAATGATAAATTTCCCATATTATTGATATCTTTGTCACTTCAATTGTATACTAATTCTCTGACAAGGACTGTGTGCGATGTGTTGCAAATTAAGTCTCAATAAATATTAAATCATTTGTCAGAGATATGCATAAATATAGCGATGCGTGCGTGTGACAATTGCATGTCATTTTGCAGTTGAAGCAACAACAACAAAAAAGAGCAACAATGTGTATAAATATACAAAATTTCTGTCGCGTGCTTTCACTGCAAAACCCAAATTATCCATTTTGAGTTTGAAGTTGTAATTTTGCAAATTGAAGTGTGTTAGAAAGAAAAACTGATGTGTATATAGGGTACAAAATAGAAATTGATGCAATTTGGAGGGTGTCGTAAGATATATATTAGTTTGATCGATATATTATGCATTTTGGCGCCCCAGAGTCTGTGTCACTTCCCCTCTTTTCCTCCCGAAAAATTCTTCACTTCCTAATACTCTCACAGGGTGTAGTATTTGTTGAATGTGATTTGTATCAAAAATGTTTTTTTGATATTTAAGCACAAAAGTGCTTCAACTATTGCAACATGTTTAGTAGAAGTTATGTGATTTATGATATAAAATAATTCCAACTGACGGTGCATGTTATTTTGATAAGAATTTTACGTACCTATATATAAAGCGAGAAGGTATGTACATTTAAAATAAAATATATAGCACATCGTTTCCATTTGACCAACTTCATTATTCATCACTTTTATTCAATGAACTTGTATTGTGTTGTTTAATTTCTTGGTTCAGTGATTTTCTGCAAAAATTTTTCCCTCTTCTGAGCTTCTTTTGAGAAATTTTGATTTATTTCCTCCTGGGAATCTCCCAAAGGGTTCCTTCAAAAACAAAGAGGCAAAAAAATTGCTGATAAAAAAATTTTAAAATTGAAATTCTCGCGAATTTTTTTTAGAATTGTTGGAATTTGAGAATGTTGAAAAACAATAAGAAAAGAAGTTTAACATCTGAAGTAAAATAAAAAAATCTCGGGTAAACTTGTAGAGAATCAATCGTCAATGAAACTTCTCATTCTTTCCAATTCAATTTTCTCCTTGTTCTACTTCTTCCTGCAATAAGAAAGTTTTTCACATATCAATGAATAAACTCCTTTAAAATGTATTTTTTCTTCTATTATTCAGTGTCTCTGCTTACGCATGTTCTTTAATTTTCACGTGAATTCCCATGAAAATTCACAATTCAAATATTTTTACATTTTGTTTAAGAAGTATTTTACGCACACAGGAAAGGAAATGGAAAAATAATTTATTAGAGGAAAAAAATTAGCACAAAATTGGTAAGCAATGATTGATGAAATGATAAAAGTCTGCGATGTGCGATAAAATCGGCCAAAAGGCTAAACGATTTATTAAGGTCATTAATGAGGTCTAAATAAATTCAAACATTACACACAAAATGCTTACCTGGCCACACCTGAAGAGGGAATTTTTTTGTTTTCATTTAATTTTACAAATTTCTCAATAAATTGCAACAAATTATTTAATAATAACCCCCTGCAATTGGTATGTAATTGTTATTATGTGCCATTTAGTTGACATGAATACAGGCAATTTTTGTGTGCTCGTTTGTTGCAAAAAAAAATTGATGACGCTTCATTGATCAATATTTTCCGCCGTGTTATTTCTCCGTAGTTGCAAGATTGCACGATTTATCGTTTTTTCTCCTCCACACTTCAGTGTAAATTATCAATGACCTGTCCAACAAAGAAATTATACGCCACAGACTGTTTTTTCAATGCACACACAAATAATGTAGGACAAAAATTTCAATTCACTTTTCTTTTGTGAAATGTGATGAGACAACGTAATTTCTAGCGGGGCAGCAAGAAGAATTTATGAGCGGGAAAGGCAATATGTATGGGATTTGGAAATGGCTAAATTACAAATTTTCGCAATGAAGATACACCGAAATGTGCGCAGAGCCATCAATACGTTAAAGAATTATCGTAAGACGGTCATTTTTAATTTCTCTATGCTGGAAAAAAATCAGCGGAGAATGTTGATCAAAATGAGTTTTGTAAGAAAAAGTTATTCGATTAACTTGACGAAATTTAACCTGAATTAATTGTTAAATTAAATGTTTTCAATTTGTGGATAAAATTAGCTAAATAATCTATTATTTCTATAAATTAAAAGAAAATCCTCGCACTGCAAATTGGCTACTCTATTTTTACGTCAAAATGCCTTTGACTTTGCTGGCTTTGCCATCATCACCTTTCAAAATAATATTTAATAAGTAGTTTTGTAGCAAAATTTTGAAATATTAGCTATTACCGGGGAGACTTTTGAAGTTACAGAGCTACTTGGTGAAAGAAATTTGAAGGACTTTGGTTAAAATAAACACGTGCTGCGGTACATTTTTTGCGCGCTGAAAAAAAGAAGATTGAAGAGTATAATTTTGAGTGTATGAAGCCCCGCTCACATAATATTCAATTAACTTATCAACATATTTTTATGATGAATAACTTTATTAAGTCATAACTTTGCCAATGACACCATTTCACTGTGTTCTGGTTCAACGCCACACTGATGAACGTCTTTTGCGGGGAAAATGTGCTGAACAATGTCTCTTTGAAACTCCTTACCCCCAACTCCTCTTCTTTGTCATGCTGTTATGCTTTTGCCATTATCAAAGGTAAAATATCATGAGACGTTGAGAAGTCAAAAGGTATTAAACATCAGAATTTATGCATAGACGATGAAGGTACTTTCACCTGAAAAAGATCCCCAAAATTCCGCAGATTGTTTCGTTTATACAGGTGAAAATACACCATTAAGATTTTGTACTGGGAGTGTGTGAGCACAGCAAAGACGAAGAGAGGATTTAGCACTAATTGCCATTTGATGGCACTTGAAGTTAATTTAATTTACAAAGAGCTATCAATGGCACGTAAATTCATTCATTATACGAGTCACACACTGGGATCAACCTTAATTGTTTCACGATAGCGCTGAGAAAGATTTGTTTGCAGAAGTTTGAAGATTTATTGACAAAATTTGCAAAACATCCGAATTGAGGGAATATTGAGAAATTCATCTTGAGACACTTTCTGGTTTTACAGATTACAAGGTCAAAAAAATTTTGATAAGACTAAAATATGTAAAATTTCCACCCAATTCAGACGACTCTATTGAGAAATACCCAATAAATTATAATTTTTTGCCTGAAAATTGATTAAACTCGTTTGCTATTTGGACTGCATAAAGGAAAAATATTTTGATTTCTCAAAATGCAAATTTTAACCACAAAATTCAGGCAGCAATTAATCTAATGGTTGAAGAAAAAGCTTAAGACGATCATTTATTTCGTACAATTTAATCCAAATGATATCGCGGTATCGCAGAATTTAAATTTGAACGATTTTTGAACTCATCTTTTGGGTTATTTAAAATTCTCAATACTCTGAAAATTAATTTAAAAGTATCTCAATATTAATCTGGGTCTTTGCAATCTTAATTGTTCTCATTTGATTTACATAAAAATGTTCTTAAGTTTTTGCGAAAAATTGGATTAAAATATTCTTCCGCTGAGGTGAAAAACATTAAGAAATATCACCTGATTATTGGCTTGGATTGTCACATGATTAGTGTTGTGAGTTTTTTTTTTCAAATTATTTTTTACTAAAAGATAGAAAGAAGAGATAAAAGAGCAGGGGTGTAGGCAGAAATTTATTTAAACGGGTGTTTTCCCTTTGCATTCATATTAAGAGATTTTGACAATTAATGCAATTTCAACAGTTGACGTTTGTTTTCAAACGTGTGACAGTTTTTAACGCTTGACAATTACTTATCCTAATGTTTGACATGTTTTTGACATTTCTATATTTAAAGTTTGACGTTTCTTCTTCTTCTTCATTTTCAATTTTTTTAGGGCCGGACGTCATTTCGACATCCACACAGCCAAGTTTGACGTTTAATTTAACGATTACATAAGTTTTTCAACTTTTGACATTTCTAACGTTTGACGTTTTTTTTTGTTGTAAAATTCTACCCAAAAGCTTTAAGAGCTTTTATTGAAATTTTATTAAATTTTCCAAATGAAATTATTTTCTAAATGAAAATGTATCTAAAAATCCTTTTAAAATTTTTCAAGCAATTTTGCAAGATTGAAAAAAAAGTAAGAAAAGAAGAACAATTTATCGTATGACTTGCTGAATATTTCCTTGTATTGTGAGAACCTTTTTATTCTTTTCTCCTCTTCTACTTCAAAAGCATTATAAATGTGTATTGTGTGTTGCATTATTTCCAAATGCAAAGTTCTCTTTCATTGCATATATAGTTTCAAGGATTTCCAATGTGACCTTTTTGTCTTTTATGTTTCTTGACCTCTTCTCTTTCACATTACAAATGACAAAATTTATATTGTTGCTATGAGATACATTGAACTCACGCGCGCAAAGTGGAGTTCGGAAGTCATTTCTGTTGTAGTTTTACATTTCCCATCTAATCGTGTCGTTGCAGTGTGCAATTTGCATTGGAAAGTGCAACCACTCTCTGGTATTGTCCTCGATTGCAGTCAAGGTAGTGTAATTGTTTTTAATTATACAATTAATTGAGGTTTATTTTTTTTTGTTTGTTCTTTTTTGGGTGAAGAAAGAGAATGGGATGCGCGAGAGTGTGGCAATTTGTGGGAATTTGGATGTCAATGAGAGTAAGAGAGAGCTTTTGTCGCTTTTTGCGCTTCCTGGGGTATATATGGGCTTTTTTGTGAATGAAATGCATGAATGAATGTTAATGGTATTTGGCCTATATGGCGGGGGCTTTGTGCAAAGTGTTGGCTTTTGTAAAATGTGGCACGCGAGAGGAAGAAATGTGATGCAAATAGGAGGGAACAATCAGTTACTACAATGAGCTTTCTCACGGGGAAAACTTAATGCAATAATGGTGGCAAAATTAAGGAAGGATTTAAAGAGCTTTATTCTGGAGGATTTTTCTTGTTGGGAATTTTACTTTTTTAAACAAAATTTGACTTCTCTGCTCCTAAATGGTTTAATGGGAAAGAAAAATAAAAGTTGGAACTTCTTAGAAATCCAGAAACCGGAAAAACCAAATGATATATTTTTTAGAAGAAGATGAAAAGAGTAAAAAATGAATCATTTTGCAGTTCGATTGAGATTTTTCTCGCATGTAAATTTTGGGTGGTAGAGAGATGGAACTTTTTCCACCACATCACACACCTTATTTACTCAAATGACCGTACATATATGGAATTTGTGTGTAATCATAATATACAGAGCATTATATACATTATATATGATGCGAAATACTGCCCATTAATATGGAGACATTCCTCCTGATTGTAATGTATATAGTGTTGTGCTCACATTGCTATGTATATACTCTGGGTGTATAATGTAATCATATGTGGATGCCTCTCTATACCTTCTCTTGGTGCTTTTATATACATAACATATAATATATTCTTCCACACTTTTGCCTCCTATGTTGTGTGGTATATATGGTTTATATATGTTTTGAATGCTTTGTATGGAGAGCTCAACTCCCACCACACCTTTTATTTTCGCGCCTGACTATTTGTCGTTGACGGAGCCGACACCACCGTATGATCGTGAACGGGTGACTATCGTCAGTTGGTTCTTGATTTGGGTCTCGTCAACACACTTTACACACAGAGTGGAGACTTTTAATCCGCATCTGACTCTCGTTCTCCCCGTGACAAAAAAAGAAGTCTTTTTTTTGAACAATTTGATTTAGAAAAAAAATCATCACGCGAGTGTTCGGCTTTTTTTGCCCCTCTGGATTTATTTTCCCGCAACGAGAAGGAGCTCTTGTGAGATTTTCCTATCGCAGCATCTTCATCAGAGTATAAAATCAAAAGTGATTATCAATTTTTTATTTTCCTACAAAAATTTATTTTTACACAACACATTTTCCACATCACGGATCATGTGGTTTTCCGCGCCACGCGAGGGGGGAAAAGACACAAGTCTATATGTTAGAAGAGATAAGGCCGATTTATTAAAAAAAAAAAGTTCTGTGCTGGGTGAGAAATACATGCTTATTTGCAACATCTCAACTGGAGAATTTTCATATTTTTTTATCATGGAAAAAGAGGCAATTTGTGTGCTGCGATAGTAACAAATTGTGTGTGCAATTTTATCTACAACATTCGTCACAAAATTTTGCAATCACGCGGAGTGTGATTAATGTGTGATTTTTCTTTTTCGGGTCTGTGTGTAACAATGTGTGGGGAGGAAAGTAGAAGCATAAAGTTCACAGATGGGGAGTGAGAGAGTTGAAAAATTAATTATTTCTACCACTGAATATTTTTTTATAGGTTGTGTGACACGAGTGTGTGTGATGTGTATAAAAAACTTACATAAGACTCTTTAATTCGGTTGCCTTTATTTCTTCTTACGGTGCTCTGGAGAAGAAGGTTAAAAAATTCGCATAAAATCAGGGTTATCTCCTTTTTGTATTTTTAATTAATTTTAAATCTTCAGATGAAACTTTTTTTTAGAGAAAATGAAGAGAGAAAATCTTCCTTGAAGAAAGTTCTATACATAATCTCCCATATACATATTAAATTTCTGTGATAAAGTTTATGTCACAACCAAAAGAAAAGTTCCATAGAGATATTGTGTGGTGTGGAGCTTTTGGATTAAAATAAATCCCAGAGTGTTGTGTGTGTGTGTGTGTTGTCACCACCTTTTTGGGTAGAAAAAAAAATTATGCTGTGTGTACCAAAGTTCAATGAGATTATTTGACATTACACAGAAAGTGGAATGACGATTATGTAAAAGGTTCTGCCACTCTTACACTCTTTTCTCACTCATATGTTCTTCTTTATCGCATATAGCATATCTTTGGATCGTCATTCGTAAAAGAAATCCCCGATTCCCCGATCTTAACACATTGACGTTAATAATGACTTTAGTTAGAGAAGTGTTAATACAATGTTCACGTTTAGTCACCCACAATAGTGTTATGCCCTAAAGCGATTGAGAGAAGGGGGTGTGTGATAAGAAAGGAGTTCTTTTTTTTTATTATGTTGTGTTGAAAGAGAACCTTAATCTGCTGATTCGTAGTGTTTGATAAAAAGCCAAGTGATATTGATTTATTAGGTGAAGTCACACTCATTCCATACCTCATGTCATTGACGGAGAATTTTTGTGTGGCTCTCACAGTTACTTCATTTTTATGTATATAACATACACATAGTACCTAACTTCCACATAGTCATGCCGGTTATGAGAATTTATACACAACATTTTAGATGGATTTCTCAAAAATCATTTAAATGGGACACAAAGCCAGTTAATGGTTTAAAAAGGGAGGGCAAAGAGGTGTGACAAGACAATGCAGTCCCGGATAGTTTTATGTGCATTTTGAAACTACTTTTAATATTTAAGAACCTCACAGAAAAACCTTTTTTTTTGAAAAATGTTTCATGCTCTGTATGTGAGGATTAAATGGATTGTAGATATCGCGGTATTATCTCAATCCATGTGCCCACACATACACTTTATGTGCAAAATTATGTAACATGTTAAATATTTACTTAACCATCACTCTTTCTTGAAATCACGGCAAACATCTTTTACAATCGCATTAAAATTATTAAGCAGGTACGCAAATCAGACAGTAAATCATATAAAGTGTAGGGAATGCAGTAAAAGAATTGCGATGATAATCAAGTAGTGGGAAGAACAAAAGGGTTTTTAGAGGGAATTTCTCAATACTAAAATCGTTAAAAGTTTCTTTACAAAAATCCAAGTTTTGCTGTAAGAAAAACTTATAAGAAAATTCTTAAAGATTTTTAGTTTGAAGAAGACTTTAAAGAGAGACGAAAGATCTATTTAGCATAAGAAGTTTCAGCAGAATAGAGTCGTGAACCGCAATATTTACAAAAGACTTTATTAATCCTGTAATTAAGTGAAGTGCCACAGAGTGGAGAAAGCTCAGTGCTTACAAATGGATTAAAATAACGCGTTGTGAAAAGATATTCTCCCCTTTTATCAGTTATACCGCTAACAGACATGAGGATTTTAGATTAATTTCAGTTAAAAGTCTTAAATGGCATAAGAACCAAAAACACCGCATATTGCCAGCGACGCTTCGATTTATGTACTTAAAAGCTTTTTTAGATAATTAACGAATATTTGGTCAATCGAGATTCTTATAATGTCTTGCTTTATTTAATTGGTGGTAATCGCTAATAGCCTTAAAAAGCTTTTAAATAAAGCAAAACATCGATAGTGGCACAAAATTCTATTTTTTTTCCTTTAACTGTCAACCAAAATTTACCTCCAATAAAATAAATAAAAGAAATAAATATCTTGATTACTGCAAGCATAACAGGTAACCTTGCAATGTCAACGTTCACAAATAAAGTCGAAAAATAACTTTTTATTTCCACAAATTGTGAATTAATAAGTTAAAAAAACAACTCTTGTATCCAGGTCCTAATTTAAATGACAATTTCTTTACAAATAAAAACACAAAAAGCTCTTTTAATTAATCTTTACTAATTTCAACTTAATATCTGTCTTAATACGTCTATATTTTTTGACAGATTTTTCGTAAAAATCTAAATGCGAAAGAACAATATTAAGAACTTGTAGTTTTTAAGTAATAAAATTAGCTTTATACTAATGTATAATAAAAGCATTGCTTTGAGAGAAATAATTTAAATTTAAATTAAACAAAGATTTTACAGAACTTTTCGGGCATAGTAACTAATTTGCAGTTTAATTAATTTTAAAATTAAAAACTTTTTCTAAGGAAAAGAAACATATAAAATAATGAAATAATTGACATGCTTTCTTTTTATCTTCAAAAATTTTATCGTGAAGCTTAATATTTTATTTGGTTTTAAATTTTTATGAACACTTTTTCACATTTGTTATTAAAAAAATTAAAAAAAAAACAAGAATAAGAAAGCGATAAAGGAAACAGATTAGTCTAGTCGAAAAATAAAATGGATAAATGAGGAAAGCAAAACATAGCTCCGTGTAAATAAATTAATGGAAACATTTTTGAAAGAAAATTTCAGCAATATTGAGCGAAAACATCGTACAATATACCCTCATCATACGATGTGCTTCTTTTTTGCTTGCGCACGTGAAATAAATTGTGTCAATTTGTACACACACAGTGAGCAAATAAATTAAATAAAAAAATTTCATAATACTCATGGATTCATAAATACATACAATTCAGGCATTCTTATAGAAAATGTTAATTAAAAAAAACTTTATTTTTAATGAGTGTGCAACCTTGATGTAAAAAATAATGATTACTTTGTCGGCTATCGTACAGAAAGAAGGAATAAGATTGTATTTAAAGTGAAGAAGAAGAAAAAAATTGTCTTTAATTTTTGCAAAATGATTGACTGTTTGTTTCTTCTTTTCGTTACAGAAACCAAAATGGCCTTAATTATGAAATATATAGACAGTATGCAGCGATATATGGACTCCTATGGAGGTAAGTTTGTACATAAAATGTGTATTGTGGCTTCAATAAGATAAGGAATTAATTGCATTACAGCAATTAATTGTATTCCATTTAGAATATTCCGTAATTTGATCAATCTTGAAAATGTGATACATAATTTCTTGTCTAAATGAATCGTTGATCTGTATCATTTACAAAGTGAACTTGAAAGTGGGGAAGGAATATATTGTATGCGTTTGTGTTGAGCTAAATTGCCGGCAATATAGAAGAGCTTAAACCATTAATTTTCTACTTGTTAGTCTTTATGACAGACAAACTCTTATTGCCCCTGCACGACTTACTGACCTACGGTATCTATTATGACACAATTTGTTCCACACATCGCGCATTTGACAGGAAAATGTGATAATAAACCTAACTTACGTTCAAAAAAAAATCAAACTAATCTTCAGAGTCTTTTTTCTCACCCCTGCGACATTTGTGAATATTTTTTTTTACTTCTCTCTATTTTTGCATTCAATTAACTTCAATAAAAATGTTTATTTATATCGCATAAAGTGGCAATAATTTTATTAATTGCACTCCACTCAAATGATCCAGTTGTTTACGTAAATTTAACGTGAGAAAAAAACTAGAATCAAACGTAATTACATATAGAATGTTTTGCATACTGCAGTAATGACGAAAGATACTCTATAAAAAGTTTTCTTATTTCATGGTTATTTTCCTTTTATTAAAAATCAATTTTTATTCTTAAAATGTGAAAAACTTTGAGTTTTTTATCACGGGGTTTAAGGGTAATAAAATTAGTTTAATTAGTGAAATTTATTACCCGTGTGCTGGAAAAATCTGGAAAATTCATTACTGTATTCAGAGCATAATGTCAGAAATTATAGATTTGATATTTTTGTAATGTTGATTCTTTTTAAGAGAGTTTAGAGATAACATTAAAATCGAAACGTCGTTGGTCACACAGAATTGATGCATTTATCATTATTACTTTTAATTTTTAACATTTTGTATTTTTTTAGCATTTTTTTATGCTGGAAATTAGACTTTAAAATAAAAAACATTGCATTTTAGGTGGTACACAGAAGCTGTGCTATTCTTTTCTTCGAAAGAATCACAGCTAATTATTAGGGGTTGGCGCCCCCTCTATTTATCAATGAAACAGTAATTAATAAATAAAAAATAAAATAAAGTAATGGAAATAGATAAAGGTCATTTTAATCGAATCATGGAACAACCACCAAATTTAATTTTTTACAATTATTTTTTTGCTTAATCTCAATGAAAAAATAATAGTTTAATTTAATCAGATTGTAATTAAAAATCCAACCTAAAAAATTCCCCTTAGGTGGGTGATAAACTTTCAAAGCAAGGCAAGGTCATTGACTTTTAGCAGATCAATATTGAATTAATTGCCGGTCGTATAAAATTATCCAACGCGCGATATCTTGCACCTCTCTTTTACATTTGAGGGACTAAAATAAAAGAATTAAATTATTTTCCCATCCTCGGTGGGTCTGTAGTTTGTTTTATTTTGGGGGGCAAATGGGCTAAGAAAAACTGATCTTGCCCTTGAAAAAGAAAAGGGAAATACGAACCTTAATTGCATTATGTACGTAGGTAATGGTTGATTAATGGAATATCTCTATGTGCTGGAGCTTTCTCAAGTATTTGCCCCCACTTTAATGCTCATGTTTCTCTTCTTCTCCAAATACAGATCCACGGACAAAAGATTGGCCGATGATGTCATCACCATTCCCAACATTAGCCGTCTGCCTATGTTATGTATACATTGTCAAGGTTTGTATCTTCATCGTCAATAAATGAAGGAAAAAAAAGAGTTTATCCTATATTGTTGCATTGAAGTGAGAAAATTTTATGCATTAGCGTTATAATTGTAGCAAAAATCAATTAAATCAAATTAATTGAATCTTGAAAATTACATATTTTCTTTTAAATTACTTCCTAAGAATTTCTGTCCATGACTCAACGTATGAGTTTTAATTGTCTCAGTGTTAAATGATTGTGAGTGATTAGGAGAGATATATGTATGTAGAGTCTCGGGGAAAAGCTCTTGAGATTAATTGAAAACCCATTGATGACATTCTGCTAGGATTGTGCAAAATTCTCATTATGATTGATCAACACGAAAATTATCTTCTTATCATTTTGACGTTTTAATTATCTCGCCCATATTTTTTTTCCTTTGCACAATCCAAAAACCTCAACCGCGGTAATTTTGTGCCGTTTTATTTTGGGCGCCATTGCAGACATCAATATGCACAGCTTGTGTGTTGCAATGTGGCTTTTAAAAGCTTGAAATTTACCTTCAGGAATTGCAACAATTTAGCAATTTGAATTTCTCACTCGATGGTAATGTCAATGTTAGTTATAAATTGTTGGTAATACATTTATATAAAAATTTCTTTATAGGTTTTGGGGCCACGACTTATGGAGAATCGGAAACCATTCCAGTTACAAAATACCCTGATAGTCTATAATTTTTTGCAAGTAGTATTTAGTACATGGCTGTTTTACGAGGTAAGTTTTTTTTCTTCTATTTATATTTTTGCATAAAATTTTCAGAAGTTTTTCTTTTAAATTATTTTCTTATTTTTGAAATTCCTGGCTTAATGAAATTTTTCTAGGAGTGCTAGAAGAAAGAAGAATCAAATGTTTCTTTTTAAGAGTTTTTTTTAACAGAGACGATGCATTTTAATTGATTCGATTTTTTGTTTTCTTCCACTAGTATGTTTATTTATCTCTCATTTTTTTTTATAAATGAAACAGAAAAAAACAGTTAACCCTCAATGGTTGTAAAATTTTATATCCATATTTATCGACTTGGAGCACTATAAAATGATCAACGTGCTTTGCTATTGATTGAAGAAATGTGTAAGACGTTTTATAGTCTAACACGAGAGGTAGATAGGTGCAAATTTTTTTCTTTCACGCAAAGCTTTTAAATAAAGTAAAATGAATGAAATAGATAAAAATATAAGAGAGGGAACCGGAAAATCATCCACAAAAAAATTCAAATAAAAATGTGTGCTGAATATTCTTCTTGAAGAAGGAATACCATCTTATAGGCTTCAAGGAGAAAAGAAGAAGTAAAATATCTTCTACAGAAAATAGTCAAAATAAAATGTTAAATCATCAAAATGAGTCACTTAGAATAATCTCATCTATTTTTTCCGATTTTTCCATTTTCCCTTATCTATTTTACCTACATTATTTACCTTATCTATATTTATTTATCTACGTATCTAGCTATCTATGACTACTGCAATAGAAACCGAGTCCTTCACAAGTAAATAATTTTGTGACAGATTTATTTTATAGATTTTAGCTCAATTTTTTTCTGATTAATTTTTGATCAATAATTTGATTAAAAAATATTCCTTTGGTTGCTAAAGCTTAAAAAGATTTCTTTTGCGTTCTACGGCTTGAAATATTTTAGCAGAAAGCTTTAGCAGGGGTTATTAGCAAACGACTTAATCGATCTAGAACATTCAAGCTCAATTATAATATTTAAAAATGACTAAAATAGAACCCAGGGCATTTATTTTGGTTAACTCTGTCCAAAGGAAGGGTGACAAAAAATAACATTCTTGTAGAATATTTTATTACCACCAGAGACTGCCAGGATATTGCTTCCTTTTACATTCAATTTTATGGTATATTTTTCAAAGAGAAAAAAAAACAAATTTGATAATTAAATTGTCTTTAGTGTTTAATGGGAGGCTGGTGGGGTGAATACAGCTTCAAATGCCAACCTGTCGACTACAGCGATAGCCCCACAGCAAAACGAGTAAGTGTTGCTGGAAAAAACATTGAATTCCAAACAATTAAAAAATTTATTGGCAAAATTTAGAATTTTTTTAGAATAATCTTTTGGGGCAAAGAAGTTTCTAAACAAAAAAAAAATGAATCATTATAATAATTTTCTACCTTTTATCAATTTTAATCTAATTCCATTTCTTCCTATGGGAAACATCATCATTTCATTATTAGATTTAAACAATTTTTCTTAATAATAAATAAGAATCTCATTTATATATTAAGAAGGACGATGGCAGCATACAAAATGTAAAATAATAATATAATTTTAAATAAAAAAAAACTTAAACATTGCAGTTGAAAGAAAAATAACAAAAGTACAACCCTAGATTGCGACCTAGGGGGAGTGAGAATCTCTCTCTTTTGCCTGCTGTAAAAGGTAAAACAATATACAAATGCATTTTCATCAGAGTTTGGGATTAAAAAAATGACAACACACCACATAATATCGAGAGAAAAACAACATAAGAAAAACAAGTTTCATAAGAAAAGCATAAAATATATATTGAGGAAAAGAAATAGATTTTCCAGCGCTGAGCGCAATATCAATATGAAAAAGATAAATAAATACTCTGTACAGAAAGGGATAAAACAAAACAAGAAAAAAAAAAAACTTACGTTTCCAGGAAGGTCAATATTTTCATATTAGTACCCTTTTAGTGAATAAATAATAATATTGTACATAAATGATTAATAGTCGGTCAACTCCGAAATCGATATCACTACATTTTTGGGTCTTTTTTGTTGTATTTTGATATTTCAGATCAGTATATCCGGTTGGCTAACGGGACATTATAACTTCCGCTGTCAGCCAGTTGATTATAGTAACCACCCTAGAACACTGAGGGTAGGTGTTTTCTTCCGAAAACCGAAAAAAAACAAACAATTAAAACGTGCAGCTTAGAGTAATGTAAAAAAAAAAATAATAAGTTTGTGTGTACAGAGGAAATTTAATTTCGCACCAAATGCTTTTAGCATTTTAATAAATAAATTAAAAAAAAAACTTAAGCAGCAATTATGTGTTACTTGTCATTTGCTAGGTGGTAGCCTCTGTACCAATGTCTATAAAATGCTAAAACAATGAATGAACCGTGATTGTGTTGCACTTTTTACCTGTTATGCTTTTTGCAGTCTGTTAAACAAGAATGTGTAATATTTTATTTTATTCATTTAAAAAAATAATATTTCTTCCATAATATATAATTATTTTTATTATTCTAAATTGCAAAATTAAAAAATTTCTTCTTTTCTATATTTTCTATAAAAAAAAACCTTACCTGGCTAAACACTAGGCGAACCTAGTGTTTAGCCTGTGAATGTTTACACACCTTTCGGATCGGCCTCAAACTTGCTTAATCTTTAATTTGTCATTATAATCAATTTTATATTTACTTCCTTTTAAAACAAAATTAATCAAACTCAGAAGTTATTGAGGTTAATTTTACCTCAATTTCGTGTTATTAATGTGAATGAAATTTGAAAAATAATTTATGTTATTTTATATTTTATATTATATAGCAATAAATTCCTAAAAATTAATTAAATACATTTAGGAGGAATTAAAGCATTTCCATAAGGATTTTAAATATTCGAAAAATAATTATTTAAACCAATTTGATTATGTTTTAGGTCATTTCGCCCTTGCGTACGTTTACACCGAAAGACCCCTGTTCTGTATTTCTAAAAGAACTATGTTACATTCAGAATAGAATTTTTGATCTTTTTTGGTTCATTTTTTCAAGAAATTATTAAAATTGTTACCTCAATCTTCCCTATTTAATAAAATTAAACATTAGGTACATTAGATTTTTTATCACACTGTTGTTGAACAGACTGTAAGTGCACTCATTAGACTTTTTTGTGCTTTCGAAAATTGCTATTTTATTCATCATATCAATTGGCGTTAATGTTTAATTAATTAATTAAGAACAAAATGGGATTTTTCTTTTTGCAAAAAAAAATCAAACAAGAGCTGAAAATTGGTTGATGTTATTGAAATTTTGAATTCAATAGAAAACAATTTTTCAACAATTTGACCATCAATTTTTTTTTTGTTGTATTTTCAATGCTATTCACAAAGACTTTTTTTTTGGGGTTATTTACACGAAAAATTATACTGAAATTTTCAATGTTTTTCTGTGTGTTCAGCATGACCATCATTCATTGCTTTACGATAAAGATTTGTTGTATTTTTCACGTATAACACGCATTTTTTCACATGTTGTTTTCTAATCAAAATTGCACGAAAAAAAGAAGCTGTAATTCTCTTCTTTTTTTTTCTTTAATAAAAAACAAATTAATTTGGTTGCATTGGAAACTCTTGGGCTTGAATGTTGTTTCTTTATTGCTTTATGTTTTTTTTTTAGATAATTTTATGCTAATAATGTGAATGCAGTTATAGAGAAATTATCTAATAATGCCAATTTGTGCTTTTTTCGTAAATAACTTAGTATTTATGTATATGTTGATGTTAATTTAGAGATTAGCGCTGGTATCACATAAAACTGACTTTTGACTACACAACCTTGCGTTATGGCAAATATTCGGAGTCAATCAGTGCTAATTTACTAACCATTATCGCTTGCAGTTTTGCTTTAAAAATTTGTCCAAAAGTCCTGTCTCCCATCGTCAGATTATTTCCACGCGTGTTTGATGTTTGTTGATAAGATGCGGCATTTTTTGGTGTGTGCCAACGACAAGAAAGGTGGCAATGAAAACATAATTAGAGGGAAGATCTGCAAGATAGGAGACAGAACAATGTTTTTTTTTTTTGCTTTAAATACCTACAAAAGAGCAATGAGGCAACATTGTGTGAAATGTAGTTTTTTCATTTCTTGCACATGAGCATTAAATATTTTGCTATTGTTCACACAATTATCCTCAATTTGTAGCTATTTTTGCTCTACAATTAATTTATGTGTGTGGTATAATTATTGTAATAACGCAGACCTTTTTTTTGCCTCCCTCAAACATCATTCCATGCGTTATCTGCAATGATGATGCAATTTAGATGGTTCACGCGTGCTGGTGGTACTACTTCTCCAAGTTTACAGAATTTATGGACACGGTGAGTAATGTTTTTCTTTATCTAGAATATTCTAGAATTTTTCGCAACATTTTTACGTGAGATTTGTGCGAAAAAATGTCAAGAAAATTAAATTTTCAAAAAAAATATTGAAAGAGTCGATTCTGTTAAAAATCTTTTCATTTTCTTTCAACTTAAAAGTTGTTGGAAGATTTTGACAGATTATGAGCAAGATTCAGTAAAAAAAATCTTCTATTTTTACTTCATTGACTTTCATCGTAAAAGTTGCCAAATAGTCTTTTTTTTTTTCGTGATAAAATGATTTTTAAGAGTCACTTTTAAATGGATAAAATCGATAAAAACTTTTACCCAATTCCACCTTTTATTTTAAATTTTTTTGAAGACTGGAGATATAACTTTTATGCTGAATAGTACCAAAAATTACCTTTTATTTTAAAAACAATAGAAAGTTTTCACGTTGAATCTTTTAATTTTTGAATCGTTCTATTGTCTTTTATAAAAGAATAAACAAGCTTTAATATTTTAAAAAAAACTGTTAGAAAATTTCTTGAATGATTCTGGAAAAGTATTTAACAAATAATTTAATTAAAAAACTGTCAAAATCTTGCAATATCTTTCACAGAATACCAATAATCTCAAAGCTTTCAAATTGCAAGAGAAGTAAAGATTTTAAACAGAATTAACCCTGAATTTTTATTTTCTTTAATATTTTTTTTAGCACGAATTTTCCTTCATGTTTTTCCAACATTCAAACAGAAAATAAAAAAAAAATTAATCAATCTTTTGGAAGACGTAGTATGGGAAAACTTATCAATTATATCTTGTTTATTCATCATGTACAAGATAAGAATAAAAAAAAATTTCTCATTGTCTCACTAAATTGTTTTTTAATGCATGCAAATGTTGTACATGTGAAAATTTGCCATCAAATCATCAATTTTCTTTAAAACAAGAAAAGTTGATGAAAATAAAGCCGGGATATGTTGTGTAGAATTTTCTTTTGATTACAGCTCGTAAATTAAAAAAAAAAGAAATTCAATTAATATTCATTTGAAATGCAAAACCATTGTAATAAAATGATTAAAATTAGTCAATCAATAAAAAAGTCGTGTATCGGCACTTTTTTCAATGCTAAATTGCCACCCAATTGCATAAATAGCAATTTTCCACGTAACCACCTTCTCTGGGTTAAACATACAGCAACACCCGTCGTGGTGCGGTAAATGTTTCAAGTTTAATGTTGGAATGACACAGAATCATACACAAATCATTAGTTTGGATGAATGATTGTCATTTAATGATGATGGTTTTTTTTTGCCTTTGCAGATTTTCTTCGTACTACGCAAGAAAACTAGCCAAGTGTCTACACTGCACGTTATCCATCACGGTTGTATGCCAATGTCAGTTTGGTTTGGAGTTAAATTCACACCAGGTTTGTATTAAATATTTTTCTTTCTTTCTTTTTTTGCCCCCTTCGTGTACTTATTCACGCCATTCAATTTAATCTCTAACACCTTAGAGACATTTTTTTTAAATTGATAAACATTGCGTAAAAAATTATTATTAAATCACTTTGGCGGATTCCGACAAAAGAGGATGATACGCACAGATTCCGAAGGTAGTCAGGGCGTCGTTTGTTGGGGATAAACAAAACAAAATTGCGTATTTTATGCAATCAATTCCCCATTATTGCAAAAGAGCCTTCAAAAAATCACCATCGATAGGGCACAAGCAAAATTTTTTGAAAGTAGTTCCGTCTGTTTTCACCACACACAACGTGTTTTTACCTCATGGCTCTTTTGCTCCATTTTGCCTGCAATTGGGGAGACCCAACTCAGGGCAACTTATGAGGGTCAGAATTATGTATATATTTTGTGAGTGGACTTGGAGGAATTTGCAAGAAGAAGAAAAATAAAACAAACAAAAGGGGTGATGGACAAGAAAGCTGAAATTATGCATCACATGGGAATTACTTTGCGATGGGGGCTCGAATAAAAAGTACATTTTTAGTGCAACGTTTATTCCACCTCTTGAACATATTCATTAAATGATTGACATAATTTTTGGACAGTGATGATGAGAAAAGCGGCGAAAGAAGTAGGTGGTAAATTTTACAAAAGTCTTACGGAAGACTTACAGGGCCTAACGTATTTTTGAGGTCAGTGAGAAAAGATGAACACAAATGCAATAGAAATTAAGATGAATAAAATAATAAGAAAGGAGTCTATTCACAGTGGTTTGTGATGTTGTCTCATTCAAAAAATATTCAAAATAAATAAAATCTTGTAAAGAATCGAATAATGGGCCTAATTTAGCGACCAAGAAATTCTTGAAATTCGCTCTTGAAATTTCAGTACAAAATTCAAAGATCTCAAGGGTTTCTTGGTCGCTGAATTAGGCCCAATATTAAAAAAAAGCCAAATAGTTAACGGTTTTTTACAGGAATCATCTAGAAAATATCCTTTTTTCCTACTTTTCCATTTAAATGCATCAAGCATATGCATCAGTCCTTCGAACACTGCTTTTAAGTTATAAAATATTTGATCTAAAGTCTTTTCTTTTCCAAAAATCAATCGAATGAAAGACTTTTATCTACAAAATAGACAAAATATCAATAAAACGAAAGATTTTTATCTTGAAAACATTGGTCAAAGCATTGACGCATATGCTTTATCCATTAAAGTAAATAAAATGGTACAAAATGGAGGCGGAGTTTTAGTATAGTTTTAGTATCCTAATTTTCACCGCTGATCTCAATAAATGTTACTTAATTTTAGAAATTGTGAAATATTTTAATTGTTATTTATTCAAATATTAAAAGATTTAAGAATCGTTGTCAAATTCAATAATGTTTTTCGCCGAAAAATGTAAATTAAATTAGAAAAGAACATTGAAACTTAATAATAGATTTTTTTTAAACCTTCTCTGCATTTTTTATATGAAATCTCATAGAGCAATGATTAGAGAACTACATTGACAACCTTAAAGACGTAAGTTCGAGTCTCGGGACTGAATCAATCTTTCTTATCCTTTTTTTTTTTACTTTTTCACCTTTAACAACAATCTTTTAATATTCCTTCAAATGTCCATAGAAAAATTCAATGGGGTGTAGAGTAATGTTATAAATTGGTGATGTGGTGAAAGAATGACGCGAGAGCCTCGCGCGCGAATGACCAAAAACCCGTTGCAATGAAAAGCAAAAGTGTATCGTCAACGAAGAATATTATTTTGTCTGTTTTTGTCCACCCAGTCCATCCTACTACTCTCTTTTGGCAACAGCCACAACAATATAAAAAAAATAAAATTAAATTAAAGAAAAAAATCTCCGGTTATTCTGCAGGTGGTCACAGCACATTCTTCGGCCTGCTCAACACTTTCGTCCACATTGTGATGTACTCATACTATCTGTTTGCCGCAATGGGAACACAATACCACAAATATCTCTGGTGGAAGAAATACCTCACGACCCTCCAGATGATTCAATTTGTTGCAATCATGGTGCACGCATTTCAACTTCTCTTCATTGACTGCAACTACCCGAGGGCATTTGTATGGTGGATTGGTATGCATGCCGTTATGTTCTTCTTCCTCTTCAATGAATTCTACAGACAAACATACAAAGATGCCAAAGAGAGGGTGAGTTTTTTTTTAATTTTTTTTTTACATTAAAGCTTTATTTCAACCCCATTTGGAGAGATTCCTTTTGTAGGGGGAAAAAAAGTTTATTTTTTAATGAATATTTCAGCTCTCTTTTGCGCATAAAAAATGCTGAAATTCTCACGAAAAAAAATGTATAAAAATATAATTCAAAATCCGGTTCAGTAAAATATTTCAGTGAGATTCCATTTATGTGTCGGCGGCATAATATCTAAAAATTTTAATGTCTTTTCCGAAGAGGAAATCACATTTTTGGCGTGTTGTTGAAGCTCCACAAAATCAGAACCACGCAAAAAAGTTTTTTTCTCTCATTGGATAAACTTTTCCATATAGTTCCGTGAACTTGACCTTTTGCACGACGGAAATTTGATTGGAAATTGAGAATTTTCAGAATGTGATTTTATTCATGAAATTCCACTTTTTGGGCATGAAGAATGTCCACAAATTGAGTCATCTTGATTGTAAGGTGTGAATGATCTGAGAGCTCATCTACAAGGTTTTTTTTATACATAATATCTAATCGATCTAATCTCAAAAAATAATCTGAAATTTTTGTCTTGTACCCAGTAGAAAAAACAAACTCATTCAGACTTTTTCAATGCGATCAAGCTTTGATAGCGGAAATAAATAATTATACAAACACATAATATTTAAATATTTAATTACAACACCCAATGCACTTTGTTGTGAATTACATACAATCAATTTATATTCTTTACCCATTTGTCGCAATGATTTTCCAATTGCAAACCACATAATGTTGCAATAGTTAGCATTATGATATAGGTTTGTCGTTTTGCACCTTCCTGCTCTGTGGGATTCTTTCAATCAAATCAAATACAAATAAAGTATGTATTGAAGTTGATGTGTGTTGTGTTGAAAACAGGAAGGATTGATGGCAAAGTGAATGAAACTCATCAAATCAATCAAATGGAAGGTTTCTATTGTCCCTGAATTTTGTATCTCTGTTGTCGTCCTTAATGGAGGGATTTGACAAAATGGATTTTATTGTTTTATTTTCCAAACATTGGGCCTTATTCAGCGAACAAGAAATCCTTGAAATCTTTGAAATTTCAAGAATTCAAGCCAGTTTTATTTGAAAAAATCTGGAGAAGGATTTTTAATAGAATATTAACAACAAAAATTTAGTTTTCGTTGCTTGGAAATATTCCGTTTTATTTTTCAATCCTTTTTCTGATAAAGGGGTAGATTCTGATAAAAATATTTTCTTTTCTTACAATTCTTCAGTTATAAAGATTTTTGGTATTTCGGGAATAATCTTATCTTATAGGATTTTTACATTTTGTTATAACCTTTAATCGTATTTTTGAAGGAAAATTATTTTTCCAGGCCTCTTCAGAGATCTTTCTGACTATTTTCCTGAACAACAAATTCTTTGTTTTTCTTTTCTTGAACGACAATAGAACGATTTTAGAATACCCATCTGTCAAAATCTTACAGCAAGTTTTTAGTTGTTAGAAAAGAAAAGATTTTATCAGAATGTAACCCAAAATTATAAAATTAACATAAAAAACAAGATTAAACAATTAAAATTAAGAAGACCGTCTGTTTAGAAAATTCAATAATTTGCCTATAGTATTAATTCACTGAATAACTTCAACTTTCTTGACTGTCTCATCTTGTTATTTTAACCAAATATCTTCAGTCATTTTGACCATTTATATCGGCGTTTTCATTCTTTCATTGATCAACTTCAATCAATTTATCCTAATTAAATAGTTATAAATACTGAAATAATTTGGCTAAAATTATTGACAGATTACTTTGGTCATTTAGACAAATTTTTTTCTAAGAGTGATTAAACTTCATACGATTAAGCAAATTCTGACAAGTTTTTCCTATATAAACTCTTCCACATATACAAAGGAAAATTAATCACTTTTCTAATAGATTTTCCACACAATATACATCCTGAGGAGGTAATTTAATATTTTTCTAAATCAATTCCACGATGAAATAGCTTTAGTGGTAATTACTTTTTAATTGAATTTCCCCTGTAAATGATTTGCGCGGGAAATTCTTGCCTTCGGGGCATTCATCATTATAATGTAAGAAGAGACAGATTGAATTTTCCTGCAATTTTCACATTAAAATTAAATTATTTACAAGCAAAAAATTGGCATTAAAAATAGATTTTATAGATAAAGAATTTATCAAATCAATTTCCGATGACAACAAAAATCCTTCGCTTTTCATAATGTTGTATGGATGAATACGGTAGTGATTGATTCTAAGTGGCAAATTGACATTGCATGCGGACAATGTTGTTGAAAATAACTTTGAGACACAACAAAGTATTGAACTCTCTCTCTCACGCGTATTTAATATCTCAATTTAGAGAAGAAGGAAAAAAATAGTTATGAACAACAACTCTACATAATAAGCAATTAATTTTGATGGTCAAGTACTTGCTCTTGGTTTTGCACTGTGCTTTGGTTCTTTGCGACGTGTGGCAGCAGCAGCAGCAGCAGAAGAAAATGCCCCTCAAGGCTAGCACGTGCGGATGATTTGCAGAGGAAATCCGCACGAGTTTTGCAAAGAACTTTATCAAATATTACTTTCAATTGATCTCTGTCGTTTGCGCGGGAAAACTACGGGGGGTAGGTACGTAATGTATACGCGCAAAGATAAACTGGAAAATTGTGTGCATCAATTAATTTCGTCTCGTGATACGTCGGCGGTATGTGCTCTGTGCATTACATAAAAGTAGCTACTGCAGTAGCGTGTGCTACGCTACGAGTACACCGCTTGAGAGAAGTTCAAATGCGAGGAATTCAACTTGTTCACCTTAGACGACTTGCGCGCGAGTTTGAAGACAATTTCCTCATTGATCTTGGATGAAATGTTTATAAACCATAATGGCATAATACGTAGCTACTGTTTAATGTGTATATAATGCTGATCTCTCTCTCCCTCTCCTGGTTTTATTTTTTTTTACCTCTAAACGTAAATTACTGATTGATTAGGTAAAGGAGGGATAACTAATAATATTGTCACTGATATGTTCATTATATTGTTTCACAATTTCCGTAATACTGAATGAAGGAATATTTTTTATTTCCACTGCACGCGTATTGTAATAAAGACAATTGTTCTCTTGCTAATGAGAAACTAATAAATTTCAAATGTGTGATAAATAATAATTGTAATAAGTAGAACGACTTAACGCCATCAAAATGAATTAATGGAAATTCCTGTTTACATTAGAATCATTCCTTATTACATTTCACATTAAATATTCAACTGTTTTCCAAGTCAAACGTAATGTATAAATTAGCAAAAATTTCGTGGAAATGTGTGGATGATTTGTAGGATTAATTGAATAATTATAAGGTAGAGAATTTACGTAGAACGATTAATTTCCAATTAATTTTCCTTTAATTTATGTAATGGAATTAATTGACAAGATTTTCATGAACAAAGACTTCAGAGAGTTTCAAAGTTTTACGACAATTAAAATGAATAATAAAAGATAAAATATTTTGGATTAATTATTGAAAAATAATGTAGCAGTTTTGTTTTTAAAAAAATCGTTTAAGGATAATTTTTCTGAAAGAAAATCTGAACTGTTTTAAACTGAAAATTACTTTTAAAAGATGAAATTCGTAGAACGAAAGGATTTTATTCATTTATTCGTTTTTCGTAACAAAATCTTTTATATTTTGATTCAGTAGCGTAGCCAAGGAGGAATGATAGAGTACTACTGATAGAGTGTCACTGATAGAGTGTCTAAAAACCATTAAAATTTAAACATGTTAGATTTTGTTGTTCTAGATCTGAAAAAAAAATCTTTTCAGGTTCAAATTGATTGAAAAAATTAACAAAGAAATTTTCAAACGTTCCTATGAAAAATAAACGTTCAAAGTTAGAAATGTCAAAAGCGTACAAAGAAACCTCAAATATTGTAAATGTCAAAAGTTGAGAATAGATTTGTCAAGCTTTAGAATTAACGCCGAATGTAAGAAAACAAACGTCAAGCGTTAGAAAATAAAACGTAAATTATCAGAAAAAAATGTCAAATGCTCGAAAAAATGTTAAACTTTATGATTATACTTTATGTATTGAAAAAGACTGAAAAATTGTGACGTCATTGTTTGAATTTCTTAGTGAATTTTTTCTATTTCTCTATCATTTAATAAGAAGATAATAAGAAGTTTTTTTGACAATTTCTTGTTCTTATCTGATCTTCTACAAGATTAAACATATCCTGATTGTTTTCTCCAAGGGGATGGTTTAACCTCATTTTCAGTGAAGAAAAGTCACTTTTTGTTGAACAAAATGTATGAGGAATTCTCGAATCTCGCTCAATCTCGACCGATTCCCGAGAAACACTTTAAATTTTTTTATATTAATAATGTTATTTCGATGATGAGAAGGGATCAACCGAGAGCTAATTAAATGTACTTTCGATTGCAAGTGGAATTGTGCAAACTGATCCCATATTTTGATCGGAAGAACCTGCTGCCTCACTAAAAGTACTGATTTCTCGGGGTTGGGCATCCCCCTGGTTTTCTCTAAAAAGGAATTTTTCCGTTTATAAATGAATAAACTCCTTTCTTTATAAAAGAAATATTTTTAATTAATAATTTTCTCTCCCTCTCTTTTCTCAAACAGAGAAGAAGGGCTGAAGCTAATCGCATTATGCAAGCCACAGAGAAGATGCTGGGCATCTGCACGAACGGCACGCTGAGCTCGCGGAGTGAGTACAGCAATGGGTCAGCAAAGCACGACGACGGTGAGGAGCAACACCTTGTTGGCAATGGGACAGCCAAGACGGCAAGTAAGGCTGCCGATTACTACGTCCGTGGCGAAGTACCGGCAGACATAACGCAGCGGAAAATCATTGAGAAATAATATTTAATGCAATTTCAGTAAAAATTCTATCGTAATGTCATTTTTTTTAGTTCATAAGCGATGTCTTTTTTTTAGAAATAAAAAAAATGCAGGAAAAAAATACAGAAAGGGAAGAAAATTGGGAGTCAAAAAAAAAGAAAACAACTAATCTTAGGAAGATGTTTAGAAATTTAGGTATTTTAATGAATGCGAAACGGTGAGGACGATTTTTTTTTGTAGAAATTTTAAGTGTTAAGCAATATTTAATGAAAAACACAAAATAATTCTTGTGAAGTTAAACCGTAATTGTTTTCAAATGGCGTGTTTCTTAAATCCAGTTCCGAAAGATTGAGAAAAAAAATACTGAGAAACACAAAAAAGTAGATTTTAGTGGGAGGAAATTTAAAGAAAAAAAATATCGTGAGACAATTTTAACAGGAAAATTTTTATTTAACAAAATAATTGAGTAAAAAAATCAAAGGGATGTAACATTTTTTATTAAAAATTGTTTGATCCGTTTTATTATCTTAATAATTCTTTTTTTTTTAACTAAAGAAAACAACAAATTTGAAAAGCAGCGAGAAAAGGGAATAGAAATAAAAACCCATAAATATCCAACACACTTTCGCAAATTTGGCTGTGAGAAATATCTTCGTGGAATTTCACCAGGAAAAATAATCCAGAAGAAGAATTTATGTGAATTTCTTCGATTTAATTGTTTGTCTAAAGATGTGGAAAAGTGGAGGTGAAAAATAAGGGTTGGAGATGGTTTTGTTTTCCATACAGCACACAAGAATAACTTCAAATAATTCAAAAGTGGTAAACAGAATTTAAAAGAAAGAGAATTTATTTTTCATGAATTTCCTGAAAATCTTTCTGGAAAGCTTTAGTGAATCAATTTAGGAAGCAGACTAAATATTTCTGTGGTTCAGAAATGAATATTCAGCGGAAAATTGTGTGAAAAGTTATGCAAATGCAGCAAAAAGTATTCAAAAGACTTTCAATTTGAAAGAAAATTAATTTTTCAGTGTCTGAATAAAATATTTGCATTAAAATGGAATTTTTGTATATAAAAAAAAATTCAGGAAATGAAAAAAATCAGCAACTGGAGAATAAAATTAAGAATCTGCTGAGTGAGTCTACTTAATTTTGCTGAATTTAGTGGAAGTTGCTGACTTTATAAAACTTTTTGATTTTTTATGCTTAATTTCTGATTTTATAAATTCTCTTTTTTAAATTTTAATTCAAATGCTGAATTCCAGAATAATTCCAGAATTTTTATTCATTTTTAATTCATCTGCTGAGTTTTTGCTGAATTTTTAGTTTATTTTCTGAACTATTACTTCAAACTGCTGAATTTTTATTTGTTCAATAAACGGATAAAAATCGTTAAAATCTGTTTAATGCCTAACTTTTTTTTATTAATTAACTTCCTGAATTTGACGAATTTATCGGAAAATCTGACTTTAAAATTATATTTCCGAATATTTCAAAATATCTCGAATATTGGGCCTAATTCAGCGACCAAGAAACCCTTGAAATTCGCGTGAAATCTTGAAATTTCAGTACAAAATTTAAAGATTTCAAGGGTTTCTTGGTCCCTGAATTAGGCCCATTTTTAAAATCTCTTTGGAATTTGATAAATTTTATTGGATAGTCAGGCAATTCAGCACATTTTTCCGCGTAGAAATATTTTTATTTTCAATGGATTTCCTTATTTTTTTTAAGCCTTCAATTCTATAAAATTTCTGTAAATTTATTAAAAAAATTTCTCATAAGTAAAGCCAAAAAAAATCATTTCCTTCGCCCTTTATAAAATTTTTCTCTTTAATTTTTTCATTGAATTTTCAAACGAAGATAAAAGTTCCATGCGAAAAATTTGAACGGACAAAAAGGCATATCAAAAGAAAAAAAATGTATAATTAAAAAAAAATTGGTGACGGAATTTATTGGGCATAGTGAGATGCTAATAAAAAAATATTAAATAAATTATTTATAATAATGAAAAAAAAATACGTTAGAGGAAAACTAATTAAAACTAAAATTTGCAATAATTCGTTTTTTTTCGATTTCAGTTTAGATTTAGGCCCAAAAAAGCGTTAAAAAAATGCTGAAAATTAAAAGGAAAAAAAGTGCTCACTGTAGAAGTTTTCTATGGAAAGTCCATGGATATTTCTTTTGAAAGTCCTTTTCAGGGACTTTCTCTATTTTAAAAAATGAAAGAAAATGTTTTGTATTTTGTAGATTTATGTGCATTCTCAGAGATTTAATTTGTAAATTAGATTTTCTGTTCTGGATCGATTTATATTAAAAAAAAAACATGCTAAAGTCATGAGAAGAAAATAAGAAAAAATATATTTTTAATTTTAAGAGTGCTTCCGCGGAGAATCCCAGCCAATGTCCTTGGAAATCACAGCTTATCAGTGGATTTTCGTGTGAATTCAGTAGGGACACGTGTTGGGGGATGTCGCGAAGATGGAGCGAGTTGTAAATACTATTGCATAAAAAATTGTTAAATTATAACACGATGGAAACGAAGAGCGCTGTTTTACGAATAGGTTTTTATAAAAATTTATGTATTTTATTATAAAAAAGGAAAAAAGGAATAAAAAGTATAGTTGTAGAAAAAAATGCCTTAAAGTCTTTCTTTTGTGTTCAACTGAGGAAGAAGCAACTGAGGAGGAAGAAGAGGAGTAAAACCGCAAAGGTTGGACAAAAGTTGGTCTCATTAATTTCTCCGCCCAAACAGAACTCACCTGAAAGTTCACTCACCTGGCAAAATTTGGTGGTTTCCTCGAGGAATGTTCGATGAGAATTTAATTGAAGACAGCACCCATAAATCCTCCTATCAGCACAACAATACATATTTGGGGATCTGAAGAGCTCGTTTTCTTAATTCTCTCACAAGAGCTTCAATAAATTTTCGAGATAATTTGACGATTTTCTTTTTGCAATCTTTACTCACACAAAAGCGTCAAGAAAAAAAAGTTCTTTCGGTAAGATTTATTTTATAATTCATCAGAAGAAAATGACGAAGAAGAGTAAAAAGATCTTCACAGCGGAGTACAAGTAGCAGAAAATTGCAAATTAATGTGCTTTCAACGCGTTGCTGCTTTTTTTGCTTATGGCTATTTCGAAGCAGCTGTTGATGAAAAGAAGAAAACCTCATTTTCACATTAAAAAAAAACGCAAATTAAATTTAACAATAAAGAAAGAATGAGATGAGAGAAGTTTTTCAGGTGGTTACATTTTTTCTTATCTCGTCATTAAACACCCGAAACAAGAAAATTCAAGAAAAGAAGATTTATTTAGGAAATTATATTGGAGTAATAAATTGATACCACCTACATGTAGATTTTTTTAAATTAAAATTTAAGATAAGATTTTCCCTTATTCTTAAACAATTTTTCCCCAAAATCCTTTGAAAAGATGTAAATAATGGGATGAATCGAATTAAGTTCTTTGCATTTTGCTTGAGTTAGTTCATTAACTAAATAAAGATTCTTATAAAAAAAACTATTTAATGGAATTATATAAAAAAAAGATTATAAACAGAAAATCGTTAACTTTCGTAGACTGATAGAAAAAGCAAAAATTTGTTTTAATTTAAGGATGAAAAATTGAAATCAAATTGTTAATAGAGGAGAGTGGGGTAAAAAACGGTCACCTAAATGTCAAAAATGTCATATTTCTCAGCTAGATAGAACTAAGTAAACTGGGAAGGAGTTGTAGAGCGGAAAATTTGAGTGGAATTCTCTAGTCAGACACACTTAAGATTTTTTAAGAATGACTTAAATTTTCATAAAATTTCTTAAGACTGTTTAAGAAAAAACTTAAGGTTTCCTAAGAAAAATTTAAGATTCTTATGTTTTCTCAAGTGAACCTTAAGATTTCTTTAGTCAGGCCGCAAAATCATAAAAAATATGCATTTTGCTAGATTTACTTAAGAAATTTAAGGATTTGCTTAAGAAAACTTAAGATTCTTAAATTTTTCTAGGAAATTCTTTTAAAAAAACTTAAGACATTCTTAAGAAAACTTACAGAATTTTCAGAAAATTTAAGTCTTTGTTAAGGAATCTTAAGTTTGTTTGACTAGTGAATTTCACCTTTTGTGCAATACTCATTCATCTATCCCACTGAAAAATATGATTTTAAGCATTTTAAGAGCTTTTTTAAACTCTTATGTGACATTTTTTTACTCATCTTTCCCCTAATTTGAGGCCGATTTTATCAAAATTAATTTCTTACTTTATTCTCACAAAATAATCTCGAACTTTGAGCTTTTTAGCTGCTTCAGGAGGGAAGATATTGAAAAATTAATATTTTAAAGATGGCCGTTTGTTTTAAAGCGCGTGGCATCAGAACCGCCATAAACCAAGATGGCCGTTAGTGATTTTAATCAAATAAACATGTCGAAAAATAATAGGTACTGTGTAAAAGATCCAAATTACTACTCTTGTAGCTTTTCTGTAAGCAAAAAAAGCGCAGAAAATTATTTTCTTTTTCATCTAAATATGGCGTCTTTAGACGTTTTCAAGATGGCCACTCAGTTCATCCGCCATTTTAAGATAGAAAATCATAAAGAAAAAGAATTTAAATAATTTTTATGCACTATAACCTTTTCAAGAAAGCAGAAACCCGCCTTTTAAGGGGGGTCTCTTGGGAAAATTGTTAAGGTTTACACATATTTAATGTTGCAATTTTTGTGGATTTTTCTTAAACCTGGTTTTCCAATGTTGGTTACATTTGTAGCCTAATTATTGAAGTGTAAGAAAATCACTTTTCGCCATTTTAAGTGCGACGCCATTTTGTGATTTTCCGACTTTTCCACAGAACTGCCCTAAAACACAAAGGTAGGTTTTTCTCAGGATCTACTGGGTGGATTTTGATGGGGTAAAAAGCAAATGAAAGAGGAAATACCAATGCAGATTTTGATGTACCAGAATTTTGAATTTCCATTCTGGGGCTGAGAAAACTGGAAAAACGTCAAAAATATCTGACCAAAAGTCACATTTTTCCACTTTTCTCAGCCCCAGAATAAAAATTCAAAATTCTGGTACATCAAAATCTGCATTGGTATTTCCTCTTTCATTTGCTTTTTACCCCATCAAAATCCATCCAGTAGATCCTGAGAAAAACCTACCTTTGTGTTTTGAGGAAAATCTCAAGATGGCGTCGCACCTAAGATGGCGGAAACTGATTTTCTTATTCTTCAATAATAAGTCTTCAAATGTGACCAACATTTGAAAACCAAGTTTAAGAAAAACCTTAAGAAAAATAAAAACATTGAATTTCATCAGCTCTCAAAAGAGACCCCCCTTAACAGATAATAGCGGCCATTTTGTAATTCCGAAACAAATCCGCCATTTTGAAATAAAATTCACTCAAAAACTTCATTTTTACCTCAATCTCCTCTTCTTTTCACTCTCAAAAACCTCTTCAAAACAGAAAGACAAAAAAAACTCAAAGAAATTGTAGAGTTTCAGAGAACCTGACTGGCTGTTTTTTTTTTATTTTGATAATTTTTTGTTGTATAATATAATGTATTTACAATTAAAAATGTTTCATTAAAATCTAAAATATGTAAGTAAAATTGTTATGCTGCAAATCACACAAGAAAAATCTCAAAATGTCATTCTTTCCACACAACAACCGGCAGCGTGTTTTTTTAGAGGTGAAAGAGTGGATCTGGATCCTCCTCAGAGTCCGCCGTGTACTCACTGGCACTACTTGAGGAGTCCCCATAGAGATTCAGGCGCCTCGCTGTGGCGCTCGTGCGGTAGAATTCGATGCAGTTGCGTGTATCGCTGAGGGTCTCTTTGGATTTTTCGTTGCACGAATTGAGGACACGCAGATGCTCCGTCGTACCCCCTTCAATGCTGCGTCTCTTCTGCCGAATATCCCGGCCAAGGGCAAAGGCGGCCATTGTGAGGGCTGATGAAGTTTTCGCCGGCGATGGCTTTGTCACCTCACTCAGCTCCCCGTAATCCTCCACATTCCACTCGCCGCTCTCTGTGTCCCACGTGAAGAGGGCATTCGCCTGGAATTGGCGTCTGTGGTAGACGCAATCCACGGCGGCGGCACAAGTGAGGCATTGCCCGCGATTCTTCTCCATGGCCGTGAAATGGACGAGCAGGAGGCACGTGAGGCGCCCACTGAAGGGACACAGTGCCACCACTTCGCACGCCCAGTCGTAGAAAACGCCGTACTGCTTATCATGCCGCTGACACAGATGATTCGCCACGTGGAACGTTAACGCCTCCAAATCAATGGAATTCTGCGTTATCACAACCGTTGGGCATTGCAACCGCTGGAAGGATGACTGAGAGATCATCTGCATGTCCGAATAGCATGATCCATGAACCTCCATTGGCAGGGAAAGATGGTATCTGTGGATTTATTAGTTTAAATGAGTTTTTAAGCCTAAATAATTAGTAATGGACAGGAAAAGAAGGTCAAAAATCCTGGCTTTTCTGCTGTTTTATTGAGGAAGAAGAACGATGGTAATGGTAAGATTGTAGTGGACGCAACCCAAGATGAAGATCATTGTAGTTTTAAAAATTTACTTCAATGAAGTTTTTCGAATTTTTTATTTAAAGTTTTCTATCTTTTTACTGCTTGAAGAAAATCTTTAAAACTCATTGAATAGAAAGAAGAAAAAATATTTTTTAAGCATTTTTTCATGAACAAAGGAGTTTATTCATTTTACACTCCTCACTATATTATTCAAAAATATTGATAGATCAAAGAAACAATTTCTTGCATTTCAAACAGAAAAGTCAATCATAACGCGTCCAGTTATTAGAGTTGGTGTCCCACACGTGTAGAAGTTTGTTTATGCGTTTTAATTTAATTTGTGAATAGTATTAGTAGGCAAAGTTTATTTTTTGTAAAATTCGGCAATTTGATGGATAAAAATAATCATATCTCTGGTTCTATAAGACCTACAGAAATTTCTTGACTAGTTTTGGAAAGGTATTAAAACAGACTATAAATTAACATAAATTTCAATAATTTTCAAGGTCACCTCCAGAACACAAAATGGCGGCTTTTTGTTTTACCAAAACAGTTTTTCGCGTATTTTGTCATAAAGGAATGGTTTTACAGGATTCTAATGTTCTAGAAAGTTGTAGAGTTTTACAAAACCTTTAATTTGATACTAAGATGAGCAAAATCGGACAAGCGGTTCAAGAGATATGGCTCTTAGAACTTTTCAAATTCAAGAATTTTTCAAATGGTCATATCTTCTAAACGGCGACATAGATTTTTTTCATTTTCGGACTGGTAAAAGATATTGAGTCAGACTACAACATATCAAAATTTAAAGGAAATCGATAATGGGGATTCGGAGATATTGCCCCTTAAAGTTAGGCAATTTTTGTTTTTGATTTTAGTGCCTCTTGCGGCCATTTTTGGAACTTCGATTGTTCTAGAAAGTTGTAGGGCTTCTTGAAACCTTTCATTTGATACCAAGATGGTCAAAATCGGTCAAGCCGTTCTCGAGTTATATCGAAAAAACACTTTTTGCTTTAGGCCGCCATATTTGCTAAACCGCTTAACCGATTTTCAAGTATGAATTATCGATGAAAACGTTTCACTGAGCCCTACAACATACTAAAATTTCAGACCTCTAGCTACAAGGGAAGTGATTGACGGTAGTTCAAAATGGCGGACGGCGGCCATCTTGGATTTTGAAAATGCGAAAAAATGAAAATTTACACCCACATTTCTATAGAAAACTTCAAACCGGAAGTCTCTATCTGTTGCCGTTCTCGAGCTATAATGCAAAGTTCGGGCCAGACCCCGGCAGGCCGGCAGGCCGGCCGGATCAAAAATTTTCCACCACCAGTTTTGGAATGTGGGTTGTCTGAAACGTGCTCATACCAAGTTTGAGCCCGATCTGAGGTGGTCGGAAAATCCGACGATTACAATACTTGGTGTTGGCCACGAAGTGGAACACCAACTAATTAAAGGTTTAAGTTAAAAGCCAATTAGACTCTTCGATTTCTATTTAGAAGTCCGGAAAGGTTTTCCCGAAAAAATGCAATAAGCCACGCCCCTATTGTACTTCAATTTTACTTAACCCTTACTTTTTAATCTAAAGTCTTAACCAATTCCGCTTGCAATTTCGCAATTCTTTATAAATAGGTAATGAAAGAATGTTTTCAAGATCTTAAAGAATAATTTAAATGAATTTTTGCAGATCAGTCTTTATTGCAAAACTCAACTCCCGGATAGAATGTTTTTGCAACCTTCAAAAAAACCTCAAACATCTAACTTTTTCGCATAGCTTGACAACTTGCAAAATTAAATGTTATAATTATTTGAAAGAACTAAGAATACTATTAACAATCTTTAATATAAAAAAAAAACTCCCGGAATTTTGCACAAAACACACTCCCGAAATTAGAAATAACTAAAAAGTGTGCAAAAGTTGTTTTATCATCGGTTTTATCGCAGAAATTGGGACAATTTTAACGATTTAATTAAATGATTTAATTAATTTCCTAACTAGAAATACCGTGGGATTGAAAAGAATTAACTTCAGCGACTATTCGATTTTTTATTCTTGAACCCGGAACTTTAGAAAAGAATCAAACATTTTCTATGCAAAATTGCTTTATTTTCCACCTATTTTACGCTTTTTTTCTATATTTGATCTTTTTCCTTCAAAGATATCAATTTTATTGTGTTCCAAAAATGGGTTATATTGATTGAAGAAGCATGGACGCATATGCTTTAATCGCTTTAAGGCACAAACAGAAAATGGATAAGGGCGTGGCTATTAAATTTTTATTTTTTTAATAATATTTCTAGTGTAAAAACAAGTGTTTTGAAGTTTTCTTTAATATTCTAAACCTTCAAAATTATTTTTTGTTCCTTATTTATTTATTTATTTTTTAATTTTTACACGAAGGCATAGAAATGAATAAAGTCTTTTAAACTTTAAACAAAGCCTCAATATTCTTCCCCTGCATTTTTTTCTCAGACAAGTTTGCAGCTGTTTTGCATCGTAAAATGATCTTTTGAACTTTTCTTAAATTCCTGTCTGTCTCTATCAGCCCCACTCTCCCCTACTTTCTTCCTAAAATCAAATTTCAAGAGATTTCTCATTAAAATCTCAATAAAATTGATTCCTCTCAAAAAATATCAATCTTAGGATCTTCTATGCAAATGAAATAATTAAAATATAGACTCACCCTGGAGAGATGCAGTCATCCTCCTCACTGGTAATCACCGAAGCTGCATCATCTTCCTCAACGAAGCGTCTTTCGAATTTCTTTGAGCACAGCGGTCGATCACTCACTTCGGGTGTTGTGCACTCTCTCTTGGGCGACAGAAAGATCCCTGCTGACCCTGAGCGCCTCTGTCGGGGCGACATGAGGATCCCGAAAGGCTTGGCGTACGTCGGGGAGCGTGGATTGAAGCAGTGTGAGCGCATTGGGGGTGTGTGGTAGCCTGGAGGGGAGCGCAAGCAACGATTTCCCACCGGAGAGCCACATGGGGACCTAAAGCCCTGACTGGGAGACGCCCGGTGGTGATGAGAGGGAACTTCGTAGGCGTAATTGGGTGGAGATGTGCTGTACACGGAGGAGGCTCCACTACCACCACTTACGGGTGATGAACGACGTACTTTTCCCATGCGGAGACGATTGAAGGGGATGATATTCTCGGAATTATCCTCGGAGAATTCGTACTTTTTATCCGCGAGGCGCCTCTTCCGGAAGAGGCTGATTTTCTCGCATTTCTCATTCTCTTCGGAGAATTCGTACGTCTTTGCGGCAATATCCATGGCCTTGGTGCTCGCGACACTCGTCGAGCAGCTCCCCTGGAGGTCAACTGTTGTGATTTTGCTGGATTTCCAGCAATTCCGCCGAAGAACTTGCCGTGGGGATTGCTTTGTGGTTGTTTGGTAATTCCTCTGGGAGAGTCCCGTGCGGCTCATGCCGTCATCTGTTGCCCCATTGGGGTTGTCGTGATTCCCCGCTGGGACAATACCTGTAAGTACATTTGAGCTGGATTGAGGGGCACTTGTGCCGCACGTGATGATCAGCTCATCGAAGCTCCTGTTGTCATCGAGGACGGACTTGTCGATTCTCGAGAAGATCATCGTCTTCTCCAGAGGCACCGTCTCAGTCTCACATTCTGCAAAATCCGCAATAATTCGCGCAACAATTGTCTTTGCATCCTCCTCTGCTAGTTTTGGGTCAGCTTTTGGGGCTTCTGGCCGCACGACTTCCTTTATTTTCTCCGCCATGGGGCGCACATCGGGGCAGGAGAGAAACCTCTTTTCCGTTCGATTCATCTCCAGCCTCACATTGACGGTGTGAATGAAACCATTTGCCACAATCACGATGCGTTCGGGGCAGTTTAGGTTGAGCTTTGGGTCGAATTTGGGATCTGAGTCCAAACAGCTGTACTTTGTGTGGATTGTGAGGTTGCATTTGATGCAGAGGCTGCCGCAGCAGGGAAAGATATCCGTCCGGCGGAGTTCAGTGCAGTCCCGGCAGCCGAGTTTGGGTACCGAAGCGATCGTAATGTAGGAATCCTCGTGGAAGGAGGCACTCTCACCGTGAACAATGAGGTAGCGTGGGTTTGTCATCCACTGCGTCATTGTGACCGTCTTCATGTTATCCACGCCGTGATCGTCAAACAGGCAGACTTTATAGTAGTTCTTGAGCATACAGTGTGGGCGGTAGATCCAGAAGAACAACTCATACTTATACGGTGAGCTGAAGTTGTAGTGATTGATGGATTCCTCGTCGTAGGAAACTTTGTAGCTCAGCAGGAATTGCCCACAGGCGGACAAACCCATAAAGACGTGACCATCGAGATAGCAATAGGGAACAATTTCCTTCAAGTGAAAGGACAATCGTGCGGGAACTTGCTTAAAGGGGAGCTCCATGGCAAGATTTCTGGCATTACTACTAAGATATCCAGTTCGCTACAAAGGAAAAAAAAGGCATCTCCTCTATCACTTCCGGATCTCCAGAGAAAACTTCTTCTTACTCAGAGTTCTTACCTCTCTGTTGAACAGCTTCCTAATGATATTTTGAGGCATTTTTCTATCACCATCGCCGTGGGATGTTGCCACGGTACCTTTTGGGGATGCCGACTCCTTCTTCTGCTCCTCCTGCTCCTCCTCCGCATCCGAGGATAATTCGGAGGAATCATTGAGTACACGCATCATCAGTCTAATATTCTCCATCCTCCACCCCCAACACTCGTCTCTCCTCTCTCTCTCTATCTATTTACGTATTTAAGTTTGCTGCAGCGAGAATTAAAATGAAAAGAAAATTCTATTGATTTTCCAATTTCGTGCCATGTTGCAGACAAACTCTGTCGGAAAAAACCTCATTTTCTCCCCAATTTCTCACCATTTTCACAGCAATTCCTTCAATTTCTATCACATAAGTCTCCCGTGGACACAACACGCTACTTCTTGTGCAATTTGCAGGGGTTTTTTGCAAGGAAAAACCGGATTTCCCGAAAAATCCTCGCGGAAAGTTTGTTTTTGTTGTCAATTTGAAGGGGTGATTCCGCTGCTTGCAACAGCAATTATCGTATCTGCTGTAGAAATCTATAAGATACAACAATTGCTGTTGCAAGCAGCGATTCATTGACATGGAAAAGAGAACCACACAAGTACTGTTGTTGTTGTTGTCTCGCTCACACATTCAATTTGTCTTGATTTCCTCGCGAATTTTCCAACCGGAAGTAGTTTTTTGCGATTAAGTAGCGAGGGAAGCGACGATTGCTCCATTCCTGACTGGAAAAAACAGCAGAATCTTGGAAAAACTAAAATTCTGCTTAGCCGCTGTTTTATTTTCGGCGACGTACATTTTTACGCGGTTTCCCCATAAAAAATCGTCTTGTGGACATGACAACAAACATTCCATGAGATATGTCCGATGTCAGTTCAATTGATATTGGAAAGTCAATCATAACGCGTCCAGTTATTAGAGTTGGTATACCACAACGCGGATGGGTCAGTCTATGCGTTGTAATTTAATTTTTAAGTAGTATTAGTAGGCAAAGTCGATTTTTTGTAAAATTTAGCAATTTGACAGATTAAGATGCTTATATCTTAAGTTCTATTAGACCTACAGAAATTTCTGGACTAGTTATGGAAAGCTATTGAAATAAGCTATAATCTGACATATATTTCGATACATTTCAAGGTCACCTCCAGAACACAAAATGGCGGATTTTTGTTATACCAAAACAGTTTTTTGGACTTTTTGTCCTCAAGGAATGGTTTTAGAGGTTTCTGATATTTCAGAAAGTTGTAGAGAATTGCAAAACCTTTAATTTGATACCAAATTGAGCAAAATCGGACAATCCGTTCAAGAGATATGACTCTTAGAACTTTTCAAATTCAAGAATTTTTCAAATGGCTATATCTTCTAAACGGTGACATAGAATTTCTTCATTTTTGGACTGATGAAAGATATTGAGTCAGGCTACAACATATAAAAATTTAAAGGAAAACGATAACAGATGTTGGGAGATATAGCCCCTTAAAGTTAGGCAATTTTTGTTTTTGTTTTTAGCGCCTCTTGCGGACGTTTTTGGAACTTGGAATGTTCTAGACAGTTGTAGGGCTTTTCAATACCTTTCATTTGATACCAAGATGGTCAAAATCGGTCAAGCCGTTCTCGAGTTATATCGAAAAAACACTTTTTGCTTTAGGCCGCCATATTTGCTAAACCGCTTGACCGATTTTCAAGTATGATTTGTTGATGAAAACATCTCACTGAGCCTTACAACATACTAAAATTTCAGACCTCTAGCTCTAAGGGAAGTGGTTTACACTATTTCAAAATGGCGGACGGCGGCCATCTTGGATTTTGAAAATACGAAAAAATGAAAATTTACACCCACATTTCTATAGAAAACTTCAAACCGGAAGTCTCTATCTGTTACCGTTCTTGAGCTATAAGGCAAAGTTTGGGCGACCGGCCGGCCGGCCAGCCGGCAGGCCGGCCGGATCAAAAATTTTCCACCACCATTTTTGGAATGTGGGTTGTCTGAAACGTGCTCATACCAAGTTTGAGCCCGATCTGAGGTGGTCAGTTTTTCCGACGATTACAATACTTGGTATGCCACGATTGTGGTATACCAACTAATTCGGAGCACTACGCCGAAACCATTTGGCGGCTGTATTTGAAGTCAATTTTCTTCGCTCCCACGCAATTTTTCCGCTTTTCCTACCACAGGGGGCTTCTTTGAGGCCTCTTGCACCTGTTCCGGGGGTTTTTGGGGTTTTTCGGGGAGTTAATTTGTAAGAAAAGCCGCCGGCAGTTTTCGTTTTTGTCTTTTTACACAATTTTTTTTTGAACTTTTAAAATTTTTGATGCCAATCGACGCGGCGTCACTTCCTGATTGCAAAATATTACTTTCGGTTGGAAAATTCGGCGGTAAACGCGAGAAAATAGCAAAAAACTGTATGTGTGAGGGAGACGGATAGCGGTGAAATGCATTCATCTTATTTCTCTTCTCCAAATAGTGCCCAAAATAGCCAGGTGGCTGGTTTTGGAACTACATTTAGGGCGCGAAATTCAAAAATGAACTTTCCCGGAACGGATTTGTGTTCCCGGAAAGTATCATAAGTGGCTGGACGTTGTGCAGGATGACTGTTAATTGCCTCTGGAAGTTTTTATGGAATCTTAGGAACTTTTTTGTCTACACCCGGCTGATCCTTGATGTCATTTAGGAGTCAAAATCTGCTCATTTATGAAATCTCCTTTGCAGTGCTGGGAAGCATATTTTTTAGACTCAGATTTTGACCCAAAGATGACATCCAGGATCAACCGGGTGTTGTCAAGGAAGTTCCTACGATCCCTTAGAAACTTCCTGATACAATTGACAGCCATCCTGCACTACTTCCAGCCACTTATGACACTTTCCGGGAACACATAAAACCGTTCCGGGTTCAGGGGAGAAAATCCTTTCTTTTAGATAAAAAAGAGATCTTTTATGAAATAATTATTTTTTATATCTTTATTATAATATAAGAATGTAATTTAATCAATTTTCTTAGAGAAACTTTGGATTAGCCACACGGAAAACATTCGACACCATTCCGGCGAGTGTCGTGAAGAGCTCCTCGGAGATGTTGTGTGGCAAAAGGAGTTGCAGTGTGTTGATCTCTGTGCCACCCCATGTTGCTGACTCAATCATGAACCCCTTGGCGCACTTGAAGACCAACTCTGCACGTCTAATAGACCACGGCACTGTCATATCCTCGGACATTTCATGCCGCAGCAGCGCTGGAATGGTCAGCATGGAGATATCATGCCTCGAGGCAGTCTTCAGGATATTCCGTAGGCCTAGTATCACAGGATGACGTGATGTGATCTCCCCGGGGCTGTCTGAGGATTCATCCGAGATCAGGTGAAAGATCACGTGCGTCTGTGAGAGATTGGAGTGTCGCGTAATGAAGAAATCTCCCGGATGGAGTTTCTGACTTGTCTTCTCCGTCGCACCACCTGCAGCTGCATCATTGTGGCTCTTCCTGAGATCCTCCTCGATGCGCTCAATTTGATTTTCAATCTAAATAAAAGAAAAAATGACGTCACTTTTATCGTTTTTTAAACAATTCTTTTCTTTTTCATATAAACATAAATTGTGGATTGAATATCGTCTTTCAATCTTCCCGCAAGCTGTCCCAGGGAGTCAGTTATGCAAAGTCAGCTGCTCAGAGGAGAATCAACAATTCTTCACAGAGGAAAGTTTCTTGTGAACGTGGAATTTGTGATTTTTCCCCCAAATTGAGGTGAATTTTCGTGGAATTTTTAAGGATTATTTTTTATTGTATTTTCCTCCCTAAAAAGTGAGTAAAATTTGCAACATTTTTGCAGCAGTTTTAGCAAAAAAATAAATTGTTTTTGGCTGTGAGAAAAATCATAAAAAAGATTTTTCAATCCTTTCTTTGTTGAAGTGATTCAAGTTATTTATTTACAAGAGATCATGGAGATTTAATTGAATTTTGTTATTTCTTTTAATTTGTTGATAAAAGAGAATTCTTTATAGCATAAAACTCATTCATTTGTGATGAAATTCTGGAAGGAAATATGATCTCTTGTCCAGCAAAAAACTGTCTTAAGAGCTATTTTGTTTATTTATTAAATTAATTGTTCAAAACGTGATTAATTGTGAATGAAATGAGATCAAGAAAGGAAAATGAATTCAATTGAATTTAAGATTTTATCTCAAAAGTTAGTTTCTTACCTGATCAAAATGGAATTCAGTGGACATGTTGGCATTCTTAATGATTTTGGGAAGTGCCTGAACTGATCCGGGTGGTGTGAGCACGACAATCCCACTGAGGGAACTCGAGTAGAGCCCCAAAGCCATGTTGAGTCCGTTGAGACTGAAAAGAAAGAAAAGGAATGAAGAGAAATTATGGGATTTGTATCTTAAGGAGTTTAAGGACATTTTCTTACTTCTCATCCCGATGGAGAGGACTACAGAACTCCGTAACATCCGCACTGAGGATGCGAATGTTGTGCATGTGCTTCAGCTGCGATCCCAGGTGGATTGTGAAGCTCTCCTCCATGGCTAAGTTCTGTGTGACAAACATTGAGGATTTATTCCCAATTGGCGTGGAAGTGACTGGCAGGGAGGTGGGATTGTTGATTAGAGCCTCCCCCACTTGACTCGTCACCCAGTTGCGGTACTCGTGCTTCTGATGCCCTCGTTTTGCCTCCAATTTTGACTCCCATCGCTTCCGGAGGAGATTCTGATTGCTGTAGTGTTGCGACAGGAGGGCATTAATGTCCTCAGATGTTGTTGAAACATCCAACTGCCCCACAGTCTCATCCATCTCTGCTGCTTGCTTCTTATTCAGCTCATCAATCTCCTCGTACATTCGTGTATTGAGTTCTGAAATACTCGCAGCATAGCACTGCTCTTTGGTCAGAATATCCGGCAACAATGGGGAATGTACGAGCTGATGGAAAGCCAGGGCAAAGATCTCCTCATCCGTTGGCCCCACACGTTCAGCAAACTCCAGAACTTCCTCCTTGTACAGTTTATCCATTTCCGTTACGAGCCCCTCGACGTCAACTTGCCCATTCCGTGCCTTATTCAGCAAATCCTCATCCCTGCGATCGTAAAAGTTCTGATTTTCCTTCTCCACGAATGCCTTGAGGGCTGTTTTGAGTTCTGAAACAACACCAAGTTGAGAGTTAAACATCTCTCGGAGGATTAGGTGTGATTTACTGACCAATATCCGCATCCAGGATCTTCATTACGGGATCCATAAGCTCTGCAACCAGTCTGTGAGCTAGTTCAGCACAATCCTCCTTGAAGGGTAGATCCAGCTGGTGTTTGAGGGTCTTTTCCATTCCATCGTAGTTCCTGTAGGTGTACTCAAATGTGGCTGAGGATGTCATCTTCTCCTGACCAGGAATTCCAGAGGTTTTTGGGAATTTCTTCCCACTTTCCCAGAAGAAATCGCCCACCCCAATATTTGACAGCAATGAAATCCCCGCGAGATGGCGTTGAATGTCGACCAACGGAAATTTTTGAACCGCATTCCAAAAAGGTTTCTCAATTTAGAAAGAAAGTGTCATTGAAAATTACTTCATTTTCTTTTATTAAGGGGAAAATCTGTGAAAAAATATCTAAAAGAAAATTCTCTCAGATTTTTCACCCAACATTACCATATACAATTTGGTTAGAAAACAGAAAAAATAATTTTCCTTCCGAGTTAAGGTATCTTTTCATCATGAATTGATAAACCCCCGGTTCTTTTGCCCCTTCCAGCCGAGGATCCCCGAACATTTTTTTCAGCAGAATTTTGAACGCAAAAGAACTTAATTTTTTGCTCTTCGAGATTTTCTTCAATTTTCGTTGTTTTTCTAGGTATTTGTGCAATGATTTTTTGTTTGTGACTTCTCTGCAAGTTCACGAATTAGTTAGTGAGTGACTAAAGGTGAAAAAACCCTCCTAAATTGGCATTTTATGTAAATTATGAGTCGGTAAGAAGAGCACAGAAGAGATTTTTACGTTGTTCCCCGTTATTTTTTTGCAGATACAGCAAGCTGCGATTTTCCGGTTTAATTTTGCTTTGATTGGCAAACCAGAGGAATTGCAAAAATCAAGGTTTGTTGGCTTCAATGTTTTTTGAGATTTGCTTCTCTGGGAAATTGCGAAAATCTCTGTTTTTCTTGAGATTTTTTTTTGGGGAAAAATATTCCGGGTTCCTTTGAAAAGTTCCCAAATTATCCTTCACTTTTCGCCGTGTTAGAATTTTCATCGCCTACTGAGCTTTTGTAGGGATAGCCTAATAGCCCAGACAGGGATCGAGGGCAGTTTTTTCACAGATCCTTCGCCGCATTTCTTTGTCAACTTCTGTAGTGATAAGACCACCTTCTAGTGATTGTATTCCGTGTGAATTTTCAAAGAAACTCTCCTTATGTTTCTCCCAAAAGAGATTATGATGGATCGGGAGGCCAGTGATAGCGAAGGGGAAGGAGTGGAGCTGGAAATGTGGTGCTACACAGATCCCAAGGGGAAACCACGGGGCCCCTTTCCCTGCTCCAAAATGCTTCGCTGGCGTGCCTTCTTCTATCGCAGCACCGTCGTTTGGCGCTACGGATCCAAGAGGCAGATCACCTTCGAAGATTTTCTGCGCATTCACAAAATCCACCCACTGTGGACGTACTTCGATGAGGAGAATGAACCCCTCATTGAGACCAAAGAGACTGACAGTGACGGTGGGGGATCAGACAGTGAGGGAGGAACTGAGGCTGCGGCCAGGAGAAAGTTGAATTTCGAGGCAAATATAAATTCCGACGGGAGGGACAATACAGATGAGGATTCGGAGGGAAATGGAGAGAAGATTCGAGGTGAGGAGTGTGAAGAAATTAAGTGGAATCAAGCGAAGATTTCCAGTCCTAAGACGATCTCATCCAAAGAATCAGACGATAGTTCCCGTGGGAGTTCTTTGTGTGATCAAGATGAGGAAAGTTCAGCAGATTCTGAGGAATATCAGGTTAGTTTTCTTTTAGCATTTTCTCTGGTTCTTTCCTGTTTTATAAGTTAGAATTTAGTTAGAAGTGTTAGAATGTCGTTCTTTGTGTCCTTGTTCAGAAAGTTCTAAAATATTCTTGAGTGGTTTGAACGTAAATTCCAGGAAATTCTAAACAAATACTAAGAGTGCTCCATCTTGAAAAAAAAAGAAGAAATTGATTGCAATATTGGTCGCCATTTTGTTTAACTTTAACCTAACTTTACAGGCTTGTTGATGTTTATTTTTCTCAGAATTTCTTTTTACTTTCACGTTTTGAAATGAAATTCTTATTCTAACAAAGTTCTTACATGTTTTAAAGTTTATTTATTCAATCAATCTTGTAAATTCTTTGTGAAAAAATCCTTTTAGAAGCGAAAATGATTACATTTTTATTTAAATCTTAATTTTAAGGTTAGAAAGCTATAATTAATCCAGACGCAAAGCCCTTGTTTTGAAAATGAGGCGTATGATAACTTTCTTTTCAATTTCAGGAACTTCAAAATGCAGATGAAGTAAAAAAATTAAACAAATCTTTTGGCTTGGTGGACATAGATGTGGATGTAAAGATCACGGATAATCTTCCGGATCGCTACGAAAAGTGTGCTGAAGTGGGGAAGATTAATCCATCGAATCCATTGGAATTCAAACCCTATCCGAAAGAGAATAAAGCTTCTCCGGTTGCTTCACGAATGTCGGGGAAGGAGAACGTTGAGCCAATTGAGGAAATTCAGCGACCACAGATGTATCCTCAGGGAGCTGGTAGGGGCTACACACAGATACCGCAGAATTGGAATTTCCGTCAAATGGGAAGTCCTCAGCCCTATACGCCAGTTGAGGCTCCTATAAACTACTACAGAGCCGTTCCACCACCATTACCTATCTACATGACAAATCCACCACCTGTTGCTTGGCCGATGAGATCAATGGAAGGACCCCAGATGGTGGCAAGTAGCGCCCCTGTACATGTTCCTCCTACATTCTACTACGCCTCTCAGGGACAACCTATTCAGCCGCATATGAACACACGTGCTCTGACCTACACCTCAAATACTACACCACACTACCCACAACAGAATATCCAGCAGCAGCCCTATCCACCAACGAATCAGTACTACGCGCAGAACTTTCGACAGAATCAGCAGCAACAGAACTATCAGCAACAGAACTATCAGCAACAGAATTATCAGCTGCAGAACTACCAGCAAAACTACCAGCCTGGTGCTGTGCAGGAATTGCATCAGATGTACAAGCAGAGTAGTGGTGGCGGCAATGAAAAGGGCATGGGGGTATTCTGTGAGAATCTCATTCAAAAGTACATCAATATCACGGGGAATAAAATGCAGGAGCTCTATCAGGAGAATGAGAAGCTGAAGATGCACAATCAGGAGCTGCAGCAGAAGAAACCTCAAAGTATTCCGGTGAGTGTCATTCACATTAATGATTTTATTAAATATTCAGAAATTTTCCATTTAGGTAAGGTTTTTAAGAAGGATATGAATTTATTTTCACAAAGGTTCAGAGTCCATTAGGGGCAGGTAAAAAAGGTTATTTAAAATCTTAATCTTACATAATTTGTGTCCTTAATGACGGGATTCGTAGGAAAAGTTTACTGTTCATTGTAATTTAGAAAAGGAGTTTATTTGTTTTAGAAATATTTTAGAATATTTTTTTTGTAGGTTAAATTAGAAAAAGGAATTTAGGGAAAATTCTGAAAGAATTCTTGGAAGTTATCTCTTGAAAATTCTTATTTTTCAAGAGCTTTTGGTTCTTTCAATTCTTCTTTCAATTCATTTTTTATTAAAAGGAGTTTATTCACTGTTGTATGGAAAAATTCATCATTTGGGGAGCAACCTGAGCACAGTTAATCTTGTAAAATATAAAGAAAGAACAAAAAATTACTGAATAGACTTATTTCTAATTCTCTATTCGAATCAGCTTGGAAAATCTTGCAAAACTTTGCTCAAAAATAAGAAGAATGACGTCACTTTTGCAGTTGTATCTCTTCCAATGCATGAAGCATTCTTCCTGATGTTTCGTTGATGTTTCTTTTTGTTATTTTTGTGCTTCATGTGGGACAAAGAGAAGCACAAAAGTGACGTCATTCTTCACAAACAAATCTTTTGAGACTTTTTTACAACTGATTCCAATAAAAAAATAAAAAGTTTCTTTGAGGATTTTTTATTCATTTTTGATTCTCTATAAGATTAACAATTTTTCAAATGTTCCTCAAATAAGGAGTTTTTTCCATACATCAGTGACTAAAATCCTTTTTTTCTCTAAAAATTCTTGAAAACAAAGCGAATATTAAATTAGTTTAAATTCTATCAGAAAATACTTAACAAATGCACCAAAATAATTTGCTTTTAGCTTAATTTTATCTGAAACTTCGCACTAATAAAGCCAACAAAATGTAATTTAAAGTTATGGAAAAGCTGGAAAAGCTGTGTGAATGGGAAATTAATTTCGTAGAAAATGCTGTTAAAGTGAAATATTCATTTATAATTTGCAATTGTTGTTGCAAATAAATCCTCTTTCGTGTAAATTTAATTACATAAAAGAGCTTTCATTTTATATAAATTTCAAATCAAATTGCAATATATTTTAGCCCAGAGAGAGGAGGTGCGCGTACAAATAATACAAAACTCAAAACTCTCATCATTGGGAAATCATCATTAAATAAATTAAATTAATTTTGTTTCCATGAGTATATATCCTTGTATTTATCTTATCGTGAAATCTCAAAACCAGAGAAATATCATTCAGATCTTTCTCTCAATGTTAAGGCTTTATTTATAAATCTTCCTTCTCATGATGCTAAATGGAAATCCATTGATGGAAATTTTATAGTACAAAGAAAGGAGCTTCATCACAGTTTATCAATAGACTGAAAGAATTTCTTATTCCTATACCTATCTTTGGTTTTTCTTTTGGATATTTAATTCAAAAGTCCTTAATGGGAAATGTTTTCCCAGCGCATTTTCTAATTGAATTGAGTTTTAGAATTTTAATTTTCCGTAATGAGGAAATTTTTTCCATTTAATTTAACTTTTATCCTTAAATTAGTTGGTGTTCCACTTCGTGGCCAACACCAAGTATTGTAATCGTCGGAAAAACCGACCACCTCAGATCGGGCTCAAACTTGGTATGAGCACGTTTTAGACATCCCACATTTCGAAAATGGTGGTGGAAAATTTTTGATCCGGCCGGCCTGCCGTCCTGCCGTCCTGCCGGCCTGCCGTCCGGGACTCTAAACTTTGCCTTATAGCTCGAGAACAGTAACAGTGAGAGACTTCGGGTTTGAAGCTTTCTATAGAAATGTGGGTGTAAAATTTCATTTTTTCGCATTTTCAAAATCCAAGATGGCCGCCGTCCGCCATTTTGAAACACCATCAACCAGTTCCCTTATAGCTAGATGTCTGAAATTTTTGTATGATGTAGAGCTCAGTGAGACGTTTTCATCAACAATTCATACTTGAAAATCGGTCAAGCGGTTTAGCAAATATGGCGGCCTAAAGCAAAAAGTGTTTTTTCGATATAACTCGAGAACGGCTTGACCGATTTTGACCATCTTGGTATCAAATGAAAGATACTGAAAAGCCCTACAAATGTCTAGAACATTTCAAGTTCCAAAAATATCCGCAAGAGGCGCTAAAATCAAAAACAAAAATTTCCTAACTTTAAGGGGCAATATCTCCGAATCCCGATCATCGATTTCCTCTAAATTTTGATATGTTGTAGCCTGACTCAATATCTGTCACCAGTCCAAAAATGAAGAAAATCTATGTCGCCGTTTAGAAGATATGACCATTTGAAAAATTCTTGAATTTGTATAGTTCTAAGAGCCATATCTTCTGCACTGCTTGACCGATTTTGCTAATCTTGGTATCAAATTAAAGGTTTTGCAAAACTCTACAACTTTCTAGAACATCAGAAATCTCTAAAACCATTCCTTCAGGACAAAAAAGGCCAAAAAGTGTTTTGGTAAAACAAAATGCCGCCATTTTGTGTTCTGGAGGTGACCTTGAAAATTATTGAAATTTATGTCAATTTTTAGCCTGTGTTAATACCTTTCCAAAACTAGTCAATAAATTTCTGTAGGTTTTACAGAACCAGAGATATAACCATTTTTATCCATCATATTGTCGAATTTTACAAAAAAAATCTTTGTCTACTAATTCTGCTCACAAATCGCATTACAACGCATAAACAAACTTCTACACGTTGTGGGACACCAACTCTTATAACTGGACGCGTTATGATTGACTTTCTCTATTAAATGGGGGTTTTTATGAAGAACATTTCATCCGTTAATGTGAGAAATAGAGATGAGAAAATGAATCAGAAGATATAGATAATGTTAATCTTGAAAGAAAATCCACATTGTTGATGATTCTGCTGAAATATATTGCAAAGCATTTTGCATGTCTGTTCTCATAAAACATGCATTTGCTCGGTTTTTCCCGTCTGCAACTTTTGGGTACCTCTGTCGGTGGAATTTGTACAAAAAGCAGATGAGGATTTTTGGGAGAAAATTGCATGCAAAATCTTCCATCTTTTGCATTTGAAATGGGTGGGAAAACCCCGGGAGAAAGGGAATTATTCTATGGAGGAGGTAAGCCGAAATACCCACATCCTCCTCTTGAGGCAACACACACACATGCATTTAACACAAACCTGGAGGAAGAAGAAGGGTCATAAAATGAAGAAAATTGCTTTATGAGACTCTACGGAGCGAGCTTGTAAATCATTCTCTGAACAACATGAGAAGCCCTTAAGCAATTAAAGGTATTTGAGAATGGTCTGAAAATGTGTTGAAAGGTATAATCTTGCAGCAAAAAGGTTCTCCTTCGGCATCGTCGGCGCCTTTTTTGAGGTCCTTAAAGAGGTGTGCAATTTTGCATCAATTCACACCCGAAAGGAACCCCTAAAGAGACCCAAAATGGATTATAATTAGGAATTTTTTTAGTTTAAAGGTAGACACAGCAATTGCAAAGGGATTGGGAATTTCCTGCATGTCCTTCTGTGGAATTTCAAGAAAATTAAACATTTCTTTTTCAATTAGAGTTTTATTTCTCTTTGAAATAATTTCATTTCGAAAGAAAAAATGTACTGGTAAGCTGACCAAGCTTACGGGAGCTGTGTTTCTTTCAGTGTACCAATTTTGTGAGAGCAAATTAGAACGCGAATTTATTTAATTACGCGCAAAGTCGGGAAAAGTTGAAAAGTCATACCCTAAGAAATCTTTAGAAGGCTATATCTCGGGAATGGCTCCATAGATTTTCGAGTTTGAGCTATCGTTGGAAAGGTCTTAACCTCAACTATAATATATAAAAATATGAAGTAAATCGATAATGGCATTTTCGAAATATTCGAGTTCGAAATTTTCGAAAACTTTGTTTTTGACTTTAGCGCCTCTCGCGGTCATTTCTCGAACTTGCAATGTTCTAGACATTTGTAGGGTTTCACGAAATCTTTCATTTGCGCTTGAGTTGATCAAGATCGGACTTGTAGAACCCGAGATATGACATGCCAACTTTGGAAGGCTATATCTCGAGAACGGATCCATAGATTTTCTTCATTTTTGGCATGAAGCTAGATAATATGGTCAGCTACAACATATCAAAAAATGAAAAAAATTTATGTCGCCGTTTTCGAGATATTCATCGAAAACTCATCGAAAATTTTGTTTTTGATTTTTGGCCCCCTAGCGGTCACTTTTGAAACTTCGGATGTTTTAGAGAGTTGTAGGGTTTGTTGAGAGCTTTCATTTGAGCCCGGGTTGATCAAAATCGGTCAAGCCGTTTTCGAGTTATGGTCGATTTTTGATGAAAAATTGTGGCGGCCATATTGACTAAACGGCTTGACCGATTTTCGAAAATGAGGTATCGTTGGAAAGGTATTGATGGCCCCTACAACATATCTAAATTTCAGACCTCTAGCTATAATAGCGGCTGAGATATAGTGAAAACAAAATTTTGAGGTTATTCAAAATGGCGGACGGGGGGGTGGGGGGTAAAATTTGACATCATAGTTGAACGACTTCCAGTCGATATTTAAACTTTGCCGTTTACCGCAAGTCTCTATCTATAACCGTTCTCTCGCAATTCAGTCATAAACCACGGCCGGACGGACGGCCGGAAAAAAAAATTTTTGGCGCATACGTTTTTTGGAATGTGGGGACCCTAATTCGTGCTCATCCCAAGTTTGAGCCCGATCTGACGACTTTCGATTTTGCTCGGTACACAAAAGCTGTGTCTGAAAGAAACACAGCTAAAACTTGTAGTCTGTGACTATAATTAAAATTCTTCCCTTGCACTTCTTAATGAATATAAAATTAAATTTCCATTTTAAATACAAATTCCTTTCCTTTTCTCACGCCTGACAATGCAAAAGAAAGAAAGGATGAGAAAATGGAAATTTTCGTGACTTTTTGAACTTTTTTAAAAGCTTTTCTCATCTTGCAATTTGAACTGCGAGAGAGAATGCTATTGAGAAAAAGTTTCGAGGACTTTTCGAGCATTTAAATAAAATTCAAGAAGTGAATCTATTGGAAAATGTGTAGGAATCATTACGTGGTGTTCTGTGCACTTTTCCTTCTTTGGAGGTTTTTTTTGTTGAATAAATTGAAAGATGAGGAAAATATTGACGGATGAGATAATAGCGGGTGGTATTGAGAGGGGTTTGGTGAATGCAAGAGTATTATGTTAATTAAGTAAATTTTCCAAGGAAGATTCTAAAGAGAATGGAGGGAATTTGAAGATGAGAGAAGCTTTTAAAATTGCCCAGAAGATTTATCAAAATTCCTTCCAACATCTCTTCCCGTGCAGGTTAATAACGAGATATCCTTTGCAAAAATGGTGTCAATGGACAACAAAGGCAATGACGAGAATGGAGACAAGAAGGGCGAGATAAAGAGTTTCTGGGACAATGTGCCAACGCCAAAGCCCACGTCGGTGCCATACAAGAAGGGTAAGGGTTTCATTGAGAAGGTGGAAAAGGGTGGCAATAAATATCCATCGGGCTACGTTGGTGATGGGATGAAGAAGAAAAAGATCCAGGCAATAGAAAAGGAAGGAGTTGAGGGATTTATCGAGTGGTGCTTGGAAACTCTAAATTATATCTCGGAAAATAAACTAAACGGTAAGAAAACACTTTTAAAAATTCGTCAAAAGCTCAATTTGTATATCAAAAATGATGATTTTTACGTAAATTTTCAGTTGAAGGTCTTCGAGTTGTACTCCAAGAGCTAGAAACTATAGCCTGTGTTGAGAGATACATCAAAATGTGGCTTGGTAGGTAGACAAACAAACATTTTTTTCACAGGACCTTCCCCCACGCGCCTGCGGGTAATTAAAAATAATCATGTACACGCTTTCTCCATTGCAGATGACTTTAATCCAAAAATGTGGGTTCTATTTAATGAAAAGCTAAAGAAGTTCCGGAAAGAGGGGATGTCAGATGAATTAAATTCACCTGCTCGTGCTAATCCCTATGACATAGAGCGACAAAAACAGAAGGTAAATTTTGTTCAATTTTTTTTCTCTTCTAACATCACATTTATCTTTCTTTTTTTTTGTGCCTTTTGCGGTTTGTGTATTTCTTGTTTTTTTTTTTTCATTCAACTTGATGATATTTTCTCAGTGGGACTGACTGCTTGTTGTACAAAGGAAATGCACAACAAACTATTTCATTTGAAAGCTTTTTAAAAAAATATATACAACATAAAAAATATAGATAAACTGATGGAGTTTGAAAAGAAAGTTTTGAAGAGTTACTTTTATGAGAAAAACATTTCTAGGGAATTTTTTATTGCGTCAAAAGTTATGAAATATCCGATTTTTATGGAGGAAATTTTATTTGAATGATGAATCGAAGATTTGTTTTTAATTTCATAAAAATATTAGGTACAGGGACGTAGCCAGGAATTTTTTTCAAGAGCTTAGAAACATTTTTTAAATTTTCTTCTTCTTTTCATACATCAAACATTTCATTTTTTAAGGTTTGTTATTCCTTTTCTAACGTTTAAAATACAAAGTTTTATAGTTTCCTAACTATTGACGTTTAAATACATATATTTGGGTCTGGCGTTTAATTTGTCATTTGAAGTTTTATTTAATGTTTGACGTGTAATTTAATTTTTAACTTTAATTAAATATTTGAATACAATTTAACTTTTGATGTTTAACGTTCAATTTAATGTTTGGCGTTTGATGTATTTTTTTTGACGTTTAACGTTCAATTTATTTTTGAGTTTGAATTAAATGTTTGACGTTTAATTTAAAATAACTTTTGCGGTTTATTTATCCATTGACATTTAATTTAACGTTTGACCCGTTTGACATTTAATTTAACGTTTGCATTTAATTTAACTTTTGACGTTTATTTAATCATTTAACTTTCTATTTCTCATTTGACATTTTAATTTTTGACATTTAACGTTAAGTTTTATGTTTGACTTTAAATGTTTGACGTTTAATTTTATATTTGGCTTTTGACGTTTTATTTATCCTTTGACATTTTATTTATTTTATTGACGTTCAATTAATCGTTTGACGTTCCGTTTAACATTTATTTGACGTTCTTTTTATTGTTTGATATTTAATTTAACACACTGACGACGGGTAAAATACTTCTCAAAGGTTTTTTACGCGACATGTAACAATTAGTCACTGGCGTCCAGAAATGTTACCCGGTGGGACCATAGTGTGCTTATGTTCTTCGCACGTTATCAGAAAATATTTATTTGACACAATATTCAGTTATGTGAAACACAATTTTTTTTTAATATAAAATTATCGCAAACAAAACAATAAAAAAAGAATAATATTCAAATTAAAATACAATTTAAATTTCAAAAATTTTTCCTTAAGATTTCACTAACTGTTATATGTTGAACATCAAATTCTAGCTCACAGAACAGTCAGGAGAATAGTTGATGATGGTATGATATTGGTGAAGAGAATTTTTTGGACATATGTATGTATTTGTCATTTTTTTCTGATTCCAACATAACCGCACTTTTATATTTACGTGGGAAAAAAAGTCAGATTTATGGGATAATGTGAATTTTCAGCTAGAACATTATTTTATAGCCTAAAGGGAAACTTCTGAAAGCTTTTCTTTGCTAATTTATTCCATTATTCTCACTTTTTTCGGGCACCAGAATAAAAATTAGGTTATGTTGAAACGAGAAAATATGCCAGATATGTCAAAAAAAATGCTTCGCCATCCGTTCCGAACCATTCTGAGAATTTTCTAGCACTTACATTATTTTATATTAATAATAAATGGTAATGATAACGTGAACGAGCAGGTTGATTTTTTTGTTCTAAAAATTCTGAAAACTTCATAATACATGTATTTAGCTAAAATCTTCTCTGTGACAGAGCAATTAAAAAAAACTAGAATATTCCAAATATCCTACTTATTTCTTGTTTTTTTTTAAGTTTTGAAAATTTTATTTCCCCTGGCATGATATTTTTCATATTTTTTCTTTATTGGATAATAATATCTAATAAGAATGTTCTATTCGTTCTATTGTCAATATCAAGATTAATAGAATAGAATATTCTAGATATTCCATTTTCTTGTCACTATCAATCTCAAATCATTTCAAATTGATTCCAAATCATTTCAGAAATTTAATAAATAAAAATTTATTAATCATATATGAACACCTTACGAGTCAGGAATCAAAATTTGTTGAAAAAATGTTGGAGAAGTTTTCCTACCGGGTAAATGTCAAACGCAAAAAGAGTGGCAAATTGTTACAGCGTACAGAATTGAGAACTGTCAGTGGACGCCGATGTGCGTCAAGCCGTCCTGGATGTGTTAACGTATGACTTTTCTATTATATTTGAACAAAAATCGGTTATTTCATCTATAAAAGCTTAACATGTGTATATGTATATTGAATTTCCTGCAAAGGGATGGTCCTATTTAATTTAAATGTTATACTCTACGTAAAATGAAAACCATATTCTTCGTGCCTATGAATACAAATTCCATGGATACAATAGAAGGGCATGGGGTTATGGATCACAGTGGGATCACCATGTAATCCAATCACTTAACATTCGGTATCCATTATTGGATTTTGTTGTGTAGTATCTCTCTTGTGGAGAAGAGATGATAAGAAATTTATAGTTTGATGTTTGTCCGTGATTTGAGGGGGAAATGTTTCAAATTTATTCAAACCAACTAAAACTATATATCTATCTTACCTAAATGTAATGTGAATACTTAATTGGATTGCTTCACAGAAATCACAAACATGCCCTTCATCACCACAACCTTGTATTACCTCACAAAAGCTTTTAGAATCTCAAACTTATCTTTCAGCGTTTTGTTGTGTCTTTGCAGGAAAAGATGCAGAAGAAAGCTGAACTCTTTGGGCAAAATGTGGATCTCAATACGATGAATATCAACAGACATTTAACGAAAATTCAACAATTCGGTGGAAAGAAGGTAGGCGCTACAGCAAAGATAGAGAAATGAATAATTTTTCCATAAGAAGAAGCGGGAGCTTTTTTTTTCTAAAACAAGATGAAATTTTCACATTCTGACCATTTTCTAATTATAATGCGCAATCATTTGCTTTTACTTAACTTACTCGTTCAGTTCTTAATTCATTTAATTTTTTTTTGCCAAAATAAATACCTTCATGAAGTATTCGCTTAAAACATACCAAACATAACGAAATATTCTCATAAAATAATAAGATGTATTAAATAATACTTTTAAATATGAAATGTATTTTCAGCTCTTGAATTTATGTTCAATCTCTGAAATAATATGATTTTATTAGTTTAAAATATTAAATATATATATAATTCTGTTTGAAAAGCTTAATCTTTTATTTAACAATACAAGAGATTTGAACTCTTGTCGAAACATTCAACATATCCCTTTCCCCTTTGAATTTTTGGGGGGTTTACGCCATATAGGTTAATTAATTCAATCTAAAATCCCCACATCTATGTAGTGGATTTGAGCTTCTGGTGGAAAGTGGATTATGTGAGTTTTGAGAGCTGGAATATGGGCATAAAGTTTGCAATTTCGTTAGTGTTGCAGCATACAGCTGAAATGCGGAAAACCACAAGATAAGCGCTTTTTACTCTAATTGAATTGATTGGATTTTGATACTTGATCTCTTATTGTGCATTCATGATGGGCCTTTTATGTGTGTTTTATTGCTAATAGAGATGGTGTTGGTATTATATTTTGCACGAATCCGTGGAATTTGTGGGGATTTTAAATGAAATATTTAGAATCAAAGCTTGGATTAAATCAGGGAATTTATGGGATGAACATTGGGGGTTTTCATGGGTATTTTTTAATGATGCTAGCTTTATATTTTTAATTAATTTGAAAAGCTCAATAGCTTTAGTGATTAGGAATTAGTTGGAAAATGAAATATTAGGGGAATGCATGGCTGGGAAAGAAGTAAAAAAGTTTTTCTACCCAATCGGGAATCGAACCCACGTCATTCGAGTTAAGAAGTCAGAGAGCTAACCGATTGACCTATCTAGCTCTCAAAATGAATTTTAATTTGATTAAAAATTGGTTATAAGGATTTTAATCGTTTTATTTATAAAATATTTTAAAATAAAAGAAATGAAATAAATTTCAATAATATCGATTTTATTTTATCAAAAAAACTAGGTCGTTTAGTTCACCGCTTTTCCGCGACTAAGTGCTGTAAATTCAACGCACTAAACCTCAACACTTTATGGTCACTAAATCATTATTTACACTGAGGGACACGTTGAGCTTTTAAAGCTTTCTCTGTAATTCAAGTAGTTAAATGCCATTCTAGCTGGCAATTTATTTTGCAACATTGTGTTGGAAAGCGCGTGAACAATAAATAATAAATTGTGAAAAATTGTGTTGGAAAAGCGTTAATAAATTATTTTATACCGTGTTACATATCCTGGCTTGTATTAGGGGCTTTTTTAATCTCTTTTTTGAGCTTTTATTAAATATTTAATGAAATATTCTTTTGTGAGCTTCTCATTTCAATTCTGATTTCTTTTTAATTCAAAGAAATTCACATTTTGAATGAGTTTGGGATGAATTGAAGAATATTTTGGAGCGCATGTCTCTGTTAATCAATGTCTTACTGACAAATTAACGCGCCCGGAAAATATGGCTTGAGCATTTTTTTTTTTTTTGAGAAAAATCTCCTCATATTCGTCATATTTGTACATGAAGTTATTCATGGAAATATGCCAAGTTGAAATAATATATTTTGAGCAAGAGTGATGTTTAATTTAATTTTCTGCGCGAATTTGTTGTATAACTGTGTGCATGTTTTAAAATTGAATATTCATGAATGTTGTGTGTATGTATGTAATGGCAAAGAGTGGCAGAAAGTCATATTTATTCCCTTCCGGTGATTTAAAACAATGTTATATGAATTTTACCTTGATGATGTTAAGTAAATGAATCCTTATGATGACTTAAAATTCGGTCCCGGAACGGAGCTTTTGCTTATTGTTTCCCGAAAATCTCACAACAATACTTTGACATTGTAGAAACACGGTGCGGGGGTGTTTGAATAAGGGATGAAATATTAGTCTCATGAGTCCGTTTTTGTCATTTTCCCAACCCCTCCACCCGCCGCCGTGACAACACTCAAAAGTGGTTGATGAAATGCCACGCATAAACCCCATGAGGATTTTTGCAGTTAACATTGAATATTCACTGCGTATGTTTCCCTTTTTTTGCTCCCTCTTTAACAAGACCAGGCGCGGATCCAAGGGGGGGGGTTTGGGGGTCAGAACCCCCCCCGAACTGAAATCAAATGCCTCTTGTGAGGGAAAACTAGAACGCTGTTATAGTAGGCTATAATATATAAAAAATTAAGCAAATCGATAATGGCGTTTTTGAGATATTTATCGAAAACTCTTCGAAATTTTTGTTTTTGATTTTTGGCCCTCTAGCGGTCACTTTTATAACTTCGAGTGTTTTAGATAGTTGTAGGGTTTGTTGAGAGTTTTCATTTGACCTCAGGTTGATCGAAATCGGTCAAGCCGTTTTCGAGTTATGGTCGATTTTCGATGAAAAATTGTTGCGGTCATATTGACTAAACGGCTTGACCGATTTTCGAAAATGAGGTATCGTTGGAAAGGCTTTGATGGCCCCTACAACATATAAAAATTTCAGATTTTTAGCTATTACAGGGGCAAAGATATAGCGAAAACATCTGGCGAATCTCGATTTTGCTCGGTGCACAAAAGCTGTGTCTGAAAGAAACACAGCTAAAACATCGATTTTGTTAGTTATCTCTATTTTTTTTACTAATATAAAAGTTAAGATTTTTTCTGAAGATTTCTGCAGTTTTTGATGAGTATAGTTTTTTTTATTTGGCTGTGTGGATGTCGAAATGATGTCCGGTTCCAGAGAAATTTAAAAAGAAGAAAAAGTAGTCTAAAAAAGGTCTTTTAAAAATTTTTTATTTAAAAAAAAAATTTCAAACTTCTTAACCCCCCCCAAAATTTTTTTCTGCGTCCGCCCCTGAACAAGACCTCTCATTATTTTCAACTTTCATTCCTCCTTAAAATGTTCTTCTCGTCTTTATATAGAGCAAAGAAAATGATGAACATCTTGTCCTGATCCTCTCTCACTCTGACTTCAAGCTCAACTTCATGTATCATTGCTCGTAAACACACACACAACATTTCTACGTTTGTTGGGATTTTCATTCTGTACAGAAAGATATTTTTGGAAGAGATACGTGTCCCACAATGTAACCTACGTGCTAATTTACCTAAACTACCTTCTCTTTCAAAATTATTCTCACACACTGTTTGACTCCAAATAAACACCATAAAGCAAGAGTTTTACTTGATAGAGTAGAAGAAGAGGAGAATTCCTCACTGAAACACAGAGCTTTTGTCAATCCTATTACACGGCTAGTTCAGAATAGACGTCATGCTGCTTTTAAAAGCTTCAACTGTGTAGTTGTTTTGTTCCGGCATACATAGTTCCAAAAGAGTTGTTATTCGATGAAAAGAACTTTGTGGAACAACGATAAGTATACCCGTTACAATGCGCTTCGGTTTATATGGGGAACTTTGGTGGAATGCGCTGTAAAACTTCAATGTTATTTTTGTCATACAAAAGTTTCCGAGAGAGCTTTTGAAAGAGAAAGTGCACGTGATAGTCAAGGTGTTTCAGGCTCATTGTTTTTGTTTTTGTTAGGGAATATTGTCGCTTTAAAAGCTTTAAAATGATTTTAATAGTGAATTCTAAGTTTTTTGTTTTAATTTTTATAAAAGATTAAGATTATTCAATGCTTTAGACGTTTTTAGAGCTTTTTGAGAGCTTTCATCTGAACTCAATTCTATCTAAATCGGTTTGATCGATTTTTTAATCCTGTTAATTATGTATTAATTTTCATTATCAATTAATACTCTTTTAGCTGTGATCCTTTTTAATTTAATTTGAAGAATTTTCATTATTAGTTTTTAAACTTCAAGGTCTATTCTACTAAAAATATTTTCTTACAACTTAAAAGTTTTTGTAAGATTTTGGCAGTTGTTGTTTTTACATCGTTCTGTTATTGTTCTTTAAAAGAAAAACAAATGATTTTTTGTTCTAAAAACAGTTAGAAAAATCTGTAAAAAGTCCTGAAAAAGTAATTTCTCTTTAACTCGTGGAAGATCTTGCTGGCCAAAGTGGCCAATTCGAGTTTCTTCAATCGCCACAGAATTAAAATCTATTTGATATTTCGTGATAAATTCTAAATCTGTGTATAGAAAAGTTTCATTACTTCAATATCGACGAAAGAAAACTTGGAAAAATATTTTCTTTTGAGAGAAAATTAAGGTCTAACTTTTAAAATTAGAAACCTCGATCCTCTTAGTGTTAAACACACTGGTAAGTAAAGGAACAAACGTTCAAAAACGTTCAGAAAAAACTCTCAAAATCTTATAAAACTTTCATAGAATACCAAAAATCTTATAACTCACTAATTATAAGAAAAAAACTTTAACAGAATCGACCCTCTATTTCCTAATTTTTCAATAAACCGTCTCTATTTTTTTTTAAAGTGCTTTAAAAAAATATTTAATAGAGAAAAAACCTCCAACAATAACAATGTGTGTGTCTGGAACATCTTGCATGGAAGCAGCATGAAAAAAAGTTCAATAATTCATCGTTAGATAAAGCTCTGCTCTTCCGTGCTTCCTGCTTGATCTTTTTATTCTACTGTGTTTCCGGTGATAAGGATTTTTCAGTTGGTGTAGAAAAAGTACATAATTTGTGTTTTTTATTACACATATGTACGTACATAAATAAATGTGAGTGAATGCCATTGTTAGTGTTGCTATGTAGAGAAAAAGGATTGCATTTCCTCTGCAGACAGCAGACAAAAAGCTTTTCACCTTGTTGGGGGAAATGAAGTATTTTTATCTCACATAAAAAGCATTTCGCGAATGAATTTGGAATTTTAAATACCTCCCATAACTAGCTTCTGCTCATATGTTGTGTTGGATTCATTAAGAGTTATATGGGAAAAAGAATTTTTATTCCACCTCACACCTCTGAGCGAAATTTAGCTCAATTTGTATTGTTCAAAAGTTCTGCAGAGTAACTTCTTTCCTGGTTACCTGGGTGTTTTTCGTTATATAGAAATTTAGAGTTTATTGCAAAACGGGATGGTGGTCCATTCTACGTGCCTAAAGGGGAGTTGTGTAGAACGATGTGTATGAGTTTTAGTTTAAGAGAGAGTGTGTGTGGAATAAACACCCCCTTAAATCGCAACCCGTGTTTTACCACCCGCTGTGGGTTTTCACCAAATATCTATAATATTCCATCCACCCTCAGAAACCCATAACACATGTTGACGCATTGTTGTCTGTTTAGCATAAATTTCGGGAAGGTGCGGAGCGCTCATTGTGGGAAAATGGATTTGTTGCTTAATGAAAGCCTCCATGCTGATGTCTTTTTGCTTAACATACATAAATATAGCACCACGTTCGCAAAAGGGGCTGCAGGGGAGACCACCCTTTTCAATCCAATGTGTGGGATGATGTGTTTCTGATTTAATAACCATGTTCCTGTGAAAGGAATTGAAATCCTTTCAGCTCTACAAAAAATATTTTTCATCGTTATAATAAACTTTGAAGGGGGTGAGGGAAGAAGCTTTAAATTTATGTATGAATGGGATGAGGGAGGAGGAAATTCGAAATTGTAGTAATTAACGTACGTTCCGCTGACTAAATGCATAAAATAACATTAATTAAATTGAGTAGTAAAACATGTTTGAGAAATTCTTGCCTGTTTAAACAAATATCGTGTATAGTATCTCTTTATGCTCTTCACGGATCGCAGCGTGTAGGAATGAAGATGTTATTTAGATGAGACCGTTGAGTTTTCTCTGGTTTTGCGTATAAGGGAAGGAAGTGTAACAATATAGTATACCGAAGACATCTCCACACCCCCATGCAATGCTTGTGGTTATTGAAGAGCAAAGCGGAAGGGTCGTTTCGCTACATTTCTGCATTATCACTAAATTAATCTCTCTAAAGATACCGCCTGGGAAAATTACAGCGTGATTAAATCTTTACCATCGCTCTGGCAATTAAGGGGTTTGGTGGAATTTTCTTTACTTTCCCCTGCAAAGTTATTTTTATTATTATTTCATTAATTTCGTTTACATTTTCCACATTTTCTTACAAAGACTTCACTGAAAATATTGTTTTTATTCTGGTTAAAAGACGATTAAAAGTCTAAGAGAAGTTAAAAGAGAAAAATATTTATAAAAAGTATCACACAAATAATGTTTTGAATAATGTTTGGAATAAAGTCTTGTTGACAGCCATAAAGCATTAAAAAATTAATAAAAAAAACATCCTATTTTTCCGCATAATTTTCTCAAAGTTTGTTTTTCATTTAAGCACTATTTGCGGTAATTCTTCGAAGTTTCAATGTTGTAGTTGTTTTTAGAGCTTTCTGAGAGCTTTAGTTTGAATTAAATTTTATAAAATTCTGTTAAATAGAACCAGATTTATGGCCGATTTTAGATTTAAAATTTATAAAGTCAAATCGGCTAAACGGCTTTTCCTATTTTTTGAATTAATTCTCTCAAGATCATTGAAATAATACCTTCTAATTAGTTGGTATACCACAATCGTGGCATACCAAGTATTTTTTTTAGAGTTTCTGTAAAAATATTTGGAAGAGTTTAAAAGTTTAGAGGGTTGATACGTCATAATCGATACATTTTACGCAATATAAAAAAATCTTGATATTCTATCCTTATAAATACAGAATAGATAGGAAAGAAAATATTTCTTACAAAATCAATCCCAAAATTAAGAGAAAAAAAATCAAACACTTGTAAAACTTTTTATTTGTTCAATGTTCAAAGAAATATTGTCTTGCAATTTTCATGTCCCCTGTTGGCAATTGCATCCTTTTAATTCCAAACTCTTTCTGTATCCCCGAAGCCGAAAAAGAACCCTGAAAGGATTTCGTATAATAATAAAAACATTTCACAAGAAAATTGCCTCTGTGTGGGAAAGTTTTTAAAGTTATTTTTCAACATCGTTCATCCATTAAATTTTGCAATATAATGTGGGAGTTATTGGCACACGAGAGGCCCGCCCTGCTACCTACCCCAAGAGAAATAATTTGTGGGAGAAGTTTCCACCCAATAGATGTGAGACCTTTTGAAATTTATGATTTTTTTCGGGGGGACAATCTCTTTGCTCCCGTTTTGGTGGAAGCAATTTTGCAACAAAAATCAATTATGAAGGAGAATCACATTCCTATACATAAGTCAGGAGTTTCTCCAACAGCACGTGGTGATATTGTCTCACAAATGTGATATTTTTCCGGACTTTTGGGCGCTTCGCTCTGTCGCTTTGTCCGTGATTGTCGTCGTACATCCTTGTGGGAATAGCCTGAAAATCTCATAATACACGACTGAGCTGCGTATGAGGGATGGGGATGCTTCTTTGGGTGGGTGAAAACAAAAGGACTCCTTTTAGGGGAGGATGTTATATGTGTGTGGTCGAAAGCCAATCAATGTGGAGCACACGAGTAGGGTGATAGAGTCACATTCCGATGCCGGAGAAGATTTAGGAGAAAAGTCTGTGGAATTTGTGTTGCTCACACGAGTGGAATTGTGGGGGGAATTTTTGTGCTAAACTCCACTCCCCCATGCGAGCTGTAATTATCGAAATGCGATATTAATAATGAATTTGCCTTCCCCCGCATCCACTCCAAACGCAACGCTCACATTTTCCCGCAACATGAGTTCGTTGTGCGGGGAAAGGCTTTCCGTATATAAGAGTTTATGAGCTCATCACAATAAAATTAATTTCTAAATAGATAAATCGATAATAATACGCGCGCTAAAGTGGGCTGAGGGGGCGAGTGAGCTTATACTTGCCGCTAAAAGCCCCACACGCACAGAGACCCTTCGTGTTCTATTCACATTTATCGCAAACGGCTAGGGCTTTGTTTTCACACATCTCTCGCTCCAGACGCACCCGGTGTCGCTTTGGCTTTACCTCCCGGATGCCACATATACACACAGCGGGTAGGGGGTGGGCTTAGGCGGGCAAAGGTGCTGCGTCCGTGAAAGCACGCGCATTGGGGATGAGTAGAAGTAATCCAAACAAAAGCACACACCCAATTAAATTGAGCTTTTTCCTCGCGTCTCATCATCATTTTTCCCAGCAGCAGCGTGAAAAAAATGAAAATTGTTTTTACTAAATTATCACGTTAGGGCTTTGCAGGGGGTGCGAGAGGAAGCCCATCCCTCCTCATCATGAGGGAGGAAGGGAAGTTTGATTAAACACACACCACTTTTGATGAATTTATCAAATTAATTCTCGACATTTAATTTTATCTATTGCCATTAGAGGTTGGAATCTTCATCATTTAAACATAAAGCATGGAATGTTCTGTGGTTTTCGTCTTTATGGAATTTATTCCACACCAACAGGAATTCCTTCTCCTCTCTGGGATGTACGCGATTTATCTCACTGTTTAAATGGGGAGTGAGGGGGAGGGAAGGTGTTTGAAGTTTTCTTATTAATTGTGAAACTTTGTGGTTTATTTTGAAATATGATTCACATAGAAGAAAATTTATGTGGAGAAGTTTCTCTTCACATTTTAAGCTATTGATTTATATTTTTGACATCATAACTATTTTTAATTAATCGATCTTTATCATGAAAGTTTAATTCTCTACTTGAGCTTTCGCTATATAATGCAATCTTTGTTGGTTAAAATTTTATGTATTCCTAATTATGAAAAATCGAGGGCAAAAATTAGAAACTCTGACAACGAGAGGTTATTTATGTGTTTTTTCTGCATGTTGCAAATACACGTTGTATGCTGTCATTAGTATGTGAGGCTTAATGAACTTATGGGAGCTTTCAATTTTGAGTGTATTTGTAATTATTTGTTTTTCTTTTGTTACATCTTTGTTGAGAAATATAAAAAAAAGGAAATATTCTCTCTGTCAAAGTGCCCAAATTATCCCCATTTTTCCAATAAAATTAAATGAATTGTTTAATTCCTTTTAATTATTTCAGCTTTACAAGTTTTATTTTAAAACAGAGCAGATTTGGACAAGAATATTTAATTGAGATTTTGTGTCAAATACACCGGGTTTAAAAAATTATTTTATTTTTTCCCCAAAAAAACGTATCATAAATTCATTTTCCTTGTAAATTTATGCATTCACATATGTATTTTATATTCTATGTGTAATGTGCACAATTCTATTCCTGAAGCAAAATTCGATAATCCCACTTTGGTGCCATTTCTCCCATTGAAAATCCACCCTCATTCAATGAATTTTTATGATACATTCAGCAGAATCCACATTGCATTTTGGTCATCGATTTTCCTTTTTTTTAATAAAATATTTGTTTACCAAACTATGGGGAGCTTTGTGTGTGTGTGCTTGTTTAGAATATGAATGACAAAAAAATCAGTCATACATGAAGGGGGTGGATGTATTTGTGGTGGTGTAACTTTTCCACGTGGGGGTGGTTTGCTATATGTATACAGAAATAAATCACCGTTGGAATTCAAACAAATGTGTTGGGGGTGGTGGAAAAAATCACGCAAGAGTCGCATTTGCAGTAACTCCTCCATCAGGAGGGGGTCAACTACTTTGCCCCCATCCGCAATCATGGTGCGTGTGTGACCAATTTTTGCACATTCAGCACATTTTTGTCTCCTCATTTGTGAAGCAGAGAAAAATGTATATTGTTTGCCGGTCAGTTCTTTTGCAGGGCAAATCCCTGCGATGACACTCACAATGTCGATTCATTTTTTTTCTCCTCCCCCCCTTGCGTCCTCCTCATGTGCCTGCCTGCATGCGAAATGAATGGCGATTATGGTGAATGAACACGCTATTCCATTTGCGAGTTCATGCGGATTTGACGATGAAGGAATTATATTTCCCAAGAATCGATTGTTAGAAATGTGGAAAGGAATTTTATGAGAGAATGAGGAGAAAAAAGAAAGATATGGAGAAAAAACTTAATAACTTTCAATCCATCATTCATTATTTAACCATTAACAAAAATGTGCCAAGTCAGCACCGCATCATTAAAATGAGCTTTATTAACCAGCAAAAGGGCTCTTTTCCGACACCCCAACCCCGCCCCTCCTTGTCGTGTCTCTCGGCCTAAAACCCCGATGCTTCTCCAATTCATTCATCCACCATCGAGCTTGATGGAAATGGCAAAAGTGCTTTAAGCTCCTCAATGGTACCGACTCAATTAAATGCCTTTTCGCATAACTCCCGAGGAGTAAAGAAATGCCGAAGGGAAGATGAAGAATAATAAAATGCTCTCCCGTTCGTTTTTTTTTCTTCACTCACTCTCTGTCTCAAAAGGAATGTTCAACACATAGCACTAAATACTTGTGTGTGCTATATATAGAGCGATGCTATATGTGTTATGCTATATAGAAGGGTGGAATTTGTTGTTATTATTCTCTCCTCTCTATTCCTTTTAACACGTAACAGAAATTCTTCAACCCCTTCTTGCGTGCCATATTCCATCAACCTTTCCACCTCATACCATTCGCTCCACATCGCCAGAGACCTCACCACCCACGCAGGAGTGAAAAGATTTTGTCGGCTTTTAATCCTTTCGCATAAATGCTACACAGATATTATAGCGTTGTATTTACAAAAGGGAAAATTGAGACAAGTGGAGGTCGCGCGAGACCGAGAAAAAAAAACATGGAATTTGGAGCTCCATCAAATGCAAAGGGTTGTTGGGAAAAATTGAAGAGCGTCAAAGTGAATTTGTGAGTAGAGAGTGTGGTTCAGATAGCCTAGATGCAGGACGAAGGGACAAGTAAGGTCCGAGTGAAAACCTTTTGAGTTTTTTTAGAGGGTTAATTGAAATTTTTTTCATGAACTATTTCCGATGAAACATAAGAAACATGAATAGGAGTTCATTCACTTTATTCGAGAAAATAATTTATATCATTACATTATCTTTTAGAAAATCAATAAAAAATAAGAAATAGACAAAAATTTGTAATTTAGCAACATTCAGAAGCCAGCAATGATTTCCTATAAAATGTAAGAAATGTGCTGCCATTGCCCATTTTGTCCCTTTAAATGTTTCAAAGCATTTCCGCGAATGTTTCATCGTTTAGTGATACATTTCATTGATGAAACATCGACGTGAATCTTTTGAAACATTTAAAGACACTGAACTCATTCACTAAATTTAACTTTGACTAAACAGAAAGATTGACTACAATACTCGATAAAGCTTTTTTTGTATTTCCTTACCTACTTTCAAAGCTCCACACAGCATAAAGTCCGCGAACTTTCACAGCGTCTCACTGTAATGGTGTTTCATTGCGTGAACAGTCGTGAAAAAATGGGCAACAAGCTGCTTATGAATATTATAGCAATCTGAAAGAATATGCAAATTACTTTGGATGATGGCGGCGAAGAACAAAAAAAAAATCTGCGTGGTCTAAATATCTTCTTTATTGCAATGATATTCAGGAAAGATGTTTTTATTATGGATAAATGCCTCTCGATGGCAATTTTTTTTTGTGAAGAATATTTTTATTGCTACGAAACGATAATCCTTGGCTTTTTTAAAGTGGTGGTACATAACCATTTGAGCATTATTTATAAGATAAATGTGATCCAAAGCTAACGTAAGCTTTTTCCCTCATTAACCTGCTGGCCGCCAAGACCTTGGAGCTTCCTTAGAGCGCCAAGGTGGGGTCGTTGAACGACCCCAAGAAGGAAGTCGATTTTCTCATAAACTATAAAACCGGGAACTGTCGGGTCACTACCTTTAGACTCCTTATATAGTCCTCTTGCCCCTAGCATCACAAATTCGCCACCCGGAAACACGCAGAAGAAGATATTAGGGAAAAACATTTTTCACTCATTTTTCACACTTTCTTCGTGAGAAATTTGTCACGAAGTTGACTGCAACTGCTATTTTTTTTCACTACTTCCCCACATTCCCCTCACTTCCCGCACCGTGATAAATGGCAATATTTCTCGAATATTCTTTATTGTTTTGCACATTTATATGTTTCTAATTATGTTTTATATTGTTTATGTTACTTATTCGCGATAATTCTGACACTGAGATGGTAATCTGAGAAAGTAAACACAACCTTTCAACCCCCTTCAACCATATGATTTATGATGTGACTAACTTCATTCTGAGAAATTTTCCGCAGCATGGCCGTTACACCAATTTTTGAATTCCCTTCTTCTACATTTTCCTTAATAACTTTTCTTGTGGTGGACGGATTGAGCTGAAATTTTTACACAACCTCCTCAGATAACCAAAGAACTTATTTCCAAAAGATGGGAACGCTAACTTTTATATTTATTAAGTTATAGCACGAAATATAGGGCTGGGGTCGTTCAACGACCCCGCTTGGCGGCCTAGAGGTTAAAATTTTTGGCAATATGAAGAGCTTTTTTGTTGTATGAGCTATAAATTTTAAATTTCGCTGGAAAGTCTCAACATCCGACTGTTTTTGTACATAGTATAGGTTTTAATATAGATAATTTTGTAATTGAGCTTTTAAACTTTCTGGGTTGTTTATCTACAATTGAATTTCTTGCCAATTTTTTAATAAAACTTCATTTGTGCAGAAATTCTCTCTCAAATTTCCTTTTACTGCAGAGTTTTTTTTTTAAAGGGAGAAGAGAGGGAAATAGTGCTTGAAGTATGATGGAAAAACATCTAAAAGAAAATCTTTTTCACATTGAGGAGCTTATTCTGACAAAAATATTTTCTTTTCTATCTATTTCGTCTTACAAGGGATTTTGTAAGATTTGGCATTCCCACAAAAATTTCTTTTTCATTCTTTTATAGTAACACATACACAAACCTCCGAAATTAGAACACGAAAACAGATGTCGCTGTTAAAATTTAAGTTTGATCAAACGAAGTGAAACCGAAGATAGACGAAGTGAAATAAGTTAATGTAAATAAAGAAAATGAGGTTAAAGTTAAGTGAATTTATCAACAAAACACAATGGATTATTCGATTTTTGGTAAAAATTTAACCCTTTTAAAGTATTTTTGCATTTTCCATGATGAATTAAGAGTTTTTTCTTAAATTTTTTTTTATCTAGACTGTCATGGAAAAAAATTAAATCATCCGGAGCTTTTGAACATCTGTGGCATCCACGGATTCCGGGAAGGAATACCCGGACAACTCCCAGGCAGCATGAAATTTTTGTTTAATAAGCAGAATCTTATGCGGAATGATGGAAGCATTTGAGAAAGAGTAGAAATTGGTGGGATCAGCTCTACGGAATGGTCATAAAGAGAAGAAGTCGCGAATCTATGTACATAGAATGTTCTTAAATAAAATGTCTTCCCATACTCTAACTTTTGCCTTTTTTCTACACTACAGAAGTATCTTTTAATGTGTGAATGCATAATTCTAATCATCTTCGTCAAGGCCAAGTCTCTGGAAATTATTGACATTCGTTGGCATAATTCACAAAAAATGGTCAGAGTTTTTCCACATATTTCACAATATTTTTTGTTAAAAAACAATTCCAAACACTCAGATTCATGTTAAATATCCGTCAAATTAGTTAATTGCTGCCTATGACGATAAGGAATCATGCTTTGGTGGTCACAAAATGCACAAAAAGATTGAAAAAGCACCTCGGCAGGTCCTTATAAAACATATGATTTTGTAAGATTTTCTTACAAGTTATAAGAAAATATTCGGCCGGAATACCAAAACCTTTTCTTTTCTATTATAGCAAAAATGTTTCTCGCGACGTGGTCTAAAAGTTGAACTGTGAAACTTTTTAGATCTTACAAATTTATAAGTTTTTTTTGTGAGAATGCCAAAAAACCTTATAACTCACGAATTGTAAGAAAAGAAAAGAAAATATTTTTGCTAGAATTAGCTCCTGAATTCACATTGCACCGCTGAAATGATTCAAAAATGATCGAAATTCCCTTCCACGTGCTCGAAGCGTTTTTGCCAAGGGGAAAAACAAGACGAGCGAAATGCATATTTATGGAACATCTCTGAAAAGTTTTTCCCTCGACGGATGATCGTAAAAGTTATTGCTAATTAATCCACACTCATCTCCCACCCATTTTTACTACCGTGAGAATTCCTAGCACGAACACCTCCCGTGCTACAATTGATGCATAATCACCGCAGCAGAGAGAGAGACAGTAGAGCGTGAATCGCGCAATTGCAAAGAAAAACTCGAGTATATTCACATAGATTTATTGAATAACAATAAATTGCAAGCAGTAGATTTTTACTTCTCACTGCCGTTTTTCAATATAATACTTCTCTCTACATTGAGATATCACTTTCAATCCAATGAATGGGCCACGAGGTCAGCAGGTGGGTGATTTTTGTGGGAGTTTTTTTTTCACATTTCTTTAGAGTTGCATTAATTGAGATGTTTTTCCCCCTGTAATTGATGGGGGGATTGGATGGAGATGCCCGGAATTTAAAGTAATCTCACTAATTCCGGGTAAGGTGGAAAATGGAGAAAAATAGGAAGTCGTCTGTGTTGGGGAATTTTGTGGCTGGAGGTTTATTATTGGCCTGATTAGTTTGTATTTTTTTCATGCTTGAATAAACTTAATAAATATTAACCTGATTATTACATAACATTTATGAGGAGAATTTTTTTTTCATATTATATGCAATTTTCAGGTAATTTATGTCGGTATGTTGGTTGGATTTTTTATGCATTCTTTAGTGAAATACATGAATTTCAATATTTAATTATTTACATAAAAATATTAAATATTAATAAGCAAAAAAAAAATCCTTTGAAATTTTAATACGATAGATCTTGGATTAATGAGACAAGAATAAATTTTATTTTAAATTTTAAATTGTGGCTAAAACATCTAGAAACAAACTTAATCAGACTTTAAATGGCCAAGGACAAGAAAAGGGAAAAGGATAAATTTTAAGGGGCCTTCCTCAGTGGTCACATTGGGATCAGAGGTCATTAGAGGGATTTTTGGAATTTCTTTAGTAGAAATCCCCACCAAATCCTCCACCTGTGGCTGCCTTAGCTTCCGCAAGGGCATGCAGATGCTTCTTGCGAGCAAGCTGCACCTCAGGCGTATCAATGGGCACACCATCCTTGCCAATAACAATATGGGCAAGAGGATAGGGATGGCCATAGGAGAACCCAACGTGATGTGGTACGGGCACAGCAGCAGCAGCATCAGGACCCTTGGGGAGATTTGATGCAGCAACCACATTGAAACCAGTATGGGGTCCAGCAACGTACTTCACATGCTGAATCTCACCGTGTCCATCGATGTAGGAATATTCTCCCTGGAGGTGCCCATCGTGGCTGCGGTGTTCGTGCTTCTTGGAATTGGGCTCGTGGTATCCGTACGCATACCCACCGTACCCATCCTGCTTGTGGAACTGGCTGGACACCTCAATGGCACTCGAGGTAGCCACAACGACAAGAACACCAACAGCAACCAACTGCAATGCACACAAATTCACAATAAGAAAAAAAAGTATTAAAAGAAACTTTTCATTGCACATTGAGAAAGCATAATTCACTCACAAAAACTTTCATATTTGTCGGAGGGGAATTATTTGTAAAGCTTTTTCTGTATTTTTAATAATTTACTCAGCACCACTGCACAACCTCCCAGACACTTGTTAATGTTGAGTTATATGAACTAGGACTGTCTGCAAACTGTATAGTTTGGCATGGGTTTTGTGTCTTTTATACCATGCTGCCATCGGCAATACATGGGGGAGTGGTGGCAATTGGAGCACTCTCGAGGTGCAACTCCAATCAGTGAAAATCCATTCGATTGTACTTGCGCTAGCTGAAGAAGTTCCCTCAATGGAATTGCATTTCAATGAGAGCAATTTTCAAAAGAACCCCCATAGCGATAAATTTCTGTGTGGCAGCATCTCTTTTTGGGGCTCTATTGAAGCATAATATTATGTATAGGGGAACTTTGGGATTATAATTTGGTGGCTCCTCTGTGAAATAGGATTTAGGTAGATGGAAAATTCGTTAATTTTCTTTCGAGATGGAGAAAAGTCTTAAATGAAGAAGATAAATTTTCTGCAAAAAATATCCTAATTTTAGATCAGCAATCGATAAAAGGTTAAGAGTTCATCTATTCCATTAATATTTCAATTTTCCCGCTCACAAGGGGCCTCGTAATTTGAATAACTAGAATAGGCTTATAAACTTATAAATGTTTCGAAAGAATTTTTCTCCACAGAGTCATAATTTAATAAGAAAAATTAATAAAATTTTCACATAAAAAATTCAATAGATAAACTAAAACATTCTGTTTTTGATAAAACAAAAAAAAATGTTGTAATGCGGAACATCACTGTATTTCATAGAACTTACAGAGCTCTAGAAATAGAAATTGCAGAGCTTTATAGAAAAAAAGCGAATATTGAGAATGAAATTCATTGCATTTAAAGTGTTTCATAAAGGACTTTTTTAGAAAAGCATAGTTAATGCACATTTCTATTCATTTCTTATTAGCTTGAATGAAAAAAGCGAAGTCGAAGAAATTCATTAAAGTCCCTCTTCCATTTAATTTTTCCTCTGTGTGTGGGAAAACGGACAAGAAGTGTTGTGATTGGCGAAGTAAGAAGTTCCGCTGAATAAATGTTTGTACTTCACCACTCAATTCACAAGGAATGGCTCTATTGAGCGACCAAACTCCCCAGCTCATAGGGATCTCTCTACTTTTTCTATTGAATTGAAATGATTTTATACAAAAAGAAAAAAAAATAAGCTTTCTCACTGCACTACTACTTGAAGTGCAATCTAGAAAAATGCAAATTGATGAAGCTTTAAGCTTCTTGCTGCAGCAATTTGTCTAACACGAGTGTCACAAATGCTCTCGAGGACAGAGTGAAATGATGATGGAAAAAAAGTGTAAGTGGATGTAAAATTGATATGAGATTTGAATTGTCATCATCATCACTCTCTCTTCCCTCTATCTCTGTATTTATTTCCCACATGCGATTTTTTCTCACTCACAGTGTGTACGTACGAGTATCCCTCGCAGCATCCCAACCCCGATGATAAATCGAACAATAGTGGCGCGTGGGCCTCTGCCAAGAAAAATCAACATCCCGACTTGACAGTGACTGATATTCTGGCTATACACATATTACACAATGCTCGGATTAAGTTTGTGCTTCAACTTTTCAAGTGGCAGCATCACTGGGCTTTTGTTTTGTTGATTTTTTCCACACCAACCAACCACCCTCCCTCTGCATTTTGCCATTAGATCATTTCCTCATTGACCACCAAAAGTCCATTTCTTGTTGTCACACACCACTCTTGGGGTCGTCATCAACTCATACACGCAATTTTCCACGCTTATTTTCTTCTCTCTCTTATGGTGGAAAATGACAAAAGCGTCCATCAAGCTTTTGTTGTCATCAAGATATGCTACCAAAGAGTGGGAGGTCCCAGTTAGGCTTTTGTGGAGTTTTTCTTGGCTTTGTATTTTTCATGAATAAATGGAAGAATATTTTGTTTATTTAAAATATTTAATTATTCGGTAATTTCATATAGAGACAGGATTGGTCCCGAAATAATTAGAAGACATTTTGAGCTTTTCATCTATTGATTTATCCTTCTCAAAAGTTACAGCGAAAGAGTTTTACATTGCATTTTTAATTTCTTGTTAATTATTTATTTATTATTTATATTTTATATATAGGCAGCATATATAGTCTAGGCTTATTTGAAATTGGTGGCAAACTGTAAAAAGCTCTAAAAATTTTATTTTTTTTCTGTGTAATAATTTTAAATCCCCATATTAATTAATATGTATAAAAAAATGACAAAAATATTGATTAGTATCAAATAAACAGACGCGCAAAAAAATTAATCAATACTCTAATAAAATGCTAACAAAGCTCATTAATTACCTGACTTTTATCTCATTATTCTCTTGTTTTAATTGTAATAAAAAAATAATGAGGGTTTGACATAAATTTTCTAATTTTGGAATTAAATTTCAAAAGAAACTTCCGTACCCTCCGCATGAGAAAATCTTTGTAACTTTTCTGAAACTTTCCTCCAATACTTGAAGCACCCGGAGCACCCTAAGCATGGGGGAGGAAAATAGAGAAATAATGTGAGCTAAAGAGACGTCCAATGTGATCAGCTGGTGGTTTTTTTTATGTTCTTCTTGGAGCCATCCTTGGTGGCATTTGTGATCATTATGGGGGCACTTTGGACGGCAAATTGCGTTTTGATACAATGTCATACACTTGCAGGATTTATTCTGCACGTACATCCAATTTTCTCATTCATGGACTTTAATCTTTCACGAGAGAGTGTGTGTATGTGTGTGGAAAAAGCTCCCAAGAGCTGAATTTCCCATGAATAATAAAAGCTTTTTTCGTGGATGAATCTCAGAATTTCATGAGAGTGGATTTAGGAAAGTGGCGCGAAATGAAATATAATTTTTGCAGAAGACTGAATTTTTTTTAAGTGTTTCTTTTTTTTTGACAGAAATCCCTCTTCTCATGCTTCTCTCTCTCTCTGTTTATAATTCCCATTCCTCATTTATCCTCTCACATGGCTTTGCTACATATAGTTTTTCTTCTCTCCTATCTCGACATGTAGCCCGAGTGTCATGTTGCAGTGGAGAACCCAATTCCGCAAGACCAAGCGCAAAAAAGTGGGTCCACAGGAGGGATACCGCACTGTAGTGAAACTCTTGCTCTGTGTTGTAGGTCTTTATTTCACGAGGTGTGCTTATCCACTGAGCCGAGTGCGCCCAGTTACAATTCATGTGGCGGCGCCACTCGGCAATTATTAGAACAGTTTCCCGCCATAACAGCTTTCCCCCCTTAAATGAAAAACCCTTAATTACAATGTAATGCAACTAAGGATCTTGTGAAGAATCATGTTTTAGAGGTCTAGTCGATCAGGTGGCCTTCTAGCCCTTTGGGATCTCCGCAAGGGCTCCGGAGACGGAAGTGACGCTCCTGTTTCTGATAACACTTCATTTGTACCGGCTGGATCCTCTTCTGCATCTTCGAAAACATCTTCCTCAGATGGAGGAACAGGATACGATACTTCTGACTCTCTTGACTCATTGGAATCTGAACAATGGGGAATATTATCGTCCCAATACCGATCAACTTGATGTGAAATGTGTGTGTCGTTCTCGAACCGACCTGCATTTTCTCCCACTTTACGCACTTGATCTATATGTCTCTTCCATACAATTCCTTCATCCAGCAAGATCTCGTAATGTAACTTCCCCAGCCTACTCTTAACTATTCCGAATTTCCACTTCGGACCCCTTGGTCTAAAATCCCTTGCCGCAACCCTGTCACCTTGTCTCAATTCACGTACTTTTATAGACTGTTCCGTCTCCTTCTCACGCCCACCTTCCCCCGGCAAAATAAGATCCAGACGCGATCTAATCTTCCTGTGAAAAAGTCTTTCGCTCGGTGATTCACCCGTTGAGCTGTGTGGTGTCCTACGATAATTCATTAGGATAGAACACAACTTCCTATCAAGATCTTCTTTGTTTGTCGTCTTTAGAATTGTCAATTTTTCTTTTATTGTACGCACATACCTCTCGGCTTGTCCGTTTGTTGCCGGATGGTATGGCGCTCCTGTCTTATGAATTATCCCGTTATTCTTGCAAAAATTTTCAAATTCGTGACCCATGAATTGCCTACCTTGATCTGAAACAATTTCCTCGGGAATCCCATGTGTTGCAAAAATTTTTCGCAATTCCGTGATGGTAGTTTCTGCTGTTTGATCCGATACACTTACTACTTCAGGCCATTTTGAATATGAATCTACCACAATCAATAGCCACTTCCCAAAAATAGGACCCGCATAGTCAATGTGAATTCTCTCAAATGGCTTACTTGCTGCTTCCCATGCATGTACCGGAGCTTTCGAAGGCTCCGGTCTATTTTCCTGACAATCTGTGCAGTTGCTAACCAACATCACGATATCCCTCTCTATCTTGGGCCACCAACAATAACTTCTCGCAATCATCTTCATTTTTGTCATTCCCACATGCCCCTCATGCAACTCCTTAAGAATATCTTCTCTAAGTTTCTTAGGAATGTAAGTTCTCTCTCCCCTTACAAGGCATCCCTGCTTCAGTGAAAATTCCTTCATATCAATATCGAATCGATCTTCTTTAGAGACTGCTTTCCCTGTTCTAAGTCCTTCCAATAGCTTTCTGATCTCTACATCTGTACGCGTTGCTTCCTGGATTGCTGTAAGGGTCACCGGAAGGGTGGTAATGAGATTCAACTGAACTATTTCTGCTTCATCAGTCTCATACTCCGAAGTTTGTGGCAAAGGTAGACGCGACAACCCATCGGCATTCCCGTGTTCACTGGATCGTCTATGCTCCATTGAGAAATCAAATGCTTTTAAAAACAACGCGTAGTGTTGCATTCGGAGAGCGGTATAATGCGGAATACCCTTTTGTGGGTGCATTATTTGAGACAAGGGTTTATTGTCCGTGATCAGTACAAAATGATTCCCATGAAGGTACGAAAAAAATTTCTTTAGGCCGAAAATTATAGCATACGCTTCCCTGTCTACTTGTGTGTACTTCATTTGGGTTTCTGTCAATGTTTGGGATGCAAAACACAGTGGTTTCTCAGAACCATCTTTGTACCTGTGACTCAGGCAAGCTCCTACACCTACTGGACTTGCGTCCACGGCTAGTACCAGCTGCTCTTGTGGATCATAATGTCCCAAAACGACCTTATCTTTCATTTCCTTCTGAATACTCACAAAAGCCCTTTCGCATTTTTCATCCCACTTAAAAACAACATCTTCTTTCTGCAAATTATTGATTGGGTGTAGCGTGGTACTCAAATTTTTAAAAAACCTCCCATAATAATTTACAAACCCGCAGTATGCCTTAACTTCCTCACGATTGCTTGGTCTTGGCATTTTCTCGAGAGCTTCAATTTTCTTTGGATCCTTGTTGATCCCATTCTTATCAATAACGTACCCGCAGTACTCAATTTGATCCGCAAAAAATTCGCATTTCTGAAAATTAACTCTCATGTTCCTCTCATTTAGTCTCTTCAATACTTCCCGCAGTCTTGCCAAATGCTCCTTATCATTAGACCCTGTCACGCGGATATCGTCTAAGAAAACTTTAACCCCTGGAATATCCAACAATAGATTTTCCATAACCCTTTGCCAAATGGCTACAGCCGAAGCTACACCATACATCAAGCGAGTTGGTCTAAAAAGCCCCTTGTGCGTGTTCAAAGTGAGCAATTCTTGATCTTCTTCGCGAACTTCCATTTGCATGTAAGCCTGTGATAGATCCAACTTTGAGAATTTCTTTCCTCCCGCCATGCCACTAAACAATTCCTCAACTGTTGGCAACGGATGCCTATCTATCACCAAATTAGGATTCAATGTAGAGCTATAATCTCCGCACAAACGGATCTTCCCAGACGCCTTCTGAATCGCTACTATCGGTGTCGCCCAAGCGCTCTGATTAACCTTCTGTAGAGCCCCTTCTGCCACTAGCCTATCTATTTCTTTCGATACTGCTTCTCTCTTAGCAAATGGAACACTCCTTGCTTTCACAAACACCGGATTTGCTCCCTCTTTCAGTTTGAGTTCGGCACTCACCCCTACGATTTTTCCCAAAGAATCATCAAACACATTTTTAAACTCTTGTTTAAGGTGTTTCATCTCTTGATCAATATCAATTGTTTCTGAAATCTTATTAATCGCCATAACTTGATTCCAATTAAGCCAATTGAGTCTCCGTATCCACTCCCGGCCCATCAGAGGTGTCTTCTTAGAACCCACGGCCACGTACAAATTCATGTCTCGAAGGACACGCCCTTCAACCTCCACGGTAGCCCTCACGTACCCCAACACGTCAATTTGCGAATTATTATAACCGATAAAATTCCTTTTAGTAGGAAAAATTTCGGCATCTGGAAACCAATCATCTTTGTCTTCCAATGTAATTATTGTAATCGGAGACCCACTATCTACCTCGAAATTCATGTTTCTTCCACCCACCTTAATGCCCAGCCAAACTTTCCCAACAAGACTACCCTCAAGATACGCTATCTCTTCAAATTTATTCATCTTCTCCCCTCCCCCAGAATCTTTCTTAGTTTTGCAAAACTTCGCAATATGCCCCTTTTTGTTGCAAGCATAACACGTAACCTCCTTCTGGGGACACTTGTTGGCCAAATGGGTACTCACTCCACAACGGTAGCACTTCCTGGTAGCTTTGTCTTGGGGTTCCTCCTTCTCTGGAACCTTCTTCGGAGCATCCTTGTTGACGTCATCGGATATCTTGTTGACAACATTGCCCGTCTGCTTATCTCCGAGCACTTCTTCTCCCTTCTCTGATGTCTCCATTGCCTTTGCGATTTCCAAAGCCATGTCCAGTGTGAGATCCCTTTTCTCGAGTAGTCTCTTCTGGATTGTTTTGTTCCTTATCCCAACCACGAATTGATTTCGCAGTGCTTTCACAAGGTAATCACACTCTCGACATCCGAACTTGCAATTAATAGACAATTTCCTCAATGCTGCTAGAAAATCGTCGCAAGATTCTCCCTCTTTCTGCTCTCGCCGTTGAAATTTGTAGATTTCCACGATTTCCAAAGGTGTCGGATCATAGATTTGTTGCATTTCCTTCCCGATTTCCTTATACGTCAGCTCCCTTGGAATTCTTGGTGTGATTCTGTCACACAATTTATTATACGCCTCAAGTCCCATGTAGTGCGTCAACATCCTCTTCTTCTTTGAATCCTCGCGTATTTCGAAGAATTCAAAAGTATCTTCAAGCCGCATCATAAATCGACGCCATGTTCCTTTGTCTGGCTGGAAAAACTCGAGGTTTGTTGGCAGTGTCAATTGCGCACGCTGTCCTTGATTTTCATTAATTTGCCTCGCTTCTACTTCCATAACTCTCTCCTCTGGCAATTCAGGCAAGTCAAAATTTCTTGCTTCCGCCATCTTCGTCGTCACTGTAGTGAAACTCTTGCTCTGTGTTGTAGGTCTTTATTTCACGAGGTGTGCTTATCCACTGAGCCGAGTGCGCCCAGTTACAATTCATGTGGCGGCGCCACTCGGCAATTATTAGAACAGTTTCCCGCCATAACACGCACACTGACCAATTTATCGCCTCGGGGTAGTTTTGTGAAATGGTTTTTTTGTACTCGGTGTGTGTGGGCGAATAAGTTGAAAAGATAGAGGAGACTAAATAGGATATCAGTGAGTTTTCACCCAGAATGTAATTTCAAAGTACACGACGAAAAAGGAATTCACATGTGGGTACGTCCGATGATGTGGGTTTATAAGCAAAAAAAAAAAGCTCTCCCAAAAGCTCGCAAATATTCAAACACTTTGACCAAATTTCGATTAAATCTCGCAAACTATTTGATTTTTATCAATTTAACACATTTTTTTTCCACAAATGACCCTTCTTTTTTGCAAATAAATCAAATAACGATGAAATTTTCCAGCAATTCCACAATTTTTTTTTTATTTATTTGCAAACATTCAATCACACTGTGAAGCAATTGAATGTAGCAATTTTTTTTCATACCTGAAATGTTAGTAAAATGGCATTGTCTTCAAAAGAAAAAAAAATAATAAACTAACGCAGTGAGAGCGAGAAGAGGCAGAGAAAATAATGTTATATAGAAAATATGGAATAGAAGTGTACGAAAAGTGAATTGAAAAGTGAGAAAAATCTTACAAAACACCTCAATTTGTGTGAACGTTGCATAAAAAAGCACCAATTGAATTGATCATATTTCACTTTCTTGCAAATATGGTGTTGGAATGCAGAAATGCTACCGCCAAAGATTGGCCAACTCGCCCATCCAGCTGACCACCCACACATTCCGCGCGTTCTGCAATTGTGGAAGAATAATGCTATCGAAATCCACGGGGGGTGTTGCAAAACGAGAAGAAATGTGCAATGAGAGTTTCCGTGTCAGCAAGTTTCTGGCAGAACAAGTTCATGGCCACCAATTGCGCTGCACGTGTTTAAAGAAAACGATTTATTTTTATATAATATTCAGCAGAGTTCCTATTTCAATTTTTCCGCTTTACTTTATGAATTTCTTCAACTGTTGAATATCACTTTTTTTTTGTTAAGAGGAAGAAAGTTAAGTAAGTCAAATGGTGTAACTGATATTATTTTTCAAACAGCCACAATAATAGATGAATTAGTATTTTTTATGTTAAAATTAACTTAACCCGTTGACGTTCGAGATCAAACATTGATCCAAGCATAAATATTTTCTCGAATTAAATTTTTTTTCAAGTTAAAAAGACCAAAGAAAACGTTCTGATTGAGATATGTCCTTTTAATTTCAATGTTTCATGTGGACGTTAAAGGGTTAAATACCTACGTTGAATTTCATTCTTAACTGATCTTAAAAATCATAGAACCTGTAACAATAAATTCAAAGTATTTTTACATTGGTCTTAATCTTTTAAAGCTTTTTCACATTTTTTTTAACTTATAAATTTTAATCAAAACTTTACTACAAAAGTTCTAACATTTAATTTTAAAGAAATTTTCACAATACACTACTTCTTCTGTTTAAAAATCCAGCAGAATCGTCAGAAATATTAACAAGAGAAAGGTAAAATCAGAAAAGAGGATTGACTGCGGATCCCCGGTGTATTCCCTTTCCTTCCTGCCAATAAATCTCTCACTCGTCTGCGACTTTAACTTTAAAGTGAGATTAATAATTCGCACACAAATCTTACCCCTCAGGAAAATCTTTGTTTTATATACCCCCAGCAGCTTTATATGGTATTTTAGCGCACAGTGAAATTGTAATAGCATTAGAAGTTAGAAAGACATGCCGTCAATTCAATTAGAAAAGCTCCTTTCTTGAACTTTTGCCTAGACTTTTGCATGTTAAAATTAATTTTAAATGATATGCTAACGACTACGAGCTTCTGTATCTAACATTCACAGACAGCAATTGGAGAAAGTATGTATATGATATTATGTACCTATATAACGTACATACATACATATATATAAGAGAAGTACTTTAGTGGTGTACGCGTGAAATGCTGGGAAGAGGCGCCAAATCACACAACCAATTACGCATCAAAAGACTTTATTAAATATTCAGAGAAGATTATTACGCCAGAGTGTGAACATTCATCACGCATTTTCTTCTGTTTCCCGTTAATTGAATTTTCCCCAGGCCGTGCAGCAGCGGGAGGTTTAGCATTTGGAATCGTCACGAGATATACATACACTTTTAATTATAATCCGACTTACTTCTCTCGCTTATTAGCGCTTAATCAATCTTATATGGATGTATGTTACACACTCTGCACACCCATTATGCAATGTGCGTTCCCACATAAATTTTTCCAAATGGAAAATTCAATTGAGTCGCTTTGTGGTTGAAAGGAAAAAAAAAAACATAACAGTTCAGTGCAAATTTATGCATGTAGAGAGATTCTTTATAGATTCTTGTGGAGGATTATCTGTGAGGGTTCTGTGGAGTTCCCTCTAAATATATTGTACTCAATATAAAGTACAATACTTCAAAAAATAACAAGAAAAAAAATCATGTAAACGGTTTGAATTTATTTTGTTGCTTTTTGTAAAATTTATATTTCTTATTAAATCATCTTAAGTGTGAACCCGCCACCACCAATACATATCTTTATTTATTTTTTCTCTGTTACTTTTTTTTATTCTTTAAGTGGAAACGATATAATATCCATACGCTCTGAGATTTCCCGCTGGGAAATGCCAATAAAAATGATAAAAGACCCCAAATATTTCAAAAAGCCACCCCAAGACGGAAGCTACCCCCTCGCGCTTTAACATGCGGTGTATTTTGCTGTATGTTTGCGATAGCCCAATAATAGCATGAAAAAGAGAGTATAAAACAACCCCCAACCCCGTACCCCCTCTGGAATTTCATTCCATGTAGAAAAAAAAAAACGATCTAAAAATGTGTGGGAGCTTTAGGAATTAAAATTATTCTCACGCACCGAGAGAGATTATTTTTATTGGCCAATCATTTGTGATTTCGCGTGAAAGCTCACGGTGCTTTTGAGCTTTATACATGTACATTGGAAAGAGATACACAAAATGCCAAAGAAAAATTCTTTATTTTTTATGAGAAAAAAATCCATCTGACATAAATGTAATTCATGTGGTGTGGTGTGGATTTAAAGCGGAGGAATTTTCCAACACAAATTGGGTGGCTTTATCAAAGAGACCTCTTGCACACATTTCGTACCATCATACGCCATAAAATTTTTTTCATCTCCAATTCAATTTACTTTCGCACTCACAAAGTGAAATTGAAGTGCTTATACACATCTCTGATGATTGTGTGTGTGGAAAAAGCCCTCAATGTCATTAATGGTTTTGGATATGTATGTATGTGGGAAAGGAAAAGTCACACATTATTGCTATCCCCAAAAAGGGGTGGCAAACTACCCATACAAAGGGATGAGAAATAGACACAAAAATCACCTATTAAATTTAATTAAGGCACACACAACAAGAGAGGGTTGATTGGACTCTTTGGTTTTTGTATCATGCCACCCATTTCCACACGCTTGTTTTTCCTATTTTAGCACACACACACACAAAGTGGAGCTTTTGTGGTTCCCTCCTCATTTCCCAAAGTTGATATTATGATCTTTACGTGCGACTATCACCATGAATTTTACCTAAAATGAGGGGAGAGTGTGGCGGGCGATGAGGGAAACATTAGGACTCTCTGAAATGGCAGGTAGGGCGCCCATTGATTGTTAATTTGCTTGAGTGATTTGGATGCTACGAATATACCTACGTCTAATCATTGAGCTTTTGGGGTGAAATTGAATTTTTGTTTTATTTCTTTATTACTGAAAAAAAAAAACAAAAAAGAATTTTATTTACGAAAAACAACAAAATTCCATTGAAAATTTGCTAAAAAAAAATCTTAAATGACCGTGAAAATGTTAACTGGAAATTCACTCGAAAAATTCGTTTGGAAGAAACAGTGAAAATGCAACATTTTAGCAATCAGCGACGTTTCGAACAATTTTTATTTATCTTGAGGTTTTAGGAATGTTTAAATACAAAGTTGGATTAACGAGATATTTTATTTTACATAAAAAGAAAGAATATTTCTGCAGTTATTACAAAAAAATAACTTGTAAAGAACATCATAGGGCTTAAAACGTCGCTAATTGCAAAAATGTTGCGTCTTTATTGCCCTTTACTGACAGCCATTCAGAGGGATTTTCTATGCAAGACAACATTTTCCATTAAAGAAAATTTACATTAATAATTTTTAATTATTGTTTTACTCAATTTCACATAACCATTTCTTAATCCTTTTATTCCTGCACCATTACACCAGTTTTGATGGAAAATTCAGTATGTAGACAACACTAAATACTCATAGAGGAGAGAAGGATGTAATTTTGTGGGATATCGCCATGAGAGGAAATGATGGAGAATTTTCCAAAAAGCTTATTGTCTGTGGAATCTATAGCGATTGTCGATTGTTGCCAAGTTTAAACAAATACCAGAGAAAGTTAATTCAATTGTATAGTCGAAAACTACCCTTACCACACCCCAAATGGGTTTGCAGTTCAAACCGAACTTTCTCTCAACACGGAATATAGAAGGAAAGTTTTGCGGGTGCAACAAAGTCATTCAGTTTCCCGCTATTTTCTTAACCTATTGTTTGGTTTAAATTCCAAATGAATCGACTTTTGTATATGAGTGTGCAATCAATTGATTAGAGTTGTAGAATTTCTCAAGCATGCTACACATTTTATGAGGTTCTATCGGAGTGAGTTCCATTTGCAATTCAATACCGAAACATGGCAATTTAATTGACTTTGGTTTGGGAGGGAGGTTAAATTGCAAAACTGATATTGGCTAAAGTTTATATCTCCGCTACAACTGGTCACTAAATAAGAATATTTGCGGAGAATTCTAATTGGTAAAGTTCTGTAAATTCTACTCTTGATTTTTTTTTAAATAAAATTAGAAGAATAAAATACCGAAGAAAAAAATTAAGAAACAACATTAATTAGTTTAGAAGTGCCAAAGGCAATTATGTATTTAAGATCTTAAGCACTTGTATTGCTCTCATATATTACTGAGCTTTTTATGTGGAAGCAGAGAAGCTTTCTCCCTTAGGGAGCTTTTTCTCCATTTCCATTAATTTGTCCAAGTCATTCATTACACACTTAACGACCGAATAGGAGAAATACATATAACGTTCCTCCATATGTTTGATTTAAAGTAGATCCATGCAAGGAGGAGGGTGAAAAGCAATGAGAAACTTTGTGTGAAAGTTCCCCCATATCCCCAATTGAATTCAATATACCAAACGTACCCCAAATACAACGAGTAATTATTTCACTCCATGTATTTCATTAGATGGTCTATCTATGAAAACTGAAAACTCTACTTGTGATAATTAACCCGTATTATACATTATCACATTGGCAGTAGTCATAAATTTTCCAACAATCCAACTGTCTGCTGCTATACTTCAATATTTACATTGTGATTTTTATCCTGCTGAACGCTTCCTCCCCCTATTCAACCCCACACCCCACCCGTCTTGTGGATTTCGTGTTATGGTTTTTTGGGGGTAAAAATAAGGAGGTATGGGAATGACAAATGGCACGTTTCGTGTGATGGAGTTGCCTGCTTCTTGATGAACTTTCGCTTAGTCAGACGACAAGTATATGGGGGGTGCAAACCAAGAGAGGGAGAGCATAAATCTCATCAACAAATTATTAACGGAAATATGCTACGATGGGATGAGCCAGAGCATAGAAATTTATTCATCATTCTTCTTGTCCATTTCATATCATCACTCCTCCCTTGTGGGCTATTTATATTCCAATAAAATCGCTGTGAAAAACATGATAAAGTGCTGTGCGAATTGCGGTGGAAAATTCCTCCAAAGTACTTTCTATTGTTGAGTCCCTATGCGATTTGAGCTTGTCGAAGTTATTGGCCTCAGGTTAAAAATAAAATTTCCATATGTATGGTTTATGGAAAACAAGGCGCCAATAACAAAACTGAGCTTTTCAGGATCTCATCTCCGAATTTACAGACAAAATGTGAATGGCAAAAGGTATTAAATCAAATATAAAATCGAAGCATTATTTGATATGATTGATTGATTTAGCATAGCCTTTGTTGTGCCTGCATTCGATAGATGATCATACAAAAAATAATAATTCCCAATAAAGTCTGTTTTATAATGTCATACGATAAACAAGATTATTGGTCTTTAATTTAATAGTATTATTTAATGATTAATATTTAATCCAAGCTAAATATTTTGGGGAATTATCGTTTTATTTATGGGAATTATTTGTGTGATTACTCAAATTCCCCAAAACACCTAATAAATTACAAAATTTCAAAACTAATAATACTAGGAATTATCAAGTATTTATGAAAATGATAAAAGTCGTTTCGAAAAGCTCATTTAATCAATACAAACTTCAGAGCTTTTGGGATGAATTTCAAAGCTTTTCCATCACTTCGTTATGCGCTAAAATTAACGAGTTTTCTTACAAATTTTAGCCTGATACAGATGTCCTGCTATACGATTCGAATCTACTGGCTATGGGCATCGTATTATGTATATTTATAAAAGAGTAACAAGAGGGTCATTACATAGGGGGCAAGGGTTGAATGAAATGGTTCACTTGTCGCATATGCGATATAGGTATTATTTGGAGCCACAGAAACGAAGCTTATTTGCATAGAAATTCCTCCCATGTACGCCAATCTATTTTCTCATACTATACTTCCATAAGAGCTACCGAGCCGGGCGAGTGAACATAATTTCCCCAAAATTTCGCCATTTGAACTCACGTAGAAATGAGAAATCACTTTTGGATGGCACATCCAACTATCATCTGCAAATTGTGTGCCTATGGAAATCACTTCAAATTGCCATCCGGGACTGTGCTGTGTATTGTGTCAAAGACCAACGGAGTGTCCTTCGTCCTCAGTAGGAGAAACTTATCGTGATACATATAGGTATAGTGGCCTAAATATATATAGAGGGAATCTTTCACCCAATTTGACTCCCATTCCCTCATGCAAGGACACCGTGTCAATTTGATTCAGAACAGTGTACATTTCTGCCCATTTTCTGCAAAGCTATTTGACGAGTCCTCATGTCTTCAGCCTGCACCAATCTGGTGGCCACATTCAATGAATCCTATTTGCAAAATTTCAAACCACCACCCGCGTGCATTGAGCCCCTCAGTTCCCAAATGAAGAACACACAAATAGATGAAATGTGTCATCAGCTGCGTATAGTGCATCCTTAACCCCACCGCAAAACACCCAACTCCCTCAAAAGCTTCCTTTAAAGTTCAATATCCCATCCTCTTGTATTCAACCCGTAAAAGCTCAATCCCACACACGCATTGCATTAGGCCAGATGAAAGAGGTTTGTGGTACGATGATCCTTGCTGTGGGAAATGGACTCACATTACATATAGTTCTATATGTATATATGTATGTATATATGCAATATGGTTCCATTCGTCATTCAAGGGAATTGATGCAGAGTGCATAATGAATTTAGCTGGATGGTCATTTAGCTGAAATATGAATTATTCCCAGCTGAAAGTGCAAATACCCATTTGGTTCAACGGCTTTTTGATGGTTTAGCTATGCCAATTTATTTAAATTCAATGCTCACTTCAACTATTGACATCTACAGCATAAAAATCCATTACATTTGCTTTGCCAATTTCAATTTTCTGCGTTTCTTGTTTAATTAATTTAATTAAAAGGGGCACAAGATGAGAAAAAAATTATTCACGAAAAACCTTTGAAAAAATGTTGTTTTTAAATAAATTCACTTTAAGGTCAGTTAATAAAATAAATTAGTATGACTAGCATACTAGAATGAAAAGGATCCACTCATCTATGAGAAAATATATACATTCTGAAGGGCTATGATGAAAATTTGAGGAAAATTGTTAAGTTTAATTAATTTGAATATTCAAACATTATATTCTCAGTGGGATTGCTTTATCACAATTTATGGTTTTCAGAGGATTAACACAACAAAGTTTTTGGCTGAAATGTTAGACCATTTACACACTTGTACGTGGACATTGGGACTCTTGTCCACTTTGATTTATCTAACCATGAAACACACATACGCCAAAAAAGGGTTATCAGAGCCACAGATACACTACATACATGGTGCCCAATTGTGTTTGAGATTTAGTGAGGGGGCGGAGAGCAAACTGGGCAACAGGAGAGATCAGCCATGAGTGATTTCCCAGGTGAGAAGTGGCACTATTCTCCATTAGGGCGTTTATTGATTGATTGACGGGACGACTGGGTAAACAACTCTCGGTCGTGTTGACTCCCACCGGGACCCCGCACCACCTCCCACTGTACCCCGGGACTAGGGGAATATTGTTGAGCAGTCCTTCAATCAATCCGGAGCTGCCATTCTTCGTTCCTGCCCGAGAAATGAGATTACACCATTTCGAGCGTCAGAAATTAATGTTCAATATCAAAATAATCTCACCGTCATCAATTCGCTGTTTTAATTTATTTCTTTATGGCGCGAAGCCTCCCTCCACCTCCAAATGGCCACCCAACGCACTGTTCTACCTCGTTGAGTTCATCAATCATTTGTGCTTTTTTTCTGCTGACTCTTTATTGGAAGATTCCTCAAACATTTGTGCGTCAATGTGCGAGAGGAATAAAATGCGATAAAAGGGGATGCAGAAAATGAATTTAAGAATGGAATTTTCATTTCTATGTGTCTCAAGCATTGAAAAATTGACGCAAGAAAAAAAACTATTTTATTGAATTATTATAAAATGCAAATTCTTTATTGAAAAAACTTTTTGCATTTTTTATGAACACATTAATTTAGGTTAAGAGGAGTTGCTAAACATTAGGAACAGAATATACATTATAATTTCTATTATTTGTACGTACAGTTTTCTCACAAAAAGCATGAAAACACTTTACTTGCTACATTTTTATAAAAGTTCTAAAACACAAAAAAAAGAATTCCTCAGAAGTTATAAAATCTACTTAACCCTTTAACGTTTTTTGGGTCATACCCTGACCCAAAACGGAAATGATTTTTTAAGGATACTTCTAGTTAATATTTTTGGATGCTTTCTTCGCCAGTATAAAGCTAAAGGATCAACCTTTCAAGACATATTTTTTTGATTCGTCCAATAAATTCCTTTATAGTCGATTTTTTGCACCAAACTTGGGAAAAATTGGTCGATTTTCATCACTTTGAAAATCAGTATTTTTTTCTATTTTATAATTTTCCGATAGTCTAAATCGACTTGAATCTTATAGATAGACTAAATAACAAGAAAAAATTGCTTTATGAGAACCTTGAAAGTTGAACCAATTTTCCAAATAGCTTTTCCAAACTTTTTGGGTCAGCATATGACCCAATGGACGGGAAGGGATACAAAACGCGGAATTTTTGACAACTCATTTCCCATACATAAACAGTGCGGTGAAGTGGCTAGATGAGCCACGATTTTCAGTGATTTGAGTGATTTCCTGGCCAGAATCTCTGGCCAGGATGTGTTCTGATGGAGGGATGTGTATCCTCCTTTAGTGTTGTGTTAAGTTTAATGCAATTTTGTGGTAAATAAGTGGTAAAATTAACGCAAAACCGTGACAAGGTACGTGTTTTCAGTGTGGAGAAGCGGCTGGATGAGCCACGAATTTCGGTGATTTGAGCGATTTCCTGGCCAGAATCTCTAGCTGGGATGTGTTCTGATGGAGGAATGTGTATCCCCCTTTAGTGTTCCGTTAAGTTTTATCCAAATATGTGGCAAATAAGTGGTAAATTGACCGTAAAACTTTGGCAAGGTGTGTGTTTAGAGGAACCTTCACCTGGGATGACACTGAAAATCCTGACCAAACCACTTCTGGTCGGTCTGATTCTCATTGTAGTTCATCCCAGGGTGCTTCCGAGGCATCTTGGGGGTAACATTACCGGCCACGGACACAGAGTGCTTCTTAATTGTGAATATCAAAAATCCGTGTTTTGTATCCCTTGCGGTCCATTGGGTCATATGCTGACCCAAAGCTTTTCCGGAAAATCCGTAAGTTGGAAATTTTTTTTTTCGACTGAAATTCATATAATTAGGCCTAAAGAGTTGGAAAATAGCAAAATTTCCAAAATCGGCCCAGCAGTTCTAGGCGCGGACCTTAAAGGGTTAAAATATGGAATTTATTCACAATGCAACTCGTAAAACCATTGAAAATTCAGTGACTTTAATAATGCATAATTTTTAAAAAGAAAAGCTTCACTTTTTTATGCAGCAAAGTCCTCAAGTGAAGGTAAAGTGAATAAATTCTCTCGTACTAAAAGTTCTCATAGCTTTTTTCTGTATATTCACCTCATTCCATGTACGTTAAGGGGGTGGTAGTACATGGATGGACCTCAATATAGGAGTGGCAATGACTTTTACTTTTTGTGCAAATGTGAAGGAATTTTAACCTTTCTGTGAAGCACACTATGTACCTGTGGATGGAATGAGCACTTGAGGAAATTTAAGGGAAGCACCCTCTGCAGCATGAATAAATGAACAGATGTCCCTCCATGGGTAGAGGGACGAAATACAATCACGTGAACGTGCCGTTGATGCGGATGATAATTTCAATTTCAAACTCCGTGGAATAATTCAACAGGTGTAGGATGGAAATTGAAAGACAATCCTGTGTATGCTGCGAGGGTGTGAATGCGTAAAATTTCAAAATTTAACTTTTCTCGCTGTGGTGCTATGCTCTGCGCAAAAGATGCTTTAATTAAATTTCCCCCACATAAGCAGGAAGTCGCGAGAACTTAGAGAGACACAGACTACGCAAGGACGTTGGTTCATTTTATCATGGCTCAAAATATTATTTCATTAGCTTTATGTATCAGTAAATAGATTATGTATGCAACGATGTACATAAGTATGCGAAAATTCCGTCTCTAACCATCAAGTCTATTTGCATTTTCGGCGAAGGCTTCTTTCGGCACTCAAATTTCTCCCAAGAATGAATAATTCATGGCATTTTATTAATTTTTTATGATGTCATCATCAGCAGCGCATTTTATTTACGTAAAATAATCGCAATATATATGGCTATGTGAGGAAGTTGAGGAAAAAGGATTCGCTGCTATACCCCCGCACCGCATCGTTATATATCCTTTTTTTAGAACAAGGAGCAATGTCACATTAGATTCATGAAATCAGCATTTTCTTTTTTTCCGTTGTGTGCTTTTTTCAAGGAAAAAGTTGAAGGAAATAAAAGTTTGACGGTTGATGAGAAAAGGGAGGAAAAATTAACAAAACGTGCCGACATTTCGTCTCTCATTGTTAAATTTCAAATTCACTGAGCATTGTTGAGTCACTTCCACCCCCCTCTGGAGAATTTAATCTGCGCCAGGGGAAATGAATAAAAAATTGAGTAGATAGCGTATAATAAATAATAGAATGGTGTAACACGAATTTTTTTTATTTGCAATCACCCCAAACTTTGTGATTGTTGATAGCAAAATGGAACATGATGGAGCTTTTGAGCTTTTTTTTTCAAGCCCCCCTCTTGGCGGAAGTCAGCGCATAATACAAGTTGTGAAAATTTATCGTAATGCTCGGGTCGGTGGGTAATTTATTCACACAGTTCTGTGTATAATCAAGTTTTTTTCTGCCAAATTACCCAAGCAATGCTGGAGCAAATTACCCAAATTATGTGTATGTGAGCTGCTTGCATTCTTCACTTCCTAAAATGAACCCCAAGTGTGCCAGAGGGGTGGTTAAATTTCTAATTTTATTGCACACATTCTAATGCTATTAAAAAGTTCCAAATTTGCATAAATTGTTCAATTTAATTTTCTCAATAGATGGTGCTTGTTGTCCGTTCAAATGTATTGAAAAAATTAAATTGTAATAGAATGTTAACTTTTTATCATTCCGATAATTAATTTATACCTTAAATAGAAAAAAATTATTTAAATAGATTTCTTAATCAATAAAACCATAAATTTTGTGATTTATCAGCCTCCTGCTAATCCCATCCATTCCACCAAAGGTATAATAACAAGGAGCGAAATGTTATACGCAAATGTAACTCTTCACCGTGATTTTTGCAAGATTAATTCGCTGCTTGCGGAAAATGCTAGTATGTTTAAGCGTCCGGAACTGATTCCATTTCCCCCATCGCGCAATCCCACGAATGCGAATGTCTAGCAGCATCCTCATCACCAGGCGATCCTCTTTCGCATGGACTGACAAGAGTGAAGAGGAAATGTACTTGAGGGGGCACAACAGCAATCCCGGCATCAAATCCCCGCACTCTAGCCGCGATTGTGTCTCTCGATAAAATAATGATAAATGGGGTTGTTCTGCTAGAATGGGGATGAGGGGCCAAAGCTCTCCACGGTGGCTGTAGCACAGTTCATTTACCATCGGCTCTACTCCGCTGTACACCGTTCGATCTGTCACGCTAAAATATTAATCGCCTTCCGTCTTTCGTGCTCTCGTGTACTCCGTGATCCATAAGACTTTCTCTGCACAGGTGAGTTCCAATTTGTTCCGTGGTATATACAACACACACGCTGACATACTTAGGGTATTCTACATAACCGATTTTTATTACATCCACCCACCTTCCAACCTATTTTCCCGAAGAAACTTTCTTCTTGTGCTCTGAACAAGAATCCCGTCACTTTCCACGCTCTAGCTGTACACGCTCTGCTTCAATTAGTCCTTGTGACAGGTACGATTTGAAGATGAAAAATTACACAAGAAAGGAAGTTTGATTTAGCGCAGTCTCCCAGTGTGGTCTGTGTGGTCTGAGAGCGCGAAAAATGAGACAATTTTTCTTACTTTGTACATGAAATGAAATAAAAATTTGGTCGTCTTGGTCTAGGATGGTGCACTCACCTTAATTGAAAGAAATTCTTCAAAAAAAAAAAACTTTAATTAACTTGATGAAAATGAAACATTTATTAAGAGGAAAATTTAGTTTTTCCTTTAGAAATATTCTCTTGAGACTGTCGGTTTAGATATTAAAGAAAAATTAAAAATACATTTCTTGGAAGTGAATATAATGTATATACTGTACGTGTTTCACCAAAGAACATAGCAAAAAATTCTAAAGACTTTACATTCAATCCCATTATTCTCATGTAAATCTACAAGACATCCCAACATTGTAGTAATTGGGCCACCTTGTGCAATTCGTCATTATGCTTTAAACAGACGAGAACATTAGCATATTTTTCCATTATCAACCAATTACATTTGAAATCTCCTTGTTTAAGCGCAGAATATTAAAGTTCAAGGATAGCGAGAAAATGGCCAACGAGACGAATCTTCCGTGTTGGAAGGGAAAAGCTGGATGAATGGCACTCATTAAATTTAATATAATGAAATCAAATTCATGGCAACGGATGTTCATAATTGCTGAAACATTCTTTAGCATTAAACTGTGAGGCGCTATAGCCGGGAGTCTTTCGTATAAAATCAACTTGCACCAGAAATGTTGGCAAACATTTATGGTTAAACTCAATTTAACTAATGCAAGTGAAGGCAAAGATAAGCAAAGAAATAAAAAGTGTTTAACTCAATTATATCAAAATGCAATGAGAGAGTTTTTTTTTAATTAAAGTTTATTTTAGCACAGAGAAGAGAGGCTAAATAAATAAACTTCAAGAAATATAAAAGATAATAAAAAAATCCAAATTAAGATAAAACAGATAAAATACGAATTCTCATATCAGCTTTTCTGCTTCTTTTTTGTGAAAGTATAGAAATGAATAGATAAAAGATTTCTAATGAAATTTAATGACGGTTTTTCCAAAATAAAATCCCCCGATTGCAAAAAAAAGCTTGAAGAAAAACGAAAATTCCAGTTTGAGAAATCTCTCACACACGTACTCACAGCATTGTTATCTCTATTAGACGACTTTTAATTGCTCATGCAGCCTTTAAAAATAGAACGAATAAAAAAGAATGGAGAGACTATCACGAAATGACTACAATTAGCTTCTTAATTGCTAGACTAAATCATCTTTATTGGCATATCTTTTGAAATTCTATTTATAAACTGCATATTTGTAAATTTCATTGTGTTTTGATATAATAATTTCCCACACCCCCTCATTGAACTTCCCAGCATCATTAAAACTTTAACATCTTCCCATTTGGGACTCACAGTTAATGGACTCGCATACCGTATTCAAAGTTTGTCGAAGATGGGTATCTTTTATATATATTGGAACATAATTTCAGCACAACATATGGTTGCCAAAGAAGAGCTTTCATGTAGTATCAGTAAGTGGGGTTATTTATTAGGGGTGAGCAATTTGTCTCTGTAAAGTCTACATCGAGAAAGCTTACAAGAGCTTTTTCGTTAAAAGTTTATTTTACTTCTATCTGCGCAGCTCTTTTCATGAGTTGAATTTTCTGTTTAAAATTAAATAAAATAAAAAAGAAATAGGGGAGAGCGGGGTTAAAAAAGTCACTTAAGGGTTTAGAAAAAGCTCAAAATATCATATTTCCCAAACAGATAAAGCGAAATACATAACTCATTTCTTTAGGATATTTCTTGCTCTACAACTCTTTCTCAGATCAATTTGTTCTATCTAGCTAGGAAATATGATATTTTAAGCTTTTTCCAAACCCTTAAGTGACTTTATTAGCCCCGCCCTCCCCTACTTTGAATTATTTATGATTAATTTAATTTTCATTAAGCTAAATGAAATAATCACTACATAAGGTTAATGATAAATTTTTAAAGTACATTCTGCTGTAGTTTAATCAACGAAACAAATTGTAGAAAAAAAGAAGAAGCTCTACGTTTTAAATGTGAATTAGCAAGAGGGAGCTTTTGCAGTCAAAGCTCAAGGGAGATATATATTTTCAGCATTAGCTTTGTTTGTTCTCAGTTTTCCCTAATTTCTCACCCCTTGGTGTGTAGGACAGGAGCCGATATATTGATGAAGGCATATTTAACACCTGAATTCCGACACGTAATTAAAGTTTCAGGTAGATTTTCAAAGTGTAATTGAGCACTTTGTAAACTCGAGGATCTCTCTGTGTGTGCCTTTTTCGTATATATAGTACATACAACAACTCGAGATTGCTTAATTATCCATTTATCAGCGGTGGATGTTGTATTTGTATGGTGTGGGTCTAGCTGTGGGGTGTTAAGTCGATGTGGTTCGAATGGAGGAAATTAAAAGACAGACGATGGATACCAAACCATATAGTCATTAGTACTCTTCGCCTTATGGTGTGCCATTACTTTATTCAAATAGCGCACAATTTTATTCGCCCCGATAATAGACTTGATGAAAAATTATAATTTAATGGACGTTGGGGGGACTAATTTATAATAATCTTGACGGGAAATTGAATCGTGCTTCATAGAGTTACCGCATGATGGAGAAAAAATAAGTATCGGAGATTGTGGAGCTTCAGCAAAAAATTCACCGCAGTTTTTTTTTCTGAATGCTTATGGCGAGGAAGAAAAAAGTATATGGAGTGACTCAATGTTTACCCGTTCGTCTGGTTGAATGTTTGAAAATATATATTTTTAAGTAACGATCTGTTTGGATGATAATTACCACATTTAACGATTAATTATTCAAGCGGTATAAGCGAAACAAAATCGCACTGCTGGTATATTTTAGTCTTGTGGCTTAACATTGAGATAAAATTTGCAGAGAGATGCTCAACATAGCGTACATTTTATTGTGCCAAGAATTTTCCAGCTAGGGTAATAAATTATTGGTGTGTAAGGATGATGATAAATTAATAAATATGATGTGATGAAACTATATTCAACACAGAATATTCCTAAACTCAGAGCACTACTAGATTATGCAATATTGTGCCATAACGAATTGCAAATTTCAGGATTTTCTCTTTTCTTAAAGTTCTTGGAAAATGTACACATATTTTGCATAAAACAAATATTTCCAATTTGAATAAATATTTAATAGATTTGTCTATTGTTTAATGGCATTTTGATCTCACAACTGCACTTTTTGCGTGGGAAAAAAATCCGCAACAGTAGCTGATTTAATTTCCATCATGTCTGGAAAATACGGTGTGAAAATTGTCAAGCACAGAATCCTTTTATAGTGTGTAAACAATGATAAATAGAAGCTTTCGAGAAACTTTCAATTGTGAGCTCGTTTGCGCTAATTTTGTAGGTTTACTGCAATGTGTGTGCTCTCGAGGAACACCCCAAGTGATGCATTTCAGCCACAAAAGAGGGATTTTCCACTCCAGAGTTTATGAATCAACTCCTCCCTTCCCCACTGTTAAGTGCTGTGAAATTTACTAAAAGTGACAAAATGAATAACATTTCTATGTACTAAAAATGATGGGATTTATACTATGTGAGTAATTTATTTGGATTTAGTGGATTTGGAATTACATTGCATAAAGCGCATCCTCCTGAAGGGATAAACATCCAGTTCCCTTTGAGGGAAGGTTTTTCACTGGAAACCATGGACTAAATAGGTCATCTGCAATGAATAATTAGAAAGAAAAATTTTTCAGAGCTTTTTCTATTACTTTGCGGTGCTTTTGCAGGTATGCTGCTTTTTTCTCATTTAAATAGAATGTAAAAAATAGCAATTATGTATTGCATTATTATGTCTTTCTACGGAATTTCTCGCGAAAAAAAGCTCTGAATATTCAGGATATTTTCTGATGTACTTTTACACCTCCAGCAAAAAGTTCTGCGAGAATGGAATTTTTATAATTTTTCCAAGCAGTTTTTTTGTGTGAGAAACTCTTTAAAATTCTATTGAGTTTATATTTATGAAAGCTCCACCATTTTAAAAGTTAAAGTGGATTTTAACATGAAATTCTTCAGAGTTTTGAAATAGTTTAGCGAAGTAGTTAAAAGAACTGAAACACAGTAAATCTCCGATAAAAAAATATTACTTGATTGGCCAAACTAAAAGGTCTGTAACATTTAGCACCAAGTTTAAATGAAAGTTTTTAAGTGTGAGGGAGTTCTTCCTTTCATTTTCTCACCTTGGGATAAAGTTTCAAATTTTTCTGAAAGCATCTCTTCCATCGAAAAGGACTGAGAAGGAGATTCTTAAATTAATTTCATTTAACAAGAAGCTCCTGAAGAGAGAATTAGAGAAGAAATTTTACAAATCTGTAATTTCTCCAATTGATTGAATCTGATAAGTTAAAGTAGGATTAATGTTGAACTATAAGTTGAATTTATGGAAGCTATAGAAGATTTTTCCACGAGTTTTCATTGAAATATTGTTTTTGATGAATAAATAAACAAAATGAGAAGAAAAAGAAGGTGCCCGAAAGACAATTCATTTTCTCAAAAGAAAAGTTATTTATTAAAATTTGTTAAACTTGAAATTGCTCATTTCCCCCTTTTTTTTGACTTGAGAAGAAAATCAATTTTCTTCTTCAACTGCCAAAGAAATAAGAGGCATTAAAAAAAATGACAAGTAGTGTTTTGTTGTTAAGTCAAGAGAAAAATCAGTTCCTCTGACTTGATTTCTGATGGAAGAAAGTTGCATTGAAATGACAGTATATGTCCATCTAAAGTTGGAAGTTTTCTTTATGTGAAAATGACATGGATAAAATTACTTTATAATTACACAGAGAGACTATTTTAATTTATTGTATTCTGCTATAGGGGCTACTTTTTAGTTCCAGACAGTCTTTGCGGTTTGATTAATGAGTTTCTTTGTTACAGAAAAAAAAATTAACAATAAATTTAATTTTGCCAAAGGACAGTTGAGAGTGGGAGAAAAATTTGTGGGGTGGTATTTTGGCATCAAAAGTTCTCTTAAAAGTTATTTAAGTGACAGTGGCTTTAAGAAAGTAAATAATTTAAGATTCTATTCAGAGATAGTGTCTTCTCAAAAGCTTCTGAACTTTTGCAAATAACGAATTCATGTATGTTTGCTTACGAGCCATCTGTCACTACATGTTAAACCATTTCTTCACAATCTATATGAATATTTTCTTTATATTTTTGCTTTTTAGATGTTTTTTTTTCATCCTACACAAAATGCAAATGAGAAAAAATATTTCCATAGTCTTTTGAGTATTTTTTTCTCTTTCTCTATTTTCTCAGTTCAACATTTTCCAACATATAAGGCAGAAAGTTTCACATCATTCTTCATTAGGGCTTTTCCACTGCACTATGTGTACTGCTATATTTTCTTCACGCGCACCATTTGGAATACAATAAAAAATGCAATTGAGTTCTTCCGTTTTATTTTTCCACACGATTCATGTAGCAAACCATCCCAAACGGCAATTTAGTAGTTTTATGTGGGTATTTATGAAGATTTCAAAATTACATACGATGCACTGCACTTTTGTGCCGCCATTACTTTTTTTTCGCCTATTGCTGGTGCACCAACAACATCGAATTTACTCGCATCATTCGGGTAGTAGGAATGGCATAAATGCTGTGTGCATTTTGATATGTGTTTTTTTTATTTCAGGGTGTGTGGGAAGAATAATTTATTCCGTACGTGTCGACACTATTCAGAGAATTGTACCAGGAACGCTCGTAAAATGATAGATTGCGCACAGGGGTAATGGAATTCTAAGAAATTCAAAATGCTTTTTGAAGTAAATCAAAAGTTCTTTTATTTCTTACTGCTCATTTTCTTTTTTCTCGTACCTTTGCAACGTTGCAATTCAACGAGAACTTTGACATGGAAAAATTATCAGTTCACAAGCACGGAGAAATTAAGGGGTCAACCGATTTCTTTTCATTTTCTCCATGCCTCTTGTGCATGGGTTGTGGCAATTTTTAAGCCGAAGTTTTTAACTATTTAGAGGAATTTATTTAATGGACTTTATTTTTATTATTTAATAGAGATTGGTGGGGGAGAATTTTTCACCTTGTAAAAGAATATTTCTCAGTCTTCTTGGTCTATGAGTATAAGGAAAAATTCTCATGGAAATTATATATTTTTCTTCTACTTTTTCTTTGCTTTTTGAGACAGATAAAAATTGCTATGATTTTAAAATAGCTCTTTTTTATTAATCAAAATTTTATTGATTTTGATTTAATTATAGACTGTTTTTAATAAGATTTTAATATTAGTTCTCTTCATTGAGATCAAGAACATCTAATAATTTTAAAGAGAATTGGTAGTTTTTCTTGTATAAGAAGAAATAACATAATTATTCCAAGATTTTTTTTACGTGAGATTTAAAATTTTCCCAAAAAAGTGAGTCCTTCGAATTTCCCATCCAATACTTCCTCATCACGTTTTTATTTCTCATTATTCCCTTTAAAGACGTACAAGTGTGTGAGTCTTTATATATTTTCCCTCGCATTTTATTCAAAAGTTATTCTCTGCCTTGGTTCTGCGCCACAACATTGAATATTGAGCCCTTTATTGAGCCATCTCCATTGAAAATGGAGCACAGAGTGAGAAATTTACGACTCAATCGTGAAGGAATGAAGAAGAGACGTCGCAATGGGTGGTATCGAGACGTTCTCTGTGTGATCGAAAAAAAAGGCAAAAGCGTAGGGAAAGTGGACAGCCCCTGGAAAAAAATGAATGGATATTGAAAAAAAAAAACAAACTGTGATGAGCTGACCAAAAAGGGATGGAAAGAATCCTCCTCATGGGGGTGCTGCAAAGTGAATTTATCTCTCATGGGTGATGGTATAAAATTATCTCTATTCGCACAGTGTAATGTGCAGGCGATTTGTGATGTTCTTCATTCAATATTTATTGAGCTTTTATTGCTAGCCGTGTCATTTTGCTTTTTGTCCCACCCCCATGGGTGGGGGGAGACTTGCTGATTGCTGGGAGGACATCACGCAAAGGGAATTGATACATAGACAGAAAATCCTAAAGTATATGGAGAAAATCTCATTACTCAAATGTAACCAGCATTTTGACATAAATTTATTTTATTGCCACACATCCAGAACGTGTGTGTGCCCCATCATCAAATAGGAGGGGGTGGGAGGACGGTGGAGATGTGTCTGGCAAGCATCTTCAAAGAACACATCACCCACCGTTGATGGGAGGTTATTGCTTGTGTATGGTGGTTGTTTGGCAATAGAAGAAAATGCATTGCAAGAGGAGATAAACACGACAATGAATATAAATTGATAGCAATACGAGGGAATCACACAAGAAGAAATCATCCATTTTCACCCCTAATTCGCCACATTGAAAGAAATCTATTTAATCGATGCTTTTGTCGAGGGCGAAAAAAAACTGATGTGAGCTTTTTGGTTGATTTGTTTGATGGGAGGGAAAAACGCGTGAAAATCGAATTTATCACATTGAAAAAATTTCAATTGTTCAGCTGCCAGAGTCAGGAAAAAATTGGTGAATGCTTTTCCGGGTGAGGTTTTTGCCGGTATAGAGAACACCCTTTTACAATTTTAAGGGTTGAATTTAATTTTCGGCAAAAACCCCAAATTCAACGGTACCGTAGGGTATGTGTGGTACGGATGGGGCTAGGGAAAGCAGCCACAGGTGTAATTAATCATCGTCAGAACCGTTCAGTGTTCTTCAGAGGCACCTTATCCATCTACACATACACTCAGGCTCTCGTACGCGGCATCTAATTACTTGCGAAGTTGTGGAGTCAAAGTTGAAGATACACATTAACCACGTCTCCCGAAACCCCTTCTTTTCATCCCACCCCCATGTGGCCCCAATTCAAATAAAATTATCTCTCTCAAAAGGAACATTGGGTGAAGAAAATTCTCCTTATTCGGCATGCAAAGAAGGGCACTTTACCCCCGTCAATTTAGGGTGGAAATCTTTCCATTTTCTCCTCAATTGTTCCAAATTATTCTGCATAAGACGTTCATTGATAAGGAATTTTATTAAAATCCCCCTCACTTGAGGATTTTCCACACAAATTAAATTCACAATTCCACCCCACGGAGTATTCGTGATGCATTTAGTTGCAATTGAGAAAATGGCAATGGATAATTCGTACGACTGTCGCAATGTCTTTTTGTAATAATTTAAACCAAATGACGTTAAGAGAAATTCATACTGAATACCAATCCATTCTTCTCTCCACTCTATGAATTTGGTAAAATCTCTTAAGAAGATGGGATGTCTTTGACTTTAAGTTATATAGAACGCTAAAAGAATATTAATTGAATTGTTTTATTTCTGATTTTATGTTAAAAGGGCGTAAATTTGAAGAAAAAATGATTTCGGATCAAAACTCGAGCCATTTTGAACTCGGCGATTCAATAAAATAATAGTTAGCACAAGAATCTCATAAAGATCTTCTTATATACAATTTTCCTTAACATATTTTCCAGTCGTTAAACCTCAAGCTCTTCTGAATATTTCTTGCCTTTAAAAATATTATTTATGTTGATATAAAAGAAAGTTGTGCCAGGAAATCACTTGAAGAAGATATTCCTTGACTTTTATTTATTTAACCCAAAGGCGATTGTTTTCATATAAAAATTAATAAAAGAGGAAATTATTCTTTTGCACTCTGCTTCTCCATAGAGCTTATATGAAAGAATTTAAGATTTTCCACATTTTCCTAAATCTCGAATAAAACTTTTCTTTCTCTTCTTTTAATTTAATTAACTCTAAAGTGTTCAAGTAAGACAGGCACGTTCTCTTTCTCACATAACAGACACATAATTTTCAATTGAATTTTCCGGAATTTGCTTCTGAAAGATTTTCCACGTTTTTTCTCATTAATAATTTTTCCTTTCGAGAAATGCAAAATGAGAAAAGAGGCTATACTTGTCATGAGATTAAAATTCAAAAGCGTTGTGCTTGTCAAAGTGAGGGCGGGGAAAGACTTTTCTTTTATACATTCTAATTAGATTGCAACATGGTGCAGAGAGTTGGTAGCTTTATACCCAGATGTACCATAAATTGTGCGGAAAATGAAAATGCTGAAATAATATTGTTGAAAAAAAAAAAGAAGTGTACAGGCGACCAAATTCGTCTTCGCTTGGCATTTTAGTAAGATAAACATCTCCTGGGGCTCCCTTGCCACCACGTGTATATATATGCCATCAAGTCGAGACAGTGCGACAAGAATTGTGTGTAGAAGGAAAGTCTCTGAATATAAATTTGATTTTCTCAACCTCTCACCCCCTGCCCCGCCCTCCCCCCATCAACAAATACCCACCACCCGCGCAAAGTCCCCCCGAAAGATATACAAAAAAGGGGTTTATGGAAGTTAAATGTCTCGCACATAAAGTTAAATTAAACTCGGATATCACTTTGATTTCCGTAGCAAAGGGATGATTTCATGTGCTCCACATAACTTAAATTCATCCGGGAGCGTCGGTAAGTTCATGCAGGGATGTGTCGTAGGTGGGTTTGAGTGGGTGGTGGTGAAAGATAAACCTCGTTGAAATTTAATTTTTCATTCAATGCGCGCATAGCAATATCGCAGGCATTGTGAATGCTTGGCAATTATGTGTGAGATGGTTCGCGTTCTATATATGTATATACTGTGATAAAAACGAGACTCCCTTTGTGACACACAATCCTTTTCTCATTAAATTTTCCTTCTTTTCCATACACAATGTGCTCCTTTTTCCATCCAAGGTCTCCGCAATCTCTTCCTAATGTTTATCCACCATTTTTATGTCCCTGAAGCTATGCCATTGCGTTTTCTTTTTCTTTTTTTTCTCCTTCCGCCAACACTCAATTGTATTATATGTATTTTATTTCCAAACGACGATATAAATGTACTTTGAGACACATACTAGTGGAAAGCGACCGCATTGGCTTCTTCATAGAGCAAAAGGAAAAAGGAGGTCCCATAGTCCTTACTTAAGAGCTTTTGAAACCAATAAAGCTCCTTCGTCTTTCCACACACAAACCCTCGCCGTTGTATACATACTCACACTCTGCGTGCATGGAAAAGTTGCACTGACTTTACCACATCCTTTGCCATATACACATCCGGGGTAAATTGCATATTCCTTCCCCTTGTAAAAGCACATTTTCGTCATGTCTGCGAGGCAGCTTGAAAATTAGATTTCTACCCAAAGAGAGAGAGCAGAGAGCAAGCTATTCAAAATAATGCGAAAAGGGTTCTCTTGTGTGGGCTTCTCCCAATTCTTGGCTGTTTGTCGATAAAATAAAATGTGACTTGGAAATTTATGTGTGTGGTGAAATATCTCGACTTGATTCTTCTACTCTTTCTTTTTTTTTCTCCCGCATGGAAAATCCCATCCACCGTGTTTGGGGAGGGTGGCTAAGAAAAATTGGTAAAGTGAATATTTACCATGTCGTCACACATTTATTTCGACATTTTTTACTTTTTATCTCACAGCTCGTCGATGAAAAATACCCCAACGAAATCCCTTCGATTCTTCGTATATCCTTAAAAATTATCCCTTTTTTCTTCTCTTTTTTCTTCACTCTGGCTCCCAATATACCCCATTTGGCATGAAAAGTCGCAAAGTCTTAGATGTATGTTCACCACGGAATGGTAAAGCACGAGCGGTGGAGGAAAAAATCCCATGAAGTACGAAGTGTTCGAAAGTGCGACACGGTCGAGAAATTTGTCAAGAAGTTAATCTCAACTGGGGGGATTCATGATCTCAACTTTGTCTGGCTTTTGGTTGGGTAGAAAAAGGAGGTTTGTTTGAGCGCAACTAACCATGCAATGAAAATAAATTTATCTTGTATAATTTTCAAATTGATTTGTTTTAAAGATGAGCTGCACGTTCTATGCTAGAAGGATGCATAAAATAGTTCTTATTTTCAAAGAAAATGTGAAGAATGATAAGTAGTTGGTTAGAGAAAAAGTCAGAAGAGTTCTTTAAACTGTTGGGAAAACTATTCTTCAATTTAATTTCAGCAATTTAAAGGATGAATCTTTATTGTGAATAACATACAAAGATTACTAAACAAAATGAATAAATAATTCATTCATTTATGAGATATTTTAAATTATAAAAATAAAAGGTTTTATCGTAAAAATGTGACCTGATAATTTTTGTTTATTCGAGATATTTTGCATGCATGACTCGTCAAAAATAGGGTATCCGTGTGCAAAAATTCACCAAATAAAAACTCTATATATAATTCAAAAAGCATATATACGTCAATTACTGCCATGCTTGGTGCAATAATTTGAAGCGTAACAGGGAGAATAATTAATTAAATTAGCATAAATCAAAAACAAGTCAAATGTATAAAATGATATTAAAAATGCAAAATTGACTGCCAATTCTCAAATGCAAAAATGACTCACTGGCCCCCATCATGAATCTCACACAGTTCGCCATTGATGGTGTAAGAAATTGCACTAATTGTGAATATTTCTGAATAATGAATACACAGTCTTTTGTGTTTCACACACAGATTGCATTTTCCATGGAAAGTGAGAAGTTGGCACAATTGCAAATTGCGAGGAAGTTTCCCGCTTTCGGTGCGTGACTATAGGTATAAAAATGGCATCACCGAGAGATGTCGATAATGATTTTTTAATGACCTAAATTTCGCTCACGGAGATTGTTTTTTGATTGTTCAATCCCCCTGGAAATCACAACTTTACTTCCATTCTGCTGAATTGATGCAATAATTGCACCTTTTACGCACGTTTCTGTTTGCTATTTTTAGTACTTTACACACAGAGATCTATATTTGTAGTTTCTTAGCACGGAACTTTGAAATAAAGAAAAAAACGTGAAAATTCTGATTGTCTGTTGAGGAGAAAAGTCTTTGAAATTATTGAATTGATAGAAGAACTTTAAGAGAGAAAAATTTATTTAATGATTTATTCTTTTTGGGAATAGAAAGCTTTAAGTTATGGAAGAAAAATTAAAATTATGAAGAAATAAAGTAAAAATTTAATTTTTAAACATTTGAGAAATGTTCTAAAATTCCCTCCTTAATCTTTCTATTGAACTCTTGAGACTGTTTCTGATCTCATCCATTTTTCAGCTAAAGCTCATTTTTGAGAAATCGATCAAAGGGTTCTTTTGGCGTAAGAACAAAGCTAAAAAAGCTACATATCTTCTTCGAGAACGAAAGATACATAAATTCTGCTACACACGCGGTTTTCGGTGTGATGAAGATGGGGGTTTTTTTGGACATTAATGCCGTGGGTGAAACTGGCAAGGATTGGACAGATGATGGTATTACTTTTGACATTTTATGATGATGGAAAGCGATGTCCCGCACATCCTAGGGTGTGTTCATCCCACACCTCCCTCCGCCAGTGAAACACAAGAGCTATCATTTGCTATCTCCAACAGCGTGGAGTTTATGTTTCCCCCATCAAAGACGAAAGCGGAAGTAAAATAACCACGACACACCATCGACATACATTCATCATGTGCAGAGGAGTTTTGATTTCCGCTCCCATTTTCTCTAGGACATCTCTGACACACGAGCAATGATATAGCCTCTTTACCACCATCACGGGGATCCCTTTCGCAATGCTATATGTGCAAAGATAGGGGGGAGGGGGACACGAAGTGTATGAGTGGAATGGAAATCGCTATTGAAGGTATATTTCACCTGCAAACAGGTTGAAAATCGCGTTGTATTGATTTGTGTGCTTTCCCGGCTTTCCCATTCTTTGCTATGTGGCGCCATTCGTTGTACACATAAATCTTCCCCAAGAGCCTCTCTAGACCAATTTTCTCGAGACTTTTTTGATAGCCTTGCGCATTTTCCACTTTCTGGTCTTCCTCACTTCCTTGAGCTTGGCCTCTCGACAATTGCCACCGGGACACTCGTGCTATTTATATCGATATTTTATTTGAATAACACGCGGAGAAGGTCGCGTGGTTTTCTATTGTCACCCCCAATAAATTCTCAACAATAAATATTTTCTATGAAGGATATATTGATTCGCACGCAGTAGGGATGTTCTTAAAGCAATGATGAATGATGATTATTAACCATCTCGAGTGTTTTATGTGAATTTTCTTTCATAATATTACTAAAAAATACGAAAGAAAAATCATAAAAGAAACAATTTTTAAAGCAGAGTGAAAATTTCAAGGAAAATTCTTCTTAATCTGACCACTTTGTTCTAAAACGACATTTTTATCTTTGGATTTCTGGTACAAAAATTTTGTAAAAATAAATACGAAAGTGATTTGTACATTGAGGTTAATCCAGGATTTTACTTTAGAGAGAGAATTGTCCTTGCAGTATAGAGAACCGCCAGAACAAAATAGCAAAATATGAATAAAATCGCAACCACAGGAAGTTTCAGGGGTAGGAAAAAACGGCGGCTAATCCCACATTTCCAAATACAACAGAGTATATCTCACTCTTGTGTGTCATGATGGGATTGTACCGAGTATTTGGATAAACGGGGTGCGAGGTTGCTAGACGCACGTGTTAGAATAAAAAGGGAAAACTTTAAAAGCTCACTGTTTAGTGTGCCTTTAACCTGGTTTGGGGAGAGGGTAGTATTTGGTGGAAAATACAGAGACACCCGTACAGTATGATAGCGCTCTTGTGGATTTTCGGGAGCCATTTGGAATGGCATGACAAAATATGTTCTCCCAAAATCCGTAATCCGGGTTGTGACACACATATCAAGGTGAACGTGTCTAAGTTTAAATCCACCAAACACCTACCCACGAATGTGCTTTATACTGGCGTCGGTATTATTAAATACACATTTTTCTCGGTTCACTTCTTTGTGCGTTCAGGTGTCAAGGATTTCCTGTGGTGGAGAAGCAAGAAGGATGCGAAGGAGCAGTCACAGAACAGTCAGAATCAAAAGCTGATATTTCACAGACGATCCAATCGTGCTTTCTTCTTCCACTTCTCATTTATATTCCTCCATCTCTCTGTGTCTGATGCTCCTCTTTGATTCCCAACTCGTGTACATGATATGTAGCATAATTGAACGTACTTCTTTTCGGGATATATTTATGTACATACGTGGCATTAAGGGCGAAAGATCAACATTTGAGACGCAGAGCCGCACGTATATAAAAAATGTAACGTCTGGAGTGATGAATGGTGGGTGGATGAATGTGGGTGGGTGGGGATTGAAACGTGATCTCTATTTAATAATAAAAAGAAAACGAAAGAGCAATAAAAACTTGAGATTTTTTATCATCCCATAAATGACTTTAAAGCACAACTTTTGGTGCGAGCTTTTTTTTTTTACAGGAGGGTATCCTACCCACCACCGCACCCCAGCATGGTCCCTGTGTTGCATGCACGTCTGCCTCTTTGATTGTGTCGACAGAATAAAATTTATCTTACAATGTGAAATGGAAATTCCCAACACAGCACGCACGATCAGAGAGCAAATGTGGCAGTGAAAAATCACATGCAAAATATATACAAAAGCATTTTGCGAATTTTTGCCATTCTTCTCCCCCCATCACGCGGTGAATGAAGAATTTTTGCGGAAAACGCAATTGAAAGTTTTTTAATTAAAAAAATCATTCTAAAAAATATTCCTCTAAACACGAAAAATGACAAATACAATATACATGCGGGGCATACAGTTCAGAGGCAAAAGCTCATATGAGAAAAAACTTTAAACAAAAGCCCCGCCAGAGCCACATGTGCAAAAATTCAACATATTTCATAACTTCACTCATTTTTTTCCATAGATGTTGTGTTTGGTATTTGTTTCAAAAGATCAATTTGCATTTTCTCGAATGTTCGCGTACCCTGAGGCTCCTTCCTTTTGGGTTCTCACAAGCACACACCCTCGCACATGAAAAAAGGATCATACACAGGAAAGCTTGCGGGAAGGAGTACAAAAAAACTCGGGTACGAAGCTTTTGCACGCAAACGGCGGCGTTACAAAGATAAAAGAACCGGAAGTGAAACAGATTCATCATTTTCATGAAGGAAGTGCAATATACAATTTTTTCTCATCAATCCTTTTTTTTCAATTTAACACAGATTGGAGAGCTTTTGTGGGGTCTGCTCCTGGGGTTCTTGTTAATTTTTTTGCACCATAAAAGCTCTCACCTTTAGGGTGCGTGAAGGAAATTTTTAACAAGGGAAAATCGAGGGGTTTGTTGCGTTTGAATTTATTGAATTCACTTTGATAAATTAGTTATATATTCTGAAGGGAGGAATTGCATAAAAGCTCGTGCTTAGATAAGTAAAAAAGCTTCCAAAGTCTGGAATTTAATATTTAAAAGAAAAGCTACTTTTCTTTCTGCATATAAGTAGCAAAAATCCCTTCAATTACCAACGACCGCATGCATAATATAATTTGATATATCGTGTGACCTACCAACTTGTCCTTCATCCATCAGTCTGTGGTTATTCACCCCCTGGCACTTGAATGTGAAGGAAGCCTCTCATGTACGGAATCATATTCAAACCTATGACTTTTGAAAATCATCGCATGGTGGGTGGCGAAGACGGGGGTGCTTTCAATACTTGAGAGACGAATGATGGGTGTGGGTGGGTGGGAGTTTCGGGAGGTAGACCGCACGGAATGAATACGGGATATGTGTGTAGTATAGACAGAATGATTTATGTCATATTGTTAGCTACACTCCTCGATGACATACATTCCCAAATGAAAAATGATTTATATTTTAGGTGGCAGTAGGGATGTTGTGGAGCACCTCGTGCCGTGCCGGGAGAAGGGATGCCGAATGAACATTTTTAGCACGCCCTATTGATCTGCGTTTGCCACGCGATATGATTGAAGAAAATGTATGTAAATTTAATAATAAATTGGTTTATTTGATCGTAACATTTTGCGATTAGCCGCAAATGGAATTGATTCTTAGATGGTGGTTGCTTCAAAGTGATTGTGGCACATAAAGGGCTACGTGGGGTAAATGGAGGGAAAGAAGGTGAATGAGGAAAAAAATTGCCGTCAATCGATTTCAACGTCAATTGAACACTTTTTTAATTACCGGTCGGATGTGGTTCAAAAGACTGCGGAATGAGAATACTTCTTTGCAAAAGAGTTGATGGGGAGAGGGTGTAGCTTCGAGAACTCTAAGTGAAGGCGATTCACACAGTATTGCTTCATTTGAGCAATGACGTGGAAAAATGATGAGAATTCTCGTCGTTCCGTGAAAAATCTATACCACGTTGGGGGAACTTTGTTGTCCCCGCAGCAACACCCCTTCTTGACAAACAACCCCGGATGTCGGAAGCTGTAACCTGACATTAGGGATCAACGAAAGTGTGGTGAGGGTGGGAGAGTGCTTTCGATTGAATTTCAATGTGCACAAGAAAAAAGCTTCTCAATTTATGTGTTTCAAACAATTCAGAAGCTCATAGAGTTTTTTTGCGCTCTCTTGTAGCATCAAATGTCGTGCTTAGGAATTTGTTTGCTTGTCTCAAAGGAAAAACAAACAAGTCAGTGAGTGGAAAATAAAATGAAAATATTTGTGAGTGCTTCTCCATTTTGGTGCAAGCAGATTCAATGCAACGATGGAGCGATAAAAATTCTATTCAGGAAATGTTGGAAGTTTTAAAATGTAACATTTTGTTGCTTCAAAACAATCTTGATGCAATTTATTGGCATTTCAATTCCACAAAGATTGTATTCACTCACATATTGTATACATTGAGAATATCTTTTTATTTAAATAGGGGCGGAATTGCTGAATTTTTTAGGAAAATCCAAGAACTTTTTAAGCTCTAAGTTTGTGAAGATTCAGGCTAATATTGAGAAAGAGTCTGAAGAACTATTTTTCACCTGAAAATTCAATTAAAAAATCGTCACCAACATCACCCCAAATTGTTTTAAAATAGTGCTGAAATGAAAGAAAATTTGATAATTTCAAGAACTAAATGATGAATATTTTCCAAAATATTTTATTGAAATATTAAAGACAAAGCAGCTTTTATTCAGGTATTTAGGTCAAATTAAATTTTATCTAATTTTCAATTTTATTCTTACACTCCGGAAGATCTTCTTTTACTCCTTAAGATTCCTGTGATGTGATTAAAAAATAATTTCTTCCGCAAGCTCAAGAAAACCTAAAAGTATATCTGTTTACAAACATAAAAAATTGCAAAAACGATCTGAAATGGAGAACTCATCGCACCAAAATGTAATAAAAAATTCGTTATAGGTAACAATATCACGATTTTATGTGGTGAATGAGAAGGAAAATTGAGTTTTGTGTTTCTCCTTTAACCGTATTTTTCTACCCTTTCTACCACCTTCTTTTTTGGGTGGAGTGTGGGGCTATACTTTCTGTTTCCCTTTCGATGCCAAAGGTGAGTTACAAGGAAGAAAAATAAGTGGGCAAAAAACCAAATCTTGCAGAAGCTCAACGAGTGAAAAAAAAATTGAAGAGGTGAAAACTTTCTATCTCCACCATAAGATTTGTCATTCCATTTGGGAGTTTGTGGTTGGTGACTCCTGGGAAGAAAATCAAATAAACTGAATCAAGGAGAATCATATCGTCACACCCACACCGTTACACTTACGCGTGTAATTTCCACATCATAAAGTTTTCAATCAAATTGCAAATAATCCTTAGGAGGCATTGATTGCTATTGTCACCCATCTACCTGGTCAGAATACGTACACACGGTGTACACAGACCCACTACTCTCACAGAATGCAAATCACTTTGCATCATATATATAAAGCTCCACATAGGCCCCACAGGGCAGGAGCTCTGCCTCGTGGAATTATGGAAATGCTCGTACGTCGGAGGAGTTCTCACTAATAGTTTATGATATTAATTGGATTTGAGGACAAATAATTAGTTTGCCTTAATTGGAGCATCACCATTTAAAGCAACGTAACTCAATTATAAATGCCCGAATTTGCTATTAGCACAACCAAAGGGGTGGGGGGGGCATCGAGTCCTCTGTGTACCTATATGTATATTTGATGTAATTTAACAATGCACGAATACTGCTGCTCTTGTTGTTGAATTTCGATCAAATTATCAATTTCATACAGGTTTTGCGAGAGCATTCCACATTTGTACCTATTAAGGATTTATATGTTTCAATCACTCCTCCCATTCCATATTTTCCCAAAAAGAAAATGAATGTAAATTTCCTGGTAGTTCCATTTTGAATATGTATATTGAAAAATTCCGAAGAAAATAATTTGTAAGATGCTTTGTTCTATTTTTCGTGTGTTTAAAAATATTTTCAATGAGTAAATGAAATATTCATATAAAAATTATTTTGGTATTCGGAAAATATTCACATTTTCCACCGGGAGAAAATAATTTAAAATATCCGGAAATGCTCGAGATAAACTTGAACAATTTTTTGGATTATTCGAGGATTTTGTGTGCTGTTTGATATAAAATTTGTAATATTCATTTCGTGTTAATTTTTTGTAGGTCATACATACCACATAGTTACGTAGAATTTTATCGTTTTATATAAAATTGCACCACTCTGGGAATTTTATTGATGAAATTGTTTCATCATAAATGAGTTCAATTGTTCCAACAATGTGAGGTCTTTTTCTGCGGATTCCTCGTAAATTCACTAGAATTCGCTTAATTCGTTATGCAAAATGATGGATTTGGATTAAATCATCACATGATAGATGCTTAAAATAAAATGCGCTTCATGTGCATTTCGGGTTTTGTGGGAAATTCACCTGTGGTCAGTGTAGATGAATCGCATTCAAATTAATTTTGGCCTTTGTGGCATCCAATGTCACAATGTCACAAAGCTCTCTGCATGGTTTGATATTTTTATTCACGATTTGTGATTGAATTTTGTGAAAATTTCCGTTATTTTTCACCTCATTAAATCTCTACAGAAATGACTCGATAGCAATTATCACGTTGACAGGCATTGCTCATTTGTGATTGGAAGTTAAATATCTTAAGTACACACCTTGAAGCACACACCTTCCTGTATTGACCATCAATTATGTATGTGATTAGACTCTATATATGTATTCATCTTCTCCAATCAAATTGTGTGTGGAGACTCATTGAATGATCAACTTCTACCCCGGAAAATCATGAATACTTTATTAGCCTTGTCACTTTGCCTCTTTGTTTTACTTTTCTTCACCTCAGGGTATGTGTATATAAAGAATTTTCCAATAAAGAAGGAATTCAACATAAGGAATTTCAATATAATATACAACTTCAGGTGCATGAATAGTTGGTATTTTTTCTTTGTGGATAAACAGTGTTTTCCACGGAAGAGCAACTTAAGTTCCAGGTCCACTATATTTTAGAGTGCTCGCTTTTGTTAGTATGCGGATAAGGATGAAGATTCCCTGTCACCAGTTCACTTGCAATGTGTGAAGTCGCACAAATGCAGCATTGTCGAGAAGCTTTCTATATAGTTGGCATGGCAGGCTAAAATGTTGGAAAATGCACTAAATGTCAGAAGAAGCGGGGGTGAGGTATGGGGTAGGTTAGATCACGGAGTGTTTGTATGTCAATATTCGAAATGTTTTCCCTCTAGAAATGCCAGAGTGTGGTCTGTTGGGCACGTAGAGGAAGCCATTTGTTGGAGCTCTCTCCACACTCAATTGTTGTCATACGATGATGCTTTCGCCAACATATATAAGTTTTTAATATGAGAAAATGTGAACTTTATTCTTCCACATCACCACCATTTGAAAAATCCCTCCCCCCATCCGCATTTTAACGTTTCCCTCATGATGTGTGGGATATTATATATTTGGAAAGTTGCGGACGATGTCAAACACAATTTTCGCAATAAATTATTCGCACTCGCAATAAAATCTCCAGGAAGTTTTGTGTTAAAATAACATCTCGTAACATGTGTTGAGCATGGCAATAAAATCATGAAATTCCCTTCATTTTGTGCACTTAAGTATGGGGATCTGCCATGTCAGGAGATTTGTGTTTTTCCATCCACATATGAATTGCAGCTTTTATTGTGTGGCCACTACCCAAGAAAAAGCGAAGTTAATAAGGAATGCTCCCAGATAGAAACTGAAGAAGAACTTGGAGTGTTTTTGCTTAAGGTTTTAGTTTCATTTCACGTTTCAAGGAGCTTTTAGGGAAGAGTTTTAATTATCAGGTTCCGTAGGTGGGTTAAGACAAGACATAAATTATAGTTTTAATTACTATTTGTGCAAATAATATAAATTATGGATACATTAAGAAGTTGATTAAGGAGATTAATATATTACATAAATTTCAGGCACCTTTCCCTGTTTTCTTTGTTTTCTTTGAACTATGAAAATTTTCTTACTACAAAGCTTCTTAAAACTTAAAGCTCCATTATAAAATTTATTAGGAAATCAATTTAAGAAGAATACCGACTAATTTTAGTCAAAAATCGTGAAAATCATTTAACAAAATTCAACAAAATTTTGTAATTTGTTAAATGAACATTTAATTGGACATTAGCAGCTGCTCTGTCCATTCAGTTTCATTTACATACAAATATTGTCCAGAAAGTTTACAGAGTATTAACAAGTTTAGCATGTCCCACACAGCAATTAAATCACAATCTGACATTTAGTTTTAGAAGCATGCAATAACAATTCAAATTCCGAGTTGTTTTCCTTGGCAAATTTTAGCGTGTGAATAAATTGTCAGAATGTGCATCAGACGTGCTGCTAAATTACTCCACATGTGGCAAAGCCAAACGATGTTTTGCCAAAAGAGACACCCACCCCGAAAATCCTTGTTTGTATGTTTTCGAGGTTCACTTTAATGTTATTCAAGAGAGGACCACAAACTCGGGATATTTTCTTCTGGTACGCCAAACAGGCAGGGAGGGTGTGGGTGAGTTAGGTGCACAGAGAGTGTGTGATGTGAAGAGGTGCTCTTCAACTTTTGCCCTTGCGGGGGTATTCCAAGGAGTTTGGAAAAATTAAAAAGTTGTCAACCTCTCTGAATCTTGTATTTTTGTATGGGTTAAAAAAGACGATGAAAAAGTCATGTATGAGTGAAAAAGCCGAGAAAAGAGCAACTTATCTCCCCAATGATTTTCTAAGCGCAAAAGTCAACCGAAAGCTCTTGCAGAGGGGTTATTTCAATGAAATGTTTGTTCGGCATCTGTCCTCAAATTTTTCCATTTTTCCATCTCCCTTTTTGCGAATTTCAACAAAGAAAGTGTGGGTTACAAAGGAGGGAAAATGATGGACAAGCCAGAGAAAGTTGATCCATTGTACGGCATGTTATTTGGATTGCGAAAGAACCCTCTGCACACGATATCTCAAAGCTCTCAAAGAGTCCGAAAAAAGCACGATAAAAGTACGTTTTTATTCATGAAATTTGTTGAATTATTGTACAAGTGCCACTTACAATAAAATCAACATTGATCTGCTAAGTCAGCAAGAACCTGGTCCATAAGCCAGCATGGCACATTTTTTCATGCTCTTCCCGAAGGCTTTTCCACACAGGGTGATGCCTAAATCACACAAGGTACGTGACTCAATTGAAAGCTATTTTGTCACGAACTAGCGATATTTTCCTGATTTGATTTTCTTCCGCAATTGAAAATCAATTTCACGGATAAATTACTGCAACTTCTGAAATTTCAAATAGGCTCTCTGTTGGCAAGAAAAAATTCTATAAAATTTAGTACCATCGTGATTCAATAAAATTAAATCTACAGCTTACGTGGGAATCGCAGGGAGGATGCTGGTTATATAGGTTGATTTCGCGAAATAGTCGTTAAAGTAAATTGTGGAAAAGCTCAAGCGATGATGTTTTCCAATCAGCTTTTCCCAGAAAAGCCACGTATATTGGAATGACAGAGAGGTTATGGAATTTACATAAGAGAAATTAATTAAATAATTTACACAAACACATTTACTTTCATTTCGAGGAATTTTCAGAATAATAATATTTGTAAAAGGTTTTGTTTATTTTATTTGTGAACCTTTAAAATGGAAATTTGCATTAAAGCTTTACAAAATGAAGTTAATAAATTATTAATTGAAAATTGCGAATCAAAGTTTTGACGCTTTTTAATTATTTTATTTCCAATAAGAAATTTAAAGTAATTTTAAGAATTTTCGACATAAAAAGATTTGTGAGCTTTTCAGAATATTTGGAATTTTCTTAAAAATTCCTTGTTTTTACCATTTCAAGCTTAACCCAAATTTTCTATTAAAAATCCCAAAAAAACGTACCAAATTCTACAAACAGCAAAAGCTTTTCAATTTAATTTCATGTCGTATAGGGGAGACCGGGGTAAAAAAAGTCAATTTGCATAAATCCTTATCTGCAGGATTCCCCAAGGACAAGAAAATTTCCTCAATAGGTCATTCTTATAGGAAATTTCCTTGCCTACAACTTTGTCTCAGACCACTTTTCTCTATCTCCCCGGGAAATATGAGTTTTCGAGCTTTTCCTAAACCCTTCCGCTTCTGACTTTTTTTAAACGCGGCGGGTAAATATAGTCACCAGTTGGCTAAATAAAGTCGGTCGAATTTTCCGACATTTCCAATGATTTTTCACCTGAGAGATTGATAGTAGTTGATAGCTAAACTTCTCACCTTTTGATCCGCGACAAGGAATTTCACTTTTATACGCACTAAAACAGATAATTTTGCGATTTTCTCAATCACGCCATTTTGCAACAAATGGATAGAAAATATGTCAAAAATTTCGAACTCCCATATGATTTACATGGGTTGACCCGATCTACCCCAAGGGGTATGTTTTGATTCAAATAATTGTTCAGAAAAATCATTAAAAGTTATTGAAAAATACACCTTGGCAACGTTTTCTGTAGTAACCCAGCTAATGAGAAAAATTATCAGATTGGAAAATTGCTGAAGGAAAACTTCGGAAAACTCGTTTTTCTCAATACGCAAAAGTTTGGGAAATGGGCCAAAAATTTATTTTCTTTTTTAACTCCCAAAGTACTGATCGGATAACCTCCAAATTACTGTCAAAAATTGTTGGTGTATAGGGCTTTCCACCCTAATTTTTTCCGATTTTTCCGATTTATAACTTGGGAGAAATTGGCATTTGAAAATTCGAAAATGACTCTTTTTACCCCGGTCTCCCCTACCATTTCCTTTATGTGTTCCAGCAAACTATTCCGTGGGAACCCCGAAGATTCCTCTCGTGGTGGCAGAGAAAAAATTCCATTTTCTATCAACGTCGCTTGAAAACTCCTTGTTAGACATCCTTTATCCACACATTGTGTAGAAAATATAAGAGATAAAAGCAAACTTCATCAGTGTTTGACTATTCGAAATCTCTCAATATTTGTTGCTTCTCACATCGTCAGTTCACAAAACGTATTCCGCATTCACTCAAATAAAAGCTCCAATTTCCTCAACATATCGCACATATTTAATCTCCCCCGAAGAAACTCGAGGGATTAGTGTCTGGCAAAAAGAAATCCCCGCCGTGAGCTGCTCCCTCGAAGGAGTTGCGATATAGGCGAAGAGATGGGCTTAATTGACTGTTTCGTCGAATACCATCGTTGTCTAGCATTGTTAAGCTATTGGAAGAAAATGGGAAAATATTTGCGAATTGTCCCTGTTTAATATGCGCGCAAAGTATGTTCCTCCAGCAGAGCTTAGTGGCATCGGTTTTTGTTATACATATAGAAGCACATATGCGAGGGTATGCTATGCTGTTTGCAAACTCTTCGTCACCCCTTCCTCCGATATATTGTAGCCTCCTTTTTCAATCGTACGTGCTACATGTGGATCATCGGGGAAAAGTTTTGGGTTTTCCCAATGGCACTTTCAAATGACTCGATTTCCGGTATGTTTTCTCTCAAACCGCTTTCTGTAAGCTTCACAGAGCTTTTGGGTTTGGGTGGGGGTGCTTTTTCTACCACAAAGTCCCCTCGGTAGAAAAAATAGCGGATGTAAAAAGAGTTTTATGGGAATTTAAACTGCGAAAGAGCTTAGAGTCCAAGTTTGATAACAAAATAATTCCTAGAGGCCGGAAATGGGGTTTTCAATTTTCCCATCGTTCAGGAACAAAACCTAAAAAAATGTCTGCTAACTGAATAGACGTATACATACCCAGGAAATGCGAATCATGAAACTTTCATTTGACATGGATTTTGCCAGGGACAGTGGTGCCTCTTAATCATGCAATTTTAGCATTGTCACACGTTTATTTATTTACCATCCCCCTTCCTGCCTGATAGCCTGTTCTAATTACAACCACCTCGTGTGCTATTTTAGGACATTCAGACATGGTTGTCCAATTCTTATTTTGGGGTAGAGCAAAGGGCTTTAATAATATAGTCTTTGAAAGAATTCCTTTTTTGAAGGGTCATAGTAAAAATATTATAAGAATAGAATAAATATTTTTTTGATCTCTTATTTAATGGTTTTTATTAGGCTTAATGGTAATGATAGAGTTAGACAAACTACACTGAAAAATACTCCAAAAAATCTTCTCTTTTATTAAGTTGATTTTCCATAAAAAAATTTTTTTTTGAAAAGAAATTGAAAAAAAAATACAGAAAATATTTTTAAATACATAAAATATCAATTGTAGAAACTTAAAGCACAAAAGCTCACCCAAAGCTTTTATTTTATGTAAATATATAACAACGTAATTTCCATCGAAGGCTATTAGTTTTGCATTTTAATTCCAAAAGAAGAAGAAAAAATACCAATCTCTCCCTCCCTTTAAAACCATTTTCTCATTTTGAAATGGTCCTTAAATCTTTGCTAATTAATATGAAAATGAAGTTTCTCGGGATTACTCGAGACGATTGTAATTAAGACGAAGCAAGACAATTTGTTCTCATTCTATGTTCTTAATGAAAAGAGAATCGTCTAATTTTGAAGCTATTTACTTTATTCCCCATCACGGTTTGTGTGCGAGGAACTTTATATAGGGCAAGGAAGGTATGTGGGTGGGTGGAGTAGTTGGATGGTTAGTAATGACTCTTGTCAAAAAAGTGCAGTAAAGTTAATCTAAATATAGATTACAAAAACGTTGCTATATGCAAAAGTTCACAAAAGCTAACAAAGTGGGAGAGGACAAAAAAGTCAAGAAAACTTTTTGGATCCATCCAAGGTCCAGGGCGGAGAGTTTTAGAGTCGAGGGGAATTTCATTAAAATAGAATTAAATATCAGTTTAAGCGCTCTTGTTGACTAAAACATCCCAAGGAGAGCTTTTTGCAATAATCTGAATTTAATAGTGGAGAAAATGTTGAATGTAGGAGGATTTGCATACTAGTGTACAGCTAAAGTGCGAAGTGAATATTTCACACGATGGAAGGCACTTCTGGAATTTCTCCTTTTACCTTTTTCTTTTAATTACAAACAATCAATAAATTGAGTTTTCTTCAAAGAATGCGAATTTGTTTACACACACACACACACATTTTTTGGATTTATAAATATACACATCTTATATCAAATCTCCACCTCCAAAATTTTCTTTTCTCTCTTTCCCATGAAACGCCCAAGTTAGCCCCCCTCTCTTGGTGTCATACTTTTTTTTTTGAAGAGCATGAAAATAATGTCATAAATTGGTTTAAGGAGAATGTAAGGCAGAAAAAAGAGGCAGTTAAGGAATGGCAAACTCCATTGGGGATCATATCGTTCATAATTCTAAATCTATTACTGTGTGTCGGAATAAATTGATTTACGCATAAGCAACCAATCGTTTCCTCGACGATACACAATCTCCTCGAGTACACCCACTTTTGCAACTCAAGGAGCACACAGGAAGTCCTCGAGAGGAGGGGAGGTGATACGTTGGCAGAATGGGCAGGACATGCTCCATTGATTAATGATCGATCCAGCAGGGTGTTTGCTCCTCCGCTGAAGGGCAAGGGAAAATAATGTGCGCATCCGGGGGTAAAAGGGGTGGATGTTTTGTGCCAAAGAATGCGCCACAAGAAGTCACAAAGTGATGAATTGATGTTGTTCTCGTGCCGGAATATATTATGATGATATTGTTAGTTTTTGTCGCCGCGATCCCTCGAGAATACGGCGCTATATGTAGGCCATATCTCAAAATTTTTCTTTTCTTTTTCTGACATAGCAATCGCAATCTCCCAATTGCTGCAGAATAAAAGAAAAGCTCTCTTGGAGGAGGCAATATTACAAAAACAGCAAAGGGGTTTCTCTATACAATTTTAAGGTCACTGAAAAAGTTTCTGATTTATAATTTTAGCTTCATTTTAAACTCACTATAAATTGAGAAAATTTAATTTTCACCAATTTTCATGTGAAAATTAGATTTTCTTTCCGTACGAATGGAAATCACCCCAAAAACTAATTTTTGGTGCGAAATGGAATGAATGTGGTTCTGAAAATAATGGATTGTGGTGGTTGTTTAGTAAATTTATGTCCTTTTAACCTTGCGAAAATTGTTCCCCCTGTGAACAACAATCAGGAAAAACCGGAAAAACCAACGAACGATAGTGTACGATTCCTGTCCACTTTGCATTTCAATCGTTCACAGATTACACCGATATGGGGTTTTTTCTGTGTGAATGCCCTGTGGGTGGAGGTGGAGATTTGTGCAGAGAGATCTACCTGTGTTGGCACCTGGGGGGCAAATAACTCACAGGGAACACGCAGCAGTACCTCTGGAATGCGTAAACGGAGGGAGATAGTTCCGGATGTATACGAACTGTTGCCTCTCGTTACAAATTGCCGCTTTAATTCTTCTGTCAGGTGTGATTTTGGCTAATGAGAGGGGTAAAATGGGCAGTAAATGAACTCCGGTGGAGCGTGAATTTTCCGAAAAGTTAATTAAAAGAGATTACAGAGGTGTCAAATTGTAACAAATTAACCATCACTTTACTCATGCCCCTTTCTTTCGCTACATATAATCCCATGTAGTACATAATGCTTTTGCATTTTTTGGCGCCATCTGTTTTTTATAATTATTCCATGCGAGAAAAAATGAGGCGCCATCTGTTGCGTAAATATACGTCATATGTAAGGCTTTAAATGTAAAACTTTACCCGCAGTGAAAAACTTATTGTGCTCTCACACATTCGCACACATTTTATTTATTGACCCTTCCTTTTGTGTTTTCAAAAGCTATCAATGGAAAAGTAATGTTGATAAAGTTTGAGACGTGGCGTGTCCGACAAAATCCTAATCTGGCGACGATAAGTGAAAAAAAATCTCCAAAACAGTCTCACTGGCGATAACGTATTGAATTCATAGAACGTGATAAATTGGTTGAAAATTAAAACACCTTTTGCACAATGTGTCAGCTAATTCGATTTCTCTGCACGCTCCAAAGTCTCAGGACCCTTTCCCAATAAAATACTTACCAGCATGGGGGCGGGGGTGGAAAGTAAACACGCAGAAGAAAAGGGTTTGCCTCTTGAGGCTGCGTAGCACTCATGGGCCCGCATCTCCAAAGGTCCCTCCACTTGGGACCTTTGCGGGGGGACGCCAATAAGGATGTCTTAGCCAATCAGGATAGTAAATAAATGAAAGGAGAGAGGAAGTCACAGTGCGTGTGGGTTGTATAGGTTTGGTGTTTGAATAAGAGCTACGTGTGCTGAGGGGGCAAGTGGATGACACTTGAGACAATGGAAATAGACTTTCACTCGCCCCCAAACGTTAGGAAAAGCGGATACCACCGACCAGGATGAAATTTCCTCTTTGCTGTTTTTTTTAAAGCTCCCCTCAACATTGCTCAGGTACTGGGCGTTAACGTGTCGGCCTTGGCATTAATTTTAATTTCCTCGATGGTCATTTCGCTTGAAAACTTTTTCACCAACATCATTTCCATGTGTAAACATTTGCCAATGGAAAGATGTTTAATAATACATACATCTCTCCCTATATATAAATGGTATGATGTGAAGCTTTCAGTACCACAATCGAGACTTTCAGAGTCTCACGATCTCTTGGGCATTTAGATAATTCAGCAGCTGAGATATTAATTGGGTAGAATTAGAGATAGTGGAGGAGATAAAAATGAAATGGATCTCTGTCTGTCTGACTAATCCATGGTTAATTATTCGCAATCATTTTCATATATGGCCCAATGGGGGTCCCATACGCCCCATCTACACCCTCTCAAGGATGTGACTTAATCCTTGCGACAAGCACAAATTATTTAGCAAAAGTCGGTGCCTGTGCTTTTTGACGAGGTCATGCTTCATGCCTACGTAATGTATCTTTTTTTATACCCCACTCGTACGTGCTTAACTCCTACTAAATATATATAGTAAGTACTACCACGTGAAGCTTTCAATGAATATAGTTTATTTGTGAATATTTAGTTGCTGCAGTATAATTTTGCGTTAAATATGCAACAAATTTGAATTATAAATCATAAAACTAATTTCAAGAATTTTCACATAAAATCCCCACTTTTAGATAAAATTAATCTAATTTATTAGCCATTCAGAACTTTTGATTAAAATTAAATAGCTGAAGAATAGAACTTTCAAAGCGGTAAAGTTTTAATTATATTTATTATTTATTGGTTAGATTATGATGAAAATTTTCAAAAGTTTGCATCTTCAATTTGCTTTTGATAGCTCCCCACTTTTGCTGCATAAACGATAATTTTCATGTGCATATTCATGTTTTAAGTAGGTATCTATGCATAGAGAAAATGTAGATATAGCTCAAAGAAGAACTTTTGCACATAATTTTACTATTTTCATAATTACAATATTTTTTTCTAAGACTACCTGAGTTAAAATAAATATTTAAAAAACGAAATAAATATTTTTATACACATAGCTACAGAAAAAAAGCTTATTATATGTCAAATTATGCCTCTCTCTCCCCTAGATTTCTTCAACAGGATAAAGTAGATTAAAAATATACCTAATAAAAAAATTCTTAGAATGATGTGTTTGAAAACTTCTGAAAGCTTTAATAACCGCAAAGATGGAATCTATTGTATATTTTATGCCACTCAAAATAGTCAGTGAAACCAAATAAATCTTCAAAATTGATTATCAAATTATTCATCTAAATATCTGTCAATCTTTATTACGTGTTAAACTGACGGATTTATGCAAAATCATGATATTTTTGAACCAATTGAATAGAATAAACCCCATAAACTATTAACGAATTAAATAAAGTATTTTATCTGTGAATCAACAATTCAAAATAAATTCTTTTCTCATAAATAGAGAATTTCAAACATTTTTGCTATCGCAACAAAGTTAGAGGTATAAGAATTGAGAATTTCTAAAGCTTCTAAAGTGTTTAGAATCAATAATAGTGTTTTGTTGTATATTATCGCAAATGCTTTTATGGTTCACATCTTTCCAAGAAAACTCAACACACAATGACACTCCTGCATCCGTGTGAAAGTGCCCTAAATACCCCATTGCAGCACACTCTAAGCTAAAGTTGATTTTCCACATGAATGCAAGTTTGTTGTTTTCCTTCCCAACCCCGCGCGTTATACCCCATATAAAATGTCTAAAGCTATTAAGTACGTAAGTTTATTTATTTAGAATTTCACCAAGTCTCGTTAGCTTTCCCATGGAGAATCCGGAACCGGAATTCTCGGGAGAACATGCTAACGTACATACATATAGTTGGTGTGAGAGCATCCAATCAATTTGACTGCGCGCTAAATAACAGCAAATAGGCGATGCATCGATGAAGGAAAAAAAAAACATATTGGTAATTCCAATTTAATTATTCTATCGCCGTAGCGGGAAGTGCGGGAAATGTGGAGAAGAAAACATTCTAGAGGTTGTGAGAGTTTTCCAACACCACGGTGAAATGATGTGCTGGAACGCGTGTTAACTTATTTGTGAACGTGTTCCACAACACAGCAAAAGGGGAAAAATGAATTTTCCCATAGAGCCGGCCCCGGAGAGCGAGAATTGGCCAAGAGAGTGACTCAGTGGCGCCGGTGAGAAATTCTCTGTGGAGCATGTGGAACATTTTCAGCGCCTGAGCTCCACCAAATCAGTTGCGAATCGCAAGCCGAAGTATTCACAGTGTAATGTGAAGCTCTGTTCGCCACGTCTTGTCCCACACACAAAAGTTGTTTGGCGCCCAAAGAGAGTATAATATTATGTCTCGAAGTAACATTCGCGCCAACATCCCCCATTTTCACTAAAGTATCCAACCAGTTAGTGTCGCATTTCTCGGCAATTTGAAGCGTCTTCGGTGCACTCCTCAGCAGTTTGGTTGAAGGGGCTAAAAAAAGAAGATTAAATGAAAATTCGTCCCCCACTGAACTTGGTGCTGTGCAATCGACAAGAATTTGATAAATGATCCGAAGGTGTTTCGAGAAGTTCGTCCAAATCCCAACTTTTCGGTGTTGTACACCTTCAGCAACAAAGTGACTCAGTGTCTGTGGGAGTGAGATTACGGGTTGATGATAACATTTTCTTTCTCGGGAGGTGCACAACAGTTTGTGTGTCGTCTTCCCCAAGTTTAATTGCATTGTGCAATGCTGTGACGATTTCTGGTGTAACGTCTTACTAAATAAACGAATTTATAAATTAGAAGAAAAAGAAACGCAAAAAAGGTACAAAATCTACACTGTGGCTAGAATTTAGGGTTTTTGAACTTTAAAAGAAAATTCTTATTAAGGATTCTGTTATTTTTATACTTGATTGTATTTACTGTGAAGAGTTGGTCTAGGAAGTAAATCTTAGAAAGTTATCTTTTTCTAAGTCTATGATGGCCTAACTTCAATCCTAAAGCTTAGTGAATGATGATTGAAATGTAATAAAGCTTACCTATTAAATTCTAATGACAAAGTAAGATTAGGCTTAAACTTGAGGTGTAGGCATTCATTTAAGCTCATCTTATTATTCCTAGATTCCTTTCTTTTATTCGGAAAATTCTAATAATTTATTTGGTCTTGATTTTATAAGACTTCGAAAAAAAAACTTCTCGATTTTAATCTGCTTAACGAAAGAAAAAGAAATCAAAAAATATATTTGATTAACTAGTAGCGAATGTCAAAAAATATTTTAAAAGTTTTTGACAGATTTTATTGCAATTTAGCGGATTTAATGAAAACTGATAAATTGTTCATTCTAAAAATTCTATAAAGAACTAACCTTTCAGTTAATAATTTTTTTTTAATTCATAAATTAAAAAAAATATATATCAAAAGTAATGAATAGAGTTCTATTTAATAAAGCAGTTTAAACCCCCTAAATTCTAAAGCAAAATTCTTAAATTCCTTTTAGTGTTCTACAAACTAAACTTCACAATCAGTGACAGTGATTTTGACCATTTCATCCGATTTACGAAGTGTGCCCAAATTCTTGGGAAAATCGCAAGAAATCCCCTGAAAAAAAAATAAGGAAAAAGAGATAAGAAAGCAATTACCAAAGTAAGGTGATAAAAAGGCCTAGCCAGTGTGTTTAGTGTAAAGAAACAGCTCCGTAATCACCTGGAGAGTTGAGCGCATTTACAATTTTTGGCTCTAAACTAAATATTTGTGTCCTACTGAAATACCATCGTATTCAACCATCGAAGGGAATCTTGTAAGTTGATCTTTTCTTCTCTTTCTTATATTATTTCGACACGAAAATCCCATAAAAGAAGTGCCTGAATGGGGTACTTTTTTGCACAAATTCCCACCTGGATTTTGTGGTCCACCAGAGTGTGGATGGAATTCTCTTCGTGAGAAGATCAAATTTGGCAATTTCTATTCACGATTTCCGGCAAAAGAGGACGAAGAAAATATACAACGAACTGAGTCTCTCTCAGCTGGGCATTGTGGCGAAATCGCCTTTTCCAATCGAGGAGACGTGGAGTGGGTTTAATCTTATCATCCAGCCAAATTGTCAGATAAAAGATATATAAGAAATATTATAGACGAGTCTAAATTATTTTCTGGACAATTGCTTTATTGGCACTGATAAGAAAATTGGTGTGCACAGGAATGTCTTCAGGGTACAATTGCTTGTTCAGCAGAAAAAAGAGTTTCTCTGCATGATTCTTTAAATAGAATATAGAAGAATACGCACCCGGACGATGTTTGAAAAAAAAATGCAAAAGCTCAAAATTGTCGTCTCCCAAGAATAATTTTTATCGTTTGAATGATAATCAGAAGCCGGTATATAATAGATAGTTATTAAAATTTGCAAATTAACACTTATTATGTGCTACTGACTCAGTTGTGGCTGGGAATTTAAATATCTAATCACTCTATGGGTTCAGCAGGCTAATAACATAGCTTGTGGGCTCTGATGACAATGTTTGTAATTTGTTTAATTACAAATACAGAGACTCTCTAATGCTATGTAATGAAATATGTATCACCAATTTGTACTAATGATTATTTATTCTGTGTTACTAAAACTACTCTTATTGGGCATTAAACTTACATACAAAATAATTACACAGGATACGAGAGGAGAGGTTTTAATGTGATAAAATTATAAGCCTGTTGACCTAAAATTTAAATCGATTTTGGTAAATGAGCACTGGACTAATTAATCGATGTTGGCTATGGAAAGTTTCGAGGATAATTTATACTTTTCATCAGGCATGAGAAATTAGGAGAAGCAAACAAGAAGTCAACTCAAATCGTTAAAAAAGATTATTAAAAATAAATTCTTCGGAAGCTCATTTTGGCTAAAAGCGATATAATTGATTAACTTCTGAAACATTTTTTTTGTTACAAACGTGAGTTATGTGAAGCTCTAATATGTACTTAGTTACCTATATTTTGTTATTTACAAAAAGTATATACAATAAAGTAATTACCTTTTTTATTGGCCACTCATATTTCTAAAAATGAATGAAGAAGATGAATGAAGTGTCTTTTTTATTATTTATTTTGTTTGATAAGATAATAAGCACAGTAAAACTTGCAGTAAAATTAAATTTATGTAGCGACATAACTCCGTTGGGTAGAACTCTTCAAATTAAAACCCGAATGTTCTTCTGGATTTATGAAGTATTTTTCTGTAGTTATGGTTCATATGAAAGATGAATTTGTTAAATCATGAACGTGGCTAAGTAAGCCTAACAATTTAATAAACTCTAAAGAGGCAGTTCAGGATTCTTGATAACTTTTTTTTACCCTTATTCCATTAAAATGTTTGATTATTTTCCCGAAAACCAACAAAAAATCTGTTGGGTAGAGAGTTTAGAAAGTTTAAACATAAAAAAACTTGGAATTTTAGAATAGAAGCCCCTAGAAGCATAAATTAAATTGGAATTTAGCATCACACCTGTGAAAAAATTGAAGAGCGATCGTTGGAAAAAAAAACATTGACCGTCTTTTGTGCATTGTTATTAACTCGCACCTGCAATATTTAGCATAAAAAGCTCTGTAATTGATTCTTAAATGGAATACATTTCAAGAAATAAATGCATAACACGCCTGAAGTGCATCTCACAACGCACGACTCACGAATGTGCTGCAAATAACCGAGATAAGGTGATTTGTGCGAAAAGTTTGCAAAAGAGGACTTTAAACAGCCAAAGAGGAAATTCGGAATTTCGCTACTTGCAGCAGATGATTGATTTTCCCCAAGAGATGATATCAGCAATTTCAGCACTCAACTGATCAAATTATCTGATGTAAAGAAATACTTAGATTGCTGTAAATACGCGTGCAAATTACACGGTAATCGTGATAAGAGCAAAAAGTTTGAACTTCTGAGTTCCTTCGCGAAGGTTGAATTAACATGGAAGTTTATTTTTTATGCTTCGCTTGAAATGAATACGTTTGTTATGTCATTATATTTACGAAATTACAGTTTATATGAAACTTATAGCTCAAGTATGAAGTTTAAATGTTGAGTTTATTGAGAATTAAAACTTTTATGGGAGTTAAGAAGGCGCAGCGTCATATTTTTAAGTCATATAGTGTTTTGTTAAAAATTCACTAAATAGACTAGAGAAGAAAGCTAATTGTTCTTAGCTAAGTTACCTTTATACACAAACAGATATAGGTATAAACAATTTTTTGGAGAAAGAAAACTAAAACGCGTGCTATATTTTATAAGAAAGTTATTATTTATATTTTTTTTATAAAAACATAATCTCTTTTTGCTTTAATTAGTGAATATCTAATTTTAACACAATTCTGTGACCTCATATTGCTTTGTCTCTTATTTAATAACTTTAAGACAAATTAAACACTAAACATTGTAATCTCCCAAAGCTCTCAAATTTAATTCCTTAACTGCAATATTGACCACGAAGGTAAACAAAGCCAGACTTTATTTCCGACATGATAAAATTGTTGAGCTTTCGAGTGTGGCGAGTGAATTTTTTTTGTGTCTTACAAATTAATATATCGATAAGCGACCCAAGCTTACGCAATTCCCACTGAGAGGATTCGTGGCTGCCGGTGGCTCATTGAGTGGAGGTGCTTCTCAAGAAGGGCCTGTGCGTATGTAAAATAAAAATATTGAATAAGAGACGCCGGTTGGCGTGTATTTCCATTGCGTCCGAAATGTACGTCGTGATTAGAAAGTGATGGTGTCATCGGATGACAAGCCTCGATGATGGGGCTGTGCAAAGAAGAAAAAAAGTCTTCTCGTCTCTTCTAAGGGATGGTCACGTTATTTTGGAAACTCGGGCGAACAAAATCGATCAAAAACTGTTTTTTTCGGTGTTAAATCTTAATTCCGAGTATCAGCAATCGTGGCGCTAGTTGTCAAAAATGTGAACAAAGTGATGTGTCACGTGGTACGGTGACGTCACTGAGTACACAGCAAAATGGTATTTTAGCTCGATAGAGTTTCCAAAATAACGTGACCATCCCTTATGTACCTCCATGTACGCGTCTCTTGAATGACGTCCAGCTGATTTTACACCCATTAATATGGATGCCAGCACTCAGCACGGTGACTTGCTAATCAAAAGCACGTTATTTTTGGACTCGATAATCGAAATTGCCAGCCGCAACAATCGCCTGGGGGGTGATGCGTTGGGCGATGATGTGCGGAAGTCATTCGGTTGGCGGATGGCATAAAAAAGTATCATCAAATATTTAGACAATTTGCTTCGGCAGCATAGCAAAATACGGTGTGGGGTTTAGCACTTTTGTGTGCGCTTGTTTGTATCTTCCCAGAACTTTACTCCTGATCGCTGAGCGATAGCGTCACCCAAACCGGAGCTATATAATCTCTTATCGGTAGCAATGCCGCTTTGGAGTACGCTCACAATGGGGGCCGAGGAGTAGGTTTCTTCAACACTCTCAAATGTGGGTTTTTCTTTACATGATTTTCCGACTTTCTTTTCCTATACATAAAATGAATAAATATCAGTTTTTTTTTTAAATTTATTTTTGAGCTTTTCAGGAAGAAAAAAAGTTAAACAATCTCTTGACAAAAGTTCAAAAAAAAAACTTCTGAGTCACTTTAAAACTTTATTTGTGATTGAGGTTGATCGCAAAATCTTTCTCAGTACATACTCTTTGTGATTGCCAGCAGTGTTTGGTGCGAAGGGGGGAAGTTATATGAACTCTAAAGGTGTACCACAAAGTATAGAGAATGATTTTACACAAAATAAGCGATAATGGGTGTACACTACACCTCCCAATGATTGATCGCAAAATAATTGGATTGGCGCAGTGGAAAAAGCGCGCTTTTTTGTCTCTATATAGCACACCGAGGGCTTTTCTTCACGAAAATTCAACCAACGAAAAAAAAATTCTACCCCGTAGATTAGATCAAGAGATTCTGTCCGATTTGAAATACATTAGAGTCAAAAGTGGATTAAACCCCCTTCTGCGCCATTACCCGCCCACACCTTCGTGACAGTCATGGAAAAATTTATTAATCGCGCGTCTCAAAAATTATCTCTCCTCAAGTATATTTTTTTCATCGGCGTGTGCTGATAGAGGCCAAACCTGAGCCCCGGGTGTGAGCATATATTTTCTGAAATGAACAAAAAAAACACCTCCAGGCCTGCAAAGGTATTTTCCACCTGATTTTCACGCGGTGAGGTGCAAACAAAAAATTGAGATGAAAAGTGGTGAAAAAAACCTTCACGCGTCTAAAATTATCCCATAATTAAACTCATACTGCATAAATAAATCCAAAAGTGATTCAATCGGGTGTAGACAAAAATACACGATGTTGGTGTTAAACAACAACCCACGAAAAACCTCGCGTCCAAAATCTCATTCATCTCTCCATCGACAAGATTTTCTCTTGGGCACTTTACGCATCTCTCTCCCCCAAAAATATATTATCTCAAAATACAATTCTCAAGATAAATAATTACTCGAAATTACATATATACGATGGGTTGTGTCGCGCGGGGAGCTTTTCTTTCGGGTTTTTTTTGGATAGAGAAACGGCGAGCTTTTCCCAGCGACAGCCACTCGGGCAGAAACATCTGTCCACACAGAGAATCATGCAACATGAATTCCGCTGCTGTGTCACTGCCAGTTTATTTACTAAAACGATCTCACCATATTGTCTCACAACGTGGTTAACACTTCTTCCACAAACAATTTCAACCCAACCACTGTGTACGTGCCATTCACGCATACAGCCCAATCAATTGCTCTAGTAGCGTGTGGGTGGCACGTCCTATATAAATGTGGAACTTCTAGGTGAACTTCTTAAGCACCACTCTGAGAGCAATGTTCCTCTTTTTTTTCTTACTTCAATGGAAATTTCCTGTTTATACCTGTGAGAAATCAAAAATTCATAGACTCACCGTCTGCACGGTGTGTGCATGAAAAGAAAACTTGAAGGGCGTGAAAATTTTACAACTTTTCGCACAAGTGATGAGCTCCCCATTTCCACCACTTACAAACACACCCCATGTGAACTCTGTTCTAAAAGAGTGCTGAAGACACGATGTCTTAAATTTAAATTCTTGGAGGTGGCCCAAGTTTTATTCCATAATACTTCTCCAATGAAGTTCCCCAAAACTTCCTTGATATTCAAGGAATTTAACTTTTACTGCACATCAATTCCTCTTTTTTCTTGTTTCCTGAAAAGTTAAGATTATGCTGTGTATTGATCCCACTCCGGCGCAGGTAATAAACAATGTATAATTACAATGGGGTGGATGGTGTTGAATTGCATTAAGCATAATAAAAATAAATAGCAATGCGCATGAAAAAGTTTATTGCATACGTAGCAAAAAATGAGGCTTTTTTCCCCCTAATGATTGAGCTTTTGCATGAAAGCTTCCATAAATTTCCTTGGAGGCGTCTTCCAGTTTTTCTTTTTAATGTAAAATATTGAATTTTTCATTCAATTCCTAGAAGTAATTTATATGATTAGAGCTTCACCGGGATATTTACATCGTGTCCAATCAAGAAGAAATTTCCTGTGTGCGCGAAAAAGAACGTTGAAAAAAAAATTCAATCAAGCATTTAATAATTCGCAAGATTATCGTAAAGGCCTGTCGGCGTAACCTAAATTATTCAAATCAATTCACCTAAACATTCCCTTTTCTCCACGTCATGGGAAATTTTCTGTAAATATTATCATTTCTTCTTACGCATTCCGGGAGTCTTAAGTTGAAATTACAACTTGTCTCATATGGATTGAATTAATATTAAATAATAGTCAGTTGATGGTATGCAAATTATGAGATAAATCATCCACATTGTTATTGCAAAATCATTTAATCGAGAATTGATTTGTATTGAAATTCTGCCACATTCTCGACATTACTCGACATTCTCTCCTGCAAATGATGTGTGTACATTTGCAGCATAAGATTATACATAATGCGACGGTATGAGGAGAAGGACGAGCATTTGATTGCTAAAACAATAAACTCCACCGGAATGTTAATAATACATTTGCGGAGTTGATACATTTTTTTCCCTCTCACTCACATACATATGCTATGTATGTTTATAGCATGTACAAGTGCAATATTTAGTCCGGCCAGAGTACAGTAACACGTACAATAATTGGTGGTGCGAGTATGAAATTAACATGGTTAGCAGAAAGTAATGCTACAATCAGATTCCCTTGACCTTATGCCGATTCACATGTGTTGAATATTTTAATAAGCACCACAATTCAGATGCGAGAACACGAAGGCACTCCGCCACACCGTACCTGTGACAAATTCAATATTTAATCGAAGAATGGGGTGAAATTCACTCGCTATTTCCACCCCTGTGTCCGGGTGTAAAAGCAGCAAATTTATAAGAGCGCGGGGTACCCTTTAGGATTGTATCGACGACACAGACAATCTCCCATGCTTCAAAAATGTGAAACCAGAGAATTCCCCCGGTGAACCGAGAGGATTTTTCCTCTAAATTCCATCTCTGTATATGTCCTCTTATTTTCCACTTCTTCATGAAAGCCGGTGGTTGGTGCACCCTCTCAAAAAAAAAATTATATGCCTCCCCCTGAATTCTTCCACAAACCCCAAAAAAGGGACGAAGAAAAACACAAAAATCACGACAATTCATCAAAAATGAATAATATTTGCTGTATCCTCCTTTCCCGCACCACTGCACTGCTTGAGGCATGCCCAAGTAAAAAAAAAACTTGGGCAGGGAAACAAAAACACAAAATAACTTCCTTGCGGGCGAAAAAGATGTTTGGGAGCTGCGCAAAAAGTGAAAAGCATGTTAGCAATTAATTGGATCCGCGCCCATTGCCAAAAGACGAGGGCGGCTTTCTGCCGAGTTATTGAGATATAGAATTGGCAGTGACAGGATCTCTCCCATGGGCACTACAAACCCCCGCCACAGGCAAAGCTACCCCTATATTTGTAATTTTATGGTTTCACTTCGGGATGGTTGCCAAAAAAGTTCTAAGGACATTTTTCTTGAGATTCTCCAAAGAATTTTTCAATTATAAAATGGTTTGTAGTTTATGTGTATAAATGTTATTATATTGCAAATTCTTTAGAACTCCTTGTTTTTCTTTGTTAGAAGTCCTTATATGGAAGGACGTTTTCTTTTAATATTTCTATAGTTTTTTTTTTTTTTCAATTTACAATTAGGATAACCTAGATAATTAGAATAAATTTATGAGGTTTAAAACAATTTTTTGAATTTGAAGAGAAGCTTTACCTAAAGTGCTAAGCTTTTGGCTATATTTGTTGAATTTTAAATAATATTTTGATAAGATATCATAAATTATACATTTTTGGTTAATTTGTTTTGAATAATTTGAAATAAACCAACTTTTTTAAAAAAAATTTTCAAGAGATAAATTCTTTAAAAAATATCAAAAATAGAGATTTCAATTTAAATAAAATTTCTAATAAAAAAAATACAAATCTGCTCCCTTTAAACTATTCTAAATGGCCCACAGAACTTTATCACAAACCCCACGCACAAAAATGTGGGTTTTCGGATTCAACTACATATATTATGTATATATTACGTATGTAGATATATATACCAAATCCCACCTCATGGAATACAAAAAAAAGAGAAAAAAATACAAACGCCATGAGATATCCTCATACAATGGGATCCGGGGATTTTGGTATAGCTTTCCCCGAGAACTAGCTGTGTGTGCCTTTTGTTTACGAACATTAACCCTTGACTCTATGGAGAATCCCTGGGATTCCTTGTCCCTCTGGGGAGTTTTGTGTTTTGGAGGAAAGAGAGAGAGTTTGGATTGAAGAATGGACTGGAGCCAATTTCATCATTCTTACGGCTTATGCGAAATTTTCGGTTTCAACTTGATTGATCTCTTTTATGGGTTCACCAAAAAAAGAAGGGATGACCGGAGTGGTAAAAAGGGTCGAATCACTTTTTGTCTTAACACCTTTTGGCGGATGAGATGGAAGGAAGATACAAGGTGCTGGAGCTTACACACATATGTAGGATGATCCCACCCGTCGTGACGTGGGGTGCGGTGCGTATATCGATGAGGCAAAGGCATTGTTGCACGAAAGCTCCTTCACTATCAGAGCTTTATTTTGTGGGATGTTTAGTACTCCCCTGGTAGTATTGGTGATTCATCATTTTGTAGAAGAGAAGAGAGACTATGGTGTTGTGATAAGTGGTCATGAAGTGCGTTCCTAAAGCATTATCCCATGAGTACCCGATGTGGATGGAAAATGCTCAGCAGGGCATCCCATTTTGGGGTAGGTTTGATGGTCATCCCTTTTTCAAGAGGCAACACACATCATAATTTTGCGATTCAATGACTTCCTGGCCTCTCGCATAAGGTGACAACAGTATGCTCGTTCCTCTCTTCCAGGAAACGTGACTCCCCCCAACTTAACCAACATCGATTAACTATTTATCGCCTCTTATCGACACTGCCCCCGTTCTACGTTTCCGCAAAATACGTAAACACAACCATATAGGAAGGTCGCCTTTAAAATGCGATGAAATAATTGAGATGAAGACGATGAAGTGTCGATATACTCACACCAAAGAAATTGCGTACCGCTCGCATTCCATGCGAGGAAAGTCATGCTCGACATTTCGGGAGTTTTTGCGCGTTTCTCTGTATTGTCGATATGTAGGACAAAGAGCGATACTTTATCATCAACTTGATCGAATGTTTGGTGTATAGAAAAAAACATTTCAATTGCCACACAGAGGCAGAATGATATGGGTGTGAAATTACTCGGAAAGAATCAAAGAATTTTCCTCAAAGAACGGATTTCATTGATGTGCTTTAAGTGTTTGGTAGAATCCAATTTCAAAGGCTCATCATCGTGTACAGTCGAAAGCATATCGAGTTGCTGGAAGAACGAAAAAAATAAAACAAGAAAGCTTACTCCCTGATTGAATTGCCCCTGTTAATTACATTGATTTTTTTCTGCTCAATAATGCTTCAATTTTCCTCTCTTTGACGGATTTATCTCTCGAACTTTCAAAGATTCCTTCTCAAAAGGAACTTTTCCACAAAGTCAGTAAAAGATTTTAATTTTAAAACTCACGGAAGTTTTATCCTAGATCAACGTGAACTTTCCTTCGGGATGGGGCGTTGTGGGATTTCTCTTTCTTCAGCAAGAAAACTCTCACACAGCATAAATTGCATTTTCTCCAGAAGATTTAGAAAATGTTCCGTAATACTTGAAAATTATGCAATTTCTTTGGAGTTTTGCAGTGTTTTGCAAGAAATCTTCCCCACGAGCTAAGAGGGAGAACATTCGAAGAAATATTTCCTCGTGAAAGTCAACGCAGTGATAATCTGCCTCTAAGCTAAAGCTCTAAGCGAGACAAATAAAATCTTTCTCAGAAAGTTCTGAGTTAGGAGTTTTTAATGCATGTTTACTTTATGCTCAAGAGAATTCTTGTGTTTAAGGATAAACTTTCATAAATGCATTATGTTAACCATTGTTATTCAATTTCAAAGATTTCAAAGCAATTTTAGCTTTCTTCATTCTGTGCTCTTAAATTTAATTAATTTTGTATACAATTTGCACAATTTGAATTAATTAAATTTGTAGAAATTTCAGCTCTTGCTAAGGAATAAAAAAAAACAATATCGTTCTAGAAAATTTTAACTAAAGATTCAATTTATTTGACAAAGATTGCAAAAAGCTTCCTGGAATTTTCACACAGCCTTCAATGTAGAACAGTCCGGAAATGCAACAAATAACCGAGGCTGGAAGTTTGTTCTATTTTTAAAATCAACCCAGACATTGCATAGAATTGCTTCTTTTATTAATAAATAATTTGTTCACCAGGGTCCCAATGCAATGAGGAATTAATGAAAAAAAAAAACTAATGCATCATGCAAACTGTTCATCAGTGAAAAATGTCAACATTTGAGCAGCACGAATGCGCTAATTTAATCAATGTGCTAAATAATGCCATTATGGGATTTTTTCTTCCATCACTGATCGCGTGAAATATTCCAATATATCAATTTTGTATATATATATATGACGCTAGCATGGAAAATATCAGTAAATTTTCCTCATCTGCGGAGGTGGGCAAACGAAAAACAACGTGTATTGAATTGCAAAGTGTCGTTATTTTAATTTATTTGTACAAACACTCACACACACGTTCAACATTGGGAAAAGCACTACGTATAGGTAAACACGGTGTGTATACGATAATTTCCGTAACAAAAAAAAATAGTATAACTTTTTTCAAACACACCAAACATCCAATGTTGGAAACCACAAATGATGTAGCCAAATGGTATCGAATACGGCTAATAAAATTGAATTAATGATGATAACCTCAGAATTGTGTTTATTAATAGTTCACTACACAATGATCTCGCCACGCTTTGATGGGATCTTTTTTCCTCACCAAATGGCATTCACAAAAGCCACAGAAGACACACAAAAGCACCAATTTGCACTTAAAATCAATACTGGAGCATAATATTGGTCAGCGTGTGCCACAGAAAATTGATTTATTATGCACGAAGAAAATCGAATGTTAGTCAAGTGGTTGACTTGGGTGGACCGTAAAATTAATTACAATGTGATGCAATAAATTTGCCAGCCACCAGTGGGAAATGCAATTGGTTAAAATCTCACAGAAGACAGCTTTAATTGTTAGCAATTAATATCGGGACACCTGACAAAATCCTCCACCCACTACTTCAAAAGCTGCTCCAAAGTTCTTGGAAAGTCTCTACACTCCCAAATTCAATTACACTGGGTTCATTTTAATGGGTTATCTGCAATTGCGAATTCTCTCTGTAAGCTTCTATGTACCTACATGTGTCGAGCCCCTTAAGCTAAATCTTGCCAATTTGTGTTTGAACCATCACATATCTATGTTTTGATTCAGTTATCAGAACCTAAATTATATTATGTAGTAACTGCAACAATTTACTGGAAATATATAAAGGAAATTTAATTTATTGATATTTTTAGTATGGCTGAGCTTTTTTATAGAACTTCAGGAGATAAGCTGTGCCATCTTGCATGTAGAATAAATTAGATTTCTATAATTTTTAGATATTAGACTATTTTTAAGTAATTCTTAAATTGCAGTAAAAAATAATATTTTTTTATCTTAAAAATTAATTACAAAAATCTTGAGTTACTAAAAACGAAAATTAATAACTTTCTAACATTGAAATTGAAGTCATTTTCAGCATAATATTTTTTCGACACCAGATGACCCGTTCTATATTAATTTCTACGTGAACTACTACTGCCATCTTTTGTGAAAAATTACCTTTTACTTCAGTACCTAATGATTTACAATTTATCATTCCTAGGAATCAGAAAACATTTTTTTTTCAAGTTTAACCAAAGTTTCCAAAGATCTTCCGGGTAATCCGGGTAATCTTCCACATAGATTGATTTTCCAATGCGATAAGATCACTGTTATGTTTAGCGTTGACCCTGACGCAAAACGATAGTCATCTCCATTTAAATTGCGCAAAGCGCGCGTGTGGGATGTTCTCGGGGCAGGTTGATCAATGAATATTTTCCAATTTACCCAGGTCCACGTTTTTCGGTTATGTGTAGTATTTGAGTTTTGTCACCTCTCAAACATGAGAAGTGGTGCTGCAAATGACATTATAATTCTTCATCACTCAATGAAACACTCAGCGCGATTAATCATCACGCGGAGAAAATAAACATACGTGTACTCGCATCAATTTGGTCACCCAGACTTGCAATTACACTGCGAGAAAAATTAAAATGAAAAGGTCGAAGGTTTTTTTTTTCGTCTCCTGTCTCTCTATTGGCACCACAGAGACATGAAATGTGATACTAATTGAACATGTCATTAGAGAATTGTAGCACTGAGAAAGCACTCAAAGTGTCTTTCTGACTTTCACGTTGCACACGCAATGCTAAATAAATGCAGCACAGCATATAGCGCTTAACATGAGGGGTTGGTGAAATGTGCATAATATTTATGATATATTCATGCAAACACATGCAGCATATATAGATTACTGACAATCTTCTATTTAAGCCTCATCTAATTGCAAATAGTCACCATGTGGAGATTGCACTTGATAGACATAAATTTCATTGCCTTTCTATTTATCTTCTAAAATTGTATACAGGTAGTAAAAGTTATATATAGATTTGTACTATTTTGAATGCTTAAGGTTAAAGTGTTCCTATTAATAGCTTTGAATTACGTAGATGGTAAGAGTTTAATGGTACATGTCAGTATGTCTCATACAAATTTTACCAAAGGTTCGTAATTTTGACATTATAATAACTTTATTATTTTATCAACTTTTCACTATAAGATCGTTGGTAAAAATTTACCATGTTAGTGTGGAAAATTTTACCAACTAGCTCAATACATTACAGCATAATTATTAAAATAGATAATATATTTTTTCAATTTTACCAACACTATCAAAAATTACCAATAGTTTACCAACACAATAACTTATTTTTTAATAAATACCAATATTTCGTCTAGAAAATATCAATATTAAAGTAATGATAGATTCTCTACTAACTTTTTAAGAAAATTTAGTACCCACTAACTAATTTTTTTTCTGTGTAGCAAAAGATTTACCTTTACTAAAGAATATAAAAATCACTCTATCTCACTCAAAAATAAGGAATTTTCTGGATATTTGAGTAATTTTCTGCGAGAATTCTAGGAAAATCTTTTGTGTAGCAAACCGTGGATAAACCACATCAACAGTTGCATCAGCAATTGACGTATCTTAATAAAATTTATATATAGCACGAAAGGAAAATGAATGATGCAGCTGACGGTATTATGTACGTGAATGTGATAAATTTTGTACATAATCTGCAAAACAAATATTATTTTTTTACGTTAATCTTTTTAACGACCCACACTGTGCGTAAATTTAATGCCATCAATATCGGAGCAATAAAAGCAAAAATATTTCTCTCAATTTCCTCAAAAACAATTTCATTTAAATATGGAAATATCGCAATGAAGCATCTCCACCATGTGCCATTGAAAAGCTTTCAAAATTCCTCCGTATATGCCCACACACAATGGGGGGATGAAGGACAGTGCGATGAATGGAATTTGAATATTGGGAAAGCAAACTTCATTGCTTTTAGGTATAATATTGAAAATCCGTGGGTAATCATTTTGCAAAAAAAAAAAAGAATATCGTGAATCTCGTCTCTTGTAAAAGCGCGCCAACGAAAAAAAATGAGAAATCCAACCAAATACCCCAACCAGCTTCAGCCGGTTGAATTTAGCGCAGGAGTTTGTTGTTTGTTCACTTTGTGATGATTTCAGGGCAATACACCGCGCCTTCTGCATGGCATATAATACCTTTTTCGAGAAAGAGGCGGAGTGATAAAAATAGAAAAAAATTCGCATGCCGACTGATAGTATATGGACGAGGCTATTAAGGCGCCCACCACCCCCCGCCGCCCGCACAGGCCCACCATGTGGTGGAAGTATGAATGAAATATTATACCCTAGAAACCTCCAACAATGGCTTAAGGATGAAAGAATAAAAGGCATTTATCGATCTATCAACGTTCATAAATTCTTCTAAGACACTACATCGTTTAAATCACCTTATTGATTTTTCCTGGCGACAGACAGTCCCATCTCGGTTGCTCAAATAAATTTTTATATATATGTACATATCTATTTTTGATTCCGCATTTTTTTCCCCAACTAGTTTTCCCGCAAATCATCCCCTTCCGCCACGGGGGCCTCCGGGAAAAATGGGCACGAAACATGGAAAGCTCCACTCTTCCGCGTGGAAAATGTCTTCATGCGAGGAATGCTCGGAGCGAAATGATGCTCAATCGAGCCCACAGTGAGGCATGCAATTCAATATGCCATCATGCAAACGATTGACTTGGAAATCGGGTTACAAGTCAATTACCATTATTAGGAATTATTTGAATATAATTGCAATTCAAACCAATAAAATCGGAGGAATGTCATTCACATCAAAGAGAAATTGGAATTTTTCATCACACTGTGGTTAAACTTTGCAAATTTTCTTCGTCTTCCGCCCCCAGAGAAGAAAATGTGCCGAGAGGGTATGAATAATTGCCATGGATGAATTTGTTGAAAAGGAAAATTTACAATCATTTATAAATATATTACATGGTGAAGGATAAAATTGTAGGGGCTGAAATTTATTCTTGAGTTTTTTTTTTTTTTGGATAAAGTTACAACCTCGAGCAGAAAATAGAAAGAAAAAACCTTGGAAAATTTTGTAATTTATTCCTGGTGTAAAGATATATAATAATGTGATTCAGTGAATTCATTGTGAATTTATGAAGGATGAAATTCAGTTTTCCACGAAAAATCACAAATAGCTCGGAGAACGAATATTTCCGTCAACTACTGTCCACCGCCCCTAAATTTAAATTATTATGTACATAATTTTAAAATTATTCAATGCTGAAATGCAAATATAGATGCACGAAATCGTGGCTAATGAAAATCCATTGAATTCAGCACAGATCAATTTTCATTTTACACAATATTAATTTTTATTGCAAATTAAACAGAATT